>NW_011888801.1:3538117-3585005 GCF_000151845.1 Pteropus vampyrus
TATAGTTCATACTTAGAGAGGACTGGTTAACAATCTCTATCCCCATTCTAGAAAGGAAGAGAGAGGGTCCTGGTGAGCCAGCAGCCAAATTAAAATTCATGTGACTCCTTATAGCCTTATGAGATGGGTGCTTTGGTCCTCATTTTATTAGAAAACTGAGGTTCAACAAATTTTAGCAAGATGACCAAGTTTACTAGTTATTAAGTGACAGAGCCAGGAATTTAACTCACTTTTCTTACCTCTAATGACCATTTTCATTCCCAGATCCTGCAGCCCTTATATTGAAGGGATAAGCATTATCAGCCCTCTCCACCCAGGTGCCTTTAAAGAGATATTTATTGCAAATCTGTTATGTACATAAAATTGCCCTATGTATGCATGGAGGGGAGAAGGGTAGAGAGAAATATATGAGGATATCATTGTCCTTGAGTTTACTTTTCTAACTCTCCAAATGGACAAACAAAGGAAACACACAGAGAATATCCAATGACAAGCATGCACACTATCAGCAATATAATAATAGTAAGCATGATAATGATGATAGTTGCTAACATTTGTTGAAGACATGCTATTTTAAGCATTTTCCATAAGTTATTTCATTTGATCGCACATCCCAACAAGAAGTGTGTGTGGTGGCAATATTATACTCACTATCAGCAAGAAGGACCTTGCCAAGAGCCCCACGTATCACAAACACAGAAACACAGAGATAGAGATATGTATTCCCTTATTGATATTTTAATAATACTTATGGTAGTCTTGATCATAAATTAAGCAAATATATTTTGGGAGAGGAAGAGTGAGTTCAATCAACCAGGTCAGCTTGACGTGGGCCTCTGTGGGCAAGTTTTCCTCACTTTGCTGACACAGAATTTTTAGGCAATTTTAAGCAATCATTGAAACTATATACCCTGGACAGATATTAATAGATAGGCTGGCGGTTTTTGGCCAAGGTTTTTTGTTTGTTTGGTTTTCGGGGGGGGTTCCTTGTTTTTTTTTTTTGCTTCTTCTCTCAGCCCAGACTTTGTGTGGTTGTGCCCTATATACTTCACTAGATTGCTCTATTTAATAAGGACCATCTTCCCCTTCAATGCAATCACCATGCTATTATCTCAACTAAAAAGTAATAATAATTCCATAATGTTTTCTAATACCCAGTCCATATAGTGATTTTCCCAATTCTCTCAAAAATATCTTTTTTGCTTTGAGTTAATTTGAATCAGGATGCAAAAAAGGTTCATATATTTTATTTGGTTGTTATCTTTCTTTGACCTCTTTTATTCTCTAATAGTCCCCCTTCACGTGTTCTTTTCTAATTCCTCTTTCTGATTGTTTTTGTACACTGAGTTTTGTGTTTTGGAGGAATGGAATCATTTATTTTGAAAATGAGCTACATTCTGGTTTTGGCTGGTGGTTTCTCACTCTGTCCTTTAAACTGTTCTTCTCTCCCATGTACTTCCTTTAACCTAGTGTACATTAAGAGCCTGCTTATATTCAAGCTCATTTTTTGCTTGTTGTGCTGTATACTACCTATGACATCACATCACAAGATTCACAATTAGTATCTGAGTAGCAGCTTCAGATGGTGTCAGCCTGATTCTTCCATGGCAATGTTCCCAACCAACCTTTTACCTAATATTTGAGCATCTTTTAATGTTGGTGATCTAAAATCCTTATTTCATTACTGATTGCAGAATGGTAACTTTCTAATTCTATTATCCCTTCTGTATGGATAAGAACTTTCCTATATAGCAATGGTTTTTAATTTTTTCCTAGCAGCAGAAAACTTGGTTTAAACATATGTTATGTGAGAATAGAAAATACAAAACATGAACCTGGAGTGGTGCCACTTGAAGTGGAAGTGGAATGCAGGGTGACCCCTGCAGTCACTGGCTTCTGTTCATCCTCTACACGTGGATGACCCTAGGCTCCAGGCAACACAATTGGGGAATACCCTGGTGAATATAACTGCCACAGATCTTCCCTTGTAAGGCTTACAGTATCTTAGGAAATGAAGTGTGTTACTCCAGTATCAGAAAGGCTTGCCATTCACCAGCCCTGTGACTTGGGGGCTATTAGCCTTGGTCGGTTTTGTTTCCTCATCTGTAAAGTGGGAATGAGTACTAACCTTATAAGATAGGTGTAAAGATTCGATGTGCTAATACCTATAAAATGCTTGGTATAGTGTGTTCTGTATAAAATGCTTTAAATTCTTAGCTTGATTATTCTTATTGTAATCAATCATTGCGTTTGTTTTGGGGGTCCTGCCATAGCAAGTACCACAAAGTGGGTGGCTTAAGACAATAGAAGTATATTCTTTCTTAGTTCTAGAGACTAAAAGTTGAAAATCAAGGTGTCCACAGAGGGTGCTGCCTCTAAGACTCTGAGTAGAATCTTTCTTCACCTCTTTCTAGCTTTTAGTGGCAGCCAAAAATCCTTGTTTTTACTTCACTTGTACATGCATCATGTCTATCTCTTTTGTCACCGCAGGACTGTCTCTTCCTGTGTGTTTTTCACATGGTATTCTCTCTGTGTCTTCACATTGTCTCCTTATAAGGACACCATTCATTTGGGTTAAGGTCCACCCAGCATGACCTCATCTTAACTAATTACATCTGTAACAACCCTGTTTCCAAATAAGCTCATGTTCACAGGTGCTGGGGTTTAGCGCTTTGAAATATTTCTTTGGGGGTACAGTTTGATCCCTAACAATTACATAAACATTCGGTACCAAGTTCGACATCTTAATATGTACAGAGGTTTCTTCTACTTTACTGTTTGATACGATAGAGTTCACATTCCTTACATTTTAATGCTGTTTTTTTTCTGCTGGTTTTCTTTAAGTCATGTAATATTACTACATATTGCATAGTAAGGATAAGAAGGGCAATTCTTCCAAATTTAGACCCAGAGAGGACAAGTGAATAATTTCTTCTCCACCTCCACACAGAGTGGGAACAAAACCCAACAGCCAGAACATCTTCTGTAAACAATAGCAGAAGAAACAGCCTTATGAGCCATGTACATCTCAGAACTCCCAACTGAGTGTTGCTCTGGCAGGCGCCCAGAGAGACTTCTCTCTGTATCAGGACAAGCCTTGAAGCAAACTGTTTATTTATCAATTCTTAATTGAGTTGATGTTTACTCATGATTACAAGCAGATGATTAATTTATTGTAGAGTTTGAGGAGGCAGATAGTGAGGAGATCATTAAAAAGAGAGATTATAATGGAGTTCTCCGCATTTGCGAGTCTGGTAATAAAAGATTGACTGATATAATTAGATGGGGTTTGGTAATAAATACTATTACATTATGTCCAAATCTTATTTAAATGTATTGTCCTTTTATCTTAAACTTATTAAGAGGATAGCTGTAGGTTAAGTTGACACCGGATAATTCTTTTACTCCTGTAAAATAAGGGCTGACCTTTACAAAGGAGTCAACTGTTTTGATGTTTAGAGGCAATAGCAAGGTATTTAGAGGTAATAGCAAGGGCATTTCACCTTCTTGGTTCGTAGGAAAATAATAGCATGATTGAGGGGAGTTTAAATTTCAACATTTTCACTAGCTTTCAGGATAACTCTGGGCAATTGAAGGGCTATACTGTGTTCTCGCTATACTGTGTCTACATTAGAATCTTTATCTAAGGAAGCCAAAGCCATCCTTGAGAAAACAGATAAAAGAAAACAAAAACAAAAACAAAAAAACAGTGAATAACATAACTGTGGTGAAAAAATGGGCTACAAGTGATGGAGGACAGGGCAAATTGCCCCTAGTGGGGGGAACTCAATCCCTGCACCGAGAGAGAGTTGTTGGCTGAGCTCAGAAAAGAATTCGAATGCATGTCAGGGTTGTAGTCACAAGGAAAGTTTATTAGAGAAGGGAAAACGCAAAGACAAGAGAAAGCAAAGACAAAATCCAAGATAAGAAAAAAAGCCCCAAGTGTCGGGGAATCCAGTTTATATATCATTCTTAATTTCTGTGAATTGCAGTTTAAAGACTTTGTTTACCCATTTTTCCTTGATATGGGCATACAGCAAGGAAAGATGTGAGTACGTATTGAGAAAAGGTAAGAATATATAGCGTGAAAGGCCTGCTGGCAATCCCCAGCCTTTGATACATGGGTTTCCTATGATTTTAGCCATAGGGAATGAATATATTATTTTATGTAGGGCCTGACTTAAACTCTGTGTTTCCCTTCACAGTAAAGACTGTGTTTTCCCTTCACGGTATATGTAAGTGGTTTGTTAGCGATCTCAGCAGAAATCTTTCTTTGTAAGTTTCTTTGTGGACTGGCTGTAGGGCTCATTGCAGTCTCTGAATGTAGCTAGATTTAACACTTTAGTTCTTTTGCCTTCTCCCTACATTATTCCCCTCCTCAGGAATTTTATTCCCTTATTCTTCAAGGGATGTCGAGTGATGAAGATCTGTCTTCTATAACTTCTTCAAAGCTGAGATAGGTCTATAATCCCTGCCTGACAGGAATAAAAATCTCTGGAAGCCTTTTCTAAGGGCCCCAGAGGCAAAGAATATCAGTTTAGTCTCTGAATATACCTTGGTTTAACATTTAGTTCTCTTGCCTCCTCCCTACATTATAAGTAAGACAGGCTTGAGTTTAAAACTTGCTATAATGGGTTGAGTGGTGGCTCCCCCAAAAGATATACATTCTCATCCTAACTCAAGGAACATATGATATGACCTTATTTGGAAAAAGGGTCTTTGCAGATGTTAATTAAAGATCTTGAGATGAGATCATCCATGATGTCTGGTGGTCCCCAAATCCAGTGACAGGTGTCTTTATAGGAGACAGCCAGAGGAGAGACAGATGGAGAAGTCCATGTGAAGACAGAGGCAGAGATTAGCGTTAGGCTGGTACATGCCACGGGATGCCTGGAGTCACCAGAAGCTGCGAAATGCAAGGAAAAAATTTCCTCTAGAGCCTCTGGAGGGATCACAGCCCTTCTGACACCTTGACTCCAGTTCTGTCTACAGAACTGTGAGAGAATACATTTCTTTCATTTTAAGCTACCAAGTTTATGGTAATTTGGTATAACAGCTGTAAGAAACGAATACACCAGCTATACAACACATTCTTGTATGACTTGGGCAAGTCTCTTAATCTTTCTAAGCCTCAGTTTTCTCATTTATAAAATTTTGATTATTCATCTTTCAGCATTGTGAAGTCCAAATGCAATAAGCCATGAGAACTCACCCTAACCAGTGCCTGGTACCTACACAATAAGCATTCGATACATATCAGATTCCTTCTTTGGCTACATCCCACCCCTTTCCATACATGACATTTCAACTTGAAATCTCTTTTATCTTCTACTCCTAAAATGTCTGTGAAACCAACAGCCCTCCCCTGAAGAATGTTCTGTTCTTCAGAAGTTGTTCTTATGACTGTCAAATTAGAGGAGAAAACATGACACAGCTGGTATTCTTAAGGCAGTTGGGTGAGAGCCATGTAGATATTAAAATTTTTTAAAATGTAATTCATTGAACACAGCCCTATAGTGAAGCAGCTGAAGTCCATGTTGGAGTCACAGTGTCGCTGGCCAGCTGGGGTCTGTTTCCTTCACGTGAGGAAGGGTAAATTCTCAGCCCTAGAGAACAGACAGCTCATGGGAAAGGAGTGTATATATAATACTCTGAACTGCAAAAGAAGCTGATATAAATGGCTTTTGCTGGATGTTTGCAGCAAATTTTAGACCTAGAAGGTCATGACTGATCACATCCCTCCCAATATAGGCTGGAGAAATCAGTAATGGAATTGAGAGCATGACTAACTTAAAGAAATGTTTTCAGAGGTGTGTGTTTTTCTGAGGCATCAGAAAGATGAGAAATTAAAAAGTATACAGGTTTAGATTTCATATCTGTTTTTCATCAAATATGTGACTATAGGCCAGCCATTCAACATTTCTGTAGCTTAATTTTTATGGTGAGGTTGTTGGAGCATCTTATCTCAGCATAACATTCTAGGTTTCATGAAAACTTGGGGTGAGCTCTATGAGATCAGTTCAGTAGTTTTATCTAGCCCACATCTTTTGTTTGGCACACTTGATGAAGATAGTGGTATTGCAGGAAGGCAGCAAGGGAAGAAAATTTAGAAGACATATAAGGTATTCTCTTATATGTGTCATCTAGAGCTTCAGTAGTCATCAAGAGGAGAAACAGAGACGTTCTAAAGACTCTGAAACCTCCACACCCCTAGTTCAATTGGCAAATCTGTGTTGATGACGATTTTCCCATTTCTAAATGGCATTGAAAATCCACTATCTGGGTGCCAAGTGGGCAGGAGAGTACCTGGGATGTGATCCTGTTTTGAAGTCCATGGTATTTGTCTTTGGGATATTGGACCCCCTTCCTTTGCTTTTTCTTCAAGGGACTAGTTTCCTCGTGCTTCTCTGTCTCTCCTGGCACTGATTTTTATCAATTCATTAGTGGTGAGAAGGAGGGAAATAGAAGGAAATAAGCACTTATTGAGCACCCACGATGAGCCCCCCATTGCGAAGGTTCTGTCTTCATGGCTATCTTAGGAAGCAATCTCTTTATCCCCATTTTATACTTTATAAGCCTGAGGCAAGAAGGTGCTTGGTAAGTTGGCCAAGTAAGTTGGCTAAGTATTAAAAACCAGGAATTGGACACATCTCTCTTAGAGTCTGTGATTTCTTCACCATAGCATCCTACTCTTACTCTATGATGATATGCCCCACCAGGTGATCCCTACCTACCTCTGGATATGTCTTGTATACAATGCACTGGGCTAATGAGAAGTGGTAGCAGGGGGTGGAGGGCAACTGAAATAAAGAGAAATACGTATCATCCTTGCTCTTGAATGTATTATCTAATTAGACAAATAAAAACGTAAAAGGAACACGTGACAAGTTAACTTAATTTTATTTACAATATAATTATTGGAGACATGATGATAACTGCTAACATTTATTGCAAGTTACTATAATCCACATACTAAAGACTCCATAAGTATATTCTCATTTGATCTTTGTCATGACCCTATGTCAAACTTTTGCAGATGAGGAAGCTGAGGAATAGATAGATTCAGAAACTCGCCCCAAGTCCACGGTGTTTGGGTTTTCAGTAATGGAGCCAGGATTCAACTCCAAGTTGTTTGGCTCCCATGCCTTACTGCTAATATTATTTCTCACTGAACGAAAGAATTGGAGACCTGCTTAAGATTCACTGATAGAAGAGATACGTTTGGTCTACAGTTATCCTGTTGAGTTGCATGGAGGAAGTAGAACTCAGAGGCTAATTCAGAAACAGTTATATGTTATATCAAGGAACACATTTCTAGTGATGCAGTTTCCCACCAGCTTAATGTAGGACCTTGCAAGAGTTGCTGGCCTTTTTCATATCCTCTAATCTCATGTTTCACAACAAACAACATATTTTCTTTTGAATTCTAACCTCCTGAGAATGCCCTCTGAAATGAGGGGGCCATTAGAAATTAGATATTTTTGGAACATATCTTCCCTGGGGAAAAGATTGCTTGGAACCAGGGGCCCAGGGAAAGTCATGCTAACCACTACTGACTGTGGGATGGTGATAGGATCTGAGGGTGTCAGGTCCTATAGCCTTTCCAGAAGCACAGATAGGAGTGAGTACAGCAGAATTATGGCCTGGATCAGTCCAAGTAGCATTGCTTGTGTAAAAGCGAAAGCCTTGTCAATTGCAATCTTACTTTAAGGGGTGTGTGGGATTGAAACAAGATGGTTTGAAGGAAGAGGCTCTGCTCTTTGCATTGCAAACAAGCACTCCTTGTCCTGAAGACCAAGGGGACTTGATAACTCCACAGCAAAGATGGATACAGCTGAAGCATGTGAGGAACCAGAACGAGAGAGTCAGCAAACAGCAGAGCTGGATGAGGTCTTAGAGATAATCTAGTCATAGATTGCAATCAGATCAAGCACCAACATATTTTTAGGGAAGATAATTAATATAATACCCTTAACAGGCTCCGCATATTCTTCATATTGTGCTATTTTACACCAGCCACTTCACTCATTCAACTCAACATCTCGTCTCATCTCCTCTCAATCTCCTCTTCTCACTCTCGCCCCATCTATCCCAGAATAGTTTAACTTACTGATTTTGCAAATCTTGTGATTTGCAAAGTGAATTACATAGATGATTAGTTCCAGTGTTCAGATATAAAACCACAATTTCTGATTCCTAGTTTAATGTTCCCCCACAACATTGTACTGAACTTAAATTCGAATTTGAGGCCACTTCCTTAACCTTGGATGAGGTGGCTGGCTAGTAACCATGAAAGTCTTGTGGAGTAGGCTTGGTCGAAGGAGACCGAGGTTCCAGAGCACAGTGCCTCTGTGGCAAACAAAAACACGTGCTGTTTGGAAAATAAATAGATAACTTTTGGAAATGCTGAGATATGTATAAAGCTGGAATACTCTGGCTAGGGAAACACTTGCTAGAAAATCCATTCACCTAGTATGATAGATTGTTAAAAATGGCCACATTTTTCCTATCTTTATATGCATGCCCCTTTGCAGTGTGACTGTAATATCCCCCCTACCAAGAGTGGAATTTCTCTATCTGTCCCTGGAATGTGGGCTTGACCCGGTGACTTGTTTTGGTAAGCGGCACATTAGCAAACATGAAGTAGCAGAGGTTTAGAAAGCATTTGCGCATTGGGGCTTGCTCTCTCTTAACATCCTGAGACTATCATGCAAAGAAGTCGGGGGGCCTACTGAAAGTGTACAACAATTGGCATAGAAAGGAATCATATTAGCGGAGAGTCCGTGGACCGACCAGCCCCCAAACAATCTGCCACTCACTGTAGTCACATGAATGATCTCATTTGAGACCTGAGAACCACCTAGCTTAGCCCAGTCCAAATTTCTGACCACATTTTCATGAGCGAATACAGTGGTGGTTGTTTTAAGCCACTAAGCTTGTGGCGGTTTGTCATAGCAATAGGTAACTGATATGGCTAGCATTTCTTCTAGAAATTATCATTTTAGATATTAGCTCAATTTCCCAAGAATTGTTTAATTCTTGGGAAATAACAATCTCAGTCTAGACTTTCTCTCTTATCCCCCAAGTATAACTTGGTCTGCGGGGGGAGGAGGAGGAGGGAACTTTTAAAAGTTTTTTTGTGTGTGTGTGTTTTGAGTTTTTTCCTCAGCTTGTTTTTTTTCTCAGACTCATCTAGTTTTCTTCCTCCTTCCTGATTCATATGTCTGAACTGCATTCAGTTGTTCTTACAGTTAAAAATGATAGTTGTGTAGGTTGTTTGTATTTTTGCTTTCGGGTCCATTCTCAAACCCTGCTCGGCTCTCTATGTGTCCCAGGGGCTGATCCTTATAAAATGTTTCCCAGGCTTCCTTGCCCACTGGATTCCAGCCAGGTTCAGCCAGTGAGAATGGCACTGGTGAGAATCTTCTGACAGGCAGAAGAGAGAAAGAAGCTAGCATCTTTTTTCGCTGGTCTCTCTGCCTCAGCTAGCTATTCTTGGATGTGGCTATGTCTCTTCCATGGTTCCATCTCCTACAGAAAGCCCTTTTTATCTGTGGTCCCAGCTCCTACTGACTGCCCCCTGTGAGTCCAGCTGCTGGAGAACCTTGGTTCCAGATTCTAGTAACACTTCCTCTTCCCTTTGACTCCTTAGCATAGAGGTGGCAGCAGCTTCCTGAAGTTGTTTCAGGGTAGTCTTCTCTTGTTTGTTATTTCAGCTCTTCTAATACCTTTGATTTAATACCCTGTATTGAATTCCCTATATTTAATTACCTCTTCTGGAGTTTCACTGTCTTGACTGAATATCTGACTTACACAGTAGGATCCAAGGTCTCTAGAAGAGTGAAGAGTGTAACAGAATTCACATCATAGAAAAATATTTAATGGAGATTTTATTTTCTTTTTTACCTGTACAGTGATTAATTTAACTTTCACCTTACAGTAAAGACACCTTTATTTTGGCTAAGAAGTCTGAGCTAAAGGATATTGCAACATGCAGTCCCACCACTTACGGTAATGTATGCTAGTGAATCCAGGCCTCTTTGCTGGAAAATGTATGGCTTATAGAAGTTCACTGGCATGACCTTACCCAACTAGTCTAGGATGATGGTTCTCAACCAGCACAATTTTCACCCCCAGGAGTCATTTATTTATGTGCAGAGACATTTTTGATTTTTACTTCTGGGATAGGGGTGAACTACCGGCATCTAGTGGGTATAGGCTACTAAACATCCCAGGGCTCTGCTAAATATGCTACCATGCATAGAAGAACCCTGATGGCAAAGAATTATCTGGTCCAAAATATTAATAGTGTCAAGTTTGAGATACCCTGGTATAGGAAATTGTTGTCTAAATGTCATCATTTTTTTTTCAGAGTTCCTTGATATCTCTAGGCAATACTTTACCCTACCCCACCCCTATCCTCATCTTCTTCATGATCAAATTTCCTCTTGTAGAGTCCTCAAAAAAGTCTCTTTATGCCCTAAGAGATGCCTCTTTGCATTTGGACACAGGAGATTGTTTTCTAATTTTAAAATGTCTTTTCATGACCCATCTTCTTATGCTTATGTTGCAGAGAAGTAGATTGACTCCCTGGGGGAAGAACATGAATCAGGGTAGGAAGTCAGACCTAACTAGGGCTGAATTTTCAGAATGTAACAGCTTGGTTTAGTTTTAGCTCATGGGCTAGAAAGACAGCTATCACCTCTCTAAATCTTTGGGAATTCTGTTTTCTAAAGTTATCCTGGGAGAGAAACATCTCTGCCACATCTGCCACAGCTGAAGGCTTTGTACAGGATAGTGTATCGTTGGCTTGAGAACAGAGTGAGCATGTGCAGATGGGCCTATAATTTTTAATATGACATTGGCCATAATTTATCATGTCATACCACCCACTTGCAACAGGCCCATCACGTGAAATGCTAAATGCCTTTCTTATCAACACTTGATGGGAAAATGCTGCTTTGGCATCTTCCTCTAAGAGAAAAAGAAATCCAACCATGTTCTTTGCAGCCTAGAGCCCTGTACACAAGATGAGATTTGTTTTTGTCCCCCCAAATTTATACGCATTTATAAGAAAGCACATCCTATTTGGTATTTATGGGGGCAAGGAAGCGAAAGGGAATTATTTATTAAGTTTCTTTTTCTCAAAGTTTGTTCAAGCTGTTTTATGACTTAAAAACTCATATATTACTCCCATTTTTATGAGCAGTTGGTTCTTTTCTATTATAATTTCCCCACTGATTTTTTTGGCCTGCTCATGGACCAGTTATTAGAACTCCTTGGGCAATGGTTAGTTCCTCCATAAAATGGGTATAGTCATAAAATACTGACCCCAGAAAATGAGGGCTCAGTTCACCTGGGGTGAAAGTCCACATGTTATAGTCCTGTTAAATTAAAGACTCAATTTTTACTGAGAGTGCCAAGACTTGATCCCGGCTTCCCTGTTGTTGGAATCACTCAATATTGCAGACTATCTGCAGAACTCTGATGGCACCCAATAGCCAAGGCCTGGCAGGGTCACAGGACTGAAGGAAGAATCTGCTGTTATGGTGTTGGAGTTGTATGGACACTCTCAATGCTAGAATGGGACCATAGAACCAAGAGAAACTGTTTTATGCAGTCATAAGAGACAGACATATGTGTTTACTGCCCACAGCTGGGGGGGAAAAAAAAAGACATGTAATTGGAAAGAAAATCTTCAACTTCTGATAGTCTTAAGGAAATGGAAATGTTTCTTCTTTTTAGAGATTTGCCTAAATCTCTAAAAAGATTTGTTTTTTGACCATTTAATACTTTTTAATAGGTCATAATACTGCATTTCCAGGTGAGATCAACTAAAATGCTTAGAGAATGGATTCTGACTAATTTAACTTCCTAGTTAACTTGGAAATCATAGATTCGTCTAGATTCAACCCAGTTGAGTATGACTTCTGTGGCTAGGATTCTTACTGCCGAGTCATCATTCTCAGATGGAGTAGGGAAGATGACTGGGTGAAGACGCATGGACCCTCAAATACTCCCTGACATTTCGTGAAACATGCCTAAAAGATGATTGCTTGAATAGTTTCATTACTTTGATTCTTTTTTTCAATTGCATTCCTATTAATTGAGGCTTTACTCATTTGACGGGGTCATGAAGATTAAGAGAACGTAATGAGTTACAGTGTCTGGCCCATTGTAAGTAAATGGCAGTAAATTATGGATGTTATTATAGGAACGTATTTTTATTTTTCTGCAATGATTTTTATGAAGTATTATGGTACCTTTCTAGGCTGACCTTGAAGTAAAATACTAACACAACTTTGTACAACCAAAGCGTGAATGGAAAAGAAGTAACAGCTTCTCATTGTGAGTTTGTTTCAAATCTTTTATTTAGGAGATTTAAATGTAAGTTTGAAGAAGTGAGACCTGGGTCACATCTTTCCCCGTTGGACATTCTTTCTGATGAATAAGTATTAAAAGTGCTTTGAATTTGGTTTCCCTCTCAGATAAGGATTTATTTTTTCCATACAGTCCTTTCTTTGCACCTGAAGGAACATTGAGGGTGAAAAATAGAGGCCTGTTTCCTGTTCCTAACTGGAGCCCTCGGAAGGTTGTCAAACCAGAGCAACAACTCTGTGGGATTTATGCCTGGGACCTGTCAAAGTAAAATTATCATAGCAAACCCTCTCTGCTATCAATCAAAGGGGTATTGGGGATGGCAAGGGCAGGCATTTTTCAAATGTCTTTACTGTGCATATTTAGTTTTGTGCCTGGGGGAGGAAGAGCTCCTTTGAACAGTTCTTGTAGATTTCTTTTCTATCAGATGGCAGCTCACAGAACTACTTAATCTTCCCCAAAGGGCTTCTTTCATTGGCCTGCTGAGAAAATAGCCAAGGAAGAAAGTGGGTGGTGGTAGGGGGAGGGGAGGCGGGGGAGAAGACAGGGACAACCCAATAGTAAAACCCAGGAAATAAGGCATCCTTTTTGTAGAAGATACACAAATGTGAGCTTGGTGGCTCCGGTGTCACGCCTTAGAAAATGCACTATTTAAGGTTATCTGCCCTCGCTCCTTTAGAAGTATCATGTGGACTTTTAGCAACTACACCGCAAAGCTGACACTGCCATCATAACAATTGTGAGTATTCTTATTAAGTCTCATGCAGCCGGTTCCCACATTTGTCAAGGCAGAGGATGAGGGGGAACGGTCAAGGGAAACGGGGCACCCATTCATTCCTGTCTGTCAGAAGTTCGCTTTGTCATGATAACATTCAAGGAGCATATTTATCTATCTGGCTACTGGAGGTTAAGTCAAGGGGAACAAAAAGAAGAGAAGAAATCCTGTTTGAAAAGTTTACAAATCCTGCCGTTAGGGCTGTAAACAGAGTTCAGCTGGTGGTGGAATGTGTAAAATACTGCCACAGTGATAGGGACCTCCTTCCCCAGCACTAGAAATCCACTCATGTAAACAGAGGAACTGTTGCTGTGAATTGGGTCTGTTTTGGCTTAAAGTCTGAGGAACACATTGCCTTCAAAGTGAATTCTTAGGTGTCACTTCCCATAAGTTATGGCAGAAGATTACAAAGCTACTGATATAACATATTAGTTTGATGGACAGAATTATACCCCCAACGCTTCCTGCTCTCCCCAATGACGCACACTAACTTACTGTGCTGTGACAGCTGCCTTGATTTACCACCAGTCCGGGAGGCCAACCGGGAGAGGGAACGTTCACATGGACGCAGGGCCTGAGACTGGCCCGGAGCCTAGTTTATAAAGCTGCCCTGTAATTCACCACAAATGTGTCACCATTAAAAGAGGAAAAAAGGATTGCAGATAATAAATACTCTCTAATTTATTAGCTAACAACAAAGAGATCAGAGCCAGTTGTGATGTGATTGTTTGACATAATATTGTCAAGGAAAAAAAAGCTAAGTTGACCAGTGAGGTAAATTACACATTCAAGCAGATGCATCAACTCTTGGCTTGTCACAAGCCCAGCTAAACAAAACACCAAACAGAGGGGAGAACTGGCAAAGAACAGAGTCATTTATCTGTGAAAGAGACATATTCAAGAGCAAGTGAAATAAGACATAGTTCTTTTGGACTTGGTCGGAGGCCAGGTTTTAACTGTTATAAATTAAATGTTTTGTGTATCGGATTTGGCAATTCTAGTTGCTTTTGTCATGGTGGGGAGATGCTGGAATTTTCTACTTGTCTTAAACTCATGGTTTGGTCAGCTGGGGTGTGTGTCTTTGCAACTAGGTATTGGAAAACCAGTGCCTTTTGGTCATTAGTGCAAATATCAAAAAGGCTTTTGTATGCGGCCTGTTGTAAAATCAGTGACTTTAGAAAACATTTAATCACTTTTTTTTCCCCTGTGATTTCTTCCTCTGCAATTATTCAGTAATAATCATCCAGGATACCAGGCAGGGATTAGTATTCATATCAGAATCATGGGATCTTAGGGTTGGAAGAAATATTTCATCCCACATCCCACCCAGGATATGCAGATAGTCCTATAGTGTCAACTGGAGGACTTCCAGGGATACAGAGCATCTGCTGCATGTTATTACAATAGAGCCGAGGCAACCAGTGCCTGCTGGGCCTTTATTCTTACATAAGCCACTGCCCAGAAAAGCTCTCCCATCCCTTGCTCGGGAGACTGAGTTTTCAGACCTAAATGGATGCTTTTGCTTTGTTTCTTGTGTCACTTGTCCTTGGTTTTAGCTGATTGTGAGAAAATAGTTTTCTAGGTTTTATTCAACAGTTCGGAGGCAAGGATGGAATATGGTAGAAAGGCTCAAGGAAACACCATTCTCATTGGCATTGATTCAGGGACCAACCGTTATTTTCTAGAATATAGATAGATATGATTGGCTGTGAATTAACTTGAATCTCTTCTTCTCCTCCCTTTCTCTCTCTCTTTCTCTCTGTCTCTCTGTCTCTGTCTCTGTCTCTGTCTCTGTCTCTGTCTCTCTCTCTCCCTCCTTCCCTCCCTCCCTTCCACCGCCCCCCCCCTTCGCAGAGCAGTATCATGAGAGATTTTTGTAAGATATTTTGCTGTATTATGTCTATGGTCTCACTGATTTACCTGTTTAAAAACCATTTCCAGAAAGAAAAATAGAGGAAAAAAATTGATTTGGCCTAGCTCATCCTAGGTGAAAAGGTGCTAGCTCTTAGAAATTTTTACTGTCTTTCCAAAGTGCTCACATATCTATACTTAATACAGTCTTGCGTTTTTGATGAGAATCTGCATCTTACCATTTTCAGAATCTTTTATTCCTTCTTAAAATTAGAAGATTTGCCTAAATATGCCTTTTTCTGTGATTTCTCAAAAAATTGGTAACATTATTTCTATGATCAGATCTATAAGATTTTTTTCTTGCTAATATAAAATAAAATACTATTTGTCTGGGTCTAGAGACCAAGCTTCTCATCTGTCTCATAAACTCTTTGGGGCTTCATTCTTTTCTTTATTATTTTTTTCCTTTATATTTCTTTACTCATCTTCTCAACATATAATTTCATAATGGAGAAAATGACAACAAAACAGAACCTTAGTAATTCTGTCTTCTCTCTGTCATTTGAGTTTTTGTTGTTGTTTTGTTTGTTTTTCCCACCCACTTTTCAACAGTAGACGTGTTTTCTTCTTTTGGGCATTGCTTTCACGACTGATTTCTTAAAATCTGAATGCCTCGGAATGTTTCCCATATAGTCATATCGATTTATTTTCTTTGGCTGTTTCTCCATTCTTCTTGTTTCTTCAACCTTCTTTGTTGTTAATTTTTATTAGTGATATACCCAGAATTTTATCTGTAGTTGTATCCTTCCTTCTTGAGTTTCACCTCCTGTTAGATAGAAATACTATTCTTATTTTCTCTGATTTTTTTTTTAAAGCTAATTAAATCAAGAGGATTTGTATATTTATGTTCCCCAAATTTTCTGTCATTAATTCTAATTAGGCATGGTCACTTTCTCTTAGAGATCTCATATCTTCCATGCCATCAGTCTTTTATTTTCTATGTTCGATAACAGCATTCATTATGCTCTACGATCCATATTCTATCTTGTTATTTATTGTTGTTGTTCACTAAATTCATTCCTGCTTAATTTTCCTGGTTTCCAAAGAAGACTTCCCCTTCTCTTTCCATCTTCTATTCTCTTTTCTTCCTATTGGAAATACCTTTATTCTGAATAAGGTCTACTCTATTATTGTCACCTTCTGGGCATGATCAATAACCATCTTGAATTGTTTCAAGTTTATTTTATTTTAGCAAGTTACAACCTGTTTTGCAGTGACAGTGGTCTGTTCCAGGGGCAGACAATGAAGGGATACATTGTCTATAGAAAGATTTAAAACAGTAATAAAACTAACAATGCTTTTATCATGTCAATTCCTGTCTTCAGAAACATTTGGGGGCTTCTGCTTTCATTTGGGATATAGCCACAAACCCTTAGCCAGGCTTCTAAGGTCTCCTTAACCTTGCCTTCCATGTACCTTTTCAGCTTTACCATCTAGGATTTCCCTATATTATCTCCTTGGGTTTCTCCTCCAGACATTTTCTAGTCATCTTAGCTAGAAAGCAAGACATCAAAAACGTTGTTAAAATGTCGTGTCTTTCATTGCCTTTTTTTTCTCTCTCTATGAATAGTAAGATAATTTTATTGTACAAAATGAACTTTTGAAGTCTTAAGAGAGAGCATAAAATCTAGGGCCAACCCAAATTAAAAGTGACTCGTAATTAATACTACCGAAGAAGGCAATCTTTGGCTCTTCTTTAAATCAACAGGGATTTATTAGAGAGAGATTGGTTATTGTGTACTGTTTTACATCTGCTGGCAATGATACCTAGAATTTCAGAACCATCAATTCAGAGAGATGACTTCATACTGAGAGCATTAGGAGCCTGCAGTTACCTGTCTCAGCAGTGAGTACCTGAAATACACTGACATTTCTATACGTTACTACATATCACTCTTATTCATCAGTCCACAACTATTGCCAGGATAGATAAAAAGCAAGCGTCATTTCACATTAGACCAAGCTAGGAAAGTATATCTTCCCTTAACCAAGAAGATCAAGTATGAACCAGATCACATGGCCCAGTGGATGAGGCCAGTAAGGAAATGGATAGGGTATATAGGAGCTTTAAGGCAGCATCCAGCAAAATAGATTTTAATCATTCTGAGAGAAATAAATCCTAACAGTGGATACACTGCGCTGAAAGAAATGAAGCTCACAAAAGAATTGATTAGGAAGTATACCAAACAGAATAAAATGTAGCAGAAAGACACATAATGGAGAGAATAAAATTTGTTTCAGTTTGGAAGGTATTGAATTTACAACTGATACAACTGACCAGCTGTAAAGTAAATGAGTAAAATATGTAAAGTCAGATGTACAGTCGATGAGAACCAGTTAATGTAGATCAATGGCATCATGTGATCACTTGCATCCTAACAATTATATTACTTGTGTGATTTCCTAGGTCTCCCAGGAAAAGCCAAGGATTTGCATGATTCCCAACAGAGGGAACTCACCTGAAAATGGGCTTATGATTAATTGGAAATTAATTGGAAATGGGATAATTTTTGTTGGCTTGACTTGGTCCAGAGAACCTTAATGATTTTCTGGAATTAAAAGGGGATTTTACTCTAAATTGCAATAGAGTGTCATGGTGCAGGCTATTTAATTACTTGTTTCTCCAGTGAAAAGTTAGTTTTATCTTGTCACATTGCTGAAAGGCTCTGTGTCATCAATTATCTTCATTTCTCTTTCAAGAAAATTTAAAAATCTTAGGTCAACATTGAAATCACTGGGTCTGTCCCTGGGAATTTTCTCCTGTATGCAAGCATGTTCATACAACAGTTCGGATGTATTTCAGAGTGCTTTGGAGGGTTTTTATTTTATATGTAATTCTCAATATTAATGAAGTTTATTAACAGTGCTATTTGCAGCAGAGTATCAAGGGCAGGGCAGTGAGAGCGGTCTGTTCCAGGGGCAGACAATGAGGGGATACTTGTCTATAGAAAGATTTAAAATGGTAATAAAACCAACCAGAATTTGGTCTGCATTTTATCATCAGACATTGGTAATTCAAACAATGAATGTGGTAAAATATTCCTTTCTGGAAAAAAAATTTAAAAATGTATTTTATCAGTCTTACTTCTGAATATTTGCTATGAGTTCTGTTGTATTTTAATAATGTACAATTACACTTTGAATTAATATACTTTTAAAAATGATCTTTTAATATGCATTGTGTTCTAATTTGAAGAACTCCCGGCTATGTAGGTGGCCTCAGCACAGGTGAACTCAGCTACATGTATTTGAGAGTAAGTTCATAGTAGTTTGTCATCATTGGATATTACTTCTGCCAGTCAGTTGTTTCAAAACTCTAGTAATACATATTTCTGCATTTAAACAATGGATATAAAATAAGCAGTTATAGCACAATGATTGAAAGGTGAAGAAAGAGGTCTTGAATTATTTCAGTTCTTTCAATCTATGAGATCACTTGGGAGCATTTACTTGTATTTAACATTTAAAACATTAAAACAGAGTACAGACTATGAAGTGGACTATTTTTCTTTGGCAAGTGTAAATTTTCATTTGTACATGAAATAGTCTAATGCTTTTGAATAATATCTTTAAAATTAAAATTTATTATTATTTTTTAATTGTTACTTATTTTCAAACTATAAAACAGATGGTTATTAGAATTAGTGGGGTGGTCACACTGTAAGGTATAACAATGTTAAATCACTATATCGTACATCTGAAACTAATATAACCAATATAAGATTATATACCGAGTATACTTAAAAAAATGAAGAGCCAAAAATTAGTTATTAAAGGTAAATTAATTTTACTTCTAGGATAGAGACTATATTGTCATACTCACTTTTTAGTGAGAAATGTATATTTCAAAATGTTTTTAAAATAGGATAAACTTACAAATACAACCTTCAATTTTTTAGCTATAAAGAACTAAAAAACAAGCTAAGAACAAAATAATTATTATTTATTGTGTGAATACAACTAAAGATAATTTTGTTGTATGTAGGAGGAGGTATTAATAGCTATCTACTCTAGGTGTCAAATATGCTAGGTATGGCACTGGATATCTGTACCTTTCTGGTTATAAGCGACACAAATTTAATTCAAATTGCTGAAGGAAAAAATATGCAACATAATCATCAATTAGTTTTTACTTCATGACAAACTGCTTTGAAACTTAATGGCATAAAAGAGAAGTTATTTAAAAAAAGAAAAAAAAAGTTATTTATTAGATTACAATCCTTAGGTTACTCGGTTGGTTCTTCTCTGGGCTGGCTTTGCTAGAACTGGATGGTCAAAGATGGCCTCACTCTCTGGGGCTTCAGCTGGGATGGCTGAAATAGCTCTCCATGAGGTCTTTCTTTTCCAGAAAGCTTGCCTGAGATTGCTCACTGGTGGCAGAAAGTTTCCCCTAATAGAAGAGGGCAAATTCCTATGCTGAAGTACCTTTCGATCAGTTACTTACATCACATTTGTTGATGACTCATTGACCAAAACAAGTTATACGGCCCATATTCCAGAGATGGGGAAGTAGATTCTGCCCCTCAGTGGAAGAGCAGCAAGGTCACATTGCAAAGTGGAGTACATATGGGGATGAAAGGGATTATAGCCTTCATTTTGTAAATAATCTACCACATACACTCAAAGTTGTGCTCGCTTTACATGTTCAAATAACATCAGTAATTTTTCTCTTCATGTTCGGGTCTGCTTTCTTATATAGTTGAAGTAGGTTTTTTGTTTTGTTTTGTTTTGTTGATGTCATTATTGTTTTTTTAAGCGAGTTTTGGTAAGATAGTCAAAATCAGCTAAAGGATTGCTCCTTGCCAGTTTAGCAAACCCACTAGAAATAAATTGCAAGACTGACTTTCATTGGCTGGATTTGGCTTACATTCCAGTCCACGAACTAATCACCACGGTCAGGCTTATACCCTGTACCAGGGGGTAGGGTCAGCCCCATCTGAACCATATGAAATTAAAGATAAAAGATAGGAAGCACTGGTTCTCCAAAGAAAATTCTCAATCTTCATTACCAGGAGAAGAATTGGTTAATGCCAGGCAATCAAAAACAAGAGCCTTTGACCACACTGATGGGCTTAAGTCATAGGATCAAGGAGAGAATTCAATTTTGGCTTGTCTACTTAGGTTTATTGTTGTTTAATCTCACTTCTCATCTCATGAATCTTGACAAGCAACACAGACACCTTCAGTAATAGGTTTGCAAAGTGGACTAAATATTTGTTTTGCATATTTTTAAAAGTCATGTGTATAAATAGTTTTTATAATAAATTTACGTGGGTGGATAGCATTTTTTCGTGACAAACTCATGTAAATTGACCTACAATAGGAGGAATATGACTCAAGAATGGAAATTTAGAATGACATTTGAGCAGTGCACATAAAATTAGAGAGTTGTTGGAGAAGGACAAATGTGAATGGGGAAGAAAAATTTTGGCAATAGAATTAGAAAATGAACTTCAAATGTCTACCACGTTATAAGGAATTCTCAGTGAGATCTTCATCACTAGTATTCACTCATGCCAGCCTCATGTTCCCACCCTGCTCCATTCCTGCTACCAGCTTCTCATTGATGCACTTTATAGTTTTGTGGGCGATTCTCAGCCAAGAAGGCAAAGTGGGGTGATGGAAAACACACTCATCTGTATTCAGGTTTAAGTTCTGGTTCTGCTACTGGTTGGAGTTGATAAGTCCCTTCCCTTTTCTGGGCCTATTTTATTACCTATCAAGTGAACAATTAGGGTAACTGATCTCAAAGAACTCTTCTGACATACATATGTTTTAGCACCTATGTCTTCTCTGATTGGTCTTAGATCATTCGTCTTTCTACTTAGCCCTTGGTTTGGGAGATGTGCACTGACTTTTTTCTCAGGATTCTAAATCCATGACTTTTGGTTCTTAGATCTGCTTGTCTCTAGTTCCTTCCTGAAAGAGAATTCTCTTCACAAATTTATGCGTTCCAGCAAGTTCACCAGGAAAAGTAGTATTGACCAGTGTGACTTGTGACCCTCTGCTGGCATACTTGGCCCTGACTTGTGCCTTACTTCAGCTGGCACAGTCTTGCTGTCAGCAATTCGCCCTTCCTTAAACTCTTGATACCCATTTTGTCTATAGCATAAATGATGTACTCTAATAAAATTTCCCTCTTAAAGACTCATTTTTGTGGAATGTTATGAAGATGTTAACATTAGCATTTTGGTAAAAAAACTTTTTTACATTTCTTTATAAACTCATTTTCAGAATTGAAAGAAAAAAGTCAAATATTTTTTTGAAGGAATCCTTCCAAACTCCCAATGATAGATCATTATTTTAGAAGGTGCTTCCAAGGTCATCTTGTCCTCTCTAGGAAGCTGATTCCAATATAAACTTGTTTCTCATAAAATGTTTCTATTTATTTTATTATAATCTGTTTTCTATAAAAGGAACTTCCAGAAGAAGTCATTTTATATGGCTATCAATTAGATCATTCTCTCTCTTTTTTATGCTTTTGCAAAAAAATTAGTTAAAAGCAGTGAGGAATTCAAAGAAAATCAAAACAAAACAAAAACTCCAGTTTTAGAAATGGAATTGATCCATTAGTTGATGATTCTGCTGAGGCATTGTTTTCCCAGGTTCGTGTGTTGATCACTTTGTCTCTTTGCCTTTTTGACATCAATAAAATGTTCTTCCATAGCACATTGCTCAAGCTTTTACATAACTCATCTCACATATTTACAATGTATTCTCCCCAACTAGACTCTAAGCCCAGGCAGGGACTTGTGCTTTCTCATTCCTGAATACTACACACCCAGAACAACACTTGCTATATGGAACACATTCACTGTAGTAAACACTCATTGTGTACTCAAATGGAAGAATAACTTGTAGAGGTGAGATTTATCTGTTTAAAAGACATAAATAGTAAAAGAAAGAAGTAAATCGATTTTGGTGATAACTGATCTTGAGATAGTTAACGTTCTGAGTTGGAGGCTCTCCGTTGTTATAGTGGCAATACATCTATCAACTCTGATACCTCCTGCAGGTTTAAAAAGAAAAGAAAGCTCTGTTCGGCCATCTCATACACTTCGCTCATCATAATGGTAAATTTGCTTTCATCATAACACAGTGATAGATAATCTTGCCTTACTGTCTGCCATTTGGAAGAGTCAAATTCACTCTAAAGGAATTAGAGAATTGGATCAGTTCACCATTTTTCCCCTCTCTTAGCAATGTGTATGTTTACCTTTAATGTTGAAAGGAAGCATGTTGAAATGTGTTTTTCATTTGCAAGTGGGATAGTCATTTTAGTTTGAGGAACGTAGGTATAAGGATTTGAATCAGCGTGGTTGCTTCTCATGATATCTGCCCAGATAGCAACTTAGCACTTCAGATTTTGCTCCCCCGAATTGCAGAAACTTTGCCTCATCAAAGAGTTACAGATTCTTATTCCCATTTGTGGCTTCTTTTTATTCATTGGGAGAGGAGTCCTGAGTACTAAAGAAAAAGGGGCTCAGCAAAAACGTAAAACTTGTTATTTTCAGACACCTTCGAGAAAGGAAGATTTAATGGACTGTATAGTAACATGGGGATAGAGAGAGATAAGAATCATGCCCCATGCTTAACCTTCTGCACTCATCCTTGCCAATTTCTATGTGCAGTTTGGTAAATTAAATAAGCTTTCCTTAGCCCGGAACTGTCTATGATAGCATATCCATTCATTGTGGTATCACAGAAAGACATTTAGCTTTCAAGACAGAAACCTGACATCTTTCAAAAATGAAGGAAACGGTGGCAATTTTAAACATTCCAACCATATTAATTCCAGTGACAGTTATCCTTTAAGTCACTTGAAATGGATTCCCCCTTTTCAACTTTCAAAATTTATATTTGATCCCCGTGACCTCTGGAACCTATATAGAGGCACTATATGTGTGAGTGTATGTATAGCAGGAGGCAGAAGCAGATGAATTGTTGATCTAGTCCTATTTATGTTTTTCTCCCTTCCTTAGTTGTCCTTCATACTTTATTCTATGGAGAAGCTTTACATTTTCAAATTAAAGGATGAGTAGTATGAGGTTCTTCCTTGGAGGGCAATGATTTTATTATTGCTCCTCCATCTCAGCTGAGAGTCCAGTGCCATCTATTAAGTATCAATAATGAGGGCTTTCGGAATCCATATGGGCTCTGTGATTCCATCAAACACCATTGACCATTGGTCAATAAAGTCATTTCTCCCTGACATTCTAACACCCACGGCAGTCGATTTCTGTCTCCTCTATTCTAGGAGCACTCTGGGACGTGTGCCTTTTTCTAACCATGGGCCCGTTCCCAAGAAGTTCTCCTCACTCTTTACCTGGGTAGGGACTTTGCATGTCTATAACAACCACATGGAGGAGTTCGTGTAGGGCCTCGTGTCTGTATTTCAGAGTGGGTTTGGGGAGATGTCAGAGGAGATCCATCAGGGTCTGGGCTGAGTCTGCAGGTGACTGGATATTGGTCACTGTGAGTGAAGAGTCGCATCTTTAGCTTTGTGTGTGTCTTGCTTTAACATTATTATTAATTTATCTACTAGTTAGTGATGATTTTTATTAGTTTATCCATAAAGACCTTATGTACAAACCAGAAAACTAACACGTGATTTGTACGTGGTTGAAGGGTGATGGTCAGGGAGCTACCAGACTTTTCACATCTTTTGTCTAGGGGTCTCCTTTCATGGTATCAGAGTAACTGGTAAAATATATTAATCACCTGCAGAATTTCTAAGTGAGCATGGATGATGACACATTTGTTAAGGTTAGGGGCCAGATTGCCTAGATTTTTAATTTGGGCACAAACCCTTAATCCTTATGTGATTTCAGGCCAGTTACTTATACTTTTTAAGCTTTTATTAACTGATCTAGAAAATAGGATACTAAGAATACTTACTTCCTAGAGTTGTTGGAGAATTCAACAGGATAATCAAAAAAGTGTATATTAAAGTACTTGGCATATAATATGTGTACAATAAACATTAATACTAGCTTTAGTAATACTATTACCTCTACTATGACTATTACTACTACTACTACTACTACTACTACTACTACTACTACTACTGATAATAATAATAATAATAATGTTTTTTGTTTCAGAACCAAGGTATTGGATGTTTGTTCAGGCTATTTCATCCTGTAATGACAGAATCTGGAGAATTACACCTGCTTCTCCATGGGGTACTTCTTTATAGGGACAGGATTACCTGTTCTCTGCTAGAGTCACACTGGCAATTTCTTATTCACCAGCTCTTCTTTCTCTCAATTCTGTGTTGCTTTGTTTATGTTTGTGGGTATGCCATTTATTGGACATTTGCTATATGCCAGTAATATTGTGCTCTTCATCATGTTACCTAATTTAGTTCTCACACTACCTGTTTGAGGAAAGATTCATTATCTTCATTTTTCAGATTAGGAAACTTAGGTTCAGGGAACTAATAAAAGTTAGTAGGTAGTAAAGCTGCCCTTAAGCTTAGGTCTGTTTATTAAATTCCATGTTTATGACACTCTGCTATACTGCCTCTTCACTTGTAACTTAGTATATTGAACCTTGAATTACTAATATATATATTTGGTACAATATTATTACTAATTTATATTTGGCATAATGTGGCATTTTTGATAAGTTTTGAGAAATGCCTTCATCTCTTTATGTAAATCGAATGGATGGCAATTTGAAACTTAATTTCCAAATTCCACACATTAGAATTTGGAAACTAGAACTGTAACAGGAGACAAGTTTGTTTTGATTCCAGAGAATGTTCAATTTCTGCATGATGATCTGAATTAATATAGTCCGAAACTTCCTAGATAGCTGTTATGGGGCAATGATATAGGGGGGTATACATTATCAAGAGTCCTGATGAGTACAAAATTTAACTTCTCTTAGATGGATCCAACATAGTAATGTTTAATTTTTTAGAGACTATCCAGGGACATGATGAAACAGATGATTTAATATAGAATGACATTCCCATAGTTAATAAGAATTTCCACAGGTCGCTACATTCAGCCTCCTCTTTCTAGGCAAGAATGTTCTAAACTTTATGTACATTATATTCTTTGTTTTTAACAGCTGTATTGATACATAATTCACACACCATACAAATCACCCACTTAAAATGTACAAGTCAAAATTTTTTGCTGTATTACAGTATTAATTTTTAAATTCTAAAATATATGTAACATAAAATTCAACATTTTAACCATTTTAGGGGTATGATTTGTGTAAAAGTGGCCTTAATTATATTCACAGCATTGTGCAGCCATCGCCACTATATTTACAAAACTATTTCATCACCCTAACAGAAACTCCATAACTATTAAGCAATAACTCTCTATTCCCCCTACTCTTAGCACTGAGTAATCTCTATTCTACTTTCTGTCCCTATGAATTTACCTGTTAAAGATGCCTCATATAAGTGGAATCACATAATAATTGTCTTTTTATGTCTGTCTTATTTTAGTATGCATGCTTTCAAGGTTCATTCATGTCGTACCATGAAAACATAGATTCCATCCATGGCTGTCAATCTTGTGAGCATAACCAGTTATGTTTCACTTGATGAAATCAACTTGGAAAAGCTGTTGAGCATATTTCTAGAATGGTACTTTCCCATCTGCACACCAATACTATTTATTTACTTCATGTTTTCCTTTAAATCAATTTACTTTTTTAAAACCTTAAATACCTACTATATCTTGTCCTAAGCAGTGTTCATGAAATCAATTGTCATAAATACTGTATATTGTAATTAAAATGATTTGCCTATATTTGTCTGTGTAACTCCTAAAGTATCTCCTGTATTTCAGCCTAGTACACAATATAAGTCCCTTCCCTAATCTCCAAACCTGGAGGGTGGGCTTTTATGTAAGTACTAGAAAAAATGTGGAAACCACCCCTCCTCCGCCACATGGAAGATGAGATGAAGAAGAGAGGAGTTACAACAAATACAGCCCGGTGTGATGGTTCAGGGGGTAGAGTAGGGGCTAATTAGAAAGTTCAGGTTCTGGGGCAAAACTACCTCTAATCAGCTCTGTTATCTTGACATAGTCCCCTGTGCCTCAGTTTCCTATCTTAGGAAGTTTGGGATAGATCATCTCTTCTCCTCCTGCTTCCTCATGTTAGGGTGCTCTGCTTCTTTCCTTTCTCATATTCAGGAATGACGGGGCAGACATATGCTTCTGCGCTTCTGTTCCATGAGGGCGTACCAGAGAGGTTTCCATTTCTTGGGCTTTGTAGTATTTCCGCCCTCTTCCCTTTTTCTTCCCTCACCCCTATTATGTTAGATCAAACTCAATCTGATGTAACTATTAATGATTTCATTTTTAAGGAGGACATTAGGAGACTCTGCATCAAGGACATCACTTACTTTCATTTAGAACTGTGGGTATCTGCCCTGTGTCCATTTCTAGCAGCAATAAAATGGTAGTAAATCAGGAAAAAATGCCATGCTCCTTAGAGCTTCGAGAATGAGCTTTGGAGCATTTTGCTCACAGGGATGTGAGCCTGTCAGTGCGTAAATCAGATCTGTCCTTACGCCCCTCATCAAGGAAATCTCTGACTTTGTGAGATGGGCTTGATTAGCCAGTCAATCTCTGTCTACCCCCATTTGAGGTTGAGAGTATATCTCTCCCTTGTTTTCTCCTAGCATGTTTAGTGAGCTTATTGCCCCCTCTGTTTTATTGCCAACCACAGCTTAGCCCTTTTCAGAGAGATTATTATATGAACCCTGGGTGACTTCTGACTTCAGAAGGGCCCTGGATTTACATTTTTGCATTCCAAAGTCAGGGATATAAATGACTAATGGAACACTGGGCCACCGAATATTTATATATCTATTTTGAAATTTACATTTCTCTCTTTCTTATGATGGGGTTTGCTGCTCCCAGGGTCATAGTTGATGGGCCAGTAGCATCAGTAGTGACATAAAGCAATCATCTGGGAGAATGCTTGTAGCCCTGTGATGTGCTGCAGGTTATTATGCTAGCAATTCAGCAGTAATTGAACCCCCCATCTCCTTGGCCCTCTTCCCGCTTCCCTTTTATGATGTCCAATAAATTTTACATGCTCCAATTTGCCTCATCCACCAACCTAATACTGTTTGAATTAAGAGTCTCTTCGTAGCTTTGGAAACTTTGCTTTCTCCAAACAAATTATTTATAAGGGCTGCTCGTGAGTATGCCAGAAAGGGGGCAGGACTAGTCAGATTTGCTGGTCCATCTAGAAGATGAGGTTTCTTAGCTGATGAAATTTTTGACTTCGTATTATGTTGAGATGGAAGAGAATATCTGTAGATATGCTCTGTTATCTTGGATGAATAGACTATGTTAGTTTAGAAAATTTTTATTTTTTATTTTATTTAAAAAAAATTTTTTTTTATTTTTCAATTACTGTTGACGTGCAATAATATATTAGTTTCACATTTACAACATAGTGATTAGACATTTCTATAACTTATGAAGTGATCACTCTGATAAATTTAGTATCCATCTGACACCATACGTTATTACAATATTATTGACTACCCTACGTTGTACTTAACATCCTTGTGACTATTTTGTAACTACCAATTTGTACTTCTTAACCCCTTCCCTCTTTTCTCCCATCCCCCAAATCCCTCCCGTCTGGCAACCTTCGAAATGTTCTCTGTATCCATTACTTTGTTACTGTTTTGTTTGTTCTTTTGTCTTGTTTTATTTTATTTTATTTTTTAGATTCTACTTATAAGTAAAATCATATGCTATTTGTCTTTTTTTGAATTATTTCACTTAGCATAATACCCTCTAGGTCCGTCCATGTTGTTGCAGATGACAAGATTTCATTCCTTTTTATATGGCTATGTTAGTTTAGAAATTTTTTAAAAAACATTTTCCCGACACACATGCTTGAAAGTTCCCTAGTCCCTGATCCTTTTCATGGTATATAGTAAGAATTAATAATAGCAATAGTAACAGCAAAGATAACAATATTTCTTAAGTATTTACTACAAGTTGAACTATTTAAGCCCTTTGCATACATTCAAAACAATTCTAACAACAGCACTATGAGATTGGTCCTTTATGTAAATTCACATATAGAGGTAGAAACTGAGGTCCAGAAAGGCTAGGCAAATTATCGAAGGTTACACGTCCAGTAAGTGACAAGTTTAGGCCTAAACGTCATATTATCTGATGCATGTTCTGATCACTACCAATTACCACCATGTGGGGTGGGCTACAAGCAATGGCCTTGAGATGAAAATTATTTAATTTCCCATTCATTTAATCCATTATCCGTTGTTTATTTCTGTCAGTATTAATGGAGTATCTACTATGTTCAGGCCCTGTTGTGGATGCGGGTTGCAGCGGTAAAGACGGCAAACAATCTCTGCTCTCGTGTAGTTAATATATCAATAGGTGCAGTCAGGCAATAAACAAGTAAACAAACCCTGTACTTTCTAACATTGGGTAGTGCCTCAAAGTAAATGCAATGGAAAGTGTCCAGATGAGGAAAGGGGCTGCTTTTGCTAGAATAGCGAGAAAAGGCCTTTCTGAGGAGAGGACATTTGAGTTGAGACCTAAATGATGGAGCTAAGCTTGGGGCTGGGGATAGGATTCAGGCAGAGGAAAGGCAGATACAAAGACCCAAGGCAGGAATCAGTGACTTGTATTGGAAAGCCAGGAGGAAGACCCGTGTGACTGAAGTGTCATTAGCTGTGGGGAGAGGGTAGATTACAAAGTTAGGAGGTTGGCATGGCTCAAATCATGCAGAGCAGGGCAAAGAGTTTGGATGCTGTGGTGTTTTCAGTTTCTTTCAATCAATATTTTACTGCCTGCAGCCCATTTTTTTTTTTTTTTTTATGGCCTGTCTTCTTTTCCTTCTGCCATGTCTTACCTCATAATGGGCATTTTAATCCCCTCTGTGATGCAACCCAAAGCTTCTTGCTGGGCATCTTGCTTTGTTCCAGCTCAAGGCAGCATTAAAGAAGAACAGAGGAAGTCTCCAGCCAAGAATGGTTCAGGAAGGAGTGCGGGTTGCAATGTAAGAGCTCTAATTAAATCAATGCCCTTGTATATCCTGTCCACAAAGCTGGGGGCAGTTGCATGCTCTTTACTGATTCTATGATGTACACTTAAGCCTTATGTGACTTCACAGGAGCAATTAAATTGTCCTGTTTAATCAGCGGTAAGGTCTTCATTAATAATAATTATTATTTTTATTGATTCAATAAGTGCAGTGGAAATAGTCATAAAGAATAGTTGTATCTTTTCCCTTGTCCTCTGCCCAAACACTAAACACTAGGCTATCCAGGCCCAGTCAAGAGTGACCTCTTTAGCAATTTAACTTCAGATCTACGTGCAATCAAGAATTCCTGCCTTATAGGAATTTCTGTGCTTTCCAGTTGAAACAGAAGTTTTCAACTTTTTAGTCTTTTGCTTGGTGGCAAAGGAGTATTCCCAATGTAGTGATTAAATATGCATTTTCTCTTTCAGCCTTATAGATCTGTATTGTTTTTCTCTATGTCAGTCTATGATCTCATTTTGGCTGGAAGTGTAGGTCCAGTGGACACAAAATTGGCTTGGACATTGCTTGGTTGTGGATTTATACACAATCACATGGACATTGGAAAATCTAAAGGAAAATCTAAATGGAGTGAGTCAGCAGAATTTTGAAAGCTAGTTTCATCCCAGTAACTTGTATTGGAAAGGCAGTTGCTTAATTTATTCCATGTATGTGTGACCAAGGGACGGCAGCAGACTTAAAGTGTACTAAAATGAGAGTTCAACTTTGTAGAATAAAATAGTGAACCTTGAGTCAGGGGAAAAAGGGGGGGCCCTAACTTACTTGTGGAGTCAGCCAGTAAGAAGAGCTAAAATGCTTAGAGGCTCCACCCCTCTTCACCTTCCCAGCATGAGGGAACCAGGAAGGAATAGAGAGGGACTGTTGGTTTTTTCCATTATTCATTCCTTCAGAAGGATAGATATTATCATTCTCACCTGACCTCACTCGAGATCAAAGTATCAGGAACCCTGAGTGCAATTGCAGAGACCCCCCTTGGAGTTTTTCTCAGGAAGGTTTGTCCAGGGAATAAGGTTGCAATATGTCCACTAATGTTTAATCTTCCTCAATGGAAGATGAGCCCTTTAGTGCCAGGATGGGATGTAAATCTCATAATTCTCATAAAAGGGCTGCTTTGTTTCCAGATTTCAGTGGCTCTTCACAGAACCTGGAAACCATGGTTCGTGAGGAGAAATAGTGTCCCAGGTTCTGGTAGATATTTGTGTGTGTACCATGAAGACAAGTTTCTGTCATCAGAAAGGTTTGGGGAATGCTTTAAATTCTGTTTCCTTTTTGGGCATTAATACATGTTAGTATACAAAAGATTGAGATTCTGGAATAATATCTCAGCACTTGGCAAGCATACTTAATTAAGGAACTCTTTGTCAAAGCAGGCCTGTTCCCCAGAACACGTGTCAAAAAATGCTGGTTAGAAGGCCTACTTATTTTTTTTTTTTTGTCTGTGGGCTTGCACATATAACCATCCATGGAGAGAGCATCCTTTCTACTAGAGCAAACTTCTTAATGAGGGATTCAATAACAGTGCTACAGATTGTATGGAAGAGATCTGTGCTCCCAAATTTAAATATGTCAACATGAATCTCCTTTAGACAAGAAGTTCCTAATCTAGCTTCATGGGAGGATAATCATTTGGGAAAGTGTGCCATTAGATCCAAGAACTTACACTGTAGGATTCCTTTTGTTGAATTTTGTGTAAATATCTAGGATGCTTATACCTCGACAACCATTGGGATTAAACTTTTAAAACTGATACTTAACTGACAGTTATTATTACTAATGCCACCTTGTATACATTAGAGAATCATTATAATAATCATCGGATCCATATCCTTCATTCAGAGTTTGTTAAAAGTATGTTGCCTTTATTATATTTAAATAGAATGATATATAATCTATTATTTGTATATTACTTTTATAAACTTTACCATATCTCCATACCACTTGTATGATTATATACTTAATACATATGACAAAGCTCAGTGATAGCATTCTCCAAAGAAATACAAATTTAGACATAAAGTCATGGTGCCTAATTCTGCTTAGAACCGTTTTCAAATAGAAGGCGAAGATTGACAGTGGCAGACAATTTTCTCTCGAGAACCAAGGAAGTGGAGGTAGGATCCCATGTCCCCCAGTATTTTTCCTCATTCAGTATTCCTGGATCAGCTGAATGAAAAAAAAAAGTGAACTAATAGGAATATTTCAGGATGAAATGAGATGATCTACATGGAGTTCTTAGCAGAGTACCTTCTATATAGGAAGCATCAGACAAGTACTTCTGTGGTTGTCATTGTTATTGTCTTCAAATATCCTTATTTTAATAGATTTTTGAAAACTGCCCCTTTTTAAGAAAGCAAAATGTACATTTGGAACATTTGAAGATACATCACTGTCACTGATATTTTAATTCTACCACTTAATGATATCTGAATCATTTATAGTGTATCATAAACTATTTCAATATCACAAGTTTCAGGTGTTAGAATAATATTATGTGAGTCTTTCATGAAGATCTTAAAATAAAATACACTGTGATGAGAAATATATCTGTACATATTTCTTCTCTTTAATTAATCCTATCTAAACTTATTGCATATAAATGAAAAGAATTAAAGAAATGAGAAAGTGACATTTCTAACATCAAATTGGATCATCTGGCTCTAATAGGCTTGGGGCACAATCTTTATATATTTATTTGAAAACCAATTGGAATATTTCTAAAGCAACCAAGTCTACAAGAGTACAACCATTTCTTGGGAATAGATAATATATGGTTACAATTAGCAGTGAATATTGTATGCATTTGTATGTGTGTGTGTCTGTGCAAAGTCGAGTAGAACACAATACACTCCAAATGTGTCTATTCTTTCTAGATAATTATCTTGTTCAGTTAGAACATAGCACCAGCATGGTAAAAATTACAGATTATATCCTTGTGGGAGCTGCTTTGCTAGAGAGAAAGAGAGAATGACAGAACACTCCTACTTTTATAAAAATGAGATCAACGGTCACTTAATGATAGGAAATGAGAGTATAAATGTTTAGAGTAGTGGTTATTTTTTAATTAAATGTGTCTACTTTAGACAGTACCAGTGTTGTACTACTCTGAAGGATGAAGATCACAGCTTCTCCTGCCATTCCCCGTACCTGTCAATTTTTGTTAGTCACATTATCTTCATATTGTCAGTGTCAACTGTATTACATTCTATAATAATACTTTCCATATTTATTTAGTATTTATTCTATATTCAAATGAACTCAGGGCTCATTACCAGTTCTTTGAATCATAGTTTTCCTCTCCTAAATTCTTATGCAAATACTAGTTGGCTGGATTTTTTTCTCAGGACATTTTTTTTTTCATAAGGGGCTTATGAGTCCTGAATTTCTTAAATTCTATGTATATGTTATATTTGAATGACATTTTAGGTGGGTATAATAGTTTTAGGCTATACACCATTTAAAAAAATAATTTTAGAATGTTTCTTCATTGTCTCCTGTCGTCGAATATGATTCTGGCTAAGTATGAAGTCACTGACTTTTCTTCCTTGTAGGTGATTTGTTTTTCTATTTGAATGTCTAGTAAAAATTTTTCCTTGAATTTCAGTAGCTTAATTAAAACGTATCTGTTGATCATTCTGTGTATCATTTTAAAAAACTTGGTAAACTCTTCTGATCTGAAAATCCTTTTTCTTTATTTTGGGGATTTTTTGTAATATATGTTTGAATATATTTTCTCTTCCATATTTTGTAAGAATACAAATATTATCATCTTACCTTCTATGAATATTAGCTTTAATGTAATTACTTTAATTTTTGTCTTTTTTATGTGCATTCACTGTGATTATGTCAATCTTTTGCTCTACAAGTAATTTGACTTTTAGCGTGGTACTTCTGTTCTTTGATCTTTCCATATTGCTTTTTAGTTATGAATGATATTGTTACAATCTTTGTTTTGTCTCATTAGGTCTTTTTCAATCAATTAAACAAATTTTTTTCAGTTTATCCTATTAGGGGTTTGCTGATTTTCTTGAACCTATTAAATTTTTATTTCACTAAATGTGGTAAGTTCATACACTTTATTCAGATTTTTTTTCTGCATAATCTCTTTCTTCTTTCCCACTTTATGTTACTCCAATGGCAAATATGTTAGACCTTTTTGACAAATATATTAGACCCACAGGACCCGGAGTGTGTTCATTTACAAAAAACAATTTTTTTTTCCTCTATTCTTCAACTTGGATGATTTGTTTTCCTCTGTCTTCAGGTTCACTGGATCTTTCCTCTATTATTTCCATGTTGCTATCGAGACTATCTAGTGAATTTTTCATTTCACTAAGAATGTTGCATTTTTTAGTTCTAAATTTTCCAAATTCTTGTATTTTCTATTTCTCTCCTAAGAATTTCTACTTTTCTATTAGTTTCAAGTGCGTTTAACTTCTCTTCATGAAATATGTTTATAATAGCTGCTTTAAAGTCTTTATTTGATAATTCCAGCATCTACATCATCTTGGAGTTGGTAGCTATTGATTTTCTTTCCTCTTGAGTGTTGGTCACATTTTTCTACTTCTTTATATATTGAATAATTTTTGTATTGTATCCTGGACATTTCAAATATTATTTTTCTTTGACATTAAGTTATTTTATCATAGTACTTTCAGACAACAGATTTTGTCTTGCTTTGTCTTCTGTGAGTTCCAATCTCAGTTCAGTTTTCAAAGCCTTTGCCATCCTCTTTTGATCTGTCTTGTGCATGTACCACTCTAAAGCTAATATGAAAATTGAGTGGTAGTTTATAGCCTGAGTTCACTTCTTAGAGGCCTTACTAATCTGTTTTGCACATGTACAGCTCAGATGTGAACCAGAAACTTGCGTGGTTTTGTATACAGAATTAGAAAATTCCCTTGTTCAGCTCTCTCTGCTATGGAATTTCCTCTATACCTTCTAGTCCTTAAGACTGCCTCCCACCACTCCCCCCGCCCCCCCCCTTTTTTTTTACCAATTCAGCTTATAAGTTTGGTATAAAAATAGGAAGTAGGGTTTTAGCTTTCCACACTGCTGCTCTGTCATGTAGCTCTGTGATTGGGGCCTGCAGTTAGAGCAGAGGCATAGCAAAAATGAGAAATAAACTGGAAACTCACTTGTTAGTAGGTAGCTTGTCTCTTTTTTGCAGAGTTTTTAGCTGTAATCAGTATGAGAGATAGGGTGTGGTGGGATTATCCCATTATGGCAGAAGCAGAACTCTCACTCAATTGAATATAATGAAAGTTTTGTTCTTATTTAGTAGTTTTATACACAAATCTATTATGACATTTTCCCCATTTCTTAAGATATTGGGTTCTTTGTCTCTTGCATGACATGTATCTGTCTTCCCTTTTCTAATTTTATTGTTATTTTATAGTTGGTCTGCATGTTCACAATGCTATCTCTTTTTTTCTCCGATAATGTTTGAGAGACCGAGACTATAGTATAGATGGCTTATTAATTATTTTCATATCTTATATATAGGCTAATTTCTTCTACCCTAAGAGTTCAGTTTGAGAAGCAAATATTCCATGTTTTATCCATATTTTGTAACTTGAAAAAAATGGCATAGGAAGGACAATGGCTTTGCTGAAGAGGCATATGATCTTTATTAGAATATCCAGCCTCACTTCTCTTATCACATTCTTTTAAATGTTCTTCATCAGAGTTTACTTTTGGACTTGGGATCACTTTTCTGATTTAATGTATAGTCTTGGTATCTTTGTACCCATGAGATTTTGCACACTTATTAGTTTTCTATATTTCACCTGTTTTTCCCAGTGGTTATTGAATTCATTACTCAGTCAGAAGATAAGAATCCCTATGTGAAGTTTGCTTCTCTTTAGATTTGAGAGCATTAATGAGAATTCTTAGGATTTTGTGAATTCTCCTGTATAATTGTTGGTGGTGATTTATAATGTTTGGAGATGAGCTATATATGCCTTTGGTCAACCCCAGAATCTTCTTTTCATTGAATTTTCATGGAATTCTAGTTCTTAAATTTTATTATATTAGGTTATGTACCTTGTCTTGTTTAGTTTCTATTTATTTTTTTATTTTTTATTGTTTTCTTTTTATTTTGTTATATTTAAGGAAAGGAAATTCTACAGTACAATGTCATTTAAGAAATTTAAGAATTTTTTTAAAGGATGAAATTTAATATACTTGGGCTTAATGTTTGTTAACTATCCATGTAACCTCACTTTTTTTCCTTCTAATTGTCCAAATTCTAAGTATTCTTGAAGGCCCAACTCATATCCTCTATCTTCTGTGATGCATTTCTTGAATGGTCCACCTGGAAATCATTTCTATCTGTCTAAAATTTAATAATAAGTACTTTACTGACACTTGCATAGTAATAATTGTAATCTCTTACTATGTATGTGTGTCCTTCCCTCATCTAGCCCAAAGGCTCTTTGAATGTAGAGATTTGTGTATTAATTTGTTTTCTCAGGATAGTATCTTAGATGCATACTTAATTAATAAGTCAGCATCTTCTGTGCTTATCTGCTTTCATGTGGGTTACCCAATTCAAAACTGGCATCTTTTTTAAACTATGGAAATATGCTCCTAAAAGTGAAGTTTCTCTGTGCAGGTTTGGCCATTACTGAGTCTTCCATAGGAAATTCTTTAAAACCATAATGAGATAATGACTGTGAAAGTGCTTTATAAACTATAAAGTGCTCTACAGTTGTAAGACCATGATATAATCATCACTATGTCACCTACATCACTAATGGCCAGCAGGTTGGCTGGAGGGGACAGCCTTTATTCACTACTGCTTTGTTCTGCTCTTCCACTGTCTTATCCTGACCTTGATACTCTGGCTGCAGTGACCCTCAACTAGATAATCTGACAGTCAGCAGTGACTCACTGTGGACTATTACTTCCCTTTGTTAGCAGTACTCAGACAGCATATAGGTAATTCCTCAAGTTTCTTGTCCATTGTCTCTGTGATAAAACATTATGAAAATATGAAATTATGAAATTATGAAAATCATGAATTTAATTTAGCAAAAGCTCTACTACAAAACTTCCCCTGGCCTGTCCCTTCCTCCTAAACACGAGTACTGTATCTTCAGAGTTTGAACTCACAAGCTAATAGAATTTTTTTGGACTACTTTATTTTGCCTAAAATCTTTAATCAATAATTTAGTGGTATGGTTATATATATATTCTCAAAAACTATTGTTGGTGAGTAGATGGAAATAAGTATGATGGAGCCAGATATGTTTGAACAAGTTTGGGTGTGTTTATTTGGATGTGCTTTTCATATGTATCTATCCTATTTCCTTGTTTTAGCTGTAAAGTCCTTGAGGATAGACATTATGATTAAAACAATTCCAGAAAAATAGAGGATGAAGGAGGGCATGAGCAATACCTGTAGTATTATAAACTGGAGAAATATAGTGATAAGGAATTGCTGACCAAATGCAGTAACACTAAATTGCAAGAGCATGAATTTGGAGTTTGACCAATTATAGCTGGATGACCTTGAACAAGTTATTTAACCTTTCTAGGTCATATCTGTAATTTGGAGGTAATAAGAATATTTGCATTTTAGGGCTGTTGATGATGATTGTGAAAAGTTTATAGCAGTGCCTGGAACATAACATAGGCAAAATATGCTATCTGCTGTCATCATCATCATTTTATTGTTAATTCTTCCTTGAAGCTTCATCAAGGTAAGCATAGGATAAATGAAAAAATACAAAGTTTATGTAGCTTAAAGTAAAAATAGGAAATTTACTATGCCAAAAGCTGATCTAGGCTAAAGATTAAAATATTTACTAAGTATGCTTATGGATGTTGTTTTAAATGTTACATGTGTTATCTAATTTAATACTCATAACAAACTATGGGATAGGTACTAGTTTAGTTCCATTTATAAACAAGGAAACTGAGACACTGAGAGGTTAAGTAACAAGCCCAATGTCACATAACTAGTAAATGGTTAAGTCAATATTTGAATATGGCCAACTTGTGCATTTAATACTTATTTGTGGGGGGAGATATTTTCATGTATGGGAGAACCTGAGTAGACTAGTGGTAAAATTAGATGTTTGAGCAATGTCTCCACAGTTAAGATCATTGTCAAGGGGGAAGTTTAGAAACATGTTCTCTTATCAGAAAGAGAATCCACAGACACATGGAGGAAAGGCCAGGGAAGGGGCCCTTATAATTTAATTCAAGGTATATAGATTAACCAGGAAAATAATGAACTGTGATTGTGGGATATGATGGATGATGGATCTGGGGTGTGATGAAAAGAATGATGGGTAGGTATCTGGGACAGCTGGCCGTGATTCTTTTTTAGACACCTTCCAGTTTGGTAACCTGGGGCAAGCCACGTTAACTTGAGGGAGGAGGTGGAGGATGTGGTTTCCACAGGGGTAGAATGAAAAGTCATATGGGATTAACTGTACACTTTAGATTCTGAAACTCTCAAACCTTTTAGAATTGTTCACCCTGGCACTGGAAATTAATCATACCATGTAGTTAACATTGATTTTCTATTGTATTTTGTATTTTGCATATTGGTCATTCATTCATTTAGCCCCTGTTTGTTCAGGGCATACTATGGCATCACTCTGTAACTTGCTTCCAAAATAAAAATGGTCCTGCGAGAGAATGTCTTCTACCTCCTGGAATTCTCAGAATTCTAACAAAGTGCCCTAAACATAGTAGGCACACAATCAGCATTGTTCTTATTGACAGTAATTATGCAGAAGTGGTCAAATGCTCCCTGGAATCGAATGCAGCCAACATGAGAAAAACACTGTAAAATTTGTCCTCATTAACGTTTCTAGAGTAGCTGCTCTAAAAAAGTTTTTTTAAGTATTAGGTCATGTGCTGATAAAACTGTAATTCTGAGTGAGATGATCCCTACCTTCAAGAAGCTTACTGACAAGGGCACAAGTAACCATAATAATTTAGGCTCCCAGGGCTGAGAAGCCTTTACAGTTACTGAGTCTAACTCTCCACTCACATATTGGATCTCCATTACAATATCCCCACCAAGTGGTTGTCTGACATCTTCTTGAACACTTCAGTGACTGTGAACTCACTACAGTTCTTTCTATCCAGGGTAGAGTGACAGGCTCTCAAGTTTTGTACGGAAAGTGTGTCTTGTTGAAAAGCAAAGGCTTTTTGTAGGCTGAGAAAAAGCCATGGCAATTGTCTTAGAGATATGAATTTGGTACATGGAGGTATTTGGAAAAGGACCTCAAAAATTCTTTGTAGAAGTACCTGCACAGAAGTACAAGAGTGAAGGGCATGTTGTAGGAACACCAAATGGCCTAGTTTGATCACTTAGAAATGACAGACTGGGGATAGGGAGCAGAGAAATTCTTAGATAGATTGGAGCTTTAATTAGAAAGACCTTGAATGCCCTCTGCATTTGGATAGATAATGGCCCTAATGTAAGTTATAATCCTATATCGTAATTCTGTATCCAGTGGGTGGCTGTTTGAGTCAATCACTGTTAGCAGCCATCTCTCATGTGTTCCCCAGATTCATATCCTTTCTTCTCACCTGGAGAACTATCCATACCCATGGATTTTCTTTAGCTAGGAGATGTGGTTAGAGCAGGAATTATGAAGGGCCCTCTGCTGGCCTTATTTCCATGTAAATCTGTTTTATATGCATAATAACCCTGAGGAGAACCTGTGTCAATCTGCTCCACCTGACAGAGCCTTAAATCCTCCCAGTGCTGCCTCCACTATTAGACATGTGTTGAGTGGCTTACAACCTCAAAGAGAAAAATCATCCTGATTTTTGGGGTGTGGAAGGTGAGGGACAGTGATAAACTGGTTTTTGCTCCTTATTGTCTTCTCCCATGATAATGAACCCATCACTAGCATAGGAATTTTAATGCAATGATTTTTCCAAGAGTCATCTCGCTCCATTGCAGCCCTGCCTGAAAACGTAAATATACTTCCTGGGGACACATTTGCATTTTTTGGTGAAAGAAATTCATATATATGGCAAAGATGCCTCTGTAATTATAGAAAGTTTATTTCTGTCCCTAGATGTCGGCAATCAAATTCCACATAAATATATTTTGTGTAAATCTGTCGGCAGCTGGTCTCCATTCAGGTTTCTGGAGATATTAGCCTGTCTTTGAGTTTATGACAAAGTTAAAAATTATTCATTAAACTGACCTGCAGTATATTCAGTAACTGGAAAATTGCCTTGCAGTTCTATTTGGTTTGTAGATGTGATCACAAGTAAATTTTTAACTTAATTAATTGGCCGTTTCTGTTGACAAGAAATTTATGTGGTAATAATTTGCTCGAAATAGATGCCGACTGTAGGAAATGAGATATCCATCATAGGCTTGTGTTCCACCAGCTGCACAGTGGCTATTATGAAAGTATTTCAGCCTGCGCCGACCCCAGTGTTTGTGCAGTCAAGATTATATATACCCACGATCCATAGCCTGCCAGAGAGGCGCTGGTGGAGGTCTATGATAACAAAGACTTTGTGATTTATGGCTTGCTGTGAAAGCAGAGCTTGATGAGATTAAACAATTTCATAGCACAAGTGTTTCTCAAGACCTGATTTGTAGTTGCAAGCTGATGGTAAATCACATTTATATATCTGCAAGCGTGCTCAGCAGAGGACTGCAATTACAGTTTAAGACAGCTACTTTTTATTTAATTTTTATCCTGGTTTTGTCTCTTTTATATCCCCTTCGTCTGCAAACCACTCACCTTCACAAGTCCTTTCCTGGTTAGAAGGCCAAAGATTGGAGTCATCGATGTTCCCCTTCTCTTTGCGCCAGCTCTGGGGAGAAGCCAGGAGGATTTCAGAGTAGCACAGACTGGTTCAAACTGGCTTTGACTGGTGCGTCCTCTTTGTTCAATTCTTTGTCCAAAGAGAAATCTGTTACCTGTTTTCCCTGGGCATGCAGCTGATACTTGAACTTCTTGGTATACAGCTGAAGTAAGAGGGGCCTTACTCATCCTGCGATATAGGGCAATTTGGAGTACATGATATGAAAGGGGGATGAGGATTAAACTGATTTAGGAAGCTCGACTTCAAGGTCGCAGAATACCTCACGGCATACAGCTGGCTCCCCTTTCATGTGAAATGTGGTATTGTGTTTTCTCTGCAAAGTTGTGAGGAATACATTCTGAAATCAGTTTATTTAACTAGTTTATTGATTATGTACTATGGACACATCTCTGCATTAATTACTAGTATAGGAATTTCTGCCCTCAAGCAGTTTATAATCTATAAATGATACAAAAAATAACAAACTAGAAGTGGCAAGACTTTATGTGATAGCCTTAGATGGGTGGTACACACACTGTTGGAGGTCAGAGTGAAGGGGATAGAGAATGTGAATATGAGCTGGGAAAGCAGAAAAGATGAATAAAATAAGTGCTCAACGGATAAATGAGATTTCAAGTAGGAGTGAGCGATATTCTGGGTATTTCATTTATCTGCACTAGTGGAGGCCTTTAAAATACCCAGCCACAGGTTCAAAAGTCCAGGTGGGGTGGTCAGCGATTTAATAATTATAATAACAATGAAATAATAACTTTCATTGAAAGCTTACAATGTGCCACAACAAGTGCTTTGTATGGATCATCTTATTAAACCTCATAATAAACCTAGAAAGCGAACACTATTGTGATCTCCATTTGGAAACAAAGAATCTGAGGTTTAGAGAGGTTAAGTTACTTGACCATGTAAATCCAGGTGTTGAGTAGAGCTCGTACTGAAACCCTGGCGTATTTCACTCCAAAGGCAGTGTTCTTAATCACAGGTTCTCACTTTTTTTGGCAGAGAATGTGAATATTAAGGAGGCACTACCACTGTTATGCTTGCTGTTCATATCCCTAAGAGCTCAGGTCATTTCTCTTTCCCTCCAAGTATCTGAGGTCTGGGATACTACCTTTGGTCTTTGTGGTAGGCTAAATAATGGCTGCTTAAGTATCTCCATGTCCTAATCCTCCAAACCTGTGAATATTACCCTACATGGCAAAAGGGACTTAGTAGATATGACTAAGTTATGAATCTATGATGGGGAGATTGTCTTGGATTATCCAAGTGGGCCTGATGCAAACACAATGATCCTTGTATGAGGGAGCAAAAGATGTCTGTCTGAGACGAGAAAGCGATGTGATGAAGGAAGCAAGGATTGAAGCTATCCACTTTGAAGATGAAGGAAGGGGACACGAGACGAGGAACACAGCACTTATGCAGCCACTAGAAGCTGAAAAAGACAAGGAAACAGATTCTTTCCTCAGAGCCTCCAGAAGAAACCAGCCTTACTGACATCTCAGTTTTATACCTGTAAAAATCATTTTGGACTTCTGACTCCAGAACTTAAAACAATAAACTTATGTTGTTTATGCCACTAAATTTGTCATAATTTGTTACAGCAGCAACAGGAAACTAATACAATCTTGGACAAATTACAACCCACTCTATTGAGAGCTGGACTTTGCCTCTAATTAGATGTTGGGTTTTTGTTTATTTAAAGGGGGTACTTTTAAATTCTGTCTACTTTTCATTCTCCTTCCCTTTTTTTTTGTAGCCACAAGAGCAGTGATAATTTATTTCATTCACCCATGAATTTCTAGTGCTTAGTATGGTACATTGCAATATAATAGGTAGGTACTCATAAATGTTTATTAAATGAGTAAATGATATTACTTTATCGTATGTCCAGGATATAAGTGTTTAACCTGTTCAGAATCCAGTTTTTTCCAAAAGTCAACTTGCTGGTGTAATCTGTTGCTCTTTATGAAGTCACAAAGGGAGTCCCTTCTTACTGTTGCCTAAAAATTTAGAATATATCAATGTAGGGTTGGGGAGGTAATGAGGCTCTAGAAAAGCAAAAACTGGCTTAAGAATTTCCAATAAGTCAACGTGAGTGGTTAATTATGCCCAATGTAATATAGGTGAATCTTTATCCTGACAGCAGAAAAGGTAGGCAGGTTTAATAAAGAACATATGGTCTCTGGGACTCTCACATGCTTCCATCCCTGTGTTTGCTTTTGTCTTTTATTTGAGAGGTTATGATTTCTATCTGTTTATTATTTCTGGTTTAACACTCCCGAGGGTCTTTTAGCTGAAGACTTTTAGGCATGGTCCTGTCCACTGAGTATAGATGTTAAAGTTACCCATGAAGCTCTTTTTGATGGGGTGAGCCAGTCCAGTATCTTCGGCCTGGATTCCAGGGACCTGGTTTGAAAATCTTGAGAAAGCTGAAAGCTTCGTTTCTCCCTCTAGGGTACTAGTGTATTAGCCTCCTAATAAAAGTTAATTGAATTTAATTTTATGTTTTAAGTGTGATGCATTTTAAAGTTCTCCCCAGTGCTAGAGTCCCTCTTGAAAAGGCAGTAAATTCATATTATTAAACTACCAAATGTAATTCAGCTCAAATAAGCATATTTGGCTATCTTTATTCAGGTTATGTAGGGCTGACCTTGTATTGAGACTAAAATTATTTCATCCCAGACAAAGTCTGTTTAGAGTTAATTGGGGAAGCAATGTAGATGTATAGTAGGTTACTCTAAGCTTTTTATTCTTTTTCAGGCCCTAATTCAAAGAGTTACCATAGAATATGTTTTCTGATGCCAGTTCTCCCATCATTTTATAAATATCAATATCTGACACAGTATGGAAGGTGGAAAAGACAATAAAGATCTTCCCATTGGAGATTCTTTATCAGATGTCCTGTTTCATTATATCATTTTAAGACAGCTAGTCCGTCAACTTGAACATTAAAGGGAAGTGTGGGTTGAGAGAGAGCACATTGGTCTGAGAATCGAATGACTTGGATTCTAACCCCTACCCATTAACCAGCTCAGTGACCTTGTGTATTTCTTGTCTTTGGGCCTTAGTTTTTCCACATTTTTTAAATGAGAGAGTTGAAAGAAAACAGTAGTTTTCAAATTGCATTCGAAGAGGTAAAAATATGTTGAGTTTCTTGGGAGGTCTGCAGAGAGACCAGAGTGAGGGTTGGATCAGCAGCAGTTAAGAGTGAGTTCAGCCAAAGAGCTTCAGGCCCTTGGCCTCCAACCCCTTGTCCAAAGTGAATAGCTTACCTCAACAACAGTAACCCCCAGAACATGCAGGCTTAGACTTTCTTCATTCATGTAATTTGAGTTTTGTCTCTCTGATCTCTCTTCAAACTCATCTCATTTTTCAAGGGCTAGATCAAATTTCATCTTTACAGGAACTCTCACTCTTTTTTAGATTCCAGAAAGATCCTGTTCTGAATTTTCTGAGAACCTAGTTAGGGCCCCAAATGCTCCTACTGCACAACACAGTGTATTGTGCCATGAGTTATAGATTCAGTTGTCTTAATCTAACTTGATGCCAAGTTCTCTGAGGATAGAGATCCAGCAAGTCATTGTTATTGTCTGAAGTGGTAGACATTTAATAATAATAATAATATTTACTATAATAAAATAATAATTGTGCCAGTCTGCCCCTGTTAGAAAAGGCAATGCATTTTGGTAAGCAGAAATAAAGTGTGTTTTGTTTGGTCCACTTTGTAGCATCGTGTTCATAAACATTCTCTGGTGACACCATTGTTATTACATTTCCAAAGGAGGAAAAAGTCCTTCCTAAAACTAAAACTCTGCTCTCTGAGTTCTATAAAAAGACCAGCAAATAAACAAATCTCCTCTGAAGGAACTACAACCAAATCCAGGCCTGCCAGACCTAATATGAACTTTAATTCCATTTGAAACCCATTGCTGTGGTAGAATAAATGATTTGGGATTAATTTGGCATTAGAAAGGGGAGAAACACCAGAAAATGAGCATTGAGTCAGGTTTGGTTCAAAGAGTTCAACCTCTTGGTTTAACTTCCAGTTTGTTCATTTGTTCGGGTAGGATTCTTTATACATTTTTAATATATTATGACCAGATTTATACTCACCCACCATGTTACCACAACATAAGAAGATACTTTGGCTCGTACTAGGGAATCTCAGTATTGAATAAAGGTATTTTCCCTTGTGTAGTAGACAGAAAGAGATTCTTAGAAAATCCCTTGAGATGTATAAAGCCAGAGCCAATTAGTCAATCAGGAAACATGATGATGTGCCAGCCTCCTTGCAAATCAAATGAAGCATGTTTTCTGCCCATGAAGTTCTCTTCCAAGAATAGATTTCATCCAACAGAGGCAGTTATTGATACAAATAAACATAAAAGACATTTAATAAGATGGACATTCAGCAAGGATATGTTCAAAAACTGAACAAATGAATAATTTGCTAATGGTTTGCCCAAGCTAAGGGAAAGAGATATGAAGGTGGAGGTAGGTCTTGACTTGGGTAAATTTAGAGACTTTCATGGAATCTTTCTCTGGAAAGGGTAGAACTTGGCTTCCATAGTGCCAAAGTGCAGACTTCTCCAATAAAGGGGTACTTTGGAGAATAGAAAAAAACTGGACACAGATTTTACTAACATGTTTTCCATTCCCAAGCTCGTAATATGTACAGACAAAAAAATAGAGAGTCTCCTTCTGACAGCCTAAGTCAGACCTGCCAAATCATCAGAATGAAAGAATCAGCCTTGGAGAATGTGAGGCTGATTGGAGAATGTTCTTTTATGACTATTTCCAAAGTACATTTTTTTTTCTTTTTTCAACATCTCCTCCTTAGTGTTTGTAATGCAGAAAAGATTTAAAGGGCTCTACAGAAATGGAGCATTTGCCTTAGCCCTACTTGATGTGGTGTTATAAGGAGGTAGATTTCAGCTCAATATTAGGAAGTATTCTCTAATAGAGTGCTGTGTCTCTTCTCCCCATTAAAAAGGATATTTGAACAGATTTTGTCTAGAGTTTTTAGGAACTGTTGGATCTGATATCTTCCAATTTTTTTAATCTAGCAAAAATCTGGTAGTTATTTCTTAGAAGTGTCTCATGACTGACCAGGCAAAATGGATGATTAATTGTCCTGATGAATTGACCTTTAATTACCCTCGTTAAGCTGATCCTTTTGGAGAACCTGATGGGATAAGTTATTGACCTCACGTCTTAGGTTTTGAACTCTTTTTTTGGGAAAGATTGTTCCGAAGAACCAGGATAATCCCGAAAGGAACATGGATGTTTTCATTGACTGAATGAGAGAGAACAGAACGGGAGTATTTACATCAGGTTCTCTGATGCCTATGCCATTTTCAGTTCTCTAGTCCTAATAAATTTTCAAAAATTCTTTGGACAGAATTAAATTGTATCCATTGTTAACTGTATGTCTAGGTCCATATCCACACACACACACCTATCTCTGCCTACTTTGGTGGAATGAGTTACCAATGTGTGTAGCAGAATCATACATATACCTAAAGAGTGTCCTAAAGACTACTCTCAAACTTTCCAATTACTAGTTATAATCGCCTTAATGGGTCTAATCCTTCATGTGAGTCAGCTGGTAAAGATTTAAGTTAGGTACAATACTCCTGGAACTTATTCCCAAAATACCTAACTTAAATCCTTAAAGGAATTTGCTTCTTTGGTAAGACTTGGTAGAAAAGCATGCGTTTGTAAGCAAAACCAAATTATTTATATTACTGATTCTTATGACCATGTTATAAATTATAAAATGTAGGTTTCTTTTCTTTCTGCATGAGACAGTCTTCTGGGGTTCTGTCCTCTGTTCTGGTGATGGTGGTTAGATGGACTCCTTTAGAAGAAGCTGCTGCACTTTCTATAAGGGGGTGCTAGATCTTCGGGCTGGAGCCATGCTTTGCACAAAATATATAGTGAAGATATGAGAGATGAGTTGATATTGAGAGAGGTAGTTGTGGGTATGTGTAACACGAAAAAAGAGTCAAGAGGTACTTTTCTAGTTTTAGACATAAATTAATATTGAACATCAATTAAGTGTTTCAATTAGCTCAAAGAAGAGTGTGTACCATATTTTAGATAATGGTTTCAAAATGATGAATTTGGGGGTTATTTTCTCCAATACTTCAGCCTGATCCTCTAAAAATGATTTATTTTTTCAAGAAGCAGCAACTTTGTGTTACTGCAAAATGAATCTAAAGTCTTTCACTGCCTCAGGAAGGATGCAGCATTCACAATTTCCACTTGTATGTCTGCTTTCTCCACCTACCCTCCCTCCCTGTCTTTTGCTGTTGGGCCTCAAAATAAATAACACATGCACTTTATCTTTAACTTCAGATAATCAGAGTCACAGTCATCTGGGATATTGTGATGAACAATGTACATTTTATACACATGGTGTCATAATAATTTAAAATGTCATCTTAATCTATTTATGATCTTCTAATGACTGAAATGTTTTACAATTGTGGGGGATATTTTATAACTGAAGTTTTAATGGCTGAATCACTAACACCTGGCTGTCTGGAATGCTTTTCTTTCTCCCAGTTAGGCATTTAAATGCATTTCTGGAAGGCCCAAAGGGTGGGATGTGACATATAAGCTCTTAAAAGGAGGAAAATTAGTTCTTGATACCTTAATGATCAGTCAGGTGAACGTTTGCATACTTAGCATTAATGTTCTTAAGTGGAATAGGTTGATTGAGACCCTTCGTATCTTTTTTTAAAACATTTTTCTACATGAGATTACAGATGGAAATGCAGCTATTGTGCCTATCCCTTAAAAATATCTTCTATTTCCCACAAGTGAGAGGTTTTCATTTTCTGTTTATTTCACCACCTTTCTATTTTTCTATCTTTGATTAGTTTCTAAGACAATCAAGTTACCTCTTCATTGAGACTTGACTATGTATCCTGTCAT
>NW_011888801.1:3585151-3610497 GCF_000151845.1 Pteropus vampyrus
ACCTGTGTATGTATAGGTTCTTTTCCCTGGATGAGCATATATTTGCTTAAAGAGGACCATACATATACACATGAAAATGTCAGTGAACGGTACAAGTCAATGTATAATAAAGCCCATAGCAGGCCCCTGATGGATGTTTACTAATGACAATAGTGGTACTAAATTATCTGGCACAGGCCAGGAGAGGTCAATACAAGGTTGCCCAGTGGCCTGCATTAAACAGCCACAGAGATAAGGCTGCATTTTAGTTCCTCCTATTTGTACAACGTGTATATAGCTTTCAAATGCAGTCACCCACTTAACTTCCATAGTAGTCACTGAAGGAATTAAAGATGATATTTATATTCACAGTTTTGCTTAGAAAAAAATGAAGACTCCGAGCAGTAAGATGACTTGCCCAACCAAGCTCACATACCTGGGGAGGTGTGAAAACAGAGCCTGGAACCCAGATCTTCAGGATCCTGTCTGCTTTTTTACCCACATTGCTTCCAGTCTCAGGTTTTTTATCATGGTGGCTTCAGGTCAAATGGTTGCCTTATAATGGGTAATTTGCTTGACGTGTAGCTAGATATACAGTATCTTTGCTCATGTTATGGCTGGGAATATAATGGCAAATCTGTATATATTTGTTTCCAATGAAGATTGACTAGACTGATGAAATAATGATAGGCTTTACTTCCATTTTTATCAACTAATGGTGTTCCTGGTGACAAGTCTCCTGATATTACTTTATGACTCCTAATGCACACACTTTTGTTGCTCCTGCTTTCTAGGTATATTTAGCTGATGTTTCTCACACAGTTCTGCTTTGACTGACATCAGAAAGCCCCATGTGACAATTGACTTGTAGATTTATCACTGGACAGTTAATAATAGAGAAGTTTCATGCTATGTGTTCCGACAGGGCATTAGGACGGCGTAAACATTACTAAACATGGTTGCTCCATCTTTTCTAACAAAAGTTTACTCTAAAATATTGGAAACCAAGAATTGGGACTGCTGTGCCTGCAAATTTGCAAACAGGGAAAAGAGGCTGTGTTTTCATCACTGTGTATCTTTGGGCAAATGTTTTCATTTGTCTCTTTAGTTCCATGTCTGTAAAATGAGAGCATAGTGCTTGCCTTATGTTGTTCATGGGATCTGTGAGAGGACCAAAAAAGGTAATTTTATTGAAACACTTAGAAAATGGCGAAGAATTATATAATGGTGTCTCATGTTTCTATTGATATTATTTTAGACTTTTAGACTTTTACGCCTAAGTATCTTCTCAATAGTATCATGTAAGTGATTACAGGTGATTTGGCCTATGTTGGTGGCAGCATAATTCAGCTTTTACAAAACTCTGAGTTTCAACATCATATGGTTTGGTTCTTCAAGCCCAAGGAGATAACTATAAGGAGCAAAGGGTCTTTGTAATCATTCAAATTAATGAGACAATGGCCACATGTGGCAAGGTCGTCTATGAGTTCTGCAAACAAGTTCCCATGTTACTTTTATCTCTTAGATACATACTTCTGGCTGGGACGTGAAAAATGTTCGAGCAGCCATCTATCCCTCACTTTTCCCTCTGAGAAGGAACTTGGGACCCTCAAATCTATTTATTGTCTGCTTTGTTGTAACACCATAATATTTGGCTCCATGTCACTCATTCATAATTAGGCAGTGCACATTCATATTCTCTGTCATTGGGCATGGTAGGCATTTTTCAGCCACAGTGCTACACTTGGTGGTTGTGCTGGTTTTTGTTCTCAAAAATGCTTTTTTTTGAGCTTCTACAGTAACTACACCTTAGTAACAGAAGAGTTAACAAGAATGGGTGCTCTGGTGTTGGTCGTGCAGATGTTCATAAATTCATGTACCAGTCTCAGGGGAGAAACTCATTCTAAACTTGGTATCAAGTTTTTGGGCCAGTGACCAAAGTGAACTCTGTTTTTTTGTGTGTTCAGGTCGCTTTCGTGTTCATCTTTCCAAGAACATTAGGTTAATTTAGATAGTAAAGTTTCTCTTTTTAAGTTTCTTGATTAAGTTGAGAAAGTTCACACTGGAAATTCTCTGGTTTGCTAATTGCTCCAGACCTAATACACATAGCTCTTGGGGGAGGGGGGTGGGGGCGGGGGAAGTAGCATTCCTCATCTAAGTATCTACTTTTATGCTACCAAAGTCGCTACTTGGTATCTATCTTTACCCTTCTCAAAGAACTTGTAAAAAGGCTTATCTCCTTTCCTAAGCCTTAGGCTTTATCCATATATCTTAGCTTCAGACTTGAAGTTGTCCTTGTCCCTGCACTGGTAAACATTTTTATCAATTACTTCTAAGGAGCTGGAAAGGGGCCTCACTTATTATCTTTCAAAATACAAAGTCAATCTTACCAGAGGTTTGCAGTCATAGTTCTAAGTGGTCTCAACAAGCTAAAACATTGTCTGATACCGACCAGACAAAATTTAATAGGGTTGCTAGTTTGAAATCCTAACTTTATATTTTAAAAAATCAATTAGGGAAATATGTACTTGAAAGGTGTGGCTTGGCAGTGTCTCACATCAAAAGCTTTGGGACACTTTATTTGAGGTTTGATGTACAACTGCCATCAGATTGAGCTTGGAAAGGTATTGCCAATTTAGGTGTAATAGAAGCTTTGGGTCCTAATTTTTCAGAACAAGTGTCGTCTTGATATCTGCACAGTTCACACATCATCTAGAGGACTTCATTCAGCTCAGAGTTTCATGTTTTAAGAAAAACAGGAAAACTAATAGCGAGAGACCAGGAGAGGGACTAGGCTTTTGAGTGTTAAGTAAATCCTTGGCCTAGAATAGAAGCAATTAAGGTGACACATAGAATCTTCTTTGAAATAGTGGAATCAGTGTCATGTGGATGAAGAAATACCATTTCTCTGAGATCAAACCTAGGACCTGGGGGTTAATGGTACAGGGAGGATGTTTTGGCACAATGTAGAGAGGAAATTTTATTGAAGGGTTTTACTAAACAGAACGATGTTCTGCCTTGCACAGAAGTGAATGCCGACCATACTAGAAGAGCTGAGACCAGAGTTGGAGGACCTTTTTAGCAAAGTGGTGTTGAGGAGACGTCTACAACTTTGTAGACGTATGGACAGGCCCATTTCAAAGGGCACAAGGACCTTTTCTGGCTCAAATTCACTGTTCTGCTGAGAATTTCAACGTTTGCCCACATATTTTCAGTTATTTTCTTATTTATATTCAGGTCGTCACTCAGAATTCTAAGCTGAGAAATCAGATGGCTACTAACCTGGATACCAAGGAAAGTTTGATTTTCCAAAAGTTGAGCTACGTTTCATCCCCTTCTCTGACACTGCCACCGCTGTGGGCAGGCCCTCTGCTTGTCTTTTACAGTAATGGGGTGGGTATGCACTGACCGATTCCAGCTCTCCTCCCTTGTACTCCTATAGCCCTAGTAACCAAAAATGCTAAAAAAGGCAATAGTATCCTTATTGTTTCTCATACTTCTCTCTTTGTTTAAGCTATCTGGGCTCCACCTCCCCCAGTCCTCCTCAGTCCTCACCTTCAGTTTTTTGCTTGACCCTTAATTTTCTCCTTGCACATTTCGAAACGCTACTCTTCTTCCAATCACAGCTCAATCCCATTTCCTTTGTAAAGTCCTTTCTTTGTTAATCTTCACTCATCCCTCTTCTCTTGGCCCCTATGTATCTTCAGAATTACACAGTATATTGCTTAATTCTTCTCAAATTTTCATGTCTCCTAGTTAGTTTACCTTCCTATATCCACAGTATAAAATTTGGGCTTAGGGACATTGCCTTATTTAGTACTCATTGTTTTTGACTTACTGATTGGAATACAGATGTGATTCCCAAATAGAACAAACTGGCTAAAAAGAATGGTACCCTAACTCGATCTCTATTAGTACAAGATTGAAACTAACCAATTTATTTAAGTACCAAAAATATAGGGCATCACATGAATCATATTAATATGTCAAGCTTAATAATAAGTTTACTTATTATTAAGACATTCTTCTAACCCTACCACCCCTTTGTCATCTCTGCATTTGGCTTAGATGACACACTTAGAAGTTCCTAGAAGGCCATGCTGCAAAGCCATAGGCAAGTGTTCTACTCTTGTAGGCTCGTTCAAAAGGTAGAGAGAAATTCCTTTCCGAGTCTGTGGCTTCCTTTAGCTGCAAAGCGTCTTCTAAAATTGATCTCCAGTTTAGAGATATTCAAAGGGTTAACTTTGACTCCTTCACCAAACCCACTGTTTAATGTTTTTGATGGCATAATGTGTTAATAGCCATACAGCTGTTGTTTCTCAGCCTCTTCCTTTATTGAGTTAGGCACCATTGAGTAGGCTGAGTTCAAATTGTAAACAAATTATTTTTGCATATGGATCAATGGAAATTTAATAAAGTTTATTAAAACTGTACATTGGACGGAGGGGTGCTGTTTTTTTTTTTTTCCTTTTTTTTTATGGTTATAAACCAACCTTATTAGGCTGACCCATTTAACTGCATCTCAGGGAAGCAAATATTTCTGGTCATTTAAAGATTATTTTGGTTCAACAGATGGTGGCTAGCAATGGAGTGCAGCTTTTCTTATTTATTAATTCATTTGCATATACATATATGAATGATACCTAGAGATCATCTAACCCAACATGCTTGTTTTCAGTGCCTAGTATGGCTCCTGGCACATAGTAGGAACTCAACAGAGTTGTTAAACAAGGGATTGCAGTCTAGGTCAAAGAAGTGGCATGATATGCTGAGAGTCACGCAGCTGGTGAGGGGCAGAACCACTGAAGAGTCCAGAGCTCTCAGCTCTCAGCCCTCAGCCCAGTACTCTTATCACTCCAGTGAACTGCCTTCTATTGATTCATTGCCTGTGAAATATCTTAAATGTTCCGCAGATATTTTGCCTGTTCTCATGGCAATCTCAGTTTATGTTGCAATAAATGTTATCTTAATCTCAACTGATTGACGAGTTCTTAAAATAACAACATTACCAAGGTTCCACTCAGATAGTAAATCACAAATATTCTGCTCTTTGGAAAGCACTTGGGGTGTTTATCCAGTATTTCAAATGCAGCACTGGTGGCCCAGTTGTAGTTGGAGGTATTGAAAGGGACTTTTGCAAGGAGTTAAATGTTGGTTATTGGGTAACTCAGCAGGACGCAGGCAATTTGCGGAAGAAGACCTAGACTCCATAATATGATTACTCATCTGTAGACTTGAAGTTAAAGGAGAAGACAGCTAAGATGGGCCTGCTTTTTTGGCCCTGAGTGACAGCAGTTGGGAGAAGCAACCCTTTTGGATAGTAGAACAAGCGTGGAGATGTTCATTCCAGCCTCCTTGTGTCAGATTTGCTGGCAAGTAGGAGACAGTTCTGTTTGGCTCTGGCTGGAGCTGTTCTCTCTGTCTGGAGGCCTGTTGTTTCTGTCATTCTTCCTGGAAAATGGAATCCTGAATATGGGCAGCTGGTTAGAACTGGAGCCTTGGTGACTTCTGAAAGTTGTAACAAATGGAAGTCATTATCACCATTGCCCCCCTTTACCTTTGTGATGCTCGAGGCAGAAAATGACTCCCCCGCCTCCCCCGTTTGTTTTGGAGTCTTTCATCCAGAGAGAAAGGGATTAGCCTATGGCTACAGTAGTGCTTTCAGGGCCTTTTGGCGTGCTGCAAATGTTTACTTATCCAGGTACAAATAGGTAAAAACACATAGTTAAAGCTCCCAGCTGCAAGGTCATTTACCTTTTTAAAATTCAGCTGCATGTGCCTCCTGAAGTCGAGGGCTTGCTGGTATGAGCCATTAACTGCCTGTTGTACGTAACCTCTCCTTGTCTTACACACAGCTGCGTGCGAGCCTCTGGTGCCTGCAGCCAGCCCACCATGCATGCCTTGCGAGCAACAAAAGCAGTTTAACTTGTGATCGCTGATCATATGATCCACTTACAGGGTGCAGGCTCAGTCAAGTAGAACTGGTAAATCATTAAAAATGCGCCTCGGCGCTGTGCCTGCTGAGTAAAACATCATGCTAACATCTCCTGCCCCCACCCCCAACTAGTTAGCGGCATGGGGAAGGAGATGGTACCAGCTGTGTGTTGGCGAAGTCCCATGTCGCTTTAGCCTAACGTGGTGAGAAATTATCAACTGCTTCCAAACAGCATAGGAGAGGAAGACAGGAAGACAGAAATAATCTGAAATGGCTGCCGTCCTCTCCCCTTGTCCTTTATTCACTCATTCATTCAACCTATGCTAAGTGCCTTCTGTGTATCAATCAGGCCCATCCCTGGTGCCTAAATTACCAAAATGGGAGAAGAAATGGACTCTAACTTAGAGACTTTTACAGTCTGCTAAGAACTCATTTCACCACCAAGTGCTTTAATGCAGGCACCTACCAAGTGCCATGCAACGCTTAGAGGTCTGGAGAGGCCACAGTGAGGGTAATGCTTAAGTTGAACCTTGAAGGACGAATAGAATTTCACCAAGGAGACATCTGGTAGAGGAAACAACTTGAGCTGTGCCTTAAAGCCTTACTTTCTAGAATTCTTTCTTCCATGAAATATACCTTTCTCCCCAGTTTTTCGTGGGCCTTAAAAAATTGTTCTGTGACTCTATGACGGAGGGTCCTATGAGTTCTCTCTTCTTATCTCCAACTGTTATTGCTATCTAGTTGATTCTAGCATCAGGTTCAGGTTCTGGGAAAGGACTCTATCTCCATAGCATTCTTGATTTGCCTTATAGACCCAGAAAAGTTGAGAGAATTTCACTTGTACTGTTGGTTGGTAACCCTTCTTTTATCTTCTAATCAATCAGTGAAAAACCAAAGCCAAATTATCATTGAGTGGGCGATGTCTGGGACTTATAATGTTCCAGATAGATGTTTCTCCTGCATACATACCAAGAATATCTGCTGTTGTAGGACAGGAGAAGGAAGAGACTTTTATGAGTGTGTGCGCCTAAGGTATTGCATACATTATGTGTGTCCATACGTCTGAGATGTTCAGGTCTCCCAGGAGTCCTGCAGTTTGCATGGCTGATGAAGCCTTAAAAAATGACTTGGACTTCAGGAGCCCTAGAGAGCAGATTTGATAATGTGTTCATCTCTGTAATGTGAGGCTATGCTGTTTTAGTACATCCAGGTACTCCATCTATTATCTTCCAAGTAATCAAGTAATCAGAGTCCTTAAATACCTTCTGTTTGTCTCTCAAAGGGTTTTATCCAAACCCAGAAGCCCCTTTACTGCAGTTGGACATTATATGTCACACATATAAGAGGTTATATGTATGAGCTGTACTTCCTTCCATGTTTTCACTTGGTCTGCTTGCACATAGTCAGTTACAATGCCGTCAAACCATCCCTTCCTTTGGTGGGAATCATCCCTACAAAGACAGTCTGTTCTTGCAGGGTAACTTCCTGATCCGTCTCAGGACCATTGTCTGAGAGCCAAAATTTGCTAAGTAGAGAGGTGGAAGAATTCCTCCAATCTCTCTGCAACCTGGTGTTCTCATTCTACAAACCTAGTAAGAGCTACTCTTCGGCTGGTTGTGAGAATGAATGAACTTGTCCTTTAGAAAGATATCCAGCCCCAAAGCACAAAGAAATAGAGATCTGGGACTCAAACTTTGTAGGATTAGGAGTCAGATAAAATGGGTCAATTTACTCAACTTCCCATTTACATCTGTACAAAGGAAATCATGCTCCTCATCTCCCTCTACCCCCAACTCAATCTCCAAAGAAATGAAAGAAAGTAAATCCATTCGAAAACCAGGAGAGCAGACATAACATATTAGGTATGAAAGATCTATTATAATCTCTCCCTCGTACAGAGGCAGGCATTTAGGGGAAGATTTGAGAATAAATGAAACAAATGAATGTTTTCATTAGAAATTGATACATTGTTAACCATATGCTCGTGAACATTTTTGATTGGTGATATTTAAAGAGTTGTAAATTTTTATAATTAAAAATAGACTGTGAGATCCCTTGACCATCACATATCATCGCATATACCACCTATAGAGTCAGAGCCTTGTTTTATTTTGAAACCTAGAAAAGTCACACAGCTACTTGTGAGGGAGTTTGGTACTGCCAAAATTGCACAAAATTTAAACCTAGGCTATGGTTGCAGAATAGGGAAAGAGCTCTTTAGGGGAAAGGCATTTTAAAAAGTCAGGTATTATTATCATTGATCTTGGCAGCAAAACAGTCAGGAAAGCTGTGTTCTACCTTGGGCAAGTCATCAATTCTTGGGGAAGGCCCTTTGCTTCTTTAAGTCTCCATTTTCTCATCTAATAGGGATGTTAATACCTGTCCAACATACTTCACGTAGTTGTGAAAATCAAATTCCGTACCAAGTTCTGCCTTTCTCCTGGGACAGATAAAAATCTCTACCATCATTCAGCCCCTTGGCTATTTTGTTTGGACTTTCTTCTGGAGCATTTCCTCCTGTTCTTGCAGTTGTTAATTTATCTTATTCCCTCCTACTAGACTGTAAGCTGCTTTAAGTCACAGCATAGGTCACTCCTCTTGGTGTGGTACAAGGACCTGGTGCTCGAGTCAGACTGTTTTGGAAATGTAGAATAGGAATGGAAATTCCTTGGTGGAATCCTGGTGCTGTTTCCATTATGGATATATTTGTCCACCCCTGAGAGTCGTTTTGGGAATTAAATGAAATGGCCTATGTGAACGTGCCAAGTATGTACTAGATGCTCAGTAAACACTGGCTTCTTTCTTACCATCCTTTGCACATAGTGGCAACTTAATACATGTTTTTGGACCAAAGTGATTTTAAAGATGAGGAGAAAATCCACGTGTTTTCTTCTTGTTAAGATGCTCATGAGAAAGATGGCCCTGCACAGAGTTGTAATTGTATCGAAATAAAAAATTACAATTTCAAATGTTGATCTGAAGTATTATTGAGTTTTGCAGAAGACAATGCAAATTTTATTGTTACCATTATCCTTGTCAGTGAAATTAGTATATTTTTCCAGTCGGTATCTTGTGCTATTACAAACAACAAGGAAATAACTCATGCTGTTCTATGAAACAGCTTATAAATTTTTACATACATGTGAGAGGAATCACTCGAAATCCAAAGCTGCCAAGAGGAATAATTAGGAGTCACAGAACAGATCTCGGTAATGTGACAGCAGCTTCTAAAACATCCCACAGGACAGAGAAGCGCACACTGGCTTGACCTATATCTTTAATAATACAGACCATTGCCCTTGGATTGAATCTAAAGGGTAGGACCAAGTGCTTGCTTCATCATGTTTTAGGAAAAATTGCCGAAGTTTATTTATGAATTCTCCACACAATGGCCTCTTGCTTTGATTATGAACCGACAGAGCTTTCTAAGTAGCAAGTCAGCATGCAAAATTAAAAGCAAAAAAAGCCCAAAACAAAACCACCCCACAACATAATTTCTTAAAGTCTGTCATGCTTGGCAAAAGTATTATGTAAGACCCAATCTAGACAAATGGCTATGTTAACAGTAGAAATAACCTTTTGTTTAATTAGAAAATAGGAGCTATATGGGACAATAAAAATGGTTACTGCTGCCCTCCGTCACTGTTTAATAAATATGACTGCGCTAGAGATAATGGTAAGTGTTATTTATTTGTGCAATATCGCAGACTTGGTAATTGTTCATGGTGTTCATAGTTATCCTTTGTGGAGATCATGGTAGTTTCAGAATTTGTTTCCTCTGATCCAAAAAGAAAATAACAAGTTGTTTACTTAAAAAGCCCCTGGCTTCCCTAGGCCAGAGTAATACATTTGCATATTTTTAGCCCCTCTGCTGCAACTACAAAATCTCTCTGGCAGTGTCTGGTGTATACTGAGAACTGGTGGGTTATTTTGAACTGGCTCTTTTTTTTTTTCCAGAGTGCCCTCAGGTCCTCATGGAATGTACTTCTCAGCAATGCCATTTCATGTTCAATTCATATTTCCCAGCGTAACTAAATTTAGTAGCTTCGCTAGAGGAAAGAAATGGGGCAGTTTCCCACCTGAGGATGTGTTCATGGGAAGAGGAAAATCTCTCCGTTGCTCCCTCTGGAGAACCAGCATATGGGATGAAGATCAGACTGAATTTCACAGCATCTGTTTCAGTATCTTCCCCGGGGGGTGGTGGGGAGAAAAAGGCTGAAGGTGTTGGCCAGATTTCAGGGTCAGTTCCATTTGTGCTTTACTATGAAAACTCTAGTCGTGAGGCTGTACATGTATTTTGGGTCATCTGGTTAGATTTATTTCATTGCACATGGCAGTTCACACTTGGTTTTTTTGGGAGAGTTTCTGTTTTCTTTCGTGTTGTGTTTGCTGGAGTAGATGCTCCATTTCCTGCCTTTTCGAAAAAATGTTTGTGGTTTGTGATGTTGGATGATTTATTACTATGGCGATTTAAGGATTTTTTCACTCTTGACTTTGGTGAATGTGAGATATTTCCACAGACCCCTGAGCCAGCGTTAGGCTCTTCTCATAACAGAGAAATTCACAGCGGTGAGATATGGCGCAAATTTGTGTAGAAGTGTTTTCTGCGATCACCTATTTCTGCAAATCCTAAATAACACTTTCTAGAAGGTTTCCACATACTACCTTTATAAAAATATAGACAGCGTGTCAAAAAAAAAAAAAAAAAGAACGCACAACAAAACCCCGTTTTTTCGTGCAATTCATTTTAAGCTTCAAAATCCCTGAAAATCCCCAATCTCCTTTCGCAGTCTGGTTCCCACTCTCTAACTTTCCTCATCTCCCCCTGAAAGGGAGAAAAAAGCATTTCTTCCAGGGACTGATAAGTGGTAGGCCGGTGCTTGGTAACCGCATTCCTGCGCTTTAAGTAGCTGCAAGCCCCTTGCTGAACTCTTTGATGTGACTGTCAGGGCAGATTTATTTTGTTTTAGCACATTGTCTACTTGTCCAGATGTATCAGGAGATAAAAAGGAGTCATGTTTACACTCCTCCCCTTTTTTTTCTTTTGGAGATGTAATTAAATCGTGTTTTTGATGAGTCTTGAGGAGCTCCAGTTGAAGAAAACAGGAATTGGCTGAAGTAAAGGGAAAAAGGAAAACCCGCTTGGCAGAATGAGCACCTGACTTGGTCAGAAAACAAAGCCTAAGTACCAGCTGGCTTGGTGTTGGGAAGCTGGAGGTTTTGTTCTGATCTTTCTCCCATGTCTATGGAAGTTCAACCCAGAGGAAGGGAGGTATCCCTCCAGCACTCGCTTTCCATGGCCCCATCTATAAAACCTTTTCATTTGAAGTAGTCTCTTCCTTCTTTCTTGCTATACATAGGCACACACACAGAGTTTTAAATCTCTCCTTCCTTCCTTCCTCCTTTCCTTCCTCCCTCCCTTTTTCCTTCCTGTCTTCTTCCCCTTCCTTCCTTTCTCTCTTCTTCCCCTTCCTGCCTTCCATCCATCTCTGTTTCTCTCAGTTTGTCTGTCTGTCTGTCTGTCTGTCTGTCTCTCTCTCTCTATCTCTCTCTCTCTCTCTCTCTCTCTCTCTCTCTCTCTCTCTATCTATCTATCTATCTTTTTATCGGGTAGTAGGTCTGTGATAGATAGTTGTCAATCTAAAGCTAATAAAATTGTTGAACTCTGGAGATCTTGAATAAATGTCTCCATAGAGCTGGATGAGTTGAACTCTTTTTGTTTTTTTTTTTCCCCTGATTATAAGTTTTTGTAATGTTCACATTTAGTAACACCATTCTGAGTTCTATTAATGACCTGCAGTGAGCAGTGACAAGCAGGAATCCAACATTTAGTGCCGCTGAGGACCTGCCAGGCAGCGGCTTTAATCTGCAGCTTGCGGAAGCACTCCATTTGCATCCCAAATAGGTTACACTACAGCACCCCCTTCTGCCGACTGAGCCCTGTGACAAGAGGGCCGTACTACGACTCAGTTTTCTCTCCTGATGACAGCCCTGGAAGACTCTTGAACAGCTTCTGTCACCTTCCCAACCCTAACCTTAGGGCCCTGGAGGAGCGAAGGACAATGATAAGGGATGCTCACCTGCACTCCTGGGGGCCAGCCCATCCATACCTTTATTTAGATTAAACTTTTCATTAGTCGTTTATCAGGGGACAGAGAAAGACTGTTCTAGCAAAAGGAAAGTTGAGCAAAGCTGTTGCTATCTCTGATCACTAAGGGCCAGTCTCTCTCTTGCTAGACCCCAAATCTCAGACTTGAATGCATCTTGAAAACAATGGGCTTGTGTTTTGTGTTTTCCCTTTGTAGACTAGCTTGAAGTACAGGAGAGAGGTTTTCCTTTGTTCTAAACTCTCATCGGATGACTTCTTTTGGCTTAAGTGTATATTAAAGTCCTTTCACAACCAGGCTGTGCTTGGAATGAGCTTGTGCATGGAAAATTCAAGCATTGGGGGACTCTGTGTGCCAGCTTTTCTGAATTTAGGAGCTCTGTGGGGAGAAGATCACCTCAGAGGGCAGTATAGAGGGTGACTAAGTCTGGGCAGATGTGTGTTTCTTGTTACCCTTGGTTCTTAGATGCTGTTGTTCAGTGTTTTAAATTCATTTGTCTCACCATATAATGTATATTTATGGAGAAGCTACTATAAGCCAGACTTTTAGAAGATGTGGAACACTACCTTCAAGGAGCAAACCGTCTGGAAACATTGCTAAAATATATTAATAAGATAATTACAAACTACGATATTTCACAGAAAACAGTTACGGGGTCCTTGGAAGTACTTGTAAAAGTGATGTCGGGGAAATCTTTCTGAGGTAGTAATGCATGAGTTGATATTCGAAAGGTAAGAGATTAACTAGGCAACTTGGGGAGAGGAGGTTAGGAAAAAAAACTAGGTTATGCAAAGATCTTGGGCAGGATGGGGCCTGGCACCTCAGGTACTGGCTCACGGGGCGAGGGGATAAAGATGAGAGATGGACTGGAGAAGTTGGCGAGGGCCAGGGCAGAGGGCCTTCTAGGCAGCGTATGGTGCTTTCTATTTATCTCAAGAGCAAGGGAAATAATAACTTGATTTTTAAGCGGAAGAGAGGCACGAGCAAATTCTGTTTTAAAAAGATGGTCTAAGGGTGGTCACTTTGAGTAAGACATAATGTGACTTTGCCAGGAACTGTGTCTTCTCTAAAATAAGTTTGCTCAGTTAATTGAATCTATAGTAATTCTCTGATAAAGATGGAGATGGGAGGAAGAGAGGCCAATTTTAGAAAATAGAGTGGAGTTTGCTTCATATTGGCCAAACCATAGGCCCATGTACTCCATGGATCTTTATTTAGAGTTTTTTTGATCTTGGTCCTTTGTAACCATCTAGGTTGTATGTCTTCGTTGTATTCCTTACCACAGTGTCATTCACCTTTCTGTAAACTGGCTATGAATGTGTAGTTGCAGGATAAACTCAGGAACTGGGAAAGGCAGATTTGGGTTTCTGTGGCCATGTTTGTCTTTTAGAACCTAGGAATCCTAAATGGGGAAAAGAGAAAGGAGGGCTCGTAGAACGTATAGGGATTTCCTATTTTACAACTGGTACCAATTATAGTTGATGTAGTAGAATGGAGTTAAGAAAAATAGTGGAAAATGGTTTAATGGATTTCTTATTTGAGAAATAACTCCAAAATATCTTTTTTTTCTTTTCTCTTTAAAAATTTTCTTTTCTTTTGCATAATCTGTCCCCCCTCCCCCCCGCCATCGCCACACACATACATACCCTCTTTCTTTTCTCATTTTTTGGCATTTGGACTGTCCTAGGTATTACATATACCCAGGATGGGATTTTTCACTAGGGTAGGTTCCTGTATACTTTGTCAATGACTGAATCCTTCTAGCTACAGTGTGTTCGAAGAGTTTAAACTAAGATTTTAAAGGCTATGGTAGTATTCCTTTACAAAATAAAGCTGTCAGTCAATTTTGAATTTTCCTTTGACCACAGGGAGAATAAGGCTGCTAGAATGATTAGAAATATTGCACAGGATATAAGACTTACTGATTACGATACTTGTTCAGTCATTTTTCATGTAGTACTCTCTTACATGTTTGGATCTGGAATCCGTCAAGGAAATAGCTTTACACACATATATTTAGATGGATGAAACTTTTCATGTCAACAATTATTGATGATATAAAATAAGGAAAAAAGGCCTGTGAATTATTTTCAAATAATTATGAAAAAAAGGAATAAAAATGTTTTGGGGTTATTTCTTAAATGCACATTCACCAATTTCCCACCATTTTTCTTGACTCCATTCTACAATATCAACTGAATTTTTGTAATATAAAAGCATTAATATTGTGAAAATTAATGTTTAACAATGTAAAGGTAACATGTTTGAATCTAGAGAGTAAAGAGACTATTAGATGTCCAGATTAGACAGACATCTGTTTTCTGCTACTTGGGAGAAGATAAAGTCCTTATGTAGGAAGATTTCACAAACTGGAGATTAATATTAACTTTATGAAAAAGACTGTGTTTAAAACTTGAAGTCTTCTATATCCTTACCCTCTCCTCTACAATCGGCATACATGCATACGTACTATGCATATACCGCTTCTGCAACCCTTTCAAGAAGTCCTCGTCCAAGCTTCGTGGTTTTTCTTCATGATTTTAGCTATCCTTATGTAGACACTCAGAGCTCTAGCCCAGAAGAGTTTTAGTAGCCTAGCATTGGAATGTATCCTGTTTTAGTTACCGTAGTGGGTATTATTGAGTTGCTAAGAAGAGAACCCTGCTTGCTTTCTTTGAGTCTCTATGGGGATACGAGACTCCCAGAAAACTCAAATGTAGTAGCCAGTCCTAAGTGTGCCAGGGTCCCAGTTTCACATATGACACTGATCTTCAAGGAATTATCTAAGCTTCCCAAAACACAATGTCCTCGTCTACTTACAGAGCAATGAATCTGGGTTCTTGGATGCATCCAGGGCAAACATCCTTGACATCACTTTTAGAAAGAAGTAAAAAGAGGGCCAAGAGACAGAATGGCAGAGCAATGCCTTTGGGAAACGACAGACATCCATTAGAATTTATTTTCCCAAACATTTGAAATTTACATAGATTAGGATAAAAACTTTTTAGCATGGTGTTCTCATAGCACCTACCCATGCTACTTTTCCATACTGGTCACACGTTCTCTTGTGGTGCTGTTTCACGTGGACAAAAATGGAATGACGTCTCATTTCAGTAGCCAGTAGCTACTTGATACATGCTAATTAGTAATTAAATATATAATTGCTGACTTATGCAGGAAATGTTAAACTAATTTTAACTTTATCCTACTGACATGATTATGTGTGAGGGAGTAGGGTGGCAGGATGGGGTGTCATCATCCCAAAGGTCTCCTGTGATGTTCAGTGGTTCAGTTCTCAGTCTGTGTGTCTGTGTCTTTGTTCTCCTTTTCCATGCTGTACTATGATCCCAGGAGCCGTCATTGGCCTTTCCCTCATGTTGTTTGCTCCCTTTGCTGTAGTTGTTTTTATTTCATCTTCTGTGGGATACCCAAACTCGTTAATAAATAATTGTATGTTAAAGCTGTCTGGTGTCAACTGAGAGCCTGAAAAGTTTAGACTATACAGTATCTGGAAGGCCTTGTGGGGAAGATTTTGGGGATGTGGAAGCCTTTTGTTGATGTTGGTGATGACTCAGGATTGGGCTACTGAATAGCAGGCTGTTTTGCCCAAAGATGGTGATGAGGTGTTTTGAATGTTTCTGGCATGCAGTGAGTAGCTCCAAAAGGCTTACATAAGAAATTGTGTGCTTCTGAAGAAGGATTTGCTCTTTCAGCCCTTTTGGTGCCCACTACACTGTATTCTAGAACAAATTTACCTCTTGAGAGCCATCACCTCACTGCCTTTAGTGTATAGTGCTCTCATGGAGCCAGTTTGCTATCTCAGCGCTAGGAATGGGCACACGATTAGGCCCAATCAGGCAAAGTGTTCCTTTTCCCGACCACAGAGATTCACTAAAGGAGGGGCATTTAACGCAAAATAGGCCATCGGATTTTGCCTGAAACTTTAAGGAAACAGAAGCTCTTTCCACTGTCTTTGAAGATGATAAGACATAGATCTGGAGCTCCTGGGAAGTCACCACATGGAGAAACTGAAGCTGGCTTGGAGGAGTACAAAGCGAAGAGATAGGAAGTCCTAAAGATAAGTTTGAGCACCTGGATCCAGCCACACATGAAACTCTGTAAAGTTGGAATCATTAAAGCCTCTCTTCACTATTTATTTTCCAAAAGTACTTTGAATTGGATTTTATCACTTACAACCAAAAAAAAGAACTTTTCCTTTCTGAACTTTTCAACATGGGAGATTTTACAACCTACCCTGGAAATATGTGGTCAGTTGCCCCAATATAATCGTATCAGTCAAGAATTCTTAATTATGCGTGACTTTAATTTTATTTTCCAGCAGTATCTCTGTAGGGTAACAAAATGACCCCCCTCCAAAAAAAAACCCTTATCAAAATCCAAAGACAAAAGCCCAATTAACCTTCTCTTTATAAAGACTTCTTCTTATGCTTGAATATTGATTTTCAATTGTCCCTTAAATCTTCATATTAAATATTTTCTTTATTGTGCAACTTCAAGATTATTTACTTCTAGATACGTATATAAGTGTAAACACTATTGAGCCATAATTTAATATGAAAATTTGTTATTGAGCCATCTCAAAAGTTTTTATTGAAGATTTACTGTGAGTCAGTCCTAGCACCTGATCCTAAAACACATTGCTGGATAGTGAGAAACTTGGCAAATGAATCACCTGGTGGCTGTTCAGTGGCCCTTGGGAAAGGTCCTGCTGGTTCTCTTACTAAGACCACTTTAATAGACAGGGACTGGTAACTATGTTACTAGGTGACTGGAGAAGATTCCGGTAGAGTCGGCAAATGTAAACATGGGTCTTTCTCTGTGAAGTCACTTTTGCTTCACATCAGAGACAATGGATTCACTTATTTCTCACCTCTCTCTCTTGGGCTTTCTGCTCCCCGCCCCCAATGGCACAGGCTCTAGCAAGCACCCACGTTACGCACTCTCCACACCCTCTCCCCACAGCTATGTCTGAATCTGCAAATGACTTTGTTCCAACTAAGACATAAGAAAAAAATATATAATTTCTGTGTCTCTTGGCCTGGTAATATGTATGCTGGGAGTTGAAAACAAGTGTGAAGCTTTTCTGCCCATCCTAGGCACTGCGGTCAAACAAATCAATTCAGCCTTCTGAGAGAGGCATCCATTGCCTAGTGATTATGTTTGCGTAAAGTCTCGGGGTCTTTGATCAAAGAATGGCATTTCAGGCCAGGCCCTAATCCTCATTGCCTTAAGGTGTTTAAATGAGTTTTTTAAAAAAGTTGATAACAGCTGGGACTTAAATTTGCCTTTGCCCAGCTTTTGTTTTGAAAGGGCTTCTATTATCCGTGGCTTCCCTTTTTCCAAGCAAAGATGGATCGTTGGGTAAACCAAAAAGGGAAAGAGGATATGGGAGGAAATGGGCGGAGACTCTGAATTAATCTTCTGAGGAAGAATGTTTGATCAGCAGGGAGGAGAGGATGCAAACCTCTGATGCTGACAGCAGGCACCTTTCTGACTAGGGTGTGATTGGCACCTTTGAAGCTTCAGACGGGAGCCAGTGTCCAGTGGGTCGGGGGCTTCCTCTGTCTGTGGGTGGTGGTGTTAATAATGTGGCAACTGGAAGGATTAATTGCAGACAAGCAGCAGGATTACGAGGAGGGCTCCTCAGCTCTAAAAGGAACAGTTCGAGAAAAGCCTCTGATCTGTCAGCCTTAGAGGAAATTAGTGGGGGCAGACTCGAGGAGGCTTAAAAAAAGGCATTTAGGATATTAAGGAGAAATGTGAAGAGGATATTGGAATAGGGCAGTAGGAGAAGGAACGTTGATCTCAAAAGGTAGTGTCCCCCTCTTCCTACTAGGAATTTACACGATTTGTTCAGATTTCACAGATGCCTCTTCTTTTTATGGTCCAGCAGAGTGATTTTACTTGCATTGCAACAGGTTAGGGAAGGGTTATGCTGTATTCATGGTTACACTCAAGTTCCTGTGCAAAACGTGTTTGCTCTCCACCACCTGGCGGATCCAGAATCTCCTGAAGCTAAGGCTCCCAGTATAATTTTAAAACAAGTCAGAGCATTACTGACACCCTATCTGCATTAGCTATCTGTTGTATATTTTACTTCTTACCCTTCTGGTTCAAGTCGGGATGTTGCCCATAAATCCTGTGGTACCATTAAAGAGGCCATTCATCACGCTTCCTAATGTGATTAATCAAGATACACCACAGTACCCTTAAAATGAGATCATTTTGATAAATCATGTATGACATGAAAAGACTTTATTCCTTTTAAGTGCAATTTAGACTGTAATTTTTTTTCTCATTTATGATTCATGGGAGAAACATGGATAAAATTCCCTTGCACAGTTACACCTTATCTATAGCAATAACTCAAAACTGCTTTTAGATGAAAATTCAGGGTCTTATTCACCAAAGCTGAATGCCAGCTCATTATTTTCTGGCATTCAGTAGTCCAAAAATAATGTCCGCACATTAAGGGATATTCTCAAAAAGTTGGAATTGGCCAGGCACCAGGCACATCAATTACACTCTATCATCCTTAATGAGGAAGCAATATCCGATGTCCTCTTGGAGTTTTTGGAATTAGTAATGCTCAGCCTTCGCCTTCCCAATTTAGAATGATTTGGAAACAAAAATGGTAGTAACAAAAAAGTACAGGGAGTTCGGCGGCTTAACATGACTCTTTTCTCTTGTGTAAAGCTCAAAGGAGGTATTTCACCGCCCCCCTGCCCCCGCGCCGCCCCGTCCCCCACCCCGGCCCAAATGGCGTATGCTTTCTTTTTCATTTCCTTTTTCTTGTTTCACAAATGAAACTACCATTTTGTTAGGTTGAGTGTTGTTTCTAAGTTGTATCTGTGATGCGGGCTTTCCCCTCACAGCTGTCACAATAATTTGGGAAGCGACATTCATAACCTCCAATAGAAAAATAATTTGAAAATGTGCCTTCTGGTGAGATCCATCAAGTTTAAGGTCACATTTTTGGTTAAAAGGCAGACACTGATGCTATTCATTAAACTGAGAAATGGCTTGTTTTTCACTAATATTGAAATAAACTCTGGATGAATGTAGTCATGCTGGCATGCACTTATATAGAAAGCAAAAGGAAACACAGATATATTTAACTTGGTCATGTAGTGTCAACAGAGTTTTAGTTCTTTCTTGAGACAGGGAATCGGGAAAATTGGCTGAAACAAATGTGAACAACTAGAAGTTCATTTGCCTCTTTCAGAAGATGAGAACATTTAAAGGATTCAGTGTCTAAGAAAAACAGACTCGCTTGTGTTTTTCCAAACACTGATACCTATGAAGAAGGACTTGATCAGCCTGTAATTCATTTTGCTGCTGTTATTAGGGATTTATTTGAGGAAGTAGATAAAAACCCTGTATTTGTGCTTAAGTAACCCTAGAATGTACCTATCCTATTCATATCCACATACTGCAACAAATAAAATATAACTCAAATTTTGGGGGATATCATATCCATGTTCTCCTAATACTTTAATCAGATAGAAACTGGCATCAAACATTCCTTGCATGTTATTCACATTTAAATGAAATTTCCCATGCCTTTATTTTTTCTAACATAAAGCATAAATTTAGAATGTAAGGCCATTAAAGCCATACTTGCCTTTTTTAGGTTTCTGTTTCACATATATGACTTTCTATTTTTTCTAAAAAAGATCTGTAAAGTTAAAAAATATGCATTTATCTCATTAAAAAAGTTTTCTAGTCTAGCAACCCTCAGCAAAACTCCAAAGAATGCAAGTTTAGAACGTAAATATTTTAAGACCCTATAAAATTGGCAGTATTTTTTCCCTTTAATACCACGTTCATTTCATTCCGATTTTGTACTATGATTATATTTTCCAAAGCAGCTTTTCATGCGATACACAATTATTTCATAAGAGGTTGGTAGGTCACCTCATTAAGCCTACAAAGATCGGCCTCCTGTGATCCCCACAAATACCCTCGCATTTATTACTAATTAAAATGGCCTTCCTGAATTTTCTCAAGTTTATCAATACAAATAACAAGCTAAGCAAAATAACCACAGTTGGAAAGTTAGTGGGGCAAGGTGACCCAGTCCCCAAACCTCGAGCAGAGCCAACTGTGATGTGTCCACAGTGGTGCCCTGCCACCTGTTGGTTTTGCTTACACATAACAGGATATTGATGTCCCTCACAGCGGTGCAGTAACCCTCTCTGACCCCTGTCCTAGTTTATCACCCCTGAGAGAAAAGAAGGGGCCAGTTGAGAATTCCAGGCCTCCTGATTTCCCGCATCATTCATTTCCTTGGCCACATGTTTCTTCTGCTAATGCTAAAAATTTATTGCTGAGCACATTAAGGGCAGCACAAGTCCTTCCCTTCTTCTGGATTATTTCATAGTTTCCTGTCATAAGGAAATCCAAGAAGACGTGTCCTCAGCGGATTGTATGTGACAGTGTCTGCTTCTATCTCAGGAATCTGAGGCATGATGGATAAACTGTCAGTTTTGAAGGATGATGTTTTCTCCATATTTCCATTATAAACCGGGCTGTCATCTCCTAATAAATTTCTTACATTGGTATCAATTTATTTTTACAAGCAGAGGGCCTGATGTATTTGGGAAAGGCTCTGACAGCAGATCTGGCCTAGCTTGACAGAGCTGGCTCCACCTCATTTTGGAAAACTACTTTGGTTCCAAGGACAGAACTTGACCTGTAGCCTTCAAGAATAAAAATCTCCGTGAGAGGAAGAGAGACACATGAGGCAAGTTCCTTCTTTTAAGCCAAAATAAATCAAGCCTGTAGGATTACCAAGAGATATTATTATTTCTAAGTCAGCCCTAAAAACCCAGATGAGAAATGCCATATGCAGCTATTTACTAAAGATAGACCATCACAATAGTGCTGTGAGTCTATGGGTGAATTCAGATTATAACTAGGCTAAAGATCTCAATATTTTTGCTCTTGGAAGGGATCTTGGTAATGCTTTTCTGCTTGACAAGTGAGGACTAAAGTTTGTTTATGTAATAAATATTTTATTACAAGTGGTGTACGTGTCTCTGTCGTAGCTACTATGAAGGGTAGGAGAAGCCATGAAACATTGAAACAGCCCTACTTCTCAAGAAACTTAAATCTAGCTGAAGAGATAAGATGTTATACGAAATTAGAATGAAGAAAAAATAAATCATAGTTAATATTTAGTGAGCAATGCTAAGATCTTTGTCTCTTACCTTATGTAATCTTCACCTTTATTGGGAAGACAGGTGATATAGCGTCATAATGGTTAAGACAGTAGCCCCTGGAGGCAAGCTGCCTGCATTTGTGTCCCAGCTCTGCCATGTACTAATAACCCAAGATCCTACACGAGAACTTGGTCAAATTATTGAACTTCTCTGGGCCCCATTTTTCCTCATCTGTGCAACAGTAATAGGGATTACAACTGGCTCATGGAAGTGTTGTGAATATTGAATAAATTAATATATGGAAAGTGTTTAGCATGGTCCTAGACACAATGTAAGCACAAATAACTGTTAGCTATTTTTAACTATCATCACCATCATTATCATGACTATTATTACTATTATCACTTTACAATGGAGGAAAGTATGGCTTAAAGAGTTTAATTGTCCAAGGTCATAGAACCAGATGGAGCCTGTCTGTAAATCTTGGTCAGTAAGGCATTCCAGTATAGGAAAGAGAGAAACAAGATATCCAAGTTGTAAATAAGTCAAGGACAGAATCCTTGAAGCTTAATTAGCTTTTTTTCTTACTACTCTTTCCATTTCTAAACCATAACATAACCCTTTTCTCTATAGCCTCAAACATGCTGTAGATGTTATTTAATAAGGGTTATATATAATAGTGTGTTGGTAAATGTTCAAGAACCAGCTCTCTGGAAAAAGAATTATGCATGGATATGTGTACATAAGCTTATCGTAATTTTTATGTATATAAAGAATAACTAACACAATTTACAAATAACATTTAAATGTATAATACTTTTTGTTATAAATTCCATTCAGCCAATTGATCTTCACAGAATGCTTTCGATTATTTTGGCCAAATTCACGGATCCAGGCCAACCTAAGATTGCAAATGATGAATATTAACTATTTTCCTTTATTACTGAATATGTCAGAACTTCACCATTTTGTCAATGATTATAAGCAACTTCTTTACTAAATCAAATATTTTTTTTAATATTGGAAAAATATGTCTAATTTTTTTATACTATTCACACTGTAATGGCTACAGACACAATATACTTTTAAGTTTAACCTGCATCATTAATATTTTTTTTATCCCTTTCTTAAGTTTAGTAAGTCAATAAAATAATAATCTCTAATTTGTAGCATCTGCCAATTTCTGCTGTAAATAGTCCCACCATGGCCGATGTCACGCTCCAAAGTGACATCACTGAAGAGCTGAGAAGGAATGTGAACTAGGACATCATTACATAGCATTTTCATGATGTAAATACAATAGACATAAATAATTCCAAGAGCATAAATAATGGTAAAATTTTGTAAAATAAGTAGGAAGTGATGAGTTATATTACCTTGACTTTTAATGTAATTTATCCATTTTTAAGTGTACATAATTTCATTTTAAATAATGGCTGTGTTTAATAACTGACACAGCTGGTACAGGTTGACTCCAGACACCACTGGTTATTGCAATCCCAAAGGGCCAGAGACATAAATCACACTGGTAACAAAAATCTTTCAATTTTTGCTTATTAACTTTTAACTCTTACAAATTTTATATCTTTAAAAATCACAGTTCATGTACTATTTTTATATTTACTGTGTTCACTTAATGTTATGTGAAATATTTACCTAGTTCTCTTTTATATTATAATTTTATATGGTTTCCATATGAAATTATGATTATTTCCATAATGCCCAATCTTTAGATTGTTCTTATTTTTTCTTATTATATAAATATCTGCTAAAAAATATTTTGAAAGACACTGCTCTAAATGATTTGTAAGGTCTTTAAAAAATGTTACAGTCTATGATTTGATAATTTACGTAAAGGTCCATGAAATGCCCAAGTCGAAGCCCTTTCTTCCTTTAACCATTCCTGGTTCTTTCTACCTGCATTCTAGCTTTCCTTTTTCCTTTCCTCCCATAAATATTTCTGAATTACAACTCTGGACCTGATGCCAGAACTGGCAACACTGGGCCCCCTTTAGATCAGATAAAAACAATGGGAAGCTCCAGGTTGTTGTCTACAAATAGCTTCCTTATTCCAGAGAGGACTTTGGCATCCTCCACTCCCCACCCTGCACTCTACCCTTTCTCTGACTGCCTTCTGGTCTGAATTTCACTTTAGCTCCCTAACTTAGCTGAATGCTCAGCTTTTACCCCAGTTCTGCCATTTGTCCCTTTGGGCTCTCTCTTGGGTCCTTGGTTACTGACTCACCCTCATACCTATCTTACCTGTTCTTTGTTTGGTTTTTGTTTTTGTTTTTTTCCTCTCAATTTCTTGGCTCTTGGCTCTGGACAAGGTATTGCTGTTTTTGCATCCACCCCTGTCCATCATTCTCAATGCAATGCATCTATGGTGGAAGCTTTCTGTCTTGCTTCACAGTGAAAGGCCTGGTGCCTTGACCTATGAGCAGATTGGAAGACTCTACCTTCAGGCTTGTTCTTTGGCTTCCAACTTAATTCTTCAGATGCTGGCAAGTCTTTACCTCTGATTCTGGCAACTTGGCTCACATTTTTGTGTCGAATTACAATCATGGTGTATGGTTTTGTCTTTGACATTAAAATGTTTTATTCATTTAGCATCATGCATTGATTTCTTTCGTTTTTTCTGGCAGCATGCTGGATACCTGGATTAATAGTATAGTTAGTCTTGGAAGTTAATATAGTTAATCTTGAAGCTCTTTGTTAGTTTGAATAAAAAACAAGCAAAGATGTAATTACTGTTCCATGTGTTCAAGTACCATAATAGAGGTCAGAGACAAAATTCTGTGATAATTCAGAGTACAGAGGATCATGTTATGAGTTAGTGACTCTCAATAACCGGTATTAATCATGCTTATAATTTTTTTTTTATGAGTTGGAAATATAACCAAGGTCCTCGTTTTACTTTTCTTGGTATTCCCAGCACAAGGCTTGGCATGTGATAAGTAGTTATTAAATACTTGATAACTAAATGAGTGATGCTTTTTCTTATGAGAGAAAATAAGTGTTTTTAGACGAGTCAGCTTTATATCACTGTTTCGGGGAATGAATTGTGATGAAAAGTGAAGATTGCTTTTACTTGAAAGAGGCTGACAAATTTCCCAGACCTAGGATCACTTTTTGCGGTGTATGATTTAAGGGTGAGTGAGCATGCCAAAGCGCTCCACTTGAGCTGAGTGATGGGGAATGAGTTGTGGAGCTGTGGTCTTAGATGGTATTTTGTGAAAAATTGTAGGAGATTTATGGCTATTAAACAACTTCGTAGCCACCCCTTCTTGTTTTGAAGCCTGCCAAATCTCTCTCCTTCTGTGGTCTGTATCATGTTCTTTCAGGGCATCCATGATATTCAGAAATATCCATGGGGATGCAGGTTTCCATAGAATGCATCCAATGGGAAGGGGCTTGAATTTTACATATTCATCTAAAGACATTTGTTTTCTATAACCACAGAGTAAAGTTCTCACTTTGCAAGTCTCTTGTAGAGAGTACTGTACTTTAGTTGAATCTTTTCCAAAAAGGTTGCCAAAGTTCTACCTTCCTTTCTGCATTATAGAAATTGCAGAGTGCAGTATATTAGTGACTATTATCATTATTGATGTGAGTTTAAAAAATTATTAGCAACTCTCAAATTGTGAGTAGGAGAAGAGAACAGAAACCTTCAGTATGCTTTGACAAATCTTAAGCAAGAGGACTTCCTAAGCTGGAATGAGGATTTTAAGCCTTGGTATAAAGGAGATATATATTTACTATTATTTATCAATTTTCTCCATTCTATTGTCACACTCAAAAGCTTTTAGAAGAAACAGAAATGTGATATTTCATCACAAAAAGTCAACCAGAGATGACTCTGATCCATGTTGTACAAGTTCTGGAAAATTGTTAGAGGAAATTTCCTGTAATTATGGGTTCACAGTACTATAAGATTGAATGGATCAGAGATGAAACAGGGGTCTTTGTTTTTTCAATGCTCATGTTTAATTTTGGATAATTTCAAAAATATAGAAAAGTTTTTAAATTTCTGTAATTTTCTAATATTTTGACATATTTGTTTCAAGTCTTGTCTACAAATAAAAGAAATAAACCTTATGTATGAAATAGAAGCTCCCCTACATCCCATTAGCTCCAGTC
>NW_011888801.1:3611055-3633903 GCF_000151845.1 Pteropus vampyrus
TATATATTTTTATTGTGATATTTATTTGTTTTTCAAAGTTTTTTTAAAACTTTATATTAGTTTCGGGTATACAGTGCAATGGTTGGACATTTATATAATTTATGAAGTGATCCCACCAATGAGCATCCATCTGGCACTACACACAACCACTACAATACTATTGACTATATTCCCTCTGCAGTACTCTAAATCCCTGTGACTATTTTGTAACTACCAATTTTGTACTTTTACATCCCTTTACCTCTTTCACCTAGCCCCCGACACTCCTCCTCTCTGGCAATCACCAGTTTGTTGTCTGTATCTGAGATTCTGTTTTCATTTAGTTTGTTCATTTCTTTGGAGAAATACCTATTCAAATCTTCTGCCCATTTTTTTTAATGGGATTGCTTGATTTTTTTGTTGTCATTGAGTTGCATGAGTTCTTTATAAATTTTGGATATTAACCCCTTGTCAGATGCATCATAGGCAAATATCTTCTCCCATTCAATAGGTTGTCTTTTTGTTTTGTTGATGGTATCTGTTGCTGTGCAAAACTTTATAGTTTGATGTAGTCCCATTTGTTTATTTTTTCTTTTGTTTCCTTGTCTGAAGAGATGTTTTCTTCTAGGAGTTTTATGGTTTTGGGTTTTACATTTACATCTTTAGCCCATTTTGCATTTATTCTTGTATATGATGTAGGAAGGTGGTCTGGTTTCATATATTTTTTTTTCCATGTATCTGTCCAGTTTTCCCAAAACCATTTGTTGAAGAGACTGTCTTTATACCATTGTATATTCTTGCCTCCTTTATCATAGATTAAATGACCATGTAGGTATGGATTTATTTCTGGGCTCTTTGTTCTGTTCCATTGATCCACATGTCTGTTTTATGCCATTGCCATGCTGTTTTGATTATTATAGACTTGTAGTATGATTCGATATAAAATATTGTGATACCTCCAACTTTTTTCTTCTTTCTCAAGATTACTGTGGCTATTCGGGAACTTTTATGGTTCCACATAAATTTTTGAATCATTCATTCTATTTCTCTGAAAAATGCCATTGGTATACTGATAGGGTTTCCATTGACTCTATGGATTGCTTTGGACAGTATGGCCATTTTAACCATGTTGATTCTTCCTACTCATGAGTACAGTATATGCTTCCATTTATTTGTATCTTCAATTTCTTTTTCAATGACATAATTTTCCAAGAACAGGCCTTTTATTTCCTTGGTTAATTTGATTCCTAGATATTTTATTGTTTTTGATGCAATTTTAAATGGGATTGTTTTTTTTAATTTCTCTTTCTGATAGTTCATCATTGGTATTTAAAATGCAACCAATGTCTGAATATTAATTTTGTAGCCTGCTACTTTACTGAATTCATTGATCACTTCTAACAGTTTTATGATAGAATCTTTAGGGTTCTCTAATACATAGTATCATGTCATCTGAAAATCATGACAGCTTTACTTCTTTTCCAATCTGGATACCTTTTATTTCTCTTTCTTGTCTGATTGCTGTAGCTAGGACTTTCAATCCTCTGTTGAATAGAAGTAGTGAAAGTGGCCATCCTTGACTTGTTCCTGATCTTAAGGAAAACTCTTTTAGCTTTTCCCCATTGAGTATAATGTTAGCTGTAGATTTTTCATATATGGCCTTTATTACGTTGAAGTAAGTCCCCTGTATCCCTACTTTGCTGAGAGTTTTTATCATAAATGGATGCTGGATTTTGTCAAATGCTTTTTCCGCATCTATTGATATAATTGTATGACCTTTATCTTTCAATTTGTTAATGTGATGTATCACATTAATTGATTTGCAAATATTAAACCAACCTTGCATCCCAGGAATAAATCCAACTCGATCGTGGTGTAAGATATTTTTAATGTATTGCTGAATTAAGTTTGCTAATATTTTGTTGAGGACTTTTACATCAGTGTTCATCAGAGATATTGGCCTATAGTTTCCTTTTTTGGTACTGTCTTTACCTGGTTTTAGAATCAGGGTAATGGTAACCTCATAAAAAGAGTTAAGAAGCCTTTCCTCTTTTTTGATTTTTGGAATAGTTTGAGAAGAATAGGTGTTAATTCTTCTTTGATTGTTTGTTAAAATTCACTTATGAAGCCATCCAGTCCAGAACTTTTGTTTTTTGGAAGTTTTTTGATTACCGATTCAAAGTCATTGGTGGTAATCAGTTGGTTCAGATTTTCTGTTTCTTCTTGACTCGGTCTTGGGAGATTGTATGTTTCTAGGAATGTACCCATTTCTTTTAGATTGTCTAACTTGTTGGCATTTAATTGCTCATAGTATTTTCTTATAATCCTTTGTATTTCTGTGGAGTCCATAGTTACTTCTTCTCTTTCATTTCTGATTATTTATTTAGGTCCTCTCTTTTTTTTCTTGTTGAGTCTGGTTAAAGTTTTCTTTTGTTTATCCTTTCAAAGATTCAGTTCTTGGTTTCATCGATCTTTTGTATTGTTTTTCTAGACTCTATTTTGTTTATTTATGATCTGATCTTTATTATTTCCTTCCTTCTACTCAATTTGGGTTTTCTGTGCTGTTCTTTTTCTAGTTCTTTTAAGTGTAAGGTTAGATTGTTTATTTGAGATTTTTCTTGTTTCTCGAGATAGGCCTGTATTGCTATGAATTACTCCCTTAGGACTGTTTTCACTGTATCCCATAGATTTTGAGTTGTGTTCTCATTTTCGTTTGTCTCTAGGTATCTTTCGATTTCTTCCTTGATCTCATCGTTAATCCATTTATTGTTTAGTAGCTTGTTGTTTAGCTTCCATGTGTTTGTGTATTTTCCAGTTTTTTTCTTGTAGTTGATTTCTAGTTTCATAACATTGTGGTTAGAGAAGACACTTGATATGATTTTAGACTTCTTAGTTTATTGAGAATTGTTTTGTGGTCTAACATGTGGTCTGTCCTGGAAAATGTTCCATGTGCACTTGAGAAGAATGTATGTTCTACTGCTTTGGGATGAAATGCTCTGAGGATATCAATTAAATCCATCTGGTCTAGTATGTCATTTATGACTGCTGTTTTCTTATTGATTTTTTTTGTCTGGAAGATCTGTCCATCAGTGTCAATGGGATATTAAAGTCTCCTATTACGAATATTACTGTCAATCTCTCCCTTGATGTCGGTCAGTAATTGCCTTATATATGTAGGTGCTCTTATGTGGAGTGTCTCTATGTTTACTCCAGTTATGTCCTCTTGTTGTATTGATCCCTTTATTCTTATGTACTGACCTTTTTCTCTTATTATAGCTTTTGTTTTAAAATCTATTTTGTCCTATGTATTGCTACCCCAGCTTTTATTAATATTTCCATTTGCATGAAATATCTTTTTTTTTCTTTTAACGCCTACAGCACCTGGTCTTCCTAGGTGGTCTCCCATTCAAGTACTAACCAGGCCCTATCCTGTTTAGCTTCCAAGATCAGATGGGATCTGGTGTGTTCAGAGTGGCATGGCCGTAGACTGAAATATCTTTTCTATCCCTTTACTTTTAGTCTGTGAGTGTCATTTGATCTGAGGTGGGTCTCTTGTAGATAGCACATGTATGAGTCTTGTTTTGCTTTCTTATTCATTCAGCTACCCTATGTCATTTGATTGGAACATTTAATCCCTTTACATTTAAAGTGATTATTTATAGGTACATAGTTATTGCCTTTTTATTATTTGTACTTCTGGGTTTCTCCAACCCTTCTTCTTTTTACAGAAGTCCCTTTAACATTTCTTGTAATTCTGGCTTGTTGGTGATGAATTCCTTTAGCTTTTTCCTGTCTGGGAAGCTCTTTATCTCACCTTCCATTTTAACTGATAGCTTTGCTGGGTAGAGTAGTCTTGGTTGTAGGTTCTTGTTTTTCATCACTTTGAATATTTTGTGCCAATCCCCTCTGGTCTGCAAAGATTCTGTTGAAAAATCAGCTGACATTCTTATGAGAGTACCCTTATAAGTAACTAGCTGCTTTTCTGTTGCTGCTTTTAGGATTCTCTTTGTTTCCAAAATTTGGCATTTTAATGATGATATGTCTTGGTGTGGGACTATTTGGGTTCTTCTTGTTTAGAACTCTTTGCTCTTGTTGGACTTGTGTGTTTATTTCTTTCACCAGGTTAGGGAAGATTTTTGTCATTATATCTTCAGATAGGTTTTCAATCCCTTGCTCCCTCTCTTCTTTTTCTGGTACTCCTAAGTTGCAGATATTGGTATTTTTGACATTGTCCCAGAGGTCTCTTAAACTTTCCTCATTTTTTTAAATTCTTTTTTCTTTTGCTGTTCCAATTGGGTGTTTTCTGCTACCTTGTCTTCCAAGTCTCTGTTTTGATACTTCTCTTCATCTACTCTACTATTGATTTCTTCTAATGTGTTCTTCATTTCAGTTATTGTATTCTTAATTTCTGACTGGTTTTTCTTTATGGTTACTATGTCTTTTTTTTATACTTAGTATCTCTCTGTTAAAGTTCTCATCGAGATCATCTATTTTCCCCCTAAGTTCGTTGAGCATCCTTATAACTGGTGTTTTGAACTCTGTCTCTGGTAGGTTGCTTGCCTGCATTTCATTTAGTCCTTTTATCTCTTGTTGTTTCATTTGCAGAATGTTTATTTTCTCATTTTGCCTCTCTGTGTTCATTTTTATGTATTAGGAAGATTTGTTATGTCTCTGAGCTTCAACCAGGTGGCCTTATGTAGTAGATGTCCTCTGTGGCCCAGTGGCACAGTCTTCCTGATCGCCTGTGCCTGGTTCTCTGGTTGTGTTTCCGGTGTGGTTCTGTGTGTTCTCCTATTGTAGCTAAGCCGAGATTGCTGTTAGTATGTCAGTGGATGGGACTGACTTGCAGGTTGACTGGCTATCGAGATTGGCCACGCCCACAGGGTATGAGCTACTGTGGGGGAGTTGACCCCATGAAGTGGGATTTGTCTCAGAAGTCTCGTGTACCTATTGAGACCGTCCTTTAGTTGTACCGCTTATGGGGCTAGTCAGGTGGTGCTCTGTTGTGGTCTGACACTAGTCTTCGGGTGTGTTGGTTCTGTGCCCCCTTAGGAGGGGCTTCTGTGTAGACCAAGTCAGCCACTGCCTTGATTGCTTGGGGCTACCTGTTAGGAGCTACTAAGCAATCCACAGTGGTTGCTGCCTATACTGGATCTGGAGGCAAGTAGGAGAGACCAACCTGTGAGCTGAGGTCATTTACCCCCATTATAGGGCCTGGGTGGCTTAGCAAAAGGACCAATACACCTCAAGTCCTGGGACTGCTTGCCAGCTGCCTGTATGACTCCATGGCTGGAAGAGCCTTTGGGTGTTATGCAAGTTGGGTGGGGTGGGGACTCAGGGAGTCACTGGGGTAAAGCAAGTGAGTTTCACTTGGCCCCTGCAGAGTAGGTTTTTGTGCCTGTGCTGACTCCGCAGCTTCTTGTAAAAGTTTCAGATTGCAGCAAGGCCAGCCGCTGTCCGTCTTGGGTCCTCAGATCCCTGCGATCCGCTCGAGAGGTACTGCAGCTTAGTCTGGCACCAGCAGCCTGCCACCAAAAGTCTCCCCCGAAATGTGTGGGTCTTGTGAGCTGACGGCTGCTTACTGCCAATGAACGTGTGGTCTAGGGAAGGCTCAAGGTGAGGCTGGCTGTCCGGCAACAGGCCACCATGGGCAATTTGTGGGCTGGGTGGGGTGGGGCCCCAGGGAGACATGGGGTGGAGCGGGTGATCTCACTGGGCCAGTGCAGTTTCAGAATTAGCTGTGTTAGCTGTGCAGGGGTAGGGTTCAACACAGGCAAGATGGTGCCCACCTGTAGACTGCTCAAGAAGGGGCCCGACAGAGGATCAAGGACAGCTGTCCCTCCACCCCTTTCCTGGCCTCACACAACTCGGTCTTTCCTTGTATGTCTCTTGTGCTTCCCAAGTTCCTGATCCTCCACTGGAGCCCAGGGTGAGTATCTGCATGTGCGTGAGTCTGTGCATGGGCCCTTTAAGGGAATGTCTGCATTTTCAGGTCCCTTCCATCTCACCCAGATGGCCAGAGTCCCCAGTGGTTTTTACAGTCAGATTTTGTGGGAAATCCTCTTTTCAGGACTGGAAACTTGGCCTGGGAATTCCCTGTGTGGGGCTAGAGCCCTTCATTCCTCTGCAGCCACACTTTCCCTTTTGTGGGTATGGGACCAGCCTGCTTCACACCTTCGCCCCTCCTACTGGTCTCCATGTGTCTTTTCCTTTATATCCTCAGATGTGTGTGTTATTATCAGCTAGTCTTCAGGTGATTCTCCAAGTTGTCTGTTTTATAATTTGATTGTAATTTTAATGCGGTCATAGAAGCAGGTGAACCCTACCTTTACCTAGTCTGCCATCTTGTCCGGAACTCCTTATAATTTTTACATGTTTACATAAATACATGAGATCAAAGGACTACATATTTACATAAATCATATTATATCACATTTATCATTTTGCAACTTACATTTTCACTCTGTATTAAATTTTTAGACCTCTTCAAAATGAGATATATAAATCGGTTTATTGCTCTTAAATAGTAAATATTATTCCATCATATGAATATACATTTTGTTTATTTATTTTTCTCATTGACAGACGTTTGAATTATTTCCAATTTGTTCTGTTATAAATAATGCAGTGAACATTGTTTTATGTTCCACCTCATAGATTTGAGTGAAATTTTCTATAATGTATATATTTCAAATAAAATTGCTGTACCGATTTTTAATTTTATCAGGTACTGCTGAATTACTCTCCAGAGTAGTTAATCAACGTATGTTCCTACTGACAATGGATGAGAAGATAGGAGTTTTGTTTTCCTTCATCTCTATAGCACTTGTTACTGTGAGACTTAAAAGTTTGCCAATATGATGAGAGGAAAAATTGTATCTTGTTTTAATTTGCATTGCCTTTAGTACTAGTAAATCTGACCATTTTTTTTTCTTTCTTGACCATTGAGATTTTCTCTTCTTTGAATTGTCTGACATTTCCTTTATCCATTTTTATATTTTTTTATTTACTGAGAGACATATATATTCTGGATACTAATATTTTATTGTAGATGTTACAAATATCTTCTACCAGCAGTGATTTAAAAAGTAAAATGTAAAAGTATAATTCTTGCATAGGTAATTGGGAAGTTTGGCAAGGACTTAAAGATTTGAGAGGATTTGTAGTTCTGAAGATTCAGATTCACCCAAATTTTCCTATTCTCGTTTTAGGCATATCTCCATAATCCAGGTGAAAAACATTTTTAAAATTGTTTTACCTATATTTGTATAATCTCTTACTATACTATGGGTATAATGCTTTAGTTTCAAGGAGAGTTCTTTATTCTTGGGGAGATAGTGTGAAAATTTAAGACACTGTCTTGTCCACTTCTGTTACATGATAATTGTACTTTTCCGAATCCTGCTTCTAAGCATAATATTCAGAGACCAAGTGTGTATATCACTACTGAAAATATCACATGGACTTCATTTTGATAAAAGCCAATTCAAAGACACAGTAGTTAAAATCTTGATTTGTAGTAGTTTTCCTAAACATCCAGCCATGGAAGTCCCACAAAAAGGCATAGTTGGCAAAACCATTCTTTTCCTAGATTCTTTTCCATGACTTGAGTTTATAAATGGACACTGAGTTGAAAAGTAATTAAATGCTAAGCATAGAATGATGATTTCAAGACAGAACTCAAGCCGCACAGTTTTTGGGTTGATTACAATTGGAAATAAAATAAAATAGCTATTTTATTCTTGGTTACAAAACTCTAATGTTTTGCCCAGTCAGAGGTATTTGCTGAAAGGTAGTTGCTTCCAGTAATTTTAGGACAAGCTGTCATTAAATTGTCAACAGCCTAAATTGAGATTAAAAGTACCAAGAAATATTGTAATATCCCAACCTAAGATTCATATTTGAATTTTAGGCTTTTTAAGCAATGAGGTGGAGCAGAAACATTGACAGAGAGAAATACGGCCTCTTAATGGAGGAAATGTAGTAGATCTGTGGAAAGACTGCCCCTATACCCCCACCCCATATGTTCTGCCTCAAGCATTGAATAGATGCCATATTTAGAACACTGTCATTGTGCGTCATTTATTACATAGAGATTACAGGAGACCTTGAATGCCAAATGGAGAAACACATGGTGACTCTAGTATTTGAATTTTAATCTAATTTCTGACTCTTTTATATTATTGCAGCATCCTAAGTATCTAATGATATAGTATCTAGAAAGTCTTATTTACTTTTTAAAACATTTTTCATGGTGACTGAACTTTTATCTTTCTGGACCCAATACCCTTGAATCAATTTTAAATATCATATATTTTCTTTGGAGCTGGAGTGAAGTATGCTACTTGAAATCTGTGTCTACCTTAGGGACAGAGCTTCTGATTTCACACCATTCAGAACTCTTTATATAAGTCTCCACTGAAAGCTGCTTAATCAAACATCTCAAATGTCAGAAATAGGGTTTAAAGGGTTTTTCTAGCAAGTAGGTCTAATCTCCTACTTAGTTTTGATTCCTATAATGTAGATAATCTCTTTGGAGAAAAAGCCTGCTCCTAGCAGGGCAAATATATCCCATAGAATGTATTTCCTATTCCAGAAAGAAAAATCTACTTTAATGAAATTTACTTTTTCATGAAGCTTGGAAAGGTTGTAAGCTTAGGATTTTGATCCTAGCAGATGTTCTTTTTTGGATATTAAAAAAAAAAAAAGTAGCATTTGATTCAGAAGTCTCAATAAGAGTTGCAGTGGTGATGCTTTTTGCTATAAGAAGCAACTCTCTGAATGTGACATACTGGCCATCAGTTTTGAGTGACATCTGACTTCACGGCTATGGTCCTTTCTTCCTGCCTTAGCCCCCATGGATATAGAGTTAGGGAAAGAGAACAGTTAGTAGGCTAGGTCACACCATATATAGAGTTTTAGGGTTAAAGAGCTGTTTGTATACAATAAAACTCATCATAGATATATATCATTTTCTTATAAGCCTTGGAATAGCAAAGTTTTGTTGGTAACCATTATAGTCTAAATTTTAGATGGGTTTTTCAATGTTCTTGTTAAACTTACAGAACCCCAGTTGCACGATCTGCAAGGGCTTGTATCCTTCCATATGGTCACTTCATCCTTTGAAGTCTCTCTGTCTCCATGCCACTGGGCTCATATAAACCATCCCTGTTTTTCCTATCCACCCTGAGGGCAAAGTTCAGCCTCTTCCCTGGTTTCCATAGAAATCTGCTGACACTGAACATTTAATCTATGGGAATGACTGGAAGAAAGCCTGTGACAGAAATCTAAGTCTGCATCATTTCCTGTCTTCAACCTTTCTTTTTTCCTTCTTCCTATGGTTCAGCACAGTAAACAAACAACCCCTTTGTCTCAGAGCCCTTCCACCTATACTGAGGCCCCTCAAAGCTTTGTAATTTACCCTACACTCACCAGTATATTATCTCAACACAGACAACTCTTGAATCCTAAAAAGAGTCTCAGTCAATAATATTTTCTCCAAACCTAGATCCCGAGGAGACATGTTTGGTAAACGAAGATATTTAGTGTTTGGTGTTTCACACTGACATTTGCTTTTATTATGCAGGCTTCCAGTGACAGTATTGCTGCCTCTCCGGAGTGCCACTATACACCTCTGCCTTCTGCTTCCAGGGAACTCACCAGTCACCGAGGTAGGAACTCAGCTTTTTATTGCTCTCAGTGGTGGCAGGGAAGAACACTTGGCTGTGCACAGCTCTGGGCTCATGACTGCTGCCTCGGCACTTTAGAAGGAACAAAGTGCTTTTCAAGTCCTTGATGAGAAAACCATACTTGTCAAACCTATGATTTTAACTCATATTAAACAGAATTTAGTGGCAGTCTACCGGGAAGGCAAATAAATCCATGGTATAATGTAATTTTGTAATTTTTTTTCTTTAAATAAATAGATTATAGTTCTTACAAATTACTAAGTAGATTATTACCTCCAGCAAAAGGAATATTGAGAAACTCACTAATATTTGTAAAAGTGTCATTGTTGGGGAGCATAATTGAAATCTGTAATTTAAGAATAAATAAACTCTACATTACAGCTTAAAGAAATTTCAATTTACCTGCAAACACTGAAGAGAATGAATGTGTAGTTTTCCCTGAATTTTCTGATTCTTGAAACATTAATTTGGCTTACCCAGTTTTTCAAAAGCCTTGAATTCTTATTGTCATCTCTAGAGTCAGTATGGAATATAATTTTAAAAGGCCTTATCCCTAAGCTGGCTGCTTAAGCCGAGGACTATGTGATCACCTTTGTTGGAAATGGTTAGGACGGGAAGAGGCCACGCAGTATAACTCGTTTACTCCATTTTTTCCTGGATATGTCTACAGCCACGTTTCCTAATTGTGAACCTACCTTCCAAAGGTAAGTACGAGCAGGCTTAGACTAAGAGTATTATGTACTTTAAACATCATTTCCACATGCAGGAAATTCCCTTTGTACATGCAAGGGGCACTGAATAAGGACTGTTCTAGCTTCGTTATACCCACTATATTGCATGGTTGGTAGGTAGGATGAAAGGCTGTAGAAATGCCCAGAAAATGGTGGAACTGGTCCTCTGAGAAGACATGCGGGCTCTGGGCAAATGGCACATTTCTGCAGGAAATGATCAAGAGAGTAACGCAGCATTCCAGTTGTCTGTGACTTGGGCTTGTGCTATATCTTTGATGAGTGGGCACAATAGAACTTTTCTACATTTAAATATATGTCGGTTCAATTAGGGGTCAGTTGTGATTCTGTTCATTAAGTGTCAATTTTATGAAAATCAATTTTGCTCAAAGACAGGTAGAATAAATAGCTGCCAACAGGTTATATTTCGAGAGGCATGAATAGGTCTCCTTTACTAAATGTCCTTATGAAGGTTTTGAGCATATATACTGTTAGAGTCTTTTATTGAATTCTCCTAGGCAAATAATAATACTGTATTTAGAATGAATAACAAATTAACCCTAGCATTATATCCTCATAGATTTATTTATTGGTTTCTTATATACGAATAAGGGTAATTTTACTGTATAGCCTGTTGAATACATTGCATAGGAACTGAAGTCTCAGAGCCCTCAAGCTTACTTATTAAAGTTGACCTGCCCATGAAATTAAGATTTCACAACTAAAGGACATGATCAGATAAATGTTAATCATTGATAAGACTAAGATCATCTGTCATTGTGACAGTAAAATAACAAATCTGAACCTTGAAGAGATCGAATATAAGATGATAAGTTCTGAAGATATATTGAATAATATTTGGAATATGAAAAAATGCCTAAGGTGGTTAAAATGAAAATAGGTGCCCTTGGATGACATCAGAGCCCAACATCAGTGGGGAAACTGTTCTTTAAAGAGAGCCAACAATGGATGTCTAGATTTTACTGAGGAACAGTCCTTAACATTTAATGCACTTGTTGCATGATCAGTGCTAAGGACTTGGATAGTGAAAAAAGCAAGTCAGCAACATGAAGTGATGGCTGGGTCATTTGGGCCCATGTTCATGAGGAGACCAGTAAAGAAAGAGGCAAACAAGCTCATTAAGTCTGAATTTTTATTGAACTGGTCTATGTAGGGAAAAGATGAGGCAGATATATTTCAGTTTGGCATGATTCATACAATGATCAATAAGGAAAGCCATATTTTTTGGCGCCCAGAATGAAACCGCTTAGTGTCATCTTATTTTTTTATATTTCAGTTAAACAAATTATTCTAAATTTCTGATCATGTAAATTAGCAAACTATTCGATCACCATTTGTTAATACCCTCATGGAAACAGCTTACAAACATTTATCCAGAGAGGTATTTTCACACTCTGAAGGCAAATTGCATCAATTCTCTCCCAAGTGAAACCCTCCATGATGTCTGAAACTTGATCTATAAAATCTTAAGTGGAAGTTCTCTTTGCAAATAACTTTTGATTCATCCAGTTCCCAATCTCTTTTCATTCCGCACCAACAACTACAAAAACTGGTGGGCAGTAGTTCATGTGAAAATTGCTATTTTTCCGTACATGCCATTTTCCCTTGTCCTTTTATGTAACTTCAATGTCGAGTATGATAGGCCCAAGATTCATGTCCTAAGGACTCTAGATTCAAATGCAAAGAAAGTCTTGGCCCAGAATAATGATCAGGAGATAAGGGACTCCATTTTTCCATCTGTAATTTACAGATAGTCTGTACATCATAGGGAGAGTAATGCCCAGTACTTTTTGCTTCCTACATGATTTTTTTTCTGATATTATCTGTTTTGATTTTTCCCTTTCTAGAAGTACTTATATGTTTCTATTTCCTTAGTGCAATTGTTCATATTCTGCTTTGTATAATAGAGGTCAGGTAAATGCACATCTCAAACTTGTCATGAGTGGAAGCTCTCCAAGGGGCAATAGAGACTTGAACCCTTTTCTTTCACGTCAGTGACTCTTACGCATTCGTCAGGTATCAGCTTAAGTATCACAGCTCTAAGGAGGATTCTCTGTTCCCACCCAACACATTAATATTAGGTCAGTTTTAACTTTTCAGGGACTTTCTTCTTAGATATATTATAAGCTCTTGGGGGGAATGGAGAAGATCGTATCTGTTTGCTCACCGCTATATCTGTGGTGCCTGTCACAGGCCTCCTACTTAATCGGATCATAGTAAATATTTGTTTAGTAAATGATGAGTGATAGAAACCCAGGGGAAAGTCAGCAACTTAAATACTTCTGTAAGGTAACTTGGTTACATCTAAGAAACGTGACCCATCTTCCTTCGGGGGTGAGCACATACTGAAAGAAAAGGCCAGCCTTTTAGACCTTAGAACTCAACTCTGTTGCTTTCAGAAACCCAGATTTTCATGAATGGAAGCCATATCTATTGATTCATTGCTGGGCAGCATTTGGCCACATTGCATAACTTTCAAGTTGATAAATATTTTAATGTCATAGTTTTCAGACTCTGATGTTTCGATGGTAGGAAGGGAATAGGATAAATTGAGGCAACTAATGGAACTGTTTTCCTAGGACAGAAACTCTCAAAGAAGGGACTGAGATCTCAGTGGGCCGTGGCATCAATATGGTTTTAGAACGGTCCACCTGAAATCTCTCTGAGAGTTCTGTTCTAGGTCTGCACATGTCTTCGGAGTATGGGGGACAATGAGTTGTGTCAGTGATCTCAGCTGCTACCTAGTGGCATTGTACATACTATATCTTCAGTGGATAGTCACAGTATGAAGAATGTTGAAATGTTTGTTGGGGAAATGTCTCTAAATATGTTACATGCATAGGACATAAGCCTGCATGACACATATTGCCACTATTTATCTGGTAGATGTTAGAAGTAGAATTTACATTGTGTCTTTTGGGGAAGACATTTTTGTTTAAAGCATAAACCATGTAATCTCAAGACAACCCTGTAAATTAGGGAGGGTAAATATTATTATTCCCATTTAACAGAGGAAGACACCAAGAATTTCTAGGGGAGACTAAGTCACTAAGCAGTAGGGGCAAGGAAAAAAATTAAAGCTCTGTGTCCTTGATTCCCAGGTCACCCCTGACATTTGTCCTTCACACAGAATATACGAAGCAAATGCAGGGCTAACTACAGCATTGTGCTGGAGGGAAAAGGAAGGAAAGTACAGGGAGAGGCACAGGCTGGAGATGTCCACTGCCGGGGGTGAATTTCCAAAGCCCGTGCTAAGGCTGTAGAGAAATACAGCATTCTTGCCTATTTCTGTCTAAAGAATTGCTTGCTACTACTCTCCCCAATCCTTCTTTTAAATTACAGAGATATTAATTCTGGAACAGAGAAAATCTGAAAAACCAAAGGGGAAAATGCTATAGTATAGGTCTGAATTCAGGCAGAAAAAATAGAAGACACATTATGTATTCAGATTCTGAGGAGTTTTAATGTAATGAATGAGAGACTTATGTGAGCAGAAAGAAACTGAGTCACAGAAGCTGCCACCTAGAGCCTCAGCCTCAGCACTGAATCTGATAATTCTCAAGGGCTTGCTGAAGTTTCTGGGCATCTCAGCAACCCCTGGGAATCTCCTACTGACTTTCTAATCGGCAGTACCACCATGGGTGATTCTCAAGAAATTCACTTGGATACTGCTTTAAACATTAGGTCTAGGTCTATCCATGCATTGCCCTGCCCCTCCTTCCCTCCAGAGTTCCAAATCATACTACAGCGTCTCTCTTTGGCTCACTCTAACCTGGCACCATGCACCAAGGGAGTTCTGGGAAAGATAGTTTCCAATTCTTCCTCTGAGTTGCAGAGAAGACCTTAGAAGAGGGTGGTGGTGATGCCCGGTTAAAACAGACAATTCGGCACGTCTACCGTTATCCTATGTCACCAACAGCTATCATACTGAAGGTCCCATTCCAGTTTGTTTGCGCACACATTTTGCAAAGTAACTACAAACCTAGTGAACATGTCTGAGTTATTATTTCTTTCCTGATGTTTATACAGTCTTGAAGATATGCCATAGTTAGCTTGTCATACCAAGCATTGGACTTTACATGTATAAAAGAAAGAAAGCAAGAAACTAAGAGGAAACCTGGTAGAAGCGCTTGTGTGGAGATGATAACCACCCTGCTTCTACTCATCCTTGGCGGTCTTGCCATTACTTTTATTGACACAATTGTTAGGTGCTCATCCTCTTCTCCAACCAGGGCCTTGGTCTATTTGTGTTTGAAATTGATTGCGGGGACTATAACAGAGTGATTTACATAGTAACTTATCATAATTAGTTATCGTTTGCAGCTTCTTTAATGGGAGTTGCATTTTATGCTTAGCAATTGATTTTTCTGTATATCTCCACGAAGCAGCTCAATGTGTGCCATCAAAAAAAGAAAAAAAAAAAAAAAAGAAAGAAAAACTGTGGGTGTTTTTTATTTTTATTTTTTAAAACAGTTTTAGCCTAAAATATCAAAGTACAGTTTCACAGAAGCCATAAGTACAAAGTATTTTGCTTCATCTATTTAAATAAGCCAAAGCAAAATGAATGGGAAGGGGGGCAATTACATGGATGCATGTGAAGATGTGGCAATGTAGAAAAAGATGTTTGGGACGGGGAGATGTTGGCCAGTAAAACTGCATGCCACCAGCAGAATACTTTTGGGAGGGCTCAAGATAGGGCTGCTTGATAACCAAACTGCTCATCACAATTTGTGCTAGGCTTACAGGTTTTGGATACAATCTGTTTCTTTCAGCCAATTTATAAAGGATTATTTTATGTTTTATATTCCCACCATCTTGCCATGTCAACCCACAGGAAATGTGAAAGCCAAGTAGGTTTGATCATTATAAACAAAATTTACATAAAATGAGAGCAAAGATTCAAGGAAAATAGATGCATTTATTTAGGCTATCTTACTAGTTCAGCATCAAGGAATCTTTTTGCCTATTGCTTGTTGGTTCTCACTAACCATTTAAAAAGATGGAATAAGCAATCTCATGGTTTTGGTGACTTTGACAGGTAAGTCTCACCTGTGATCAGAATCTATGACTAAGGCAGCCTGCTTATTTGTTGCCTTCTATCCTCTAGAATATTTTGATTATAGTTGACCCTTGAGCAACACAGGAGTTAGGGGTGCCAACCCCCTGTGCAGTCAAAAATCCACATATAACTCTTGACTTCTTCAAACCTTAGTTAATAATAAACTATTGTTGACCAGAAGATTTACCGATAACATAAACAGTTGATGAACATGTATTTTATATATGTATTATATACTGTATTCTTGAAGTAAAGTAATCTGGAGAAAAAGAAATGTTATTAAGAAAATCATAAGAGAAAATACATTCATAGTACTATACATATTTATCAAAAAAAAAAAAAACTCCTTATAGAAGTCGACCTGCGCATTTCAAGACCATGTTGTTTAAGTGTCATCTGTAGTCTTTCAGGAGAGCTAACTATCAGATGATTTCTCAAAAAATATCACTGATTCATCTTTCCCTATGGAAAGTATATTGACAGCTGTGGAAGGAAGGCAGAGAGAGAAAGAGAGAGGGAGGAATTTGAGGGGATGGGAGGGGAGAGGGCAGGGCAGGAGAGAGGAGAGGAGAGGAGAGGAGGAAGAAAATTACATTGGCAATCGGCAAGGGAAGCCTCCCTGCTGAGGGGACACAGTTCATCTGTGGGTCCTGCTAAATAAGTGGCTCCCTCCTTTCAGACTTCGTGTTGTGGCTCTGCTCTGGCTGTGTGCGGGGAGAGTATGTTGGCTCCTTGAGCAGAGCTATTATTAGCATTTTCTAATTATGAAAATGCTTTCCTTTGATGACATTTTCAATAGAACCCATTACTTTAGTTTTCTTTCCCTCATAATGCTTTTATGGGTTTATAATCTTGGTGGAATTCTCAGATGCTGAGAAATGCTAAAGTTTCCTTTATTTAATCGAGGTGACTAGTGATTTGACAGTAGTGGTTGACAGGTTTATTTTATCTGCATGGCAGCGGGAGTCTATTTTCAGTATGTGCGCTCTGTTCCAAAGTAAAAGGACTTTACTAAGTGCTGAATAAATTGTACTTTCCTTTGATTCTAGACCTTGCAGAAACGGTTTAAAAACTCTAGTCTGGGTCATCAAATTCATCTCCCTGCCGCTTTGCGGGGTCAATAGCTTTATTCTGTACTGAGCTGGGCTGGGTGGATTGGAATGGAGGGTGGTGTAGATTAAAACTTCCGCATATATATAGATAGATGTGCATGTGTGCGTTCGCTGTCTGGGAAGGTGGCAGTGATGGAAGAGCAAGCCAAGTGGAATCTGAAGATGGATGAATCTGTTAGACTATTACCAAGACTGGCACGGACTTTAGCCAGGAACTTTAAACAACCTCTTTTAAGCATTTGAAATCCATAGGGGTCCATTTGCTATCCTTTTTCTCCAAGGATGATCTTTCATTTGCAGTCTCCAGGATTGCTTTATTTCCACTCTTTGGGCAGAATTGTAGTGTAGTCAGACACATAGGGGCTAGGAATTTGGTTCTTCTGTTCCGGAAACTAAGCAAAGAGAGAAAAATAGAATCATTCTTTCCCTTCCAACACCCAACAGTAACAAACCTTGCTTCTGTAGGATGAATGATCAAAAGAATAACCCTTTCCCTAACAGACAGTGCAAATAAAAAATGGTGGTAAAAAACATGCCCCTCTCTTAAAAAATGAAGGGTCCGGGATTGACAGGGTTGAAGATTCTAAATGTTTTGAAATTTTAGAGTTATGGGCTGTTTCCTATTCCTTCCATTGGTCAAATCTAATTCCTGAAGTGACAGATATTGCTCTGAGCACTGTCATGAATTCCTCCAAGATGTCTTTATTTAGTATCTGCTGTGTACAAAGTATATGTTAAGGTTTGTGGAGAATTCAGAAGTAATGAGCATAGCATCTGTCTTCCTGGAATTTATGGTGTGATTAAGGAGATACCAAAAATGAAGCAATGCCAACCAAACAAGATACTATATAATTAAGAGTTGTTTTACTTGGTAAAAGCTGATATAAGTGCTATAAAGGTTTAGAAAAGAAGAGAATCAGGAAAGGCTAGAATAGTCAGGCATGGCTGTTTGGAAAGTATTGTTTTTGAGCTTTGAAGAACATGTAGGGCATGGGTAGGTACAGGGCAAAAGAAATACAGTCCAAAAAAAAGGAAATGGATAAAGAAGAAGCACAGGGGTAGGAACAGGTAGACTGAAGGAAGGGACCCAGTTTTGAAAAAGTCAGAAATTAGGTTACTTATGTAGGGTGGGTCCTTATTACGGCTACTTTTGAACAGACAGAAGTATCTAGATTTGATTTAAAGCTATGCCACAGGATTATGAATCTGTAAACTGTATACAAGGAGAATTGGAAAGGAAAGAACCTGGACTTGAGGAGGCTACTGTGGGATGGCATTGAAGGAAATTTGTTCCAGTTTTAGAAGCTTTCAATTTCTTGATACCAGACTCTGTGGCTACAGACTATATTGCCTCCAAAGAGCATGTTTCTAGCAAAGGTAATTTAGGAAACAATTTAGCAACAGATGGGGAAGACAGCTGGGGCCAGGACACTGCCAGTGGAGCAGGGATGGGGGCGATGTAAAGGGACCCTATGGCCACTGCAGAGATCCTGTTTGAGGTTGCTGATGGTTTGATCTCAGGGTATTCCTGGCTTGGACATCAGAGAAAATGGTCAGTTGATGCTTTCCCTCCCCATGTTACTCAAACTATTTGTGATATTGGCTTTTGAAACCAAAATTTAGAGCCTAGCATTAGCTAGGCTAATGTTGAAATAATCTAGTGTTTGATGATGAAGGCCTGGAGTTACTGGCTGGCTGGGAGAACAGACAATAAGAAAAGCAACTATTGCATTTGCTAGAAAGAAACATTCTGTAGTGAATGCATTAGACCCACATAATGACTGATTATATTTAGGGATAAAGATTACCAGAGGGAAGAAGGCTGCAAGGAAGTTGGCATGGTGTGTGGAAGCCCTGGTCTCTGCCTATACCCCGTCTCTAGCATCTCCCCTTGTGAAATTCTCTCCTACCACTCATGCATAAGCTGTCATCTTGTCTGCTAAAGGGAAGACTTTTGGAATTAATGTAGTGGAGCTTATGTCAACAGAAACAGACATATATTAAACAGGCAAAGCAGCCACAAAAATTCGTTCTCTTTCTAGTCTTTGGCTCAGTGTGAGCTACATTCTTTTAAAACTAATAAGTGCCCAATGCGTTTTATTCCTAAATCTTGGGTTTCTGGAAGGAGAGGAATGTGAAGCCAATACTTTTCATCTAGATCGTTCTTCTGAGAGCTCTCAGTCCCAGCTCTTCCAACTCATTCATTTCCCTGTTTCTTGTAGAAAGCCTTACCCCTGCCACAAGTTTTTCCTCATGTAGAGATTTTACAACCTTTTTGGAACAAATAAACAAACATCTGGAATCATGTGGTACATTTAATTAAAAAGTTTGCAATTGTCCAGAAATGGTAAAATCATGAAAAATGGCCTGTCGGTGAGCTCAAGAAAGCCAAATGATGACGTCGTTGGCTGCAAGTGGATTGAAATTGAGTGAGGTGAACACCTGCTCAGTTAGCCTGCTGTCTTCCAGCTTTCCCTTTCCAGCCATTAATATTTACTGCTCTGGTTCTTTATCCGTTCTAATGAAATTTTTGGTTAGGGCTGGTCGCGGGAGAAGGCTGTTACTTTTCCAATAACCTTGGATTTGTTGGGATATGAGTACTTTGTAAAGGGTGTGGTTTGGGGCTTTTTGACTTTTCAGTTCTCTTAATCAGAATTCCATATGGTTCAGGTCACTGCAGGAGCCTATTTTTGTTTCTTCAGTCCCCCAGTCATGTTGTGTTTTTGTTTGTTTGTTTGTTTTTTTGTTGTTGGAGAGAAACCCTGCACTATGTTTCTGGGAGATGCAAAAGCAGGAATCCTATAGTCTAATGGAGAGATAAGGCCCTGCATACAGAAAGCAGAGGCCGAGCTAGATATAAGAATGAAGAGAAGGGAGAGATGAGTGAAGACTGAAGGACTGGAAGGTAGCCTTGGATGAAAGTGAGAGTTGAATTGAGCAAATAAGTGGAAGGAGAAAGCTGGGTTTACCACTGCTGAGTTGTTTTCACTCGGGGGTCGATAAAGGGCTTTACTCCTCTCACCTTCTACTTCCAAATGTTTAAGAGCTCTTTCTTCTCATCACCTCTTATAAGCCTAACACACTGAGGAAAAAAAGTGTGCTTGACACAGAAATGCAATTTCTAAACAAATCTTCCATCCCCTATCTCCCTGCTCAAACATTTCTACCTGATTGTTGCTCCTATGAACTTGATTATCAAAATCCTAAAGCCAGCACTAGAATGGAACCATTCGTATAGGTGTCAAACCCGGGGGAACTCTCCCTGGATGGTTTCTGAGTGTAAAAGAGAGGTTGGGGAGAGACTGAATAGAGTTCTTGTTTAATTTCTGGACATAATGTAGGTGGAGCGTGTGTGAGAGGTAAGCTTAAAGCAAGGCTTAGACATCATTATTCTGTGTTTCCGATTGGCTTCTCCTCTGCGAGGCATGCCTACGGTGAAGTAAAATAGAACTTTTGATTGCATATTAAGAGAAGAAAGTTGAGACTATTTGGCTTTGCAGAGTGTAGATCCTTCTATGTCTTCTGCTTGAGGATTTATACCCAGGATAAAGTTATTCTAAGGAAAAGATGAAATGCTTTTGTTGTTGTTGTTGTTGTTGTTGTTGCACAGAACACGGGGGAAGTAGCCAGAGCCTGTCAATACAGTGGGTGCCATTTGGTTGGATCTAAGGATGGGATGAGCATTGTTGAGCTCAGGTGAGGATTGTCAAGGAAGATTGGGAAATTGTTCTCCAAGGTCTTTAACTGAAAGACACGTTCATCTGTGTTTAAGACTTGAATAGTATAGCCTGAAAGAAGTGAAATGAAATTTATACAACGTTCAAATCCAATCAGGATATGAAACCCAGATCCAGAGTTCTCCATGTCAACGCTAGTTCAGTTTTTTTCATGAAATGAAACCCGGGTTTCACCTTGACTTCTCTGGATCTACAAGCACAGATAGATATAAGACCATCCTGGAAACACACTCCAGTGTTGTCAGAGGAGTTCTTAGTCCCCAACTCTATTATTCTTGTGTATCTGTTTCTTTAAATACTCTCTGCAGAAGCATTAGCATGAAAATAAAAGAGTACAGCAACTTGGAATTTTCCATTTGTAGCTTCCTTAGTCTGTGGGGTCAAAGCTCTATCCTCAGGGATGCTAGTGCAAACTCTCTGTGCTGTTCCAGGGCAAATGTTTCTCAACTAAAACACAGGAGGGGGTGGGGAGCCAGGAAAATAATGCAATGCTAATTCTAAAACACAGGCTGTCTGGAGATTCCAATTTTGGTAAAATTGCCTTTTACCCCTATTTCCGCCCTCCCCCAAAGAAAAAAAAAATCCTGTGTTATAAGGACAGACATCTGTGTAAGAACAATAAAACAGTCTTTTCTCTTGTGGATTAGCTCTTTATTCTTTTATTTATCTTGCTATACCTCATCAGTTTCTCTCAAATCAAGGAGAGTCAAAGAGGATAAGATGCAGTCCCTTTCTTTGTTTTTGATTAAAGAAACCCGTATAACCATGCTCTCCCACAAATTTCTTTTCTCAAGAGAGAGCTTTCCTTTCATGTCTAATTTCTTCCTTTCTTCATTTGCTCCCTTGGAATCTTTCTAGAACTTACTTCATACAGTGTACAAATCAAATAGCCAAGTTTCCCAGGAGAACAGGGTAGGCAGGGCAGTGAATGCTGGTGTATCTGCGAAACTGTAAAACACAAGGACAACTAAGTATAATGAACATGTTCTATAACCTCCTTTTCTTCTCCCAAATCCTTTGAAATTTATTAATTAATTAAGATATCTACTGAGCACATACTATGTGCCAATCACTATTCCAAACATTAGAGATAGGAGGATGAATAAAGCAGACCAAAATTCCTTCAAAGAGCACACGTTCTTTTGAGAGGAAGCGTCGATAACTAAAATAAAAAATAAAAGTCTCATATAGTATGTTAGAGATAACTACTAAATGAAAGCAAAAGGGAGTATGTGTTGATAATTTCAGACTTGATAGCCACAGAAGGCACCATTGGGAAAGTAGCATTGGAGTTATAACTTGAAGGAAGTGAGAGATGAAAACCTGGGAATATCTGAGAGAAAAGTCATCCAGGCTGAGGAAAGAGCAAGTACAAGATGTTGAGATAGGAGCATGCCTGGCACACGTGAAGTAGAACTAGGAGGCCAGTGTGGCTAGGGTAAGTAATGGAGCAGGGGGAAAGGAGGGTTGCAGGGGCTGTAGGTGAACTGAGAACAATATCAGAGGCCAGAACTTGTATTTTGTAGGCCATTTACTGAACTAAGGCAGGAAACCAATCTAAGGTGTTAGCAGAAGTGATAGAAACAATGTTACACTATTCCCTATAGGAAAAAAAAAACAAAAAACAACAAACAAAAACCCCTCAATCCAACAACTAACTGGAAAACAAGAAGGGGTACTGATGTCCATCAGAAACTATGTAGACTCCTTGCAAGATGGATAGAAGAATAAGATTGAAGAGGTTAATCCTAGCCAAAATAAATGCAAGAAAACAGATACACAGACCAGTGGAACAGAATCGAGAGTCCAGAAGTAAACTCATATTTATATGGGCAAATAATTTTCGACCACTAAGCCAAAAGCATACAGTGGAGAAAGAAAAGCCTCTTCAATAAATGGTCCTAGGAAAACTGGAAAGCCACCTGCAAAAGAACGAAACTAGACTGTTGTTTATCACCACACACCAAAATTAACTCAAAGTGGATTTAGGACCTAAATATAAGACCTGAAACAATAAAATGCATAGAAGAAAACAGGAGCTAAGGGACCTTGGACTTAAAGAGGATTTTGTGAATTCGACCTCAAAAGCAAGGGAAGTAAAAGCTAAAATAAATAAATGGGACTAAATCAAACTAAAAAGCTTCTGCAGAGCAGAAGAAACCGTCAACAAGATAAAGAGACACCCATCAGAATGGGAAAATATATTTGCAAGCAATACATCTGATAAGGGCCTAATATCCAAAATATACATAGAACTCATACGACTCAATAACAACAACAACAAAATGATCCAATCAAAAAATGAGCAGAGGACCTGAACGGGCACTTCTCCCTAGAGGACATACAAATGGCCAACAAATATATGAAAAGATGCTCAACATCGCTAGCAATTAGGGAAATGCCAATCAAAGCCACAATGAGATACTATCTCACACCTGTTAGAATAGCTATAATCAACAGGACAAGTAATAACAAATGTTGGAGAGGATATGGAGAAAAAGGAACCCTTATACACTGAGGTGG
>NW_011888801.1:3633953-3643504 GCF_000151845.1 Pteropus vampyrus
ATGGAGGTTCCTCAAAAAACTAAGAATTGACCTACAATATGATCCAGCAATCCCTCTACTGGATATTTACCCGAAAGACTTGAAAACCCATATCCAAAAAGATATTTGCATACTCATGTTCATAGCAGCATTATTCACAGTGGCCAGGACATGGAAGCAACTGAAATGTCCTATGATAGATGATTGGCTAAAGAATCTGTGGTACATATATACAATGGACTATTACTCAGCCATAAGAAGAGATGAAATGCTGCCCCTTGCAACAACATGGATGGACCTCGAGATAATCATGCTAAGTGAAATAAGCCAGACAGAAAAAGTTGAAAATCACATGATATCACTTATATGTGGGATATAAACCTAAAAGGAACAAATGAACAGGACAAACAGAGACTCATGGACATAGACTGTAGACTAGTGGTTACCAGAGGACTATAAACTAGTGGTTACTAGTAGGGTGGGAGAGGAGGGGAGAGGTAGACAGAGTAAAGGGGGTCAAATATAGGGTTTAGGGGGAGGGTGAAGTGGGTAAAGGGGATCAAATATAAGGTAGCTGAAGGAAACTGGTCTTTGGGTGGTAAACACACAATAGAATATACAAATGTCAAATGATAATGTACACCTGAAAATTATATAATTGTATTAACCAATGTTACCCCAATAAACTTAATTAAATTTAAAAAAATAAATAAATGCAAGAGAGTATCAAAATGTAGGTCCAGCTTCAGGAGGTGTATATGCACAAGGCAATGGTTTATTACAATTACAGAGTCTAGGAGTCAGGAATTCCAAAAGGAGGCAGTGAAAATGACTTATCTCTGCTCTATAATATCCGAGGCCTCAATAGAAGACTTGAAATCTGGGAGCTAGCATCATTTGAAAAACGATATACTCACATGCTTAGTGGTTGATGCTGGCTATCAGCTGGTGACCTCAGTTCCTCTCCATGTGGTCTTCCTTTTAAGACTAGTAAAGCCTTCCTCATAGCATAGTGGCTGCACTACAGAGAAATGAGGCTCTAAAGAGAGTAAGAGCCAGGCAAAAGTTGTGTCGTCTATTATGATTTATGTCCTAGAAGTCACACAGCATCATTTTAGCTACATTCTGTTCAAGATAGTCACAAAAGTCCTGCCCAGGTTTAGGGAAAGAGAAAATAGACTCCACCTTTCAATGGAGTGGCCAAGTTCTGGAAGAGCACTTGGGACCGGAAATATTACTCTGACCATTTCGGCAAATATAGTCTTCCACAATAATGTACTGGGCCACAAACAGAATTTCAATAAATTCCAGAGAATAGAAGTAGTACAAAAACTCTCAGGTCATAGTGTGATAAAAACTAAATGTTAATAACAAAATCAGGTTTCAAAAAGCTCTTCTACTCACAAATTTTCTAATACTCTTAAATCTCAAGCCAAACATAACATATAAGCCCAAACTGTAGAGTAGCTAGAGAAGTATGATAATGAAATGGTTACCTATTAGAACCTATTAAATAGATCTAAGGCCATTCTCAGAGGAAAATAGCTTTAAGTATATATAAAAAAAAAAATATATATATATATATATTTTTTTTTAAGGAAAAAATGTAAAAGATAAATTAAAAATCTGACTCAAAAAACACCCTGCTAAATAAACCACAAGGAAATGAAAGTACTGAGTTATTAAAGCTAAAACCAGATATTAATCAGTTATAAAACAAAAAATAAATAATTCAAAAGCTAATTTCTCAAACAACTTCTCTAATCAAAGAAAAATAAAGAAAATTTAAATCTACAAAAAAAAAATTGAAAAGCTACAGAAATAAGAGAAAATTAAAAGAATTATAAAACTTTGACCAATCCTGTGCAAATATCTCAAAATCTAAATCAAGTGGATAATTTTCTAGGAAAATATAATTTCCCAAAACTGACTCCAGAAGAGATAGAAAATTGAAACAGATTGATTTCCATAGGCAAAATAAAGTTCATGAAAACCTATCATGACCTGAACAAAAGCAATAAGTCTAGGTAGAATTACAAGGAAATTTTATCAAACATGAAAAGAGAAAATAATTCAGTAGTCTTCTTTTGAGTGTTTAAAAACTGGGTCTCTGCAAAGCAAACACACACACACACATACACACACACAGAGTTCTGTTTGCCAATTTTTGTGGCATGAATATTCCCACCACTGGCTGATTCAGGATGCATACATGATGTCACTTAATGTGGAGTTGGGAAGAAATGTATACAATCCGATCTTGTGAGTCAGTTCAAGCTCATCATAGAGAAAATTCAAAGCTATTTAAACTGTTCCAGAGCATAGATGAATAAGTACTTCCAAATTATTTTCATGAAAACATAAAACCTTTACATAAAAATTGACAAGGATTCAGGGAAAATTACTATATACTCTACTCAATTATGAATATAGGTGTAAAAATTCTAAATAAAATAATTATGAACAACACTCAATTGCATAAACAGCAGAGTAAAACATTATGAACAAGTTAGATTTATTCCCAGTATACTATGAAGTTTCAATATTAGTATATCCATTTATTTATTTAATTGTTTTAATAGATCTAAAGATGAAAGCCATAATTCTGTAGATTCTGAAAGGGCTTTGGGTGAATTCAATAAATATTCTTGGTAAAAAGCATACAAAAATAGATGTATACTTCTTTACTATGATAAAATCTATCCATCTTAGTCCAAAGCCAACATCAAACTTAATGGGCAAACACAGCTGATATTTCTATGAAAATAAGGACAAGATAAATATCTGTTACCACCACTATTATTTAATATTTTACTGGAAATACTAGCCAATATAATTAGACATGACAAACCACAGTCATGAAAATGGAACACGTGACAAAAATATCATGTTTACTGGTGATTTTGACTTGATAACAGGAGACTTAAGAGAAACCAACTGAAAGACTAACAAGCGATTTCAGTGAGGAAGTAAGATATAAAGTTAATATACAGAAATCTCTAGCCTTTTAATAATAAAACAAAAACCGATTAGAAAGTATTTTGAATAAAAGACTCCATTTACAAAAGCAACATAAAAGATAATAAGTTAGGAATAGTATAATCAGACATTAATAAAAATATATAATATTTTTATGAAGAAAACGTTACAACTATCTAACAGGACACAAAAAAATGCTAGAAGTTATGAACAGACATACCATATTCTTTTGTAGGACAACTCAAGACCTTAAGTATGGCAATGATCTCTTTGTTAAAATATAAATTCATTATATAACTACCAAAGATTTTTTTCCCCCCTTTTAAACTAGAAAAAATTGTATCTAACATTTAGGTGGGAAGATAATAGCTGGGATCATACTGAAAAAGAATTATAATGAAGAAGAATTAGCCTTACTAGATATCAAATGTATTATAAAGCCTCGATAATTAAAAAAAAAAATGTGGTACTGGCACACAAATCACCAAACAGACTAATGAAATAGAATAGTAAGTCCAGAACTAAACTCAATACGTGTGGGAATTTATTATATGACAAAGTGGTATTTTAAGCTGGTGGGAAAAAGATAAACTATATAATATATGTTCTTGGGGCAAAAGAGTAGCTATTTGGGGGGAAAAATGATCCCTAACTCATACCTTACACTAGGATAAATTACAAGTGGGTTAACATTTTAAATGGAGAAGAAAAATAAACCATGAAAATGCTAAAAGAACACAATTCAGATTTTAGATGCCCTGCTTTAAAAATAAAAATTTGAAAAACTAACCTTATTAAAATACTCTTGATTTTAAGACAAACTTTTACAGAGGAAGAAAAAGATTTTAAGTAAAGTCAAAAGACATACAGTGAACTTAGAAAATATTTAGAAATCATATCACAGACAATGATAGATTATGTATATTTTCTAATATATGAAGAGTTTCTGGAAATGGATAAAAATGTGATCAACAACTCACTATAAAAATAGATGAGCAATTTTACTCCTAAAAATATGTGTAAAATGATATAAATACAATAGTATTTATTGTAGAGTAGATGTACTAGCTAAACATTAAAAATAGACAAATATCTATTCATTGAGAAATGGTTAAATAATTTATGTTACATCCAATCTCTGGAATATTGTATCTCTTTGTCAAAAGAATTAGAAAGCTCCCTACATCATTATATACAAGTCTATGCAGCATATCTCATTAAAGAAATAAAACAAGGTCTAAAATCATATGTACAGCATACTACCATTTATGCGTAAAAGGTGTAACGATAAGAATCTATAATACTCTGAAAGATGGATAATAATAGTGACTAGCTGTGGTTGGAGTGAACTTGGCATGTGGAAAGACTAGGGTGGGAGAAAATGATTCACTGCACGCTTGTATGTACTTCAAAATTTTGAACCATATTTAAAAATAAACAAATTGAATTTAAACGATGTAAATAAAATTCATATAGCCTATGACCTAACAATTACATACATCCCAAGGGGAGAATGCTGAATGATGTTCACTGTAGTGTTTTGCTAGTAGTAAAAAAAAAATAAAGAAAAATTATATGCATATTAGGAAAGGAATAATGATTAAAGTATAGTAAATCATGATGTGAATGGAATACTATGCAGCAGATTTTTAAATGGTTAAGATAAATAAGATACTAACACAGAATGATCTCTAAGACATATTTTTGAGCAAAAATAATTTGAGTGCAGAACATTTTTACACTGTGATAGAATTATGTAAACACACAAAATTGCACGCACAACACACACTTTATGTGTTTAAAAGCGCAAAATCAGACACACCCACTCACATATGTGTGTGTGTGTGTGTGTGTGTGTGTGTGTGTGTGTGTGTGTGTGTGTAAATGCATAGAAATAATTTTGTAAGGATGGACAAAAAAACCCTAACATAATTTACTTCTGGGAGAAGGCTCAGATTGAATAGGCAAAGACTAGAAGTGGGTCACAAAGTCTAGCTTTTTCTTTATTGGAATTTTTATAAAAGTATGCTAATATTTTACTCATGTAATAGTAATAATAAAAATAATAAAAGAACTAAAGAGGGTAGGAGCTTTGGGTAATTTGTAACCATTTTGGAGAATGCATAGTAAACTTCCTGTACTCTGTTGCTGTTGGATGATGGGATATTCATATGAATCAAATACCTGGTAGATAAAGAGATAAAGAGAAAAAGTAAAGAGATTCTCAGCTAACTAATTTTACTGAGAATGGGAAGGAAGACATCAGCATTAATAGTAGCTACTACTATTGAGCAATTTCTTTACAGCCAAGCACTGTGCTGGTGTTTTACATATGTTTGTGGTCTCATTTAATCTTGGAAATATCCCCCAAAGCCAGATATTATCCCCATTTTATATATGAGGAAATTGAAGCTTAGAGAGATATTATGTAGTTTACCCAAGGTCCCAGTGCTAATAAGTGTCCTTGGTGAGACTCAAAACCAGGTCTAACACTGAATCCTGTGTTCTTTCCTCTGTCTCATGCCGCACCCCCCACCCCAATAAAATACACTTAACAATCCAACTACACTGAATACATTTTAATGTTTCTTGATGATTCAAAAAAATACTTTTCAGTATTTTAGGAATCTTTTTACAACCATTAATTATCGGGGCACTAGTGAAGCATTAAAATAAATGATGGTTAATTGGAGCTATCTAGTTGAAAGAAAGTAGAGTAATACTGCATTTACAGGATTTAGTGTTTTTATTACAGATAAATAAAGGTGTAGCAAAATTACTGGAGTGATTTTTTCATAGACCTGTTATTATGAATTGATCTGCATATTCTGAAGGCCTTTATCCCTATATACTGATTTGAAATGTTCTATCATTTTTAGTACCAATATCAAACCTTGCATCTCTTTTTATTGTCCTATAAATATTATTTAGCTACATGATGCAGTTTTCTCCCTATTATAATCTCATAGCAAAAGATCTGATCTCTTTAACCTGAATTAACACAAGTGGAATTTAGGTGTACTGCACCAGCGTCTTCCTAGATGACCCCTCTGGTTATAGATTATAAATGACATTTAGAGAAAACAAAAGATGGTTCCTGAGTGTCTAGTAAACTTCAGCAATCACCTGAGAGATACTGCCGTGTGATCGCATAAAATGAAACTAAAGAATGGCAAATAACCCATTGACTATGCACTTTCTCACTCACCAAGAGCAAAACGCAATCCAGTGCAATTTTAGTACTTACATTCCTCTGGGGAAAATAGCCCCCTAAAAATCACTGAGTGAAGCACTAGAAAAATTCCTTAAATTTGTGCTGTGCTTGGTGTTATAAATCCCAAGGAACTTTAGACTTTCTCCTTGAGTAAAATGGACTGGTAATTTTGTTTTGTTATGTTATCCACCAAACATAATGATAATGGGTCATATGCAATTGAGGAAAAAATTAAATCTAATAAGAAAAATCTAATAAATACTAACAACATCTTATCGGTATTGTCATTGTTGTAAACTTTCTATTAACATTTGTTTTACATATTAAATGATCTGCAATATGTTGAAAATGAAGAGGATAGTAAAAATTAAAGCAAGCATTCTTATAATATATGTATTGTACAATTGTATGCATGTCATTTCCCTCAGGCAGGTACTAGAAGATATAGTACATATAAGAGAGTGTTACTAGGATATAATAGGAGATTCTAGATTTTAGATATGCTGAGCAGTAAAGATGCTCAGTGTAAGGAGCAGACCCCATCATTAACCAGGAATGCAAGCAAGTCAAAGAAAAATGGAGATTGAAGACTTGAATTCAGCCCGAAGAAAAGGATACAATATCCCCTCAAATAAGGCTTCTTCTGGGCCACTGAAGAAGGGTGGAGAAGCTTAGGAAAGCTCTGATACCCAGCAAAGGAGCAGGGAGAGTTCTATACAGCATTAGCTATCCATCAAGAACAACATGATAAGGTGGAATAGAACTAGGGGGAATGTATTCAGGAAGCTGTCATTATTAGATATGTGCTTCTCAAGCCTACATAAGAATATCCTAGGTAACGTCCATAAGATAAAGATGCTTGAGTATATACTTCCAGGAATTCTGACTCAGTGGGCCTGGTGTGACACCCTGACATCTGTTATTTTTTAATGAAATCTTTTAGTGATTCCTCTATACATAACAATTTGAAGACCATTGCATTAAATGATATTAACAAGGAGTCTCTTTTCCCAAGTCTTCTTGGCCATGAGGTTTAGGAGAGTAGTAAAGATTTCCAAACCCTGTAGCATGACAGCCACAAATGTCTTACCATGTCAGGCCCTCAGTGGTTTCTGAGAAGGACTAAGCAGCCTACAAGAGCCTAAGTCATTATAAAGGATTTGCTGTGCAAGACACTGCATTGTGTGCAGAGACAACAAGGGTCCTAGCCTTTAAGGAATTTATAGTTTAGGTCAAGATAGCAGACAGAAACTAAAACAAATAAATGCTTTGAAGTATTACAAGTGCAATGAAACTTGGGAGCACAAAGGTCTAGGTCATTGCATGGAGGGTTGCCTGTCAACATAAGTCTTGAACAAAGGTCTGGCCATGGTGTAGAGAAGGGAACTTCAAAGAAGTGTTGTTGAGAAGTTTGAATACTTAAGTGTTATCCACTGATTGGTTGTAAATGGTGAATAGGAGGGAAGAACATCAGATGACACTCAAGTTCTTGGTTTGAATACCTTTGTATAAGGTAAAGCTATTTTCTGAAGAATATATTTGGGAGGAACAGATATGATTGAACATGTTAACAGGAGATATTTGTGCCTCAAATGGAGATGCTCTGATTCAAGGGTCCCCAGCCCACGGCTGCTGAACAGTAAGGTCTGTGGCCTGTTAGGAACCAGACCGCAAAGCAGGAGGTGAGTGGTGAGCCAGTGAGCAATGCTTCATCTGTATTTGCAGCTGCTCCCCAGCACTAGCATCATTGCCTCAGCTCCACCTCAGATCATTATCTCTTAGGAGCACCGGTCCCTGGTGCCGAAAAGGTTGGGGGCCACTGGTTTAAGTTATGGGTCAGCAAAATTTTATTGTAAAGGTCCAGAGAGTAAGTATTTTAGTCTTTGCAGGCCAAATGGTCTTTGTTGTGACTACTCAACCCGGTCATTGTAACATGAAAGTAAGTATTCGTAGGCAATATGTAAATGAATAGGCATGGCTGTGTTTCAATAGAAAGTTGTTTACAGAAGCAAATTGTGGGCCAGATTTGGCCCATCTGTCCTAGTTTTACACTCCTGCTGTAAATGTAAGAATGGATAGCAGTTATAGGTATGTATTGACTCCTATATGTCTGTGTACATAGTATCTTTTTATGAAGCCATAGACTCATACTTATTCTACATAAACACTGCATTCCAAGGTTATTTTAACAATTTTCAAACTATTCAAAAATCACTCAATGATTGCCTATTAAAAAAACAGTTAAATGTAAAAACATAAATTAAACTACAGGATACATTCCATACTCACTGGTTTAGCAAATTTTTAAAAATCTGGCAGTACCAAGTACTGGCAAAGTTATAGAAAAACAGAAACTCAATAGGTATTTTTGTGGGAATGTGAATTAGTATATCTATCTTGGGAAACAATGTATTATCTAGCAATTTGGATATATGCAAATCCTAAGATCCAGTAATTCAACTTCTAGGACTCTAACCCAGGAAAAGTTCTTATACATTCTCAGATCGATGTGAACTATATGCATAACATTATCTACAATAAATAGCAAAAAAAAAGAAAACAGAAAAAGACAAAAAAACTAGAAACAACCCAAATGATTCATTACATAAAGTTAAGTAATATTCAACATGGAGGAATATATACTATTGGAGGAGAAAGAAACTCACTGATGATATTATATGGTATCACTTTGTATATAAAGTTCAAAAACACAAAATAAAACACTACTTTAAAAGGGTCTTTACATATGTGACAAAACTGAGAAAATAAAAAAAAACACTCGAGAATGAAAAACTCAAAATTCAGGCTTGCCTTTACTACGAGTGGTGGGTAGAGGCAAAGCAATCTAATCTGATAGGAAAAGCCAAAGTGATTTTTTATTTCTAAGCTTAGTAATAGGTACACGAATTTTTAGACATTATTGTTTTCAGTAGCTTACATATGTTGTAACTATTCTTGTGTAATGGAGCAAGCATTGCATGATAATATAAAATGAGACAAAACCAAAATCTTACCGAGTTGCCAATTTTATATTTTTAAGGAACAATTAACTAAAACTTATTCTTCTCATAAAAATATGTTAATTTTGAGGACTGACTTCCTATCTGGCTCAGTTTCTTTGCCAGTCATGTGTGTCATCTTTTCTAGTTACTGAAGGCTAGGTGGCTTCCAGTGTTTCATCTGGGCGGAAAGCAATAGGGACTAGGGATAGCATGGAGGAGGGAGGAGTATCAGAAGTCTGCTGTCGTAGCTGGTGTAGGGTCATTTGAGTTCCCCATCTTAAGGAGAACAAGCATTGCCTCTGGCATAGGACAGAATGTGGTCAAATTCCTCCCTGTCACTCAGCAAGTGATTCCACTGCTGTCTTTATATTATTCCA
>NW_011888801.1:3644754-3666853 GCF_000151845.1 Pteropus vampyrus
AATCCTGGCTTTGCCACATACTAGCTTTGTGACCTTTCACAAGTTAGTTGACTACTCCGTATCTCTCTCTCTGTAAAATGTTTATGATAATACTAACACCTACTTTAGTAAGTTATTGTGAAAATTGTATGAGTTGATATAAGTAAAGCATTTCAAAGAGTTCCTGGCCCTTAGTAAGTGCTATGTACATGTTATTGTGTTGTTGCTCTTGCTTCTATCATTATTGTTGTCATTATGATTCTCTTCTGGTAGCAAGATGCCTTTACTGAGAGAAGTAGTTGTGAATGGGATTGGCTAAAGAGAAAGCGAAGGATCAGCCCCTGTCACGAGAGTAGATACTCTTCGGCAAAGCACCTAGTACTCTTCCAATCCTGCTTTGTGGGAGGCCATAGACACTTTTGGTAGACCATTTGTCACAAATGAAGCAGTTTTAAAAGGTCAAATGAGAAATGAGGAAACTAGATTTCTTAGGTACTTCCTATTTGATACTTCCACATTCAAAATCAGGTTCTAGGGTATTGGCCTTTCTTTCTCATCTATGAATTCACATCTAGGAGAAATGGAAAGTGGTTTGAAGACTTCCTTTGATTCTAGTAGGCCTTAGAGTTTTAGTTGTAGATTCAGGATAAGTGATTGGTTTTATGTAAATGCTTCAGAGGATCTGAAAAAAATTAGAGAAACCTATTCTAGAGGATAAAGGCAGAACAGGAGGGAACGATTAATCTCATGGACATTCAGTTCTCTAAGAACTTTTTTGGGGAATGACCAGAAACAAGCCAGGCCATATGCTGTCCATTTGCAATCCTCTGAGCTGTGGACTTTTTTTTTTTTTTTTTTTGACAGAACGAGGCCAATGCCTTTGCCTCATTTAAGATGGTTCTTAAGCTTGAAAAGGAATTGAAAGGTTAAGACATGCATGCAGAGTCAACATAGTTGATTTGATGAAAGTAGCCCTGACAAACACCAGGTCTCTTCCAATTGTCAGAAGCAGTCTGATGATGACACGTTCGAAGCTTCCCAGACTGGCTTGCATTTTGGTAAATATGAAAAATCAGGGAAGACATAGTTATGCTGTGGAAAGTTCTGAGATGGAGAGGTAACAAATTAATTGTTCAGCCTTAACTGAGACCTTTCACTCAAGTCATTAATCACAGTGCACAGTCTGGAGCCTTGCCCCCCAAGTTTGATTCTTTATGCTACTCTCCTTCTCCAGATGGAGGCTTATTCCAGGTGCTGACCATTTGCATTTTCCTCTAACTGGGCTGATTTATGAACCCAGATATATTTTCTGGTTTTTCCGAATCCTGTTCCATTGCTTTGTAATAAAGGGTCCATGTGATTTCTGGTGTTTTGCAGATCCTCAGTTTTAACATCCCTAATACCAAAGATTTTTTTTCAATTAGTCTATGGCCTGTCTTCTGTGATCTGGAGGATAGATACACTCTTCAGTGTTTTGAATATCAAAGGTAAGGCTTTAAAGGCTCTCCATTTTTTTTTTTCCCTTTTGGCTGGAGTTGAAGATGCAAAAGTCCTGTGTGGTGTTGTTCCTACATTCAGCATCTCAGTGCAAATTGCGGCTTGGGAAACCTTAGTGACAATAGACCATTACAGGTGTTGAAGTTATCTCCATTCCACTCCAAAACATGTGGTTTAATGTATAATATCAGCAGGCCTTCCACAATTGGACCAGGTCTCCAGTGACAGTGTAAGCCAATATTGAAGACTTGACAAGAGAATCTGAATGTCAGAGGAAGACACTGTAATACTGAGGCTGAACACACTGTTGCCGAGTTTTACCTGTTTGACTGAAAGTTAAACCTGATCTGAGCTGATAAGAAGCAACAGATCCCTTGGGAGTTTTCCCAAGTGGCAGAAGTGTGTCACAGGAAAGTAATTGGAAATTGATATTTGACATATCTCTGGGTTATCTTTTATTCCTGATAACACCAAAGGGTTTGGCCAAGAGTTTCTGGTGACTAATATGTGAAATCCTGAAATTCATTGTCGAAATACAATCTCTTCTTTGTTGAAAGAAAGCAGCTGCTTTCTGATCCTCTGCTTCCTAACTAGCACTTCAAGTGCAGAGGCCCACGGGCTTAATTTAGGTGAAACAAGTGGTGCATACTAGTCTTGCCTTTTGATAATTCTCCAAAACAAAATCATCACTGGCGATGGAGTATTGTCTTTAAAATTCAACTCAGTTTAATACTTGTTCAGAGCTTTCTATGTGCTTTATATTGTGTTGTGTACCATGGGACATACAAAATAAATATCAAACATGGCCTTTGCCCTTGAGGAACTTATAGGCACATAGGAAAGATGATGTGTTTATGAAACACATTTTACATGGCAAGATAAGATATCATGTATGTACCAAAGTGAGTGGAACCTGGAATAAGTACAACAGGAAAACATAAAAATGAGAAAAAAATAATGTGGAGCTGTCAGAGAAAGCTTTATGGATGAGGTGGGGACAAAGACACCAATATCCCATACCAAGAACTCTCCCTTAAAGAAATTGCAAGGAACATAGTATCAGGTTATCAAGAAATTATGGAGCCCTCTTTAAGTGAAAGTAAATTTGTTCAATATGAGAATGGATTAAGTTAGTTCAATAAATATTTATTGAGTACATGCTATGTGCCAATAACTGTATCTGATGAGGTATAGGATGAACAATCCATACAAAGAACACATGTGGGTAGTTCTCGATGCTACTTTCTCTTAACATAGATATTTAAAGTTATTGCTGATCTGTATGATTCCAAAACCTGTGATTTTTACCACTTAACCATTCTATCTCTGACAAAGACCTTCTAATGTTTCCTTCCGCATCACATATACTAAAATTGAAATGATACAGAGAAGATTAGCATGGCTCTTATGCAAGGATGACCTGCAAATTCTTGAAGTGTTCTACATTTTAAAAAAAAGTCCTCTTATCCAAGATATTTTTAGATTGAGGAGCTAGCTGAGTCATATGTCCAGTTTCATAAGTTACGTGCAGTATAAAGAGTAGCATACATGATGGTTGTAAAAGGAAGGAACACTAAATTATCATTGAACGTAGTCTCAAATTATTGTGTTAGGGAATATTTGGAATAGCATTTGAAAAATCAAACCAGATCCAAACTTGGGGCCATAAGCAGAGCTCAGGCTTTCTAAAGATCACATTTTCTTGGCATTTCCATTATTGCCCTTGACAGCTATTTTGGAAACCCAATTAAAAGAGTCTTCCATCATTAGAGTTTGAGACAGTCTTGCTCTGGGCTCTTTGGCACCTGTCAAGTTTGAAATGGGCATAATTCATATATACTGGTTAAAGGACTAAAGTTATATTTATATTCTTTTTTGCAAAATGAAGAAATCCGCTATTTGTTCATTTCTTAAGGTATAGTTGTAAGTGGGTAATTGCAAATTGGTCTAGAAAGAAAAGAAGTGAGGATGATAATGATGGTGGCAGTGATGGTTTTCATAGACATGGTAGTCATTATTCCAAATATCTACATGATTTTTGAATAATATAACCACAGAACACTACTAAACCCTGGAAAGAATCTAAGATATCAAACATTGAGGCACAGAGGTGTCAGAGTTGATTTAGCTAAGCAATACCAGAAGAGGACTAGAAAATCTCCTTTTCTAGCTAGCAATCATTCTCATACCACAATGAGACCCCTGCCTAGTAACCTCGGCATTTCTGCCACCCATATGACTGCTTTTTGAAGCTAATTTAGGTATCAAATTTAAATAGAATTCTGAGAAAACTTTTTTTTTTTTCATCTGGAAGGACTGATGGAAGGAAAAGCTAGAAGAAATTTGAAATCACTCTTGATTCCTGCCATTTTCCTTGGTATTCAATCACTCTCTTCATCTGAAATGTTCATTTTGGCCTCCATGGGTAGACATACACATGTGCTCAATCACTCATCTGTATGTATGTGTATATATTGATATACATTCTTCTTCATCATCTGTAGGCGTTTACAAATAATGGCATGTGTGTGTTTTATCATTTCGTTTTTAAAATGAAAATGACAACTTCAAAATTTCTTTCTACAATAAAGAAATTTTTCTATAGTAAAGAAATTCTAGCATGTAAGCCAGGATCATCTTTGGGTCACAAAATTCCACAGAAAAGTTAGCATGGGGAGGGTATAAGCAGTGGTTTTTTGTTCTTTCATCCTGGGGCAGATGGGCAAGATTTGTAACAAAGAAGTTGTTAGTGGAGAACTAGTGAAATAAAGATTCAAATGAGAAGGCTAATGCAAGGTTGAGAGTAAAAAACAAACAAACAAAAATGACAGGACACAGAAAAGACAAGAGGAGATATGAATACCCTCCATCCCTCCTCAAGCCTCTTTCTCCTCTGCGAGGTCATTACTTGGCTGGAGGTGGGGTTGAGAGTATAAAGGGGGCTTGGTCTTTTGAGCTGAAAATTTTATTTCTGATGAAACTATCTTCTTGAATAGAGCCAAGGGGATTTTGGATTTTGTAGAGCTACAGGAATCAGAGTGGAGCTCAGAAAAGAGGAGACAGACCATTCAGGACATGATCCAGTTTATGGGTTTAAGGGTGAGAAAGTACAAGGTTTCCCTAAACCAAGGGGGTAAAGTCATCAAAGTCAAAAGATGGCCTACGGTTCACCTACTAAGCTACAAGTCTATAGGTGCATCTACCTAGCAGGGTGGCTTTTTCTAATTCATCCGAAGCATTATAGAGAACAGTGTAGCCCCCAGATATGAGAATTTCAAGCTTCTTCTAGGTTGTCCAGGCCTATTCATGTACCTAGGACAGAAAGCAGAGATTCAGAGTGGAAGTTTCTGAGAAAAGCACACTTACTGTGCTTTCTCTTGATTAGCTAAGCATAGACAGTGAGGAAACCCAGTGGCTCATGGATCAGACTAGCTACAGAGGCCACCTTCTCCAGTGGGCAGGGTAAATATGAAAGGGAAGTGACCAAAGGGTCCTTGATTTCACACTCTTGAGAAGGGAGTCACGAAGGCTAGGCTTGGAGACCCAAATTTCCAGATTTTTTCCACCTCCTATCTCCCTTTAGGAAGGCCACAAGCAATCCTGGCCTTTAGTGATTCTTTCTTTTCCTGCCTGTAAATGCTGAATCATAACTATTGTGAAGATCCTTGTGCTCAATGCCATGGGGCTGCGAAGCCTCTGGAAGAACCTGTTGACTTTGAGGAGCTTAGACATCATTGTGAGAATAAGAGACAAACATAAGCATGCTAACTAGAGTGTGTACAAAGCCTGTTTGACAATACCTAGAGGACCTTGAAAAATTGGAGACTGCCATCACATATGGAGGGGTCCTTCCAACCTCACCTTAGTGGCTGTTTCTTTTTACTAAAGAGTGAAAACAGTAAATGGCCTAAAGCAAACTAAAAGCAAATCCCTCGACTTTATTAATTTCATGACTGCAGTACTTGGTCGTAGTATTAGTAAAGGCCATAGGAGAAACGCCAGAATTGAAGCAACTGAATGTTCATTCACCTGTTTTAAGTTATTTCAGAAAAAGCATGATTTATAAAAGAATGCAGAATCATAATTGTCAGCCAAGATGTCATTTCAACTTTAGGATGTCCAGAAACAAAGGGATATCATATCCTTTGTTCTTAGAGCATCACAAATGCCAAATTATGCATGGGGTTCCCTCTCGGCATTGAGTGCTTGTGAGCCTAGAGGCATCCGAACACTGATTTTAGAAAGATGTTGCCTCTGGTGGTGTTCTCACCTGAATACCTCCCTGGAGCTATGGGAGGAAGCATGGCCTATCTAACTGCTCTGCATTCTGATAGCGCAGGAGACAGCAAGAGGGATGGCAGTCTTAGAAATGGTTGGAGGCTTGGGATAAACTGTCTTCAGCCTTCATCTAGGGAGCTTGACAAGAGTACTATTAACATGCTAGAGAAATAGTTCATAACTTTTGGTTTTGTCTGCACATCAACATATGCCAACAGATGCTCAGTTCAAAACATAAATATTCAATTAATATAATATCAGGCATCTGGAACATAGAACAATGGAATTTGGGGGATTGAGTAGGACTTAAGTGACATTCATTCTAACCACAGCTGTCTGGATGCACATAGTAGGCACTGAAAATATTCGCTGATTAGATTTTCTTTGATTTGAATAACTCATGTGCTTGGTTTTGAGCCCAGATGTGTGGCATCCAGCCAGAGTTGTGTGCTATGCATCCTGTCATCAACCTCACCACCACAGAGATCTTTGGCAAGGGGCAACATTCCTCCTGTTCCCATAGTGAAGGCTCTTCTCACCTCTCTGTCCATACACCCTGGCTCATGTGACTATCGACCACGGAACATATTGCAGGTAGCCCATGGAGCTGGCTAGTTGCAGAAACTATCCTCTACACTCTCATTTTCCCCAGTGTCATTGTGGTTCTATCTTATGACAGAGAACATTGGTGTCTCAGCCAACAGACACAACAGTGCTGGTGACAGGTACCTGAGCAGCCACTGGTCATTGCAAAAGTATTGAGAAAAGGCCTGTTAGTTCACATCATCAACCTGAAACTTGAGGAGGAAATATCAGAAGACCTGTAGTAAGGGAGGAAGAAGGTTAAAATGCAAATGGGAATATGAGACATTCATTAATTCCTCTGTGCTAGGGAACAATAAGAGGAGGTAGTTATAGGAAAGGGCACTTGCAGGTTACATTAGTGCTCATGGCATACACAACAGAGGGGAAAGGATGCCATGTGGTAGAGCGGTTACATAGTACTCAAGTTCACATTTCAGATCTGTCTTCTATTCCAGAATGTTTCTTTAAGCTCAGGCCTCAGTTTCCTGCTCTGTAAAATAAAGTGAATGTCCCAGGATATTTGCCCTTCAGTACTATCCTTCTTTGATACTTTGATCAAGAATTATGAGACTCTCATTTTCTCATGATTTGATGACCCCAAATACCTAGAACCAACTATTTTCACAGATAATCAAGTAGACTTCTAATATTCTAAGGACTCTAGGAGTGAAAAGTAGTGAAAGAGTATAGATTGTGCCATGTCTTGATCAAAAGACAGTAGCATTTGAAGGTCTATGAAAATCATTTTGGGTAAAAATAGAAAGATCTGTCATGGTTGGGAATAGAATGCTCATTCAAAATAAAACAGTAGCAAGTTTTACCTTTCCTCATGGATTATGTCCTTGGTTCAGTTATTTATCTCAGGACCAAGAGCATCTTGTTGCCTTTGGGTTGGTCTACACACTGCCTTGATTCACACAGTGTTGTTATGGCAGTCTTGTGTGAGTAGGTACCAGAAGACAGTGTGTAGACAGTGTTAAAGGTGTCTTCAGCCTATCCAAGAAACAGGGGCTGTCTGTGGGTATTTGAGAAACTAGAGATAGGATAATTCATCTGTAGTTGGGCCCAGCACATAGTGTAGGTAAAAATTATAATCCTGTGTGACTGACAAATTCACTATCTAGGTGGTTTCTCATCTCTTCAGACCCCATGGAGATAGGTCAAGTAGGTTATCTATATAAAGGCCCCTACGTATGAGGTCATTAGAAACTTCTCAATTATGTGTAACTTTCTGAGAGTTTTATAACAATTATTAATCAACTTGTTTAATCCCCACAATAATCCTGTGAGGTCAGTATTATAGCCCTATATGACAAGAGGAAACTGAGGTATAAGTATATTGATGGGGTTAGCTGTTTCTCACAGGACATTTTTAATAGATGCTGTAAAAGCTCCCACCTTGAAGCTCTACAGTATCCTCTCTATGGTTGAACTCGTTCTATAGGTTAAGGCATTCCTGAATTTTGACACTCCTTTTTAAAACACAGATAGCCCTGAGACAGAAATCATATCAAGCTTATTATCACTTAAACATTGACTGAATGATTTTTTAACAAACATTTTCATCTTACATACTCAAGCACAGAATACTAATATGTTAAAATTGGGGTAAATGAAGGGAGGCTGGAATAGATTTCGGTTTGGGGAGTTTGTTTGGAGCAACCATCCTGGTGGGGGTGTAATAATGAAGACCTCGGGACTCTAGCTCTGAATGAGGGCAGATCCTGAATAGGGAATAGTGGTGCAGGTCATGGAGCGAAGAAAGTGATGAAAACAAAATAATTCTTCATATTTTGGGTTCGGTTGGCTTATCTGTATTGGACCCACCCCTGGTGAATGGGGCAGGATCATTATGGATGGCATCAAACTCATTCACTATTGCTTGACAAGTACCTGGCTTTGGGCATTTGTTCATTTCACATGCTCTTATTCTGCTAACTACTTAAGGCAGAAAAATCATTCCCCTATTGGACTCGAATATATGCCTATTGAAACTGAAATCTTCATATTGAGCAAATGTACCAAAGAACACTCTATAAACTTAATGAGGGAGATGAAGAGATATGTGCCAGAAACCTAGAAAATTTAACATTGATGAGGTTATGCCTATTATATGTTTAGTTAAATTGTTGACACTGATAGGACGTGGCTGAGGAAATCTACCATCCATTTTCTCCTTGTATCAGTGATAATGGTTCCTTGGTGTGCTCTTCTCAGTTAACAAAAATATTCCCCAAAGTTAAATGCAGAGAAAGAAGTGACATAAGAAATACTTTTATTATCTCTGCTCTTCTGGGAGTTCCGTCCAGGAATGTTACTTAAAGCAGGGCTTCTCCTGACTGTCAAGTGAATTTGAAGGGAAGGACTCACCAGTTCAGAGGTGAAGTTCAAGCCTCCTAAGAGATGACGAGCCTCCTAACCCTTGTGCTTGCAGACTTGCCTCAGCAAATTCATAAAACACAATACTGCTCTAGTATTTCCGAAATACATCTTATCCTTTCACATTTTCTGTCTTCTCAAAAACTGACAAAGGTTCTCCTTTGCCTAGCGAATAAAATTTCAATTCCTTTAAGTGCCATTTAAGGCAAAAATTTGATCATGGTTTTTGTAAACTGCCAAGTACTATATAAATATTAGTTACTCAAAAAGGAATCAAGGGTGGTGGAAAAAGTATTGAATTTGGAGTCAGAGCATCTTGGTTGGAATCTTGTGCTAGTTGGGTGACCTTGAACAGGCCACTTAAACTCTCTGAACCTCAGTTCCTTCATTTATAAAACAAGATTTTTGTGATAATTAAATTAATTGGAAGTGACATAAAATTAGCAAAGGGTGGACACTCAATACTTACTAATGAAGTCATGGTAACTGAAGGCAATTTAGCCTAGCACTTAAGACCACTGGCTATGGAGACGCAAGTTCCTTATCTTCCTGTGTCTCTTTTTCTTTACCTATAAAAGAGGATAAGATGGAAGAGGCAAATGAGTTAATACATATTAGGAGCTTTCAACAGTGCCTGGCCCATATTAATCCTCTTTAAGTATTAGGGCTCCGGCTGCTGCTGATGTTACTTTTGTTATCCAAGGACCTGACCAGGCCTTATCTTTAGAGCCTTATCTGGGTTTATGTCTTAAGCAGTAGAGAGCTCCTCTCCCAGGTCATGAAATCCTTAGGGGGTGGGGGGCGGGGACTGATTCTTACCTTTAACTTTCATGGGCTTTATTTACTCAATGCCTGAAAAATACCCAATCATTTGTGTTGTTAAATAAATGTTCGAATACATGCCTGATACTTCTATTCAGCATTATACTGAAGGTTTTAGCCAGCGCAGTAAGGCAAGAAAAGAAAGAAAGAATGAACAAACAAACAAACGGACAAACAAAAGAAAGAGAGAAAGAAAGAAAGAGAGAAAGGAAGAAAGAAAGGGCATCCAGATTGCAAAGGAAGAAGAAAAACTGACTTTATTTGCAGATGAAATGATCATCTATGTAGAAAACACAATGAAATCTACATAAAACTAATAGAAGTAATAAGTAAATTTAGCAGGTTGCAGGATATAGGATCAAAATACAAATCATTTTTTTTAGTTCCTTATCTTCAATATAGCTGCAACTAGACCAGTTTAACTGGAACATAAGATGAGTGAGTGGTAGTGATGGTGGATAAAATGAGAAAGACAGTTTTAAACTCAGTTTGATGACATGACTTAGTAACATGAGCACTTTTGCTCACTCTTTCCCTCCTTTGCTCCCCTCTTCTCCTGTCCTTTCTTCCTTTTTTTCTTCCTTCCTTCCTTTTCTCCTTCCTTCCTTCCTTCCTTCCTTCCTTCTTTCCTTCCTTCCTCTTTCCACCACCTTCCCCTTTCTTATTGGTTTGTTGACATAAAAAACTTTTCTCCATGAAAGTAGGTAGAATTTTATTTCTTAAAAACTGTTGTTGTTGTTGTTGTTGTTGTTATTATTATTATTATTGTTATTATTAGGTTAAGTAAATACAACGACCAAGCTAAGGATGTTGCTTTAGCTTACAGTGAACATTCTATGAAAGGAGTTCCCAAAGACAGGCAGTGTGATATCAGCACACAGACACTAGAACTTTGGGTGTCCGGATTCAAGTTCTGACTTTCTCTTAACTAGCTCTATGACTTTGGGAAGCATGTCACCTTTTTGAGGCTCAGTTTGCTTTGTCTTAAAAAATGGAATAATGGTAACATGACCTCCTTCTTTACAGGGCTGTGGAGACCTCATTTCAACAACACTTTTTGAGTTCTTAGGAACTAGACCAGGCCATGGAGATGGATACTCTTTCCCTTTAGTGAAGATATGTGTGGAAATAACTTCAATGTCATAAGACAGGCTATTAGAATAGTATAAACAAAGATGGGGCAGAGGAGGGGTAGCGGTGGTACAAAAAAGGGGTTAATTAGCTCTGCTTGTGTGATAGGGGACAATTTCACTGTGTTGGTATCCAACCCAACTTTAAAGTTTAAGTGGAATTTTTGACAGAGAAAGGGGTAACTTTAATAATATCTTACATCTGTGTAGCACTTTACCACTTTGCTTGGCATAAATTAGTGATCTAAAAACTATAATTTTTAGCTATAAGGGATTATTATTGTAGGGTGGTTGTTATTAGTTTAAGCTGCTATTTTGATAAGGCTTGGGAAATTTTGACCCCAAATTACAGCAACTTAGCAAAATTTGTTTATACAAAAATTTCCAAGTAGTTTTCCATGTTGGAGGAACCAAGAACCTTAAGAACTTGGCTTCTACTAGGGCAAAGACAAAAGTGGGGTGACAATTATTAGGAGAAGAAAATTGGGTAGAAGAAAAAGGACATTATGTCTTTGCAAAAGATGTCTCATTGTATAATTATGACACAACTAGCTAAGTAAAAATGTAAAACTATGAAAACCTGGACATTTAAATGCTAGTCTAACATGAAGCCAGAGAACTCAATCTTATGAAATTTTGCAACCTGGGAATTTTCCCTTATAATTCTGATAAGCATGTGGCACTTCTCTTGGCAGAGAATTGCACTCACAACTCTGGCTTAAACTACTGTGTTCCACAGATCCATGCCTTTGTCCAACCCATTATCTATAGGATGTTGAATGTTTGATTGATGATGTATTGAAGGTTGTTTGGAAATATAGAAAAAAAAGTATTTTGGCATTTGCAGAAGAGTGAGAAATGGAGCCAAGAATATACCTATAATTTAGGGTAAAGAGCAATAATGAAGTCTCATAAAAATAAATAACCATGATGTTAAATAGACTGCAGATCATTTGCACCTTGAAGCTTTTCTTAGATTTTATGCCAGTTAAAAAAAAGTGATAATAGACCTTGTACTTTATGCCAGAAGAATTGCTAGTACACAAGATTTTGTTTTAGTGTAATCAAAGAGACCCTCCCTGCTAAAATTATTTAAAGGGGGAAAAACAAAATCCATATCCAGTGATAAAGAGCAACCAGCCCAGGTTTGGAAAAGGCTTTCATCTACTCTGCCTGGGGTCATACTATTTTATGCTGCTCTTGACTTTATTTCAAAGCTAATGTTGCTATCTAAAAAACCTAACAGCTGTAATTATTTTAGTTTTATTCACTGAGAAGTCTTTTCCAGTCATGTTACAGAAATGGATTCTAGTGTTTGCAAATGACCTTTCATCCTGTCCTTTAAAGAAAATAGCATGTATGTTAGAAAAAGCACTGAATGAGGAGTTTGGATGATGAGAGTTCTAAAACTTGGATCTGCCAGTGCCTGAGCTTTTAGATTTTAGGTAAGTCAAGTCATAGATTTTATCCTGTTTTTCCTCTGTAAAATGGGAACTGTCATCCTCAGCCAGCTATTTTGTAGGACAGTATCAGATGTGATGCTGGACATTGACGTGCCATGAAAATGCAAGATGGTGGTTGCCTTCCTCTCCTTTGTATTGGGCCTCCGTGTCAAAAAATGAGAGGATTCTCCTTAGGTACTTTACAGGAAGCCATTGGTGCTTTTCGCAAAATATTGGTTTAGTATTACGTGTTGGGGTACAATACTACTTTATTATTTTTCTCACAACTGCCCCTGTAAATCTCTGCATCTGAATAAAATCTGTCAGTATCCAGAGCTTGTTGCTTACTCTTAGATAATGATAAGCCCTCTGTTTACTGAGACTCAAAACAGTCTTGGTTCAGTTATAAATATAAAAAGTCTAGGGTAAGAATAAAAACTCTGAAATTTATCAACAGGTAACGCATCTTCTGTGGCTGTGTAACATCTTCCTTTATTCTTTTATACTTACTTTGTTCCCACACACCAGGTGAGTTGGGTGGGGAGAGGGAAGAGAAGTAAGGGGCAGGATCATACTTGCTTGGAGGGTACCCACCTGGCTCTGGGTTGCTCTTCCAGTGGCAGATGTTTGGCCATTCTCTTCACAGGCCCTTTCATAAACAACTGGGGTCCTCTCACTTGCAGTTCTCTTTGATGACAATAAATCTATCTCCTGAGGCTGTTCACTGTGATTCCTCCTTCAAATCTTGGACATCTGGAGATTTCTCTTTTCTGGGATCTCCTTACCTCCAACAAGGTATAATCCAAGACAACCCCAGGGTGCTTTGTTCTCACTTGGTCCTGACCTCCTCCATAGAAATACAGGTCTTTGACTTACTAATAGTGATGTAGTTACATCCTTGAATCAGGACTTTTTTATTGAGGCACCTAGCAAGCAGCTTCAGGATAATCTTTCTTTTACTTGTTAAATTTTTTAGACATAAGTCATAAATCTGTTCACTCTGACTCTGAAAATGCAGAGGGCATATACCAAGCTATCCAAGTGGGCCATCAAACTCCTTACTTGCTTGAGATGAGGGAAGTACCCCGAACCCTTCTGCATAGTGGGTAAAGCATTGCAGGCAAATGTAAATATTCTCCTAAAAGAAATCCCCATTTTGGAAAGCCCCTTTCTAGATACAACTTAGAGTCTTTTTTTTTTTTTTTTGATAAATGAGCAAATATAGTTCCTGGTGATGCTTCCACTGGGTTTAGCCAAGTATGTTCACGCATTCCTTCGGTGTTTCCCTAAATAAAGAGTTTAATTCCTTACTAATAGAAATAGGCTCATTTTCAGATAAATATCTATTTTGGAAAAAATAGCCAGCACTGGCCATGTGTGGGAGGTGGAGGGGGAGAACCACTAATAAACTTTTTGCCCTACTTATAATACACAGCAAGACAAAATGAAATACAAACCACTAGAATAGAGGTTTGAAGTATCCTGGTAATTGGTTTAGACTTTGAAAGTTTAGTTTCGATGAGGTGAAAAGGTGAAGACATTTTGCCTTATTCTCACCTAGACCAGATTTTGTTCTTCCTACTTTTTTTTTTTTTTAAATCATAGCCATTAGTTATATAGATTTGCAGTTATTCTAAATATTTCTACCTTTGAGCAGACCCAACTGGTCAGTTCTCAGATAGACATTTTTTTTTCTGCATGCAATCCATTTTCAAATGTAGATCATAACTTCCCAGATGTGTTTCTGAATAAAATCTTATTCCATCTGTTATTTCATTGTGTCTTGATAAGATGATTGGCTTCATGGTTCTTTTTTGTTTTAACATTGCAAGTATTTATGCTGAGTAGCATCTAATCCCTGCTAGTATGAACTGTTCCAGTTTGTCTGCAATGGCCCTGGTTTTAGCACTGAAAGTCCCGCATCCTGGTATTCCTGTCCTTGGGATACAAAAAGTCTTGGTTTTAGGTGATGGTGCCAAAGGTTGGGGGGGGGAGTATAAAATCCTCATGGTAGCCCACATGCAGATGCTGAAAGCAATGCCATTTGTAGTGTCAAATAGTTGCTGTCACCCCATTTTTGTTAAGAACCATGATTTGAAATTCATACTAATGAATCATCCATTACTGTTTCATTCCGACTGATACAACTCAAGTGCATTGTAATTATAAGTGCTAACTGTCCATCTGTGTTTAACTTTGTGAATTAATCCTTGAGCTTTTTATTAAGATAGTGCTAGTTTAATTTTTACACTTTGAATATTGTGACTGTACTTCTAAGAATTCAGATAATGAAAACGGGAATGATTATAATACCAATGCCAGCATGATCTAGACATCCTAGAAAAAGAATGTTCAATGACTGTTATTTTAATGACAGATAGAAGGACTCATACAACTGGATTGGGGAGATAAATAATTAAGAGAGCATCTTGTACATTATGTAGGAAATAATTTTTAAAAACTAAAAAAAAAATGGAATTTGGAACTAGACATGGTGAAGTAGGAGATGTGGAAGCACACAGGGAGATTGAATCTCACAGTTGTGGGATGAGACATAGAAGTACTTCTAAATCAGTTAAAAGTTTTTCTGTCTCTTAAGAAAATAACAACACAGTTGAAAATAGTGCTCATCTTGGGCATACCACATAAACAAGCAGCATGGTTCCCTTGATTGCTCTACAAAACTGGTTAAAGTTTTATTTCCTGATTCATAGGTTGCAGTTAAAATGTCATATGGATGAACTCAAGAAGAAATATGAGGTAACATGTTTTGGCCCCATACATAGTAGAGCTAATTTTGTCAGATCTGACCAACAACCATGCATTTGGTAGTATATCAAGTGACCCTTCGGATCACAGCAATAAGATAATGTTCCCTCTGGTATTTTAGTATTTGGACTTGAAAAACAGTTTTAAAAGATTTTCTTGATTCTATGAAGATTTTAATGAAAATCCTGAAAACATAATAGATTGTTGATATATTATGTAAATACAAGCTATACTTGGCTCATCTATCTGCATATTGGCAGACAGTGCAAATGTAAATATTGGCAAACTCCGTTTAGTGTTAAAAATTCCTACCAAATAAAATGAAATAATCTTAACTGCTAAATACCCTGAACACCTTGTCTACAACACTCCTAAAAAGGAGTATGATTCGTTTACCTGCGATTTCAAAGCTTTTATAATGAAAGTTTTTGGTCACTTCTAGCTTCTTCAAAACAGGCAGAAACACTTGCGATTTTTTACTTCATAAAATGGAAGGAGACAACCTTTTTAGATATGTGCTTACACAATGGCTATCATTATTGCCAACCATAGAAAAGATGTTAAAATGTTGTCCTGCTCTAAATCATATTTTCAAAGTGTAGGAGAAGGAGAATGTTCTCTAATTTGGAATACACCGTGGATGAGAAATGAGAAAAGGGTTATAGTAAAACGAATTTATATGCTGTTTTTCCCAAACACTTTGATGATCTATGAAGGGGCTACAGGGAGCCTAGAAAAAATTTATACCTGAGTTGTTTGATGTTGTGTGTAGGATATGACAAAAACTCATACGGAAGGGGGAAAAAAGATTTTTTTTTTTTTTTTTTGGAAATAAAGCAGCTACTGAATTAAAAAAAAATGTCACTAGAAAACAGCCGAGTTAGAGAGGTCTTTCTCAGTTTCTTTACTGAAACTGTAACTTACTTGGAATCCAATTGATTTCATAAGTTGAGAAAAGTTTTGAATTTACAAGTATGAAATACCTCTGTGCTTTAGAACCATTTCGCTGAGTAAAAGTTTAACTTATGATGACATCCAATCTGCTTCATGGTGTTTTAAAAACGATGGACGTGTGGGATATAGACAGTCTCTGTATGAATTTATAGATGCAAAGGACCTGATTGACAGACTGCTAGTCTCTCAAAATGAGCATATAGATACAAAGTGGAGGAACATTTCTGGAGAGCTGGAAACAAATTCCTGCAAGTTTAAAATCTTGCTCTTGCTATTAAGTAAACTCCAAAGTGTCCCATGCGGAAATGCTTTTGTTGACAGGGTGTTTAGCTTGATGTCACCACACTGGACTGACACCAGAACAGTGCAGTGTGGGCTTGATAAGAGCATAGTCACAAGTCAAACAGAATTTTATGTTTGACTATATTCAGTTTTACCACAACATGAAGAAAAACAAGAGTGTCCTAAAGGCATCAGGCAGTTCAGAGGAGCATTATTGGGAAAGGAAACAGAAAGAGTAAAAATATCCTATCATATCATGGAAGAGAAATATGACATTGTTATTTTTTATTGACTTTAAGTAATATCCGTTTCTAAAAAAGTCTTATATTTAAAAAGTCTTATATTTAAAAAGTCTTATATTTGTATATTTTAAGAATACATAATAATATAGCCTACGACATTTAAATATCCAATAAGAAGTTTTAAAAAGAGTTAAAAATTGCTATATCAGAGACTAGAAACATTATAAAAATATTGTTATATTTTGATCACACATATTATCTGTTTAATTAGTTCTATTAATTGCTATTAATTGCTACTTTAACTAATTCAATTTTCATTTAAATAGTAGAATTTATGTAACCGAAAGGTAAATAATATAGAGCAATTTGTAATTTCAAATAAAAACAATTTTTTTCATATTTTTAAACTAATTACATATGTATATAAGTAATTATATATTATTTGGGGTAAATTGGGTCTGGTAAGGATGCTGGGTTGGCTTTCTAAGAAGCTGGTTACTCTATTTGCCACCAGCGTGCTTTTCATGAGCCTGTCTTGTTTTAAGGCAGGAAAGCAAATCTAATGTTTATTAATTGCCTCTTACCTGTTACAAGTAATCTCTCACATTGACCACTGACTGTAAAAGAAGTTGCCTTTGTGTTCTTACTAATTCCACATAAGAGTGGAGCCAAGGATTCTCAAACCATTTGTATGTCATTTCGGAATCTTTTTATGTCATTTATTTCTGGTAGGTTATCTTCACTTTTTTGCTTGTGCTAATTGAAAAAGAGAAAAATGTTAGATTTTCAGTTTTCTAATAGAAAACCAAAGTAGAGTTGACAACTGTCCAAATGTATCACTAATATAATGTTCATTACTACCTGCAACTTCTTTTAATCTGTTCCGAGTAGTTAGAAAATACACCTTTTATTTCATCATTGTACCCCTCACTCACCCTCTCTCAATAACCCCTAAGGATCCTCTGCTCAATTCTTCTTTCTGGTGTTGTAAGCCCTCATGATGTGTTCCTTCCTTATTGCCGACACCTTCTCACATGGGAATCCATACTCTGCTTCTCCATCCTCACGTTCTATGTCACCATGCTTAGGACAGAGTATCTCTCTCCTCTAGCTCTTCAATCCTGTCTTACTCCTTGCTTATACTTCAAGGCTCCGTGAAAATCCCTTCTACTCCCTAGACTGTTTTCTAGCTATGCGCTTAGCTGTCTCACATGCCTTTCTATTCAGCTACCATCTTGTAGTCTCCCGTGAAGTTGTATACACTTTCTCCTCAGACGGACTATGAGGTAGAGATCATGCCTTGTTCTTCTCTTGTATCTGCAAGAAATACCTAGAGCAAGTCTAGGCAGATTGTAATTGTTCAAGAAAGATGATTGATTGTTATACAAAAATTTTGCTTCTTGCAAAACATGATGTGGGAGTCGGCATCTAATAATAATATCTCTTCTCATGGAAACATTGTAATGTTTAATACAATATGAAAGCATGAGGTCTTGTTGAGATAAATAGGGGAGGGAAGAAAAAGTAATCATAACCCTGAGTCCTGGGTTCAGGTTTTAGCTTGTGCCTTCCTACTTCTGCGTAGGGACTCTACACTTTGCAAAATACATGCACATGTACATGTACACACACAAGGATGAGGGTTTGGCCTTGACATACATTTTTAATTTGATGCCAGTACTTTTTTAATAGCCTGGTCTAAAGTTGGGAAAATAGCCACTCAGTGTCTAGTTGAATTATGAGTTGAGAATGAATTTCACAACAAACCTCAATGATTTTCCACCAACTACACTAACCCAAAGACTATTTCTAATCACTTGGTGGTCATCGTATTGCAAAAGAAGCAGAACACAGACATGCTGTCTGTTTCTCTTAAATTTATGAAAACCCGCTGAAAGGGAATGTAGAAAGTAAATGATCCATGGTAAAGCATTGTGAATGAAGAGAGAGGTGCTGTGGTTAGCTGGGTTTCTCGATCCCTCAGATTCTCGAAGCCAAAAGAAAATTTATCCTCTTCCACTGAGATATAAACTAAATGCTTTTGGTCATTAATCTGCAAAGTTGATGCCTGCCATGGTAATTCATCAAACATTTTTGTGGAGTGAGTCTAGTGGGGCCTCTGGGGCATCGCCTTTGAAATTCAAAGCACTGTTTTGTCCCTAGAGAACTGAGTGACTTTCTCCCCTCATTGCACATCTGGAAGGGAAGTTTCTGCTTCTACTCTTTCCTAGGCTGAGTCAGGGGCTGAAAGGAGCAGCCATCTTTATGAATCATGTGCTTGTACCATAGGGCTCTGAGTACTCTTTCCTGGGCCGTGAAGTGAGGAGAAAGAAATACTGCAGCCAACATACTGTTTATGAGGCATTGTTGTTTCATATTATAGTTCACCACAGAAAATGGACAATTGCTATTTGCAGTGATTTTTATATGGGTAAGAGTCACTGCATTAACCATTGTGAACCACAAGTAGAATCCATAAGCTACGAGTCTCAATTGTTTATAGATAAATCAGGGAATGATTCTGAAATTTTGAATTCCGATCTGAATTTACAACCACATGTCCTAGCTCAGAGACAAGTATATAATTTGATAAGAATGAGTGTTTCCTATGGAGAGAGTACCCAGTGGGTTCTGGGATGTCTTGTTTCTCCCGTAACTGTGTCTGGCAATGCTTTGTTCCTTAGCTGAATGTCTCCTCTGAACCTTTCAGTTCTCATTGATGTTTCAGTCCTAGTATCGACTTCTCAGGGAGGTCTCCTCAGACCACTCAATTTAAAGACTATGAACCTACTCACGAATCAGTCACTCTCCATCAGTGTGTCACTTTCTTTGTAACATTTTTTGATACCTGAATTAATTTATTTTCCTCCCTCCCTCTCTCCCTCTCCTCCTTCTCTTTCTTCTTTCTCTCTCTTCTCCTCCCGCCCTTTTCCCTCCCTCCCTCCTTCCTTCTCTTCCTTCTTTTTTATTTTCTTTTTTCCCATCCTATTCTCTTCATTATGATGTATCTATGGTGTGTGTTCAATAACTCCACACTACCTATGGAATGAATGGTTTCTTTTTTCTTTTGTGTTTGACTGAGAGTAGCATGCCATTTGCAGTAAATTTTACGAACTTTTCATATTTTTTAAAAACATGCTTGGATCAATGTATTTTAATTATAATTTATTCTTATACATTTATCTATTAACCAACATAATCATTCATTTATTCAACTGGTATTTGTTAGGTATATACTATATGACAGATACCTTGGCAAGATATTACAGATGGCAGAGAAGTTTCAGCCATCTGAATGATGGCATTAAGTGGAAAGATACACATTTGAAACAAACTTTTGTACTTTATGTCAAATGTTATATCCAGACCTGTCTAATTTCTAATTTTCTTTTCCTAACCAAATCAATTTCTTACTGCTCTAACCACGTACTCTCCAGTAAGGCTCTCTCTTTGTTATCTTATAGTTATGATTCATTTTGCTCATATTATTACTTTATTCTAGAACTCTCTTTCATTTACTGTTTTCCTGTTCATATTCTGTGTGTCCTTTGAGGCCAGTTCAGGGCTTTCCTCCTCACTAAGAGTTCTATAACCCCAACAGCTCTCATTGCTCCCTGAGTTTTTCCTTTAGCATATAGAGTTTGGGCCTTCTAAAACTGAGAGCTTTCTACTGATGATCATTTTGTTTGGATCTCTATTTGTTTTATGTTTGTTAATATTGAAAACCCAAGTCAATTCTAACTTCTCTGAGACGGCAAACAAGTTTTATAATTCTTCTAGGTCTCTGCCAGTATCATAGGTAGTGTGGGGGACATAGTAGCAGTCAATAAATTCTTACTGATTGATTGGTGTCGAAATTGGGTTGTCAGTTCCAGACAGGGTGCTGAATGAGATCAGGTCTGGTAAAAGACTCTTCAACATTCAGCCTCCCTGTAGATCAAGTACAGGCCAAGCTTACGGTGAAAGGTGGTGAAAGGCAAAATTCCAATAGCAAGAGTATTATTAATCTACTTAAGCCATTAAGTGTTGTCCAGTATTAGATTGGACCGGAAATCCTGGTTTTCAACTCTTTCCTATTTGAATGCCCAAGAGGCTGTCAGCAAGTAGGAGGAAATGCAGAATTGGCTTTTAGTTGCCTGAGGAGAGGAGCTTAAATTCCTAGATTTATGGCTCTGCTTTACCTGAAACTCTTATTTTGCTTTTACTTTTATGTAGCAATTGAGTGTACTGTGTTACAGTTGGTGCTTCTTAAGGAGTCTAAGGGAGCTCTAAAAACAAGTACCAACCAATTTATATAGTAATATTCATAGGGGTCTATACTGAACATCTCATTACATGAGTGTATCCTAGAAGCCTCCAAAAGGTATGATACTTTCAGAAGGGGTTTTAGAGTGAAGAAGGTAGAATTTGTAAGTGTGAATGATCTGTTTATAATCTCTGAACTCAATTATTCTAGCTTTACAAATTCTAGTAGAGAAAGAGGTAGATGTAACTTAAAAGAGCAGGCTTATGTCCTGAATCTACTAACATACCATCTTGCGGAGTGCATGTTGCTTTTTCTCTTTGTCCTAGTTTCTTTCCTCTTTCTAAAATAAATGAATAGGTTGAACTTTATGTCTTCAGAAACACCTACTACCTCTATATTCCAAAGCATTCATCATTATTCAGGCGATAAAAGTGAACTTGGATATCAAAAGATAACTTAGGCCCAGAATAAATTTTATCCTCACTGTCATTAAGCATGCTCTACACTTCTAGGAAGGTCCCATGGTCTTCTCTCGTGAGCTTCCTGATCTCATTCATGTCCTACCTTACCTTCATTCACTAAAGTAAACTCTCTCCATGGTACTCGTATCCTTCTCTGTTCATTTGCCTTTTATTAAAATTGTTATTTAATGTGTTCACATTAGTTGACTTTTAGCTATCATTAGGCAGGAACTGTGCCTCATATTTTTTAATATCTTCATCATGCCCACAGTAAGTGATCAATAAACACTTGCTACTGATGATGCACCTTAACTGACTCATGTTGTCTCTGGCGAATTTTATTCCAACAAGTATGCAACAAAAGAACATAAAATCTAGAAGGACTTTGGATACTTGATTTAAAATCTAAAATGAGAACATTCTTTCAGTTTGGTCAATAACATGAAAATTATTTTGAATGATTTTATCAATTTGCTATCTCTGCCTATTATTAAAACAAGTATTTGTTTATATGTTTATCTCCTCTAAACTCAACAAGTATAGGGCCTTATTAAGGATAGAGACTATATGTTATTCTCTTATATGTCCTCAGCCCTAATTGGTTACAAAGTGAGTGCTTCATACATATTTGTTGAAAGTATAAATGATTAAATTATTTTAATGCTAAAGCTAGGAATTCTGTTAAAGAAAATGTTCGGACTCTATGCCCCCAAAATTCCAAGTTGCTAATGCTGCTCACCCATTTTAAGGTAATACTTACTAATGGATCCTTATTATATACTGGGAAGATTGTTGGATTATATTAAGCATGTGATTACAGGGATTCATAAATCAATGCCTTAGGAATAGCTCTTCAGAGGGTGAAATGTAGTTTCTTCTCAGTTTTATTTGATAGCCTTGATCTTAGTGGAGGAACATGTTCTTAATACTTGCAAGTTGGCACAATTGTTTAATTATTATAATCTCACACCCCATACTTGATATTTGGGATATGTCCTAATTTGTCAAAAATGTTAAAATAAATCAAACTTCC
>NW_011888801.1:3668558-3679011 GCF_000151845.1 Pteropus vampyrus
AGACCCCACCACTTGGTGAGAGGAGTGTCAAGGCCACATATTTGAACATCAGAGGGATCAGAGATATTGTTTGTAACTGTACTATGTGCTAGACATTGTTCAAATTGCTTGCCATCGATTAACTTATTTAATCCTCACAACAATCTTTGAAGAAAGTATTATTATCACCCCTCTTTTTGAGAAGGAAACTAAAACCAGGGAAGTAAATAACTTGCCTAAGGTGGTATAAGGCAGTTTTAACAAACTAATACACTCAGGTTGCTATGAAAATATGCAGGAGACCTACTTAACCCTCAGTTAGGGTGAGGGAAGAGGACTAAGTCAAAAAAACTTTCTGTAATAAGTGATATCTGTACTGTACCTTAAAGAATGAACAGACTCTAGTTGGAGACTTGAAGGATTAATAAAATGTAGTTAGCTGGGTTGTGTTGTGGATGGCTGGAATGGGAGGAGAATGACCCATGAAGAAGAAATAGCACGTACAAAGTCCCCAGGCAAGAGAGCACAATATTCAGGCAATTGCACGGAACTGCCCAGGGCTGGCTTTTAAAGCTGAGATGTTAAGTTTCAAATAATGAAGCTGGAGAGATAGGTAGGGTCAAATCATAAGGGCCTGGGCAATCCAATGATGTGTTAAGAGTTTAGTCACCATACTGAGAGATGACTGGGTCACTGATGTGACTGAATTGACTCTCCCCGCCCCCCCATATATTTAGCCATATATTTATTTTGCTTTTTTCTTTTTGTGTGTGTGTGTGTGTGGTGAGACATAACAAAATTTACCATTTTAATCACTTAAAGTATACAGTTCAGTGGTATTAAATACATTTGTGTTGTTATATACCTATCATTACTATCCAAAATTTGTTTCATCTTGCAAAACTGAAGCTCAGAACCCATTAAACAACAATTCTCCATTTTTCCCTTCTCTCAGCCCCCAGAAACCATCCTTCTATTTTCTGTCTCTGTGAATTTGCCTAGTCTAGGTACCTCATATAAATGGAATTATACAATATTTGTCCTTTTGTAATTGGCTTGTTCAGTTGGTGTAATATCTTTAAGTTTCATCTATGTTGTAGCATGTGTCAGAATTTCTTTCCTTTTTAAGGCTGAATAATATTCATTGTATGGGAATACCACATTTTGTTTATCCATTCTTCTATCGATAGATACAAAAGTTGATCCCACCTTTTGACTATTGTGAATAATGCTTCCCTGAACATATGTACAAATATCTCTCTGAGACTCTGTTTTTAATTCTTTTGTAAATATACTCAGAATTAGAATTACTGGATCATATGGTAATTCTTTTTAACTTTTTGCGGAACCACCATACTGTTTTTCATAGCAGCTGTACCATTTTACAATCCCATCAATAGGGCTCAAGGATTCCAATTTATTCATCCTTGCAAGCACTTATTTTATTTTTTAATAATAACTATCCTAATAGTTATGAAGTGGTATCTCATTGTGGTTTTGATTTGCATTATCCTAATAATTTGTGATCCTAATAGTTATGAAGTGGTATCTCATTGTGGTTTTGATTTGCATTATCCTAATAATTTGTGATATTGAGCATCTTTTCATGTACTTATCGGCCATTTGTATATCTTTTTTAGAGCAACATCTGTGAATTGACTCTTTAGAACGATCCCTCTGGGAGTAAGTAGAAGGTTGGGAGAAGGGCGAGAATGGAGGCAGGGAGACCAGGTAGGAAATTGTTGCACTAATCTTGCCAACAGATTAGGAAGGTTTCATAATGCATCCAAAGAGATGGAATGGGAGTGATGGTGAGAACCAGGAGGTAGAATTGAAAGGATTTAGTGACTTTAATGGATTACAGATGAATCAGAACAAAAATACAAGGCTATTCCAGGTCGAGTGAATGATGGCACCAAAGCCTGGCTGTTAAAATATTGCAATCCTTTTACGGTAGCCTCCACTCCTTGCGTCATCCCCCTCAGTGCTCCTTCATCGCCTCTCCCACCCAGATCTTTCCCCTGGAACTCCCAAACCACCAATATGTCCTACACTCCCCTAATTAAGAATTAGCTGAGCACATCTGGGGAGGACTCTAGGATCCTCTTCCAGCTCAATGGCCAGTGTCCATTCTGATTAGTTGGGCCTCCTCCCTGTTGATTAAGTGTTTTGTATGGGTAGTAGAACCCTGGGTAGGAGAACCATTCACTGACATATATACCAATGTGGAAAAGATTTTCAGGAGATTGGAGGCAGTTCACCAGAAGTGATGAGTTCCATTTTAAGGCCTGTTTGTATATTCAAGTGGAGATAGTATTCTTGGATCTAGGGAAAGAGATTTAGGAACTTTCAGCATATGATGGAGTGCCATTAGCTGCAGATGAAGAGATTGGGGTGTGCTATGATCAATTGGTACTCTCTCCATTATGAGCAGCCTATAATTTTACTAGAAGCTGATGAGGCTTAAAAAAATTTTTTTTCCAGACTGGAAGGGTTGTCAGTGTTGCTGCCTGCAGGATAAGTAAGGATCATACTGTATTTTATTGGCAATCCTGATAGCATTTTCTCCATTGGTGGCTTATGTGTAATAGAGACCAAACTGCAATTTTCTGACCTGCCAAGATCTATTATGTCTGGTAAATATAGTTTATTCTTGACAGAATCCACACTTAGGGTGGAAAGCCATACAAATTAAACTAAGGTTTAGGCTAATTTTTGGTAGTGAAAATTATTCTCCCTTGGTAACCGTATTCAGCATGGAATGAAAAAAACCAGAAAGCTATTCATGCTATCCAGTCCTCTTTTTTTGATCAAAATAATAAAAACCTTTGGATTGGCCCAATTTCTGATTCTCATCACACCTGTCTTTCATGGAGCATAATTTTTTATTGTCATAAGAAGCTTTTCATATTAATAGGTGGAGATTAGATAAAAGATATTTTCTTTAAGATAGCTGCTCTTGGTCCACTTTGAGATCTATGTAAATCCTACCTGTCTGTGGATTTATAGACAGGTATAGTCTATACCACCACATAGTCTTGATACTTTCTCACAAATGATACTTTAGAAACCTTTCTCCATTGTCTGGATCTATTGTCTGGGTTGTTAAAGTTTAGTCTTAGCTCAGAATGATATCTCAGTTTTGACACTGTGAGTAGTCATGTTGACAGAGATAAAGAGAAAGGCCAAACTCTAAATAATATTGATGACAAATTGAGAATAATTTCAATTGACTGTATAGTACATTTAAGTGAATGTTCGGGTAATGATTTATATTAATATATCTATTTTCTGTAGCTTGGTCTCTAATATTATCTTGATAGTCTCGTTTTCATTCACAGTGGAAGAGAAAAGGAAACATTAACTAACTTACTTTATGGTTGAGGATTTGGAAAACTCATTAGGTCAAGGTAGCAGACTTGTCCTAGATGGCGGCCCTCAAGTTTTGTGAGACAGAAGATCACACAGGTCATACCCTTCTCAGACTTGCCATTTATAGCTTAATGCAACCAGAATTAATAGAGTGAATGTAATGTGACAGTAAGGAAGTGATCATTTTATTTTAATTTAAAAAAATATTCTCAGAAATTGAAATTTTAAAAATGCCATTTCATTTACAGATGTGGACACTTGAAGAGACAAAGTTATAGGTCATTGGGAGATTCCAATTCTTTCCCTCAGAATCTTTGCTTTCATGGGGCAGAAGGAAGTCAGGCAGCTGGAAAGTAAGAATTCATATATCTTATATCACTGTTATCTTTCTACAAATGACAAGATTCTTCTGGCCTTAAATGGTAGTCACATATTGAAAACTGGTAAAAAAAAAATATTCCACAAAGTTGATAATTGATTTCATAAGGATTCTTCATAAACATCATTTTAGAGTACAATGTGTTCCTGCCTGAGGATTAAGAACCTTGTTTTGTTTTGTTCACACTGGAGTTAGGTGGTTCCTTGGATGAAGACCCCATATTATATTTCAGTCAACTCACCCAGCTCTTTGGTGAACAGATGATTCCATGAAACTCACCTTTTTGACTAAGCACAGGGGATGCATGTATGACTCTTCACAACAAATTGAAAAGAGGATTACCACTATTGCTACTATTCCTCTGCTACTGTTATTATTACTAATTTTAGGAAGGGAAAGTGTTGTCGTCAACCTTAACATGGCTTTTTTTTGGTAATTGGTGGGGTGAGGGTATGTCCAGGCCTGCATTAATTACTGGATCTCCCCAAGGGATTTCTTCCATTGTCATTTCCTGAGACATGTTAGGCATTACCCACATGGCATGCAAAATAAAATTTAAATCAAACAATGAAAGTGATGCGATTCATCTCTTTTATGCTTTCTTCTGGGCTTCATTCCCAGAACGAGAGTGAATCTAAGAAAAGTGGGTTTTCGAGTTCCAGACATGCTTCTTCTAAACTCTCTACTTAGAACTAGCACATCCCCCTGACCTTGAAAAGATGAATAAATGCACATCACTCAGATTAATAACTACAGAGAGAGGAAGTAAGTACAATCTCCTCTGGTGTGACTAGCCTGAATGAATTAAACCATATTTCTAGTCCATGATCAGCTCCAAATTTTCAGAGCTCCTGCTCAATTATGTCACCCTATTGTATCCTGGGCTGGCACTCACAATTGCCTTATTATTGCTTGATTTTTAAAAATATAATATGCATCTTTGGATTCACAGCCCAACTATCTCAGCTGAAACTTGCTTTGTAGTTTATTTTTTTAGCAGACAAATGTGGTCATTGCCCTTCTGCCCATTCAGCATGGGTGATCAGGATGAGAATGAAATACAGACTTGGCTCATCAGAACACAGCCTGGGCATCACTTCTATGCCACAAACGTTGTCACTTCATAACACTGACAATAGTCACTAATGAGTACATTTGAGTTCATTCCCCAAAGTGTGCTACCTCCATACCACATGCATTAGAGCTATTCATGTTCTTTTGTTTTTCTTTTCTCTGGTGTGTGTTCAGATTAGATTCTCCTATTATTTTCCCTTAATCTAAAATTTTCATTGGCTTATTCTAGCTAGATCGTCAAATTCTTTGAAAATACTGCTTTGTAGCTCTAGATCTAGTATGGTGTCTGACAGTCAATAATTGTTTATCACATGAATGAATGAGTGTTTTTTGAGCATTTGTAAACAAGAAATAATTGCGTTCCTAAAACAGTGCGAAAACACTATTTTTAATTGAATTAGTGAGAATGAAATATAGACCACATGACTGTAAGAGCATCATATAAGGGTAGCACTAATGGCACTTATTTTATTTTTTTATTTTATTTTATTTTATTTTAAGCCTGCCTAGTATAAAAGATTCTCTGTGAAGAGAGGAGATTGAAACCAATTGGTAGATTAGAGTTGATGAGTCTTTTGAGAACCTTAGCATCCTACCATGGGCTACATTCTTTCCTCTGGAACTCTTATGTGTTTCTGATTAAAGATGACGGCTGAAAGCTGCCATGTTGAAAGGGCTAGAGAAAGAGGGCATTCTACACTCCTTGTGATTTTATTAACCCACCCTCCTAATAATTAATTGTCCTCCTTCCTAATTAATTGTTAGGCTTTTGTTGAGGAACCACTAGAGAGTAATATGGCTGTAAATATACAATTCAATTATATCACTGAATACATGGTTTTTGAGTATTTTTTACTCAATCTACCTGCTTTTCTGACAAATGTAATCCCAATTTTTCTTGCTTTAAATATTAGACAAGGTAAAGGAAACAGTCTGGGTTTCCTGTCCCAGATGATTAAAACAAAACCAGAAATACTGCATGGCAGGGAGGGGTGAGGGACAGAAGTAAGGACACCATTATTCTTTTTCTTTTCTTCTCCCTGGAGGAAATATTGGCACCCAAATATTCAACAGTAGGAAGACATTTGGAAAGCGGCTAACTGAAGTATCTGTGGTAATCAGGAGTCATAAATCAGATATGAGAGAGAGAGACCATATGGTGGAGAAGAAAGTGACGATGCAGTTCTTTCATCCATAGCTGTTCAAATGTGTTCTCTTATACAATAGAGTAAGGAGCCCCATTTCACCCTTTCCTACTCCCCTACTGAACCTTCGAGAATATCAAATGAAATACCTTGCTCTTTTCTAAACACTTCTGAACCAGCAAGATGTCAGTGACCTGGAGGAGATTCGGGTGAGAGCCAGAGAAATGATTAAACAGCTGGGGATGCCAATGATCCAGTGGGCGTTTCCTCTCTGCACCTCCAGAATTGACTTATGAGAAGACAGTCAAATAACTAGATATGTGTTTTTTGGCCCAGGGCAGACAAGAAGTATGGGCTAACTTGTCTCCAGTTTTGTTGCCAACAGCCAATAAATCGTGTCTTTCCTCCTCCAAATGGGCTGTCAGTATATATATACTTGATAGTCTCATTTTCATTCACAGTGGAAGAGAAAAGGAAACATTAACTAACTTACTTTATGGTTGAGGATTTGGAAAACTCATTAGGTCAAGGTAGCAGACTTGTCCTAGATGGCGGCCCTCAAGTTTTGTGAGACAGAAGATCACACAGGTCATACCCTTCTCAGACTTGCCATTTATAGCCTAATGCAACCAGAATTAATAGAGTGAATGTAATGTGACAGTAAGGAAGTGATCATTTTATTTTAATTTAAAAAAGTATTCTCAGAAATTGAAATTTTAAAAATGCCATTTCATTTACAGATGTGGACACTTGAAGAGACAAAGTTATAGGTCATTGGGAGATTCCAATTCTTTCCCTCAGAATCTTTGCTTTCATGGGGCAGAAGGAAGTCAGGCAGCTGGAAAGTAAAAATTCATATATCTTATATCACTGTTATCTTTCTACAAATGACAAGATTCTTCTGTCCTTAAATGGTAGTCACATATTGAAAACTGGTAAAAAAAAAATATTCCACAAAGTTGATAATTGATTTCATAAGGATTCTTCATAAACATCATTTTGGAGAACAATGTGTTCCTGCCTGAGGATTAAGAACCTTGTTTTGTTTTGTTCACACTGGAGTTAGGTGGTTCCTTGGATGAAGACCCCATATTATATTTCAGTCAACTCACCCAGCTCTTTGGTGAACAGATGATTCCATGAAACTCACCTTTTTGACTAAGCACAGGGGATGCATGTATGACTCTTCACAACAAATTGAAAAGAGGATTACCACCATTGCTACTATTCCTCTGCTACTGTTATTATTACTAATTTTAGGAAGGGAAAGTGTTGTCGTCAACCTTAACATGGCTTTTTTTGGTAATTGGTGGGGTGAGGGTATGTCCAGGCCTGCATTAATTACTGGATCTCCCCAAGGGATTTCTTCCATTGTCATTTCCTGAGACATGTTAGGCATTACCCACATGGCATACAAAATAAAATTTAAATCAAACAATGAAAGTGATGCGATTCATCTCTTTTATGCTTTCTTCTGGGCTTCATTCCCAGAACGAGAGTGAATCTAAGAAAAGTGGGTTTTCGAGTTCCAGACATGCTTCTTCTAAACTCTCTACTTAGAACTAGCACATCCCCCTGACCTTGAAAAGGTGAATAAATCCACATCACTCAGATTAATAACTACAGAGAGAGGAAGTAAGTACAATCTCCTCTGGTGTGACTAGCCTGAATGAATTAAACCATATTTCTAGTCCATGATCAGCTCCAAATTTTCAGAGCTCCTGCTCAATTATGTCACCCTATTGTATCCTGGGCTGGCACTCACAATTGCCTTATTATTGCTTGATTTTTAAAAATATAATATGCATCTTTGGATTCACAGCCCAACTATCTCAGCTGAAACTTGCTTCGTAGTTTATTTTTTTAGCAGACAAATGTGGTCATTGCCCTTCTGCCCATTCAGCATGGGTGATCAGGATGAGAATGAAATACAGACTTGGCTCATCAGAACACAGCCTGGGCATCACTTCTATGCCACAAACGTTGTCACTTCATAACACTGACAATAGTCACTAATGAGTACATTTGAGTTCATTCCCCAAAGTGTGCTACCTCCATACCACATGCATTAGAGCTATTCATGTTCTTTTGTTTTTCTTTTCTCTGGTGTGTGTTCAGATTAGATTCTCCTATTATTTTCCCTTAATCTAAAATTTTCATTGGCTTATTCTAGCTAGATCGTCAAATTCTTTGAAAATACTGCTTTGTAGCTCTAGATCTAGTATGGTGTCTGACAGTCAATAATTGTTTATCACATGAATGAATGAGTGTTTTTTGAGCATTTGTAAACAAGAAATAATTGCGTTCCTAAAACAGTGCGAAAACACTATTTTTAATTGAATTAGTGAGAATGAAATATAGACCACATGACTGTAAGAGCATCATATAAGGGTAGCACTAATGGCACTTATTTTATTTTTTTATTTTATTTTATTTTATTTTAAGCCTGCCTAGTATAAAAGATTCTCTGTGAAGAGAGGAGATTGAAACCAATTGGTAGATTAGAGTTGATGAGTCTTTTGAGAACCTTAGCATCCTACCATGGGCTACATTCTTTCCTCTGGAACTCTTATGTGTTTCTGATTAAAGATGACGGCTGAAAGCTGCCATGTTGAAAGGGCTAGAGAAAGAGGGCATTCTACACTCCTTGTGATTTTATTAACCCACCCTCCTAATAATTAATTGTCCTCCTTCCTAATTAATTGTTAGGCTTTTGTTGAGGAACCACTAGAGAGTAATATGGCTGTAAATATACAATTCAATTATATCACTGAATACATGGTTTTTGAGTATTTTTTACTCAATCTACCTGCTTTTCTGACAAATGTAATCCCAATTTTTCTTGCTTTAAATATTAGACAAGGTAAAGGAAACAGTCTGGGTTTCCTGTCCCAGATGATTAAAACAAAACCAGAAATACTGCATGGCAGGGAGGGGTGAGGGACAGAAGTAAGGACACCATTATTCTTTTTCTTTTCTTCTCCCTGGAGGAAATATTGGCACCCAAATATTCAACAGTAGGAAGACATTTGGAAAGCGGCTAACTGAAGTATCTGTGGTAATCAGGAGTCATAAATCAGATATGAGAGAGAGAGACCATATGGTGGAGAAGAAAGTGACGATGCAGTTCTTTCATCCATAGCTGTTCAAATGTGTTCTCTTATACAATAGAGTAAGGAGCCCCATTTCACCCTTTCCTACTCCCCTACTGAAACTTCGAGAATATCAAATGAAATACCTTGCTCTTTTCTAAACACTTCTGAACCAGCAAGATGTCAGTGACCTGGAGGAGATTCGGGTGAGAGCCAGAGAAATGATTAAACAGCTGGGGATGCCAATGATCCAGTGGGCGTTTCCTCTCTGCACCTCCAGAATTGACTTATGAGAAGACAGTCAAATAACTAGATATGTGTTTTTTGGCCCAGGGCAGACAAGAAGTATGGGCTAACTTGTCTCCAGTTTTGTTGCCAACAGCCAATAAATCGTGTCTTTCCTCCTCCAAATGGGCTGTCAGTATATATATATTTTTAAGTTTTATTGAAAATAGTTACCTCGAATTTATTTGCACTCATTTCCCAGAGTGCCTGAGTAATCGCAGACTCCGCTTGCTGTAGGCCTGCACGAGTTTTCAACCAGCCTCCACTGCTCCACAAAACTCCACTTTACCCAGGAACAGAGATGGGCCTCCTTTTTTTCTCAATTTGTCTGCATATCAAGAGGGTGAGACTGAAACCTCTTTCACTGGAGACACGTCACCTCTCATGCTTATTTTTGGCTTCTCTTTTGGGTGTGTGTGCAAAATCATTTTATTGAACAGTTTGTTAGGGGGCAGATGAGAAATCTATCTTTCCCATTAGTCACCAGGAAGTGACCCCAGCAGTCGTGGAGGGAATTGGTCAAGCTGTTGCAACCATCCAGACCAGAATGGGGAAAGAGACTGTGTTTTGCTCAGTTGTCACAAAGTCGCAGGCAGCTCCCCAGGAGACCTTCAGCCGACAAGGCCCTGTTTTTGTTGGCCACGCCTCTGTTAGGCTGAGATCCTTCATGCTGAGCTTCAGAGCCAGCAAGGGTTGTGGAGCTGTATGTCCAGCCAGGGAAGTGGGACAGGGGCCGCTAGCATTGGAAAGCTTTAGTGCCTTGCCCTTGACACTCCATATCCATGTTTAATTAATTTCCTAACTTTGTGGGGGGAAAAAGATGAAATGCATCAGGCCAACTGACCACTCCATAATTTGTTTCTCAAGTTTGGCTGGACATAAAAGTCTACCTTCCTAAGCCATACAACATAATTTATTTTGTGATTCCCTCTCGGCATCAGGTCTGGGCTAACCTTGAGTTTAGAGGCTGTGCTTTTGCTTCCTGGAGCTGGTGGTCACAGTGTGTCCTTTCTTGGCAGTGGCCGTGGGCCCAGCAAAACAGACCTCTGAAAGGCGAGCAGATTAATCATTCTGAAGGCATGCTAGCCTCAACAGTCCCCTGCAGGATGTCTGAGAACCAGGGAGAG
>NW_011888801.1:3679941-3685719 GCF_000151845.1 Pteropus vampyrus
AGCAAAACAGACCTCTGAAAGGCGAGCAGATTAATCATTCTGAAGGCATGCTAGCCTCAACAGTCCCCTGCAGGATGTCTGAGAACCAGGGAGAGGAGACTTGTAGTTTACAAGTGGCAGAGGGAGATGTCTGAACACTTACAAAAAGAAGAGAAGAGAAGAAAGAAAGAAAGAAAGGCTTTAAAATTGTACATGCTGGAGTTTTCACTAAACCAAAAAGTATTCCAAAAAATATATTGCCACTCCTACAGCAGAAACTGTGATGAGTCCAACCTTTTTATTACAATCAGGTTTTCTCTAAATATATTATGCCCGGCAGGTCAAAATGATTTACTTCTCTATTTTGGGACATCTGAGTTCTATTCTACTGTTGCCAGTATGTTTTCAGCTGTGCCAAAACTGAGCAGGTCTGCAATTCCTTTGTAACATCAAAACGGAGACATTTATCATTGAGATTTATCATGGGACAGCCTGCCAGATGGTTTGGGTATTTTAAAGGTGAACTTTTTGGGCCTTGATTAGCTCATGCAGACTTGTAGTTAAAGACAACTCTATCAGCTGCTCTGTGCAAAGGCAGTGGCTTTCCCTCCAGCCAACACCCTCCCTCTGTTCTTCTAGTAATGCAGAAAATATTAATGTAATGGCAGATGTGGCATAGATTGTCATTTCAGGAAGAAAACCAAGCCATAACCAATTCCACTGATTGCGTTCTAATTACGATATGACCTCCTGTTGCTTTGCATAGAGGCAGTATTCATTTCAGTACACCACTGTAAAACTTGCCGAGTCAACGACCCTCAAAGGGGCAATTGTAAGATTTAAGCTTGGATTTTTTTGCTCATACCAAAGACCTTTATTCTGCCAAGCCTCTGCTGATTGGGCCAGAAGAATGTATTTGATTATATAGACTAAACTTATTGGGAACAGAACCTTTGTGCTTTGAAATGCTTTTCATTCAAATTACATTCAGACATTCAATCTACATTGATTATGATATGGACTGGCAACAGGAATGCCTTGGGTTTTGGTCTGGCTTGAAAGTTAGCTCAGCTCCACACTAGATAACTGCAACTGAGAAGCCGGCTGAGTTTCTTTAAACTTAAACTTGAGTTTCTCACAACAGGAGGGTTTCTTCTCTGGGGAGGCTGCAATTTTCTTATTCCCATCTGATTTATTATCCCAAGATTATTTTTTCACTTGGACATTTTGGGTCTTCAGGCCTTCCAAATTTAATTAATCTCTGAGAATTATGGGGAATGCGTGCACGTTTGTGTTAAGTAAAGTGAGTCCTTGACTTTGCACATGAAAAGCTTGGAGAATCTATCTTAGACTCAGATTCCAGGTCAGAGATTTTGAATTGTGGAAAGACACAAGCACCAAGTGAGTATTTAGGAAGCAAATATTTTAGTCATAACTCCTATCTTGGTGACTTAGGGCAAGTCTCAGGTTTCTTATCTGCAGAATGAAATAATAGGAGGTAGTCCTGAGGTTCAAGTCATAATATAGGTGGTTTGAAAATACTAAGAAGCAACATAAAATTAAAGTATTCTTCTTACTATTATTTATGAGTCAGTGTATATATGTATGTTTGTTTGGGAATCTTTGCCTGCAGCTAGACCTTTCTCTGTCTCTGGAAAAATCCTGGCAAGACCAGTCTTCCAACTAGTTGGCTTTTTGCAGAACTCACAGATATACTCAAGTTTTTATTTTGACTTAAAGGTTCTCTTCTGGCCATTCCAGATTCCAGCCTGGAAGTGAAGCTGCAATTCTCACAAGAGGAGGAGAGTTACCAGGGCTTTCTCATTCCAAGCTGATGAAACAGCTTGAGATAGCTCTATTCCCTTCATCCAATTGCATGTCATCAGTGGTCGCCTGTGTGCAAGAGACTCTCAAATATAGATTTCCAGCCTCAATAGCATTCCTGAAATTCAGCATTTCTGAGTATATGGTTGCCTTGGATGGCATTCTAGAATCTCAAATTTAATACATTCTCTTTTCCCCATGAAGATAACTGCAACCAGCCTCTCTTCCTCTATTCTCTCTTTCTCTTAGCTACTTCTCTAATTCCAGTCACTTGAGTTCAAAACCTTGGGATCTTCTTTTACTTTCTCTCTTCCCTTACAAAGCACATAGAACTCACTGCCAAGTCCTCGGTGTTGTGAATTCTACCACTGAAAATATCCTTTCTCCTTCAAGTTACTCTTTTCTCTTTGGGTTTAATTATTTCATTCCTGGTCTATGTAATAGCCTCTCCACCTCGACCTCTATACCAACCCATTCTGTCCTACCCCAGTCTAGTAGGCAACCTCTATGATGGCCCTCAGAATATATATTTCCTGGTGAAATCCCCAGGAAATTTGTACCCTTGTGAAATCCCCTTCCCTTGTGTATGGGTCCTGTGGTTGGCTTATAACCAATATATTGTGAAAAAGTTGATGGGATGTCACTTCTTTGACTAGGCTACATAGGATTATTACTTCTGCCTTCTTAGAAGACTCCTTGCCTGCCTGCCTTGATGAAGCAAGATGCCACATTAGAGAAGCCCACCTGGCAAGCAACTGAGGGTGGTCTCTGGCCAACAGTTGAGGATCTGTGGCCCTCCATCTACCAGGAACTGAATCCTGCCAATAACTTTGCGAGCTTGGAAACTTCCCCAGTCGAGCCTCAGATAAGACCTCAGTCCTGGATGATACCTTGATAGCAGCCTTGTGAGATATCTGAAGTAGAGAGAAGGACCTACTTAAGCTGTACCTATTTTCCTGACCCATGGAAACTGTGAGGCAATAAATATGTAGTGTTTCAAGCTGCCAAATTGATGGTAATTTGTTACACAGTACATAACTAATATATCAGGATAGACAAATTACCACCTGACAGTGTCAATTCTTTGCTCAAAAATACTAAGTAGCTTCAATATTCTCTATATTTGGTCTTTGACTACCTACCCAAGCTGCTTTCCATCTCTTACTGTATGTAATTCTTCCTTTCCACTTTTTACCCTTTGCCGACATTGTTACCATTTCCCAGGTTCTCATTATGACTAAATCCCATATCGTTTTAAAGGCTCACTTAAATGCCACCTCTTTCATAAAACCTTTTGTGATCCCTGAAGCTATACAGATCTCTGAGCTGCCGTCGTTCTGTAACTTAGTTCACTTTTCATTTGTTACCTCATAGAAGAATTGTGTGAAGGCATTGTCATAGCTCTACCACTGGATTACAGATTTTATGAAGAAGGATGCTGATCCTGATTTATCTTAACATGCCCTCAGAGGTCCCCATATAATGACTTATGGATGGCATGTGCTTAAGGAAGAGTTATTCATTCATGAAAAGAAAGCCAGTTTGTCCACAAGATAGGAAAAATAGAAATGCTTTGTGGAATTGTTAGTTCATTTAGTTGCTTATTCTTTCATTTATCTTTTCACTCCCCGCCACATGCCAGGCATTGTCCTAGGGACTGGAGACAAGACAGGACTCATGGGCCCTGTGCTTGGAAGGGGGCCTTGCACTTGGAAGGGGGCCTTGTGCTTGGAAGGAGGCCTTGCACTTGGAGTTTAATGTTCTGTGGTTGCCATTTTGAGATTCTTAATTTTATCTTTGGATTTATATTTTGTAAGCGAAGTTCATTTAGATAGTGAGCTATGTGCTGGAGGCTCAAAGAATCCTTTTGTATCTCTCTGCCTCCACAGGATGTATTCTCTATATCCCTTTCTCATACCCTCCAACCCTGGAGAGGGCCTGAGTACAAATACAGGGAAAGTTGGAGTTGAATGTGCATGTCTTGCACTCCAAGTGACAGGGCGAGGACCCTGGGCACCTGTGAGGATCTGTACTTGCCTTGTAATCAGAACATGATATTAAATAGAAAATAAAAATACTATGAAAGACCACAGAAAACAATTTTAAAAAGATTTTCTCTTGCTTTTTGAACAAAGAACTCCATATTTTAATTGTATTATACACTGCAAATTATGGAGCCAGCCCTGACTGGGAACTTACCCAGGAGTTGAAATCTAGCAGGGGGAGACAACAAACAATGGGCAATAAAGAAGATAACTTAAGAGATCTATAAGTGCTATGAAGAAAATAAAACGAGGTGATGTGCTGGTGAATACCTTCGTGTGGTGTGGGGAGCAAAGAATATGATTAGGGAACCGTCTCTGAGAAAGTAACATTTGAGTTGACATCTGGAGGAGGAAAAGGGCCAGGCCATATGAGGAATATGTGGCAGTTTCCAGGCAGAGGAAAATGTTAGGCCAGAATCTTTAGAGCTGGATCAAGCTTGGCATGGTCTAGGGCTAGACACAAAAGCCAGTGTAGGAGGAGCCTAATGACCATAGAAGAGAGGAGATTTGGGGTGAGTTTACAAAGGTAGGATGTAGCTGGGTCTTCAATGCCCTGCTTGCCATGGTGAGGAGACAGGTGCCCCTGAGCCTGTCCAGATCTGAAGGCCTGTATTTTCTCACCTAAACAAATGAGAATGGGTTTTGCTGCAGTGGATGATCCCTGTAGTATTTACCTTAATTTAATTCCTTCTTCTGTATCAACATAGCTAATTTTGATTCTTTGAAATGGAGGTATTTTGCACAAAGATATGTTACTTAGAAATTAGGTAAATAATCATACTTGGGCCAAGGAACTTGGAGATCCTAGAGAAAGCTTTGCAAATGCAACTCTATTTTCCTTTTCTACAGAACCTTGAGGTCTGTCAGATTTGTTCCAAAGATCACAAACTGTCCCCTATACCCCAGAACTATTTTATTTGCTGTGCAAGTTGCTCTGAACTGGAATTCTCCTCCAAGGGCTCTGTGGTTCCCAAATAGCTCTGTCCTCATTTCTCCTGACGTCTCCTACTTGTTCCTTTTCCCTTTGTCACTGGATCCACCTTCTTAATGGTTTCTCATAAAAAAATATAATAATAATACTCTATAGTATAGTGCAGATATAACAATGCTGGCATGTAGCTGGATCGGGGAGCCAAACACCCAGAAGAATCAGATCTCTGAGATTCTTCCTCCTTATCCTGTTTCCCAGCCTCTTTTCTTCACTGATCTTGGCAGTCAGAAATGGCCAAAGGCAGGAAAGAAGGCTAAGAGTTCTGGTTCCTGTGCCCCTGGGCTCACATGTCTGCTGCCCTATTGTGTGGGCTCCACATACAGAATACCCAGAAGGACCCTTAGGGCCAGTGGTACATCTCTTGCACCCCGCCTAAAGGCTGTTCCTTTAAAGATTTGAGGCTTTAGCTGGAAATCAAGTAGTTTTGCTACTTTTCCTTGATAATGCTAAAATTATTAATCTTTAAAGATAAGTACTATTCAGCACATAATGAGTTAGACTTGTTGGTAATTATAATTTTGAAGAGTTTGAGCTTGCTGTCAGCCAAGTAATTAAAGGGGTGGGCCTGGGGTGCTAGTTTGTTCATGGCAGTTATGCTTCTGATAAGAACTCTTCTCTCAGTGGCAAAAAATGCCCCATTCTAGGCCTGTGCTGCAGTAAAAGGGGTAAATCAAGCAAAGTAGTCCACTGCCGTGTGAAGAGTTCTCTTTTTCCTAATTTTTTTCCCCTGGCCTTAGTCTTTTCCTTATGATAATTCCATTGTTTTTGAAAAGCCAAACACTCAGACCAGACCACATTATCCACTGATTGAATAGATTCAGGAGGTCTGGATCACCCCGAGCCCAGGGAAGAGGCTCCATTCCTTTCTCTCTTCTTGCAACTACCCCCTTCACCCAATTGCCCATGAGCCACCATTTTTTAAAAACTTCTTGCATATAC
>NW_011888801.1:3685769-3690300 GCF_000151845.1 Pteropus vampyrus
TGTCACTGGATCCACCTTCTTAATGGTTTCTCATAAAAAAAATATAATAATAATACTCTATAGTATAGTGCAGATATAACAATGCTGGCATGTAGCTGGATCGGGGAGCCAAACACCCAGAAGAATCAGATCTCTGAGATTCTTCCTCCTTATCCTGTTTCCCAGCCTTTTTTCTTCACTGATCTTGGCAGTCAGAAATGGCCAAAGGCAGGAAAGAAGGCTAAGAGTTCTGGTTCCTGTGCCCCTGGGCTCACATGTCTGCTGCCCTATTGTGTGGGCTCCACATACAGAATACCCAGAAGGACCCTTAGGGCCAGTGGTACATCTCTTGCACCCCGCCTAAAGGCTGTTCCTTTAAAGATTTGGGGCTTTAGCTGGAAATCAAGTAGTTTTGCTACTTTTCCTTGATAATGCTAAAATTATTAATCTTTAAAGATAAGTACTATTCAGCACATAATGAGTTAGACTTGTTGGTAATTATAATTTTGAAGAGTTTGAGCTTGCTGTCAGCCAAGTAATTAAAGGGGTGGGCCTGGGGTGCTAGTTTGTTCATGGCAGTTATGCTTCTGATAAGAACTCTTCTCTCAGTGGCAAAAAATGCCCCATTCTAGGCCTGTGCTGCAGTAAAAGGGGTAAATCAAGCAAAGTAGTCCACTGCCGTGTGAAGAGTTCTCTTTTTCCGAATTTTTTCCCCCTGGCCTTAGTCTTTTCCTTATGATAATTCCATTGTTTTTGAAAAGCCAGACACTCAGACCAGACCACATTATCCACTGATTGAATAGATTCAGGAGGTCTGGATCACCCCGAGCCCAGGGAAGAGGCTCCATTCCTTTCTCTCTTCTTGCAACTACCCCCTTCACCCAATTGCCCATGAGCCACCATTTTTTAAAAACTTCTTGCATATACTAGTGCTGGACTAAAAGAAATGAATGAAAAGGAAAGAGGAAAAGAAAATGGAAAACTAATGATTCAAGAAATCACATAGCACAAGATAATTCTATTTTCAAATCACAGCAGTGGCACCCAGAGGCGGATGCTCCCCAAATTACTAGTGAAAACCCTTTGATGTATCCAGTTGTAAGAAAGCCCAAGGCACTGTTTTATTATTATTATGAGTGCCTCACATTCCCTGAAAGAAGCAGTTGGCAGCTATTTTTAAATGTCTGTATGTGAGCAAGCTAAAAAGAAAATAAAACCTTAAAAATCTCCAATCCTAAATGTGCTTATTTGATTGCTGGCTTTTACTTAGAATAAAAGCCAAGTTCTTGCAATGGCATCGGAGGCCCTCTGAGACCTCTCTGATCTCATCTGTCCCCTTTTCCCCTTTTACTCACTCTGGTGTAGCCACAAGCCCCTCCCTGCTGTTCAGGAACGTGCTGGGGAACTGGGATCTCCCTCAGCCCCTGCATGTGTGGGATTCCCTGCCTGGATCTTCTCCCTGGATATCTGAGTGGTTCATCCATTCCTTCCTTCAGGTGATTCCTCCTAAGTCTCCTGCTCATCGAGGCCTTCCCTTGCCATGCCATATAAAGCCACATTTTTTTTTTTGCTTTGGACATTGGTAAAGGGACTTTAAGTAAGTGATTAAATTAAAGATATTGAGATAGATTATTCAGGTGGGCCCAATTAAGCACAAGAGTCTTTATAAGAAGGAGGCAGCAGGATCCCAAACAGAAAAAGTGTGACAGCAGAAATAGAGGTTAAATGATATGCTTTGAGATAGAGAAAGAGATCATGAGCCAAGAAATCCAAGCAGCTTCTGGAAGATGGAAAAGACGAGGAAAGGATTCTTCCCTGGAGCCTCCAGAAGGAACTAGCCTTGCTGACATTTTGACATTAGCCCAGTGAGACTCATTTTGGACTTCTGACCTCCAGAACTGAAGGTAATAAATTCATGTCTTTTTTAAGCCAATGGGTTTGTGGTAATTTGTTATACAGCAAAAGGAAACAGGACCCAGACTCACAGAACCAACAATGTGACCATCTTCAATCTGGTTGCTTTGTAAGATCTACAAAGCTTCTATTTTATTTCAGAATTTTATTATGGCTCCAGGACAGGGGAAAACTTGCTGTATACTCGTTCTGGTCTCCCTTGGTTCCTGAGGCCAGTTTTTGTCATTTAGTGAAATAAAAGCTGCGTCGCGTATTGAGGGGAGGTGTGGTGCTTGGTGTTTTTCAGATAGTCCAGTTGAGAGCAGGAGAAATGGTGAGAAACAAATTTATTCCTGCCAGGAACAGTGGGATGTTTCTCCTACGTCCACTTAAAAAGCTCTGACTTTTAAGCCAAGTGGATAATTCTCTTCACTTTTAGGATATGATTGGCTGATGGATTTTGAAAGCAATGTCTTTTTACAGTCACTCAGAAGAGTGAACTTCAGAAGTCAGAGTTCACAGCTTATGAGAAGGGTTTGTTTCACCTGGTAAGAACTAAATTCAAGCAGGGCAGGAAGAGCAGTGGGGAAAGTCACACTGTGGCCCGTTTCTATTCATTCATTCATGGAGTTTGCCTGATTTTAATTTTGAGGGATTAAAACATTTAAAAAATTATTCATGTAGTTTTCTCAGCCCCTCTTTTTTTTCTCCTCTCTTCTGTCTCTAACTTTGTCTTTCTCTCTCACACTTTTCCCTGATGCTCCACCTCCTGAAATTGACTGTATTTGTCAGGATATCCTTGACACTTGAAACTCTTTACAGCTGTATGTACGAATAATGATAATTTAATCAACTGATCAGAAATTCCAAAAGATTCTTACCCCAAGTGTCCTTTTATTTAACTGACCAGTGAGGAGGAAAGCCTACAAATTACAAAACAAGAGGAACAAACAGGAAGGGATGGGTGGGGCTCATTTGCATTTGCATATGTTATTTATTTAAAAACTGGAGAAGTGCTGAGTGGATGGCTTTAACAAATATGGATGCCATTCTGGAAAGGGCACTGTGCACAGTCCATACATCCTGCGGGAAGGGGACATACTGGTGTTTACATTGCAGTGCCATCTTTTACTACACGTCCTATCGCAGGAAGCGGGTAAATGTTTAAGTGGCATCTTTATTAGGTCCCACCAGGACCCACAAGCTTTAACATATCCATGGTAGTAGAGACAGAGGTGTAAACATTGTGAAAAATTTGTTGACGAACTTTTTATTTTCTTATGTTTTAAGTACTTGGCACAGACATGTTGGGATGAGAATTCATTTGTTTTTTATTTTAAAAATTGAAATGAGGTGTATAGCCAGTTAGAGATATTTGTTGAGTGTCTTATGCTCTAAAGAAGTATGTTCCAGCCTATTATGGTCTTTTGGTTACATAGATTTTTTTCCCTTGAGGGACTAAAGGGCAATCACAGTGGTTCTCCTCACCCCGCTATACCTCTTGTGGCTGTCATGGGAGTGGAGAGGGCTATGACATCTGTCTTCCTTTGATCCTCAAGTGATTCAGGATGGATTGTCAAGTGTCTTTTCATTCATTGTGACCCTGAGTGTATCCTTTCTAAAAAAGAGACACACTTGTTTCAAGAGAGGCCTTCCCTGGAATAGATTTGTGAGCAAAAAGTAAAACCATTATTATTGAGTCCATAGAACCTGCTCAAGAGTCCCTGGAAATTCTTTGGTTCTACCTACTTTTAAGGTACAAAATCTTTAGAGTTTAAGAAAACTTGGAATGGTTGAAATAACTTTTCAAGATCTCAGTACAGTTGAGTTATAATTCACTCAGTCATTTTCCATCCCTCACCATCTACCCATTTATGTATCCTTTGATCTTTCTATCCATCTTAAACAGTTATTGAATGCCCGTAATTAAGAGTTAGTCCATGCCTCATAAAGCTCACATGCTAATGGAAGGACAGAATACAGGGCTGTGGACCAAGTGGTAGTGTAGAAGTGAGGCAGGTGGAGGGTGCCCAGGACAGGCAGTCTACAACCTGGCTTGGGCTCAGCCATGCAGAGTGGAGGAGGACAGGAAAATATGCTTGGAGTTGCTGGTATGTCCTGAGAAAGAATAGTTATTTGCCAGATGCTCAAAGTGTTAAAAGACTAAGTCCTATCTTGGTTACATTTGCTTTTAAATAACATAACAAACTTAAAATCACTGTTTCTACATTTTTTCTTTCATTCAGTCAATATTTCAGAGCTATGAATGCCCAGAGGAGTTGGATACACACCCTCTTCCCACGGGGGAACTTGGCAGAATAATGAATGGATGAATGTGCTAGAAGTTATTAAGTCCAGGTTTTATCTAATGCAAGTATAACACATAAATCCTCCTTAACCTTGAGATTTAGTTAATTAAAATAACTCACATTATCTTGTTCTCTTATTCAATTCATAACAACCCTGTAAATAGATTTTATTATCATTTCCATTTTTATAGGTGAGTAAAAAGAGATGCAAGAGAGGTTAAGAAATATGTGCAAGATCCCACAACTAGAAAGTGACCAAGTGAGAGTCAAAGCCATCTGTCTGTCTGTCTTTAAATCACGGGTTATTTCTATTGTGTCACTTTGACTTGTGTGTGTGTGTGTGTGTGTGT
>NW_011888801.1:3690895-3696247 GCF_000151845.1 Pteropus vampyrus
AGTGTTGGGATGAGAACACCAGCGCAGAACCACAGTGATGTCTATGGTCAACAGAGAAACACCATTACAATACCGGATACTAGCTACATTTGATAGAGACTTTGTAGAGCTAAAGAAAGTATCTTTAAATGGTAAATAAACTGTTTAAAACACTTACCTTTGGTCAGTCCTGCTTTCTAGTCATAATTCCGACCATTGTGAAGTTTATTGAAAAGCGGAATTCTCATTGTGTTCCAAGCATCTAGAAGGAAATGTTCTACAGATATGGTAGTAGAAATATAAATTATTCTTGTCAATATTTACCCCAAAGACAAACTTGGTCCTTTAGATACAGGGTAGAGACTGCCCATTCATAGTGACGTGATTTTGACTAATAAGAGCTGGAATGTTTGAGAACTAATTTGGCCAGTTTCTTGCCTGCTTTCTAAAATTACCTCTGAAGTTTGGCTTTCTCATTTTCCTTTTTGTTTTTCTGCTGGGTTCTTCTTTCTTCTCCAAAGCTCCAAGATTCTACTTACACTCTTCAGTTCTATTCACCATCTCCATTGCTGACCATTCCCTTTCTTCCTCACTCCCTTTGAGAAGTCATTCCCCTCTCTACCACATTCTTTTGGTGGTTTACATGCTTTCCTGGTATAGCATTCATGTTATAAACATGGACAAATGACCCTAGAACCCCGGCGCATTTCCCTCTCTTCTGGTACTCAGCATTCAGCATCAGCTAAGGGCTCAAGGAATATATTAGGAATGAATAGTTGAATGAATGAATTTTGAAAGCAAACAAAATGAAAAAAAATTTGCATCTGGTTACTGCTATCTAGAGACTTCAAGAAGATCCCATGGTTTATAGTCCAGTTTCATTCAGTTTGTCACTTTGTGTCAGTTGTCCAGGTGATTTTTAGGTAAACATTTATGCAAATGTGTGCATGCACACACACACACACACACACACACACACCCCGAGGATTAGCATTTACCACATCTCAGTAGTGATGAGATTATAGGTGGTTTTCATATTCTTTTCCTTTGAACTTTTTTGTGGTTTTATATTTTCTGCAATGAGACTATTGTATTTAATAGTTATAAATTATTAATATTACTTTTTACAATTACATTTTCTAATCCAAAATGTTTATTTTACAAAATTTAGAAAATTAATAACATTGGGAGGAAAAAATTACTCATATTTCTGACACCCAAAAGAGTCCACTGTTAGCACATTACCTTTATTTACTTCTATTTTTTTCAATATATATATTTTGGTATGTACCTGTGATCATGCTGCAAATGTACTTTTTTTTTTTTTTTTTTGCTTTTTCAATAAACATCAATACGGGTGTTTTGTGTTAAATAATCTCCATGAATTTCACTTTTGACTGAATACTACTACATCTATTTGACTATTAATACTAATTGCATAAATGACCTTAGCATTTCCTAATGTGTAACAGCAACAACAAATGAACATTTATTAAATGTTTACTGTGTGCTTGTCATAGAGCTAAGAATAAACTGGTAATCAAATGAACTTAATTTCTGTGACTACAAAGGGTAGCATCCAGAAAAGATTTACATTAACAACTCAGTATAGTGAGATTTTAGAGTGGACATTTAGACTTGTGAGACCATTTGAAGGAACGTGAAATCCAATTTTAAGTAAGGGTCAGGGAACATTTCTTGGAGGAGGTGAGATCTGACTTGACACTGAGTTCTGAAAAATGTATCACGACTAAACAAGTGAAAATGTGGGAAGAGTATTCAAGTTAGAGGGATCAGCATGTATGATGGCTTAGAGAACAGAGGCACAGTCTGTTGAAGGAATTTAACTTTAATTTGTCCTAAGACTGTTGTGGTGGAGGAGGACAGAGGGGAAGAGAGAAGAACAAGCAAGTGGGTGAAGGAGCTGGTGGCAGAGGTGAGTAAGGACAAGGTCACACAGAGCTTACGGAGTGGAGACTTTATCATAGAGACTTGGAAAAATCACCGAAGAGTTTTTAATTAAGGGCTTAAAAGGTTAGACTGGCTTATTGGAAAGATCATTTTGGCTCCAATCCATGCATAGAGGCAGAGAGACCATTTAGGGAGCTGGAACAAGTAATTCATGCAAGAGGTGTTGGTCACTTACCTGATTTCCCCATTCCCACAATCGTAATAACCCTGAGATGAAAATTTCATTCATGGGTATCTTGCTGTACTTGGTATTATTTAATTAGAAAAGGTCGAAACAAAAAAGCTAACTGATCTTAGTATTACCATGTGTTAGGGTCACTTGAAGTCTGAGTTAGTTCCCATGCCCACTGGCCAAGTCATTTCAGTAGCACATAATGAAGATGGGTGAAAGGTACGTTCTTGAGGATGGGTCTTCATGGTCTATGTGGTTCAGACCAGATTTTGTCCAGATTTATGTATCTCCCCAAATTACTTGATTTTCTAAAACTCTGCTGCTTCTCTAAACCCAGTGCCAGAGCTGTGTAAGTGATTTTTGAAAACTCCAACATAATTAGAATCATTACACACACATTACAGATATGTCTCATGGACTCACTGGGTTGAAAGTGTTTGCCTAAGGTCAACGACATCATTTCCCTAAAAGAGCATTCCTATTCTTCTTCAGACAAATCTTACCCTATTTTTAAAGTGCTTCAAGTTATAAGATTCTACTTTCCTGGCCAGAATTCTATTTATGGCATAGTGTAGATCATTGGGGGATCTCAAAGCACATTCATTATAATGTTGCTAGTTTCTATTTTCCAGGAGTGGAGGCAGAAGAAAGTAAAACATGAGGATGTCAGAAGCAGAGAATGGAGCCACATTTCTGGCAGGACGCATAATTCTTTGAACTTAACTACAGGCTGGGGGTCTTTGCCCAGGACTCGCTGTGCTCTGTTGGGGCTGGCCACTTTGGAGGCATAACAATGTAACCAGGGCAGAGCTCCCCCTGAAAGCAACAGTGAGGACAGTGATAGAAAGCAGATGGAAGCTCTGGCCTTCACTTGGCGAGAAGTCTAGTGAGGAATGGAGAATGTTTTCAAAATCTTAAAGCACCATTGGGATGCCTTCTGGTGCATATACAAGTCACAGACATCTGTTTGCCAAGGTTTTAGTTTGGTTTTGACGAGACCAAATTACCCTTTGAGTTTCTCTTGAATCTTTGAACATTTCCCAATTTTTTTTGACTTACCAGCTGGAGGTCTGGAATTAAAAATCCAACATTAGAGAATGAGAAAAAGAAATGAAATCTTATTTTATTTTGGGGTAATGGTTGAGTAAGGTGCTTGTGGCTTTCTAGCTTGTAGTTTACTCCCCAAATTGTGTAATCCTTGGCCTAACATGAATCTTAGGTGTCATTTTTTCTTTCCTCCTGCTTCTAGGTGGCGGGGTGGGGGGAGGGGGGTGTCCATAATCCTTACTGTATTTCAGAAAGATGTGGTGTCTTCTGAGGTAAGGGTTCAAGAAGGAAAACTCACAACACCATATGGTCTCTGGTTCATGTTTATAGAGTTAACCAGTCATCTCACATGCCATATATTTTTAAAACATATACAGTTTGCATATAGCTTTATATTCAACAATTTGTGGTTGACAGGGAGGGACACAAAAATCAGAAGTCATGTCCCTTTTCTTGGAGGGCTCTGCATTTCCTAGGTGAAAATGACTATGACTCTAAACGTTCTGTGACTCTATAAATATAGACAAGTGTCCTAACACAGGTTACAAAGCAGTAAGTTAGCTATTTGGAAAGGAAGGTGGAGGTAAATTGAATAGGGAATGAATCTACATCCTTAGTCTAATAAGACTCTGAACTCACACAATCTTTAGTAAGTAGCTTTGATACTTCTGTGATGCCCCTATTAGACATCCTGCCTCTCCTCAGTCTAAATCTCTCTTCCTTCCTTTCTCTTTCTCTTTCCCCACCTCCTTAGTTTTATTTTCAAATGTTAAAAGAGCAATTTAGACTTATTGACTTTCTTCCCATCTTCTTGCCCTTTTTCTCTTCTTCTCCTACTTCTTCACTCCTTGTACCCTGACCTTCCTTCCTTACCTTTCTTTGTTTACAGCTGCTCTTCTGGTTGGCAATCCAACATCCTCTCCCCAGTCCTTGCCTTGTTGACTCTTTGCAGGTGTAGCCTAATGATCACCCTGAACCCTGTCATCCCTTATCTTTCACACCACAATTCACACCATATGGCCACCACTCCTACAGTTCTCTTCACATCTCTTCAGTGTGGTTTTTCCTCAAGATTCTGTCTTTGAGCTCCTTTTTCAACAGTCTCAGTGCCTTTGGAGCCTGTAACCATCTCTTCTATACAAATGCCCCCACGATTATCTTTCCAGCTCTGACATTTCTGTGAGCTCCAGACTGCATTGAAATCTGGTTCTCACATTCAAAAATATTATAAAAGTTGATCTAATTTATATATTGTGTGTCTTCCTTTGCTAGAAAGTAAGCTCCCTAAGGACAGGGATTTATGTCTGCATTACTGTTATACCCCTAGTGCCTAAACTCATGCCTGGCACACAACATTGGCAGAATAAATATATATTGAACTAATGAATAAATATTAACTGCTACATTTATTAAGCACTTGCCTTGGGAAAAAAAGTTTCTAAGCACTTTAGTTTGACTACGTTTAAGCTGATTACCTTATATAATCATGATAGGATCCTATGGGATTGGCACGTTATTAATCCAATTTTACAAACAAGGACCTTAGAACACAAAAAAGGCAACTTTCTGAGGTTGCATGTCTGGTGAGAGATGGAATAGGCTTCAAACTCAGGCAGAGGAAACTAAGTCCAAGATTGCAGCCACTGGGTTCTTCCTGGATTCTGTGTCTGATTGCTGCTGCTTACTAGTTGTACAAACTTGGCCAAACCCTGTAAGTTATCTGAGCTTCAGCTTCCTCATCTATTAAAACGATATCACTTCTGACTTCGCAGTGTTATATGCCAACATATGTTATATGTTGGCTTTGCCGGTAGTATAATTCAGCATCAGTGTTCATCCTTGAATAAGGGCCATTAATATTAATGGAGTAAAAAAAATGACAGAGGTTCTGTTAGGAGTTACAGAGCTATAAAATAGCAAAGCAAAACAAATAAACAGAAAAAAAAAAAAACCAAACCACAAGTATTGATATTATGGTGACACTCTTCAAGGAATTCACATCCACATTACCATGTTTCTTTCCTTCCTTCCTTCCTTCCTTCCTTCCTTCCTTCCTTCCTTCCTTCCTTCCTTCCTTCCTTCCTTCCTTCCAGTACTTACTGCAGTCCTTTCAAGTTCCAGACCTGTGCTAGAGACAAAAAGATAAAGAAGATAAATCATTTGGTGTGTTGAGGGGCTGGATG
>NW_011888801.1:3697947-3704793 GCF_000151845.1 Pteropus vampyrus
AGGCTGTTTCTTGAGGAATCCTAAATCCAGCTGCAACCCCACACCTGCCTGGCTCTGTGAAGGGGAAATACAAGAGTAGGTTTCTATTCATCCTACACACATTTTGTGAGGCAAGTCATAAGAGGGCTTTGTGAGGTTCCTGTTCTCTGTATCACGTTGTAGTATCTTAGACCTGGGAGTCATGACATAATCAGGTAGCCCTTCTGAACCCGGTTAGATAAATACCAAGGCTCAGGGAAAAGCACACTAATTATCTTCAACCATCCAAATCGTAGCATCACCTGAGGACAAAGCATTAAGCTAATATGGTGGGACTCTAGAACATAGAACTAGGTTGAAAGCTTCAGAAAGGGTAGATTTATGGCTCTCTGTAGGTAGTTCCACAAATGGCCCTTTCTCTGGAGTGGAAGGGAGTACCTGTGAAATCATGCTTTCCCAGTTCCTGATGGGGTTCCTCATGGGTATGTATCAAGTTTTTCAGAGATTTTACCCCTTTTCTCATTTAGAAAAAGAAAAGAGTGCAGCTTGCTGCCAGTGTTCATTTAACATCACACATAGGAATGCTACATTTTCTGGGATTTGACATTTTTGGCAATCAAACTACCAAAAACAGAATGCTATAAATAGAATGATGTCATTGGTTTCCAAAGACTGTCAATATACTAGAGTGATATGAAAATAATAATAAAAGCAAGATATTTTGTGGAAAGCTTTGGGGATGAGGTGAGGACTGTAATCCTCAAGTTATCTTGGGGTAAACGCTGCAGCCACAAGCACCACCGGTGCCTATTCTCAGGGTGAACGAAAAATGGGTTAAACAAGTGATTCAAGTCAGCCCTACCACTTCTATGTGAACTTGGGCAAGTTATTTAACTTCTCTGAGCTTTATTGTCCTAATCTTCATGAAAAGCTGTTACCTACCATGTTGTCTCTTTGAATCTCATAGTTATGAGATTCAAAGAAGTTCATGTTTGTGAGAATATTATATGAACTTTATATGGCCATATGACCATATGGAGACCATTCTTCATCTCTATATGATCACATGGATGGGCACACCTTTATAGCAAAGCTCTGCTATAAAGCTGTATACTGCCCCAGCCCAATCAATCCTACAAGCCCAGGACCTGGAACCAGTGCCAAATTCTCATTAAAAATAAATGTAACAATTTAACAAATTATTAAAGTAATTTTGTAATAAATTCTTAGCCAGTGGTTATGATTTGTGGAGAGTCAAGGACCCCTTGGAGGATATGCTCAGATTTCAGTGAAATCTCTCACTGAAAAAGACCAAACAGAAACAAAGCAAAAAACACTTCCATGTACATATAGACAATTTCGATATATAACTTCAAAGAGCTCACTTAGCAGATCCATGTGTCAGAGTTTTATAATCCCTGGGGTAGAGATCAAATAATTATAATAACATTTCTACCTCCGTGACAGAAGCTGTATGTCACTTTCTTCTCTTCTATTCCATTTCCCCAGTACTTAGACATGCACCCCAGTGGCTTTTGTTAGGGAATAATTGAGGAAAGGTATGTGTACCTGAGTGGATGTGTATGTTATCTATGTGTGTGCACTTATGTGGTACAGATATGTGTGTTTCTACTATTCAATCATTCATTTCTATCTTTTAGCAGTTACAATATAGTAATTAAGCACTATTCATGAAGTAGGAGGCACAGTGTATCTCCTGGGTCGTAAATGTTTCGCTCACTAATGAACTGGACATGGGTAATCCCACTGCTCTGTTTTCTACTTGCCTGACTCCTTTCTGCAGGTTAATTTTGGTAACATATATTTTTCTCTGGCTCAGTGGGATTAGCTGAGAAAATACAGATTATATCAACAATTTGATCTCCCTGGATACAATTTAGTAGCCCTGTCTACTTCAATCATAGCCGGGGTCACAACTGCTTGATCTATATTTTTAAACTAATTCCTCTCTAGATCATTCTTTCTGATCAGCACAAGGCAAAATGGTGAAATTACTGTTTCATATCTATTTTATTAGCATGTCCTTCAGATTCTCCTTATTCTTCCAGTGTAAAGGGAAAGAGTTCTAATTACTGTGCTACATACTTTGTGTTTATTTGCTAATTTATTTATTTCATTTTAAAATAAATTTCTAAAGTGAGCTCTAATATACTTACAGAAAATGCACAAATCCATAGTGATGACTTTATAAATTATTACAAGCTATCACTATCCAGATCTTAAAAACTAGAATATTACTGCTACTCCCCAAAATTTCTCTTATGTGTTATCCTAGATGTTAGTCCTTTTTCTGCCTGACAGGTGACCAACATTTAGATTTAACATCATAGACCAGATAAGGGTTCAAGAATTAATTTTTCATGAGAATATCTGAAATAACCTTTCATTCCTCACTGCTTTAATCATAAATCAATTGTTTGCCTGTATGTGAGTTTATTCCTGGATTCTCTGTTAGGTTCTATTTATATACTTATCTCTTCTAGATAAATGTCACAATCTCTTAATTGCTATGGGTTTATAGTAACACCTAATACCTAGTCATGTAGCAATCTTATATTGGTTATTCTTGGCCCTTTGTATCTCCATACAAATTTTAAGAATATGTTGTCTGTTCTAATAACAGCAACAACAATGGAAAACAGCTTTTGGGGTTTTGATTTCAATTGTTTTGAATCTCTATGTCAATTTGTAGAGAAATGTTGTGTTTACAATATGATGTCTCTCAGTCCATGATCATAGGGATCTTCTTCCACTTAATTAGGTCTTATTTAGTTTATCTCAATAATGTTTTATAGTTTGTATGTGTTATATATAGAAGTCTTATGCATATTTTAATAGATTTATTCCTATTATAATTTTTTCAAATGTTAGTTACTTTTCATTTTCATTGTAATTTCTTTTATTTATTTTTGGTGCTAATACACAGAGATAGAAATAATTTTTATATATCAATCTTGAAGCCAGGAGCCTTGCTGAATTTACTTATTTATCCTAAGAATTTGTAGTCTTTTGATTTTCCATATACGAAAATCTCATCTTCTGAATATAATTATCTTTTTTTTCTCATCCTTATACCTTTTATTTCTTTTCTTGCCTTATAGCATTGGCTAAGAAACCTCTAGTACAATATTAAATAGAAATGGTTTTGAAAGATGTCCTGTAATTTTCAGTCTCAGCTTTTAATTTCACAACTAGCTTTAGTGATTGATACATTATTTCTATAGCTACTCTTAATTGACTAGGAAAATCTATTCCTACTTCTTTAAGAGTTAAACTGAATGAATGTTGAATTTTGTCAAGTATCTTTTTTGTGCATATATTTAGATAATTTGATTTTCTTCCTTTATTCTCTTAATGCAATGAATTTTATTGATTTCTAATAGACTTTTTTTTTTAGCGAAGTTTTAGGCTCACAGTAAAATTAGCAGAAAGTGCAGAGTTTTTGTATACCCCATGTCCCCACATATGCATAGCTTCTTGCACTATCGACATCCCCCACCAGAGTAGTACATGTGCTACAAATGATGAAGCTACACATTATCATCCCCAATTCATAGTATATATTAAGATTCCTTTTGTTGTTATACATTCTAGGGGTTTTGAAAAATATATAATGACATGTATCCACCATGAGAGTTTCATACAGAATAGTTTCACTGCCCTAAAATTCATCTTTGCTCTATTTAACCCTTCCTCCCATAACTCCTACCAATCACTGTTCTTTTAATTGTCTCTACAGTTCTGTCTTTATGAGAATGTCATATAGTTAGAATCATACAAAAGGTGGCTTTATCGGATTGGTTTCTTTCAATTAGTAATATGCATTTATCCATTCACCTACTGAAGGACATCTTGATTGCTTTGACCTTTTGGCAATTATGAATAAAGTTTCTATAAATATCTTTATATAGGTTTTTATGTGGACATAGTTTTCAGCTCATTTGGGTAAATACCAAGGAGTACAACTGCTGGATCATATGGTAGGAGTATGTTTAGTTTTGTAAAAAACCACCAAACTGTCTTCCAAAGTGGTTGTGTTATTTGAATTCCCACTGGTAATGAATGAGTATTACTGTTGCCACACATCCTTGCCAGCATTTGGTGTTGTCAGTGTTCTGCATTTTGGCCATTCTAATAGGTGTGTGTAATGGTATCTCATTGTTTTAATTAGTAATCTCCTGACAACATATGATGTTGAACAACTTTTCATATGCTTATTTACTATAGTAAATGTATATCTTCTTTGATGAAGTGTCTATTCATATCTTTGGCCCATTTTTTTATTGAGTTGTTCATTTTCTTATTGTTGAGTTTTAAAGATTCTTTGTATATTTTGATAACAGTCCTTTATCTGATATGTCTTTTGCAGATACTTTCTCTCAGTCTCTGCTTGTCTTCTCACTGTCTTGATGAATTTAATTGAATTAAAATTTAAATTGGAATTGAATTTTAAATATTAAAGCAACTTACATTTCTGGAATTTGCCCACCTTGATAGTGTTTTATTAATACACAGACACACAAATATGTACACTCAATTTATTTGCTATTGTTACATGTATGAATTTTAAATCTGTGCTTATGAGAAAAAGTGTCCTAAAATATTTGCTTCTTGTAATGTTCTTGTCAAATATATCAAATTTTACTAGCCCCCAAAAAATTGGAGAATTTTTTTTTATCTATTTTCTGGAAGATTTTATTTTAAATTGCTGTTATATCTTTCTTAAGTATTTGGGAAAATTCATAGCTGAATCCATCCAAATCTGGAGTTTTCTTTGTGAGAAAACTTTAAATTACAGATTTAATTTAAGATATATGACTATTCTATTTTTTATTATGTATTTTGGTAATCTATGTTTTTCAAGAATTTTTAAAATTAGATTTAAACATCAAGTTTATTTGTATAAAATTGTTTATAGTATCCTCTTATCTATTTTTTTCTAGGCATTGATCGATGCCTCTCTTTCCATTTCTGATATTATAATTTTGTACCTTCTCTCTTTTTCTCTTGCACACCTACCCTCACCCTAGAAACTCTCATATTTCCTCTTCAAAAACAAATCTAGGCTTGTTGATTATTTTAATGTATGTTTCATATATTTTATTATTTTTCTTTTTTCTTTTTCTTTTCTTTTTTTTTTTTTTACTATTTTTCTAGTATGTTGGGTTTTATTTGCTGTTCTTTACTTAAGATAGATAATTTGATCAGTGAATTTTTTTTTAGCCTTTCTTCTTTTATTTAACAGTTGTATTTAAGGATGCAAATACCCCTGTAAGCATGTTGTTAGCTGTATCTTACAAGTTTTTTATGTCATATTTTTATAGTCATTCAGTTGAAAATCTTTTCTAATTTCCCTTGTGATTTTTTTGACCCTTGAGTTGCTTGAAGAACATTGCTTAATTTATCAATAATTAGGCATTTCTCAGTTATCTTTTATAAATAATTTCTAGGTAACTCTGCACTGGTCAGAAAATATACTCTGTTTTTTAATCTTTTCAGTTTTGCTGACTTTAGCTTTATAGCCCAGCATATGTTTAATCTGAGTGAATGTTGTGTGTTGTGCAATGTCTGCAGTTTTTATGTGCAATATTCTTCATTTGTATGTTTGAGTATGTATGTATATAATCAAGTTTCTTAATTGTACTGTTCAAAGCTTTTATAGAACTCGATTTTTGTCATTTTCTTCTTTCACTCACTAAGGGGTCTTTGAAACTTTCCACTATGGTTGTGGTGCTGTCCTTTTTATACCTTTTAGTTCTGTCAATTTTTGCATCCTGTATTTTTTATATTTTTTGAGATATATATATATATTTTTCATCATCCTGAACAGCTGACTCTTTTATCATTATAAAAAGTTACTTCTTTATGTTTAGTAATGTTCCTTGCTTTAAAGTCTAATTTGCATGATATTTGTTTACATATATCTTCTCCTATGGTTTGTACCTTTGTTATTACTTCTTCCATTCCTTTACTTTCAATTTCTCCTAATTCTTACATATAATAATGTATCAGCAACACATCATATTTTTAATCATTGTAAAGTCTTTATTTGAGGTTAAACAGGCTGTTTAACCTCTGACCTCTTAACATTTAATATAGATTCCTTCTGACTCATCCTCTCTTTTCCTAATCATCTCTTCAGTTGTGTCTAATCTGTTAAATACACCAATTCAATCCTTAGTTTAAGGTGTTATATATTTAGCCTCAAATTTTCACTTAATTCAGATTTATAGTTTTCAGTTCTTTGCTAAATTTCACTATTTTGTCCTTTAACATCTTTAAAATATATGTGATTGATATGCTCAAGCCCATGGGTAATAACTACAATATCGGATCTCTGGTAGGTCTGAATCTTTTATTTATTTTTATGGATTTTGAGCTCTGGTAATTTGAAGCTGTGAATAGTGTTATTTTCCTCCAGAGAGTATTAATTTTGTTTCTAGGAGGCAGTCAGGGTTGGGAAAAATTACCTTAATCCAGTTAGTGATGGAATAAATGGGAAGCTGGGTTACAAACTTTATGAGGGCAGATCTATTTTTAGTCACCCCTTTAGCTGAGATATAGTTCTTCAGAGACCCATCTGAAAGTCCGGAATGTCTGCTTCAGCCCCTTCTTCTTGACATACCTTAAATCTAATTTTGTCCCTCAAGACCTATAAGACTGTTTGAAGTGTGGTTTAACCTCTCAGCCTCTGAATTGCAGCTTGGGAATTGAAAATTGACTCAAGGGAAAAGTGGTACTGGATGTTGGGCCCATGTCTCTGCACTTCCAACCTGTCTACTTCCTCTCTCTCCAGAATCTCATTCCCTCATGTCCTCACTGCCTTAGTGGCTCTGTTAGGACTTA
>NW_011888801.1:3705280-3715841 GCF_000151845.1 Pteropus vampyrus
TTGTAAAGGCTAGCACTCTTTGACAGAAATAGCTATGGCGGAAGAATAGAAGTGGTAACGTTGCTATAATTAGCTTGGCTCTTAGTAATACCATAGAGCTATCTACCAACACCACAGTCAACTTTGCCTTTGGACCTCCCCTTTTCATCTCAAATCTTGCTTTTTCCAATGCATTTATGGCAAATTGCCTCTTCAATAAGCTGAAGAATTTAACCATCCAACTTAACATTGCCCATCAGGTCAGCAAATTAAAGCCCTTTTAGAAAGTGATAATTTATTTTATCCAATAATGATCAAAAGGTAAAAGAGGTAAATTTCTTCCATTTCCTGCTATCAAGCAAGTAGGTAAAACTCCATGAAGCTGAAGAGTTTAAAAATATATAATTGAGACATTTATCAGTTGTTCGACCTGGAGAAATTCATTTAACTTCTCTTAGCCTTGACTTCTTCAACAACAGATGGAGATGACAATGACATGTATTTCATAAAGTTATTGGGAGGACATTCTAACTTGACTAGAATGGTTGATCCCATTGCTTCAGTGTCTGCTTTTCTTAAATAGTGGACCTTAATCAACTGAGGAGGTATTTCAAGAAACTAATTACTGGAAATCACTTTCCTAGATGCAGAACATGAGGCCTCAAAGTGATGTGTTCAAGACCACTAGATCTGGGGGTCCCCTGACTCCTAGGCTGGGAGGGAAGATGTTATGTAGTATGCCCTCATTCCCAAAAAGGAAGAATTAGTTTTCTCTCTAGTCTGTTGATCTCAAACCCTCTGGATGACTGGGAGGACAAGTCTATGGAGTTGATAACCATTATTTTCCTTTGTGATCCCAGTTCTTGGCTCAATATGGAGTTGTTTTCTGGTCTTCTGTGACTCCCTCCACTATTACATCACTTTCTACCATCACAACATTCCTTTCTGTTTTCTGAGATAGTACCAATGACTCTGGATGGCCAAAACTGTCTAATGAAGGTGACTTAGGACACTGAAAATCCAAAGAGCTCTCATATTTGAGAGTCTGGTCTGATGACACTGTGAATCACAGTCATATATTCATGTTGGGTTTTACTCTTCTCAGCCTGTGTTTGCTTACATCATTGACTTGTACAACAGTTTAAAACAGGGAAGACTGAAATGCTAACAATAACTGCCTTTCCCCAAATGTATTTTTTTTGCAAAGTGTCATCACCTTCATTTCTTATCATTTAATTATCTTACTGATCCTTTGAGGTAGACAATATTATTACCCATTTTAAAATGGGCAATTGAGGCACAGAAGGTAAACAATTTGCATAAGATCATAAAGCCAATAAACGATGTGGCCATATTTTCAACCCAGTTTGTTTTTTAGACAATACCATGGTCTCTTCACAATACTTTACTGTCTCTCCTAAGTACTTTGTTTAAGATATAAAGAGAGACTGTGCCTTGGCTAAGGAGCTATAGCAAGTATGATGGGTGGTTGAGTTAGGAGTATATTTTAATGTTTATTAGCCCAACTCTTTTTCTACTGACATAGAATTTTTCTCAATTAGTATCTCAACTTTTGGAAATAGGTACTTTGTGAACCTCCCTATTTCAGAAAGGCATTTGAGATGCTGGAAATGAAGTTGCAATGCATTGAACTCTCTGACCCAGAACAATTTGCAATTCTGATGTCTAAGAAGTTACCATTTCTACTGTACATGGATGGCCATCAAATCTTCTTAATGTCAGCATCATATTATATATGATTTAATTTAAAAATCAGAAAGGTATGAATGTCTTTATGACTTTGTTACCATATAAGCTATGAACATCAAAAATTCAAAAGTTTAAATTATTAGAGTATTAAATAAGAGAGAATTTGGACAACCTCAGTTTCTTATTGTGCCTGTGCTTTTGTGTCTGAGCCAAAGCACTCATGTTACAAGACTAGGGCCATTTATGGAGCTCAGAAGTGTTTAGCAGTTTCTTCTTTTTCATTGACTTAGTTCTTTGCTAAAGGACGATCTAGGAGTCAGCCTATGTTAAATTGCAGTGATGTCTTGAATGGCTTCTTTACTCTTCCATTAAAGCTCATAAACGACTCCCAAAATAGAACGTATATCTAGAGCTTAAGATCAGATGCTAGCCTAGGCCCATTTATGGAAATTGACTTGAGTTTGACTTCACGATTACTCATCATAGATCCATATACCTGTTGTTGTTGTTGTTGTTGTTGTTGTTGTTTTTCCAGGCCCCATGTTAACTGTAGCAAGGCAGGAAGACTCAGGGACTAGAGCTCCTCATTCTGGCCTTTCAGTATGAGACACACCTGGGTTGAATAGAGATTATAAATGAGCTAAGGTTTCAAAGAAGAGAATGACTGACTAGCTGTGTACCTTAGCAATACATGAAACTTCTAGCATGTGTCTGATGGAAACGCTTAAATAACCTGATATGTCTGAACAAAGAAACCCCATGCAGGGGCACTAAATCTTAGTAAGATAAGGTTCTGCCAGTGAGACCAAGAGAAAGAAAAGGGCAAGGATCTGAGAAGGGGTTAATTGAGGGTGAGAGGAAGTTTTACTCTGTTATCAAATTGACCCATTTGTATCTCTTTACCTTTCTCCCTTGAGTCATTCTCATTTCACTTGCTGGGAAATGGACTGAAACTTGGTGTTATATGGAAGAATAACCATGACAATTACACACACACACACACACACACACACACACACACACACACTCACTCACTCACTCACACACACTACAATGGCATGCCATCTCCTTTCCTTGAGTTCTGAGAAATCCATTAACTAGTTCTTTCATTGTTCAGGAAAATGTAGAGAGTTAAAAAAGAAAGTTATAGCCTCCAAGCCAAAGTTGCATTATTTTTTCAAACAACCATGATGTCATGGACTTACCTCACCTTAAGTGCAGCCAAGCGAATAATGTGTACTGAGCTTTCTATCATGTACCATTATAATTAGCTCTGTCAGGTCTTAGCCCTGCAACCCTCATGCAGATAATATGATAATATGTCTTCATAACCAAGTGACCTTACATGCACAATATTTCTCCCCTTATGAAGATTGCATGTCAATAAAGTAATTGAGTCTCAGAGGCTGCAGCGAGGGAAGATTTAGATGATTGGACATGCAGAGCAGTGATGTATGACCATTATTATTCCTCTTGTCAGGGAGGCGCGTACAAGCGAGGATGGCCAGAAGATGACAGGGATGACGAGTTGCGTTTCATTAAAAAAAATATTGCTGTTAATCACCACTCGATTCTTTTCAAAGTCACTGAGGAAAGAAACTCTTTTTTCATTTTAGCTCGCAATGAGCATCCAAAATGAGAGCACATCATGAGGTTTCTAGCCTCAGTCTCTCATGTAGTGCCTTTCTTCTGTTACAAAGAGGCTAAATTAAGATTTTAATGAATAGTCAGCAATGGAGGCATGGGCAGGCACCACCTGACTTTCCTGCTTAGGGCTCCAGGTGCAGAAGGGGCACCTGCTGAAGACGAAGTGCACTTTCTCTCATTGTTGAGAGAAGCATGCTCACGAGCTCTATAAAAAGAAAGCAAATGTGAGAGAACCAAATCGGAAACAACTATTTTTACTGGAATTAATTTGTTTGGACAGTTTTAACACTTGGAACATTTATATGTCCATACTTTATACAAGCAAACATGCTGTTTTTCTAGCTGTAAATTTATCTTATGATATCATAACAGCTGGAAACTCGTAGCCTGGTAGGACTTTGTTTCCTATTTAAACAGCTTGAGAAATGTGTCGGAAATAAGGTATATTTTCCTTATTTCTGTGTGCTTCCCTAACTCCTGTTGTATTAGGCTACCCTGGGAGTGCTGGTAGCATTACTCAGAGGGTGTCAAGGCCCCAGGATTCCTGTTAGCCTGGCATTGTTAATTGCTACTCCTTTACAAGCATTCCTCTAAGTGCTGAGAGCATGCTAGAGCTCCTTCCAGGGGTGTTAGAGAATCTTTCCAGGGGAAAAGAAAGCTAATAGCGTCTTTTGTTGGCAAAGGGGCTTTGAAGTCTTTAAATCTTTGTTCATAAGTAATTGACTAAGATCTAACAGCCTTGAAGGAAAAGAAGCTGATGGAATCACTTTTTAGTCATAGTATTAGCCTTATGATTTATGGTTTAAAATTAGCCTCTGCATCCTCTCATTATGGGTGCTGAATGATTTCTCCAGGCCAGCAGGAGAGAGTAGTATGGAAGTGAGCGCTGGGTTTGTGGCTCATCAAGCTCTACCGTTTTCTTCCTAGGGAGCCACAGTGAATGCTTTCGGGAGAGGAGATGTTATTTTTCTTTTATTTTTTCTACCCCGTAAAAGAAAAGGCCAAACATAAATAACATGAAGGAGCTTGAATGTTCAGAGGAAATGTAAACCCATACATGACCCAAGAGTGGCAGTGCAGAATACAGTTTCAGATGGGGTCATTAAGTGATTTCAACTTCCTCATTGTCCCACAACCTTTCACCTTCCCTGCAAATCCAAGGCCAAGGCTTTCTGTTGTTTCTTCTATTGAACAGTATCTGAAGTAGGGATTGTATCTATTTCCCCATTTGGACAGGTTTTCCCGAATGAATTCAAAACTACCTAATACATTTCAGGGACACTAGGAGACAGATGATTCCAAGAGTCCATAATTCCAATTCATATGCTGGCATTGAAATTTTACAAGTGCAGCTTCATCTCGTTAGTTCAAGGCTTTGTTTGCTGATAAAAACCACAACTCTCTCTGGGAAAGCAGATTAACCTGTTATCAGTTATTTGCATCTAGGTGAGAAAAAGGATCTAAATATTTTCTGAATGCTTTAAGAGAATAAGCAAAATAATAACTAGGTGTCTTGGAGGTATGTATATAGGTTTAAGGTGGGATGATCCAAAAAGGGACATAGATGCAAAGAGGACCTAACACTGGGATCTTTATGCCATTGAAACACAAGTTTGTTGACTTCACAGTTTGTTTGAGCCCCACCACAGCTCAGTTCTCTCTTCAACCCTCTACACCAGGGGGCCTCAACCCCAGGGGTCATGGACCAGTACCAGCCTGTGGCCTGTTAAGAACCTGGTTGCACAGCAGGAGGTGAGCAGCAGGCAAGCAAACGAAGCTTTGTCTGTATTTGCAGCCGCTCCCCAGAAGTAGCATCACCAACTCAGCTCCATCTCAGATCACCAAGCATTAGATTCTCATAGGAGCACCAGTCCCTGGTGCCAAAAAAGTTGGGGACCACTGCTCTATAGTCTTTTTTCCTAGATAGCAATAGTGTTAAGAGCACAGACTTCAGAGTTAGGCTGCATGAGTTCATATCCCAGCTCTTCCACTTACCAACTCTGGGACTTAAGAAAGGTATTTATCTTTCTATGGCTCAGTTTCCTCATTTTTAAGAGGAAGAATAATAGTACCTTCCTCTAAGGCTGCTGTAAATGTAACATTCTTAGAATAGCACCTAACAAAGTGTTTATAATTGTTACCAATTACTATTATCCCCAGTTGATGACCAATGACGCCTGCCTTGTATCTGTCATTGGTAGTGGTGGTGCTAATGATGATGATAAAGAGATAATATATCCTAAATATATCAAATATATTGGGAAATATTTCTGGTACATAACTTCCTTTTGTAAAACTTGAGTCTAGGCTGATTGTTTTCAATCCTCCCTGTTCTTCTCTATTTTATGCCCACTATGTATAAAAATAAAAGCTGAACTTTTCAAACTGCAGTGGGAGTGGGTCGGGGACCCTGCTCATATGCCCCTCCTTTAAATATTCTGTCTCCCCATAGACATCCACAAAGCTCTAGGGCCATTGATGATAAAAAGAAAATAAAATGGGAGAGAGAAGATAATTCTAACAGGATACATATCACCATTCTCTTCCTCCAAGTTCTCTGTCTCCTATGTCTTACCCAAAACAACATTTGGGCTAGAAGGGAATTTAGAAATGATCTGTCCTGTGTTTTTCACACTGAGCTTCATGGAGCACTAGTATTCCAGAGAGATGTGTCAGTGATGTCAGGAAAACGTGGGTGGCCCAGCAGGACTGACCTCTGGCTTCGGCCATCTCGGTTCCATTTTAATTTATTTTCTATACTGGTGCCATATGGAAAATATAACTTAACAAAAATTATTTATTGCAAACATAACAACAACAGAAGGTTTTAAGATCAGTGATCTAGTCTATCATATTCATTTTATGGATGAGACCCAGGTTAGGCTTAGCTCTTGTCTATGGTCACTGTTAGATAGTCACAGACTCTAGCTTTAAAAGACCCTACCTATTCTTAAAATTGTTCTTTAGAATTTTGGCCTTACCACAACTGTGCCTCTATAGGGGCTTCCAGGGGTTTAAGGCTCTGATATTGACCCTCTCTTCTCCTTCACACTCTGGATGGTCTCTTGAATGAATGTAGCATTAATACATGGTTGCTATGGCAATTCAGCATGTGTGTCCACCAACCCAATGACAGCTCTGAGTGTAGTCACAAAGGCCCAGGAAGTAGGAACAAAAAGATGAATGAGGTGCTGGAGGAATAAAAGTGAGAGGTGAGGGGCAGAAGTTGAGCCACATTAAATTCAAAAGTGCAGGTGAAAAACCCACTGTAATTCTGCCCAGGGCCTTGGTCAGCAAAGGGAGATTGATATCTCCCAGCTGAATGGAGCTCTGGCATGAGGGATCTAACCGTTCCATCAGTAGGGCCTGTGCTCCTGCTAACAGGTATCTGTGTTGATGGGCACCCCTGCCTGGAGCCACCAGCACAGCAGCTTGAATTCCTTGTCCTTTATTTTCATCTCTTCTCCCTGTTTTCTGTCACTGTGTCATGTCAAATCATTGTCAGGTGGCAGACTGCACACCTCCCAAGTACAAAGGTATCAGGTTTCAGGACACAGACTGAAACGAATATAATAATGGGAGCCAGAACTAGGCAGACCACTTATCAGGCAAGGAAACAACTAATAAGTGTTGTTAGTGGTTTCTGTGGGGGAGACCCTGGAGTATATTTCTTGGACAGGCAGGTGTAGCATGGCCTGTCCTGGGGTCCAGTTACAGACATGCTTGTGTGATTAGTATTGATGCCTGTCACTTTGTGGCTGCCAAGCTGTTGATTCTGTGAAAGACCAAAGGCTCTGGTTATCTGGTAATCAACACTGCTCTCAAGAAAGGCGCTGGGGACACTGGGGAAACAGAAATAGTCTTTCCTGAGGAGCGACCGAGGCCATGGATCATGATGCTGGTTTGTGTTTTCCTTTGGCACAAACCTTGCAGCAGCCTGTTTTTTACCTGCATTGCCAGGTAACCATTCTTATTTATCATAAAATCAAATTCTTAACCACTTAGAGTGAGCTGGTCCAAACTCTCTGTCCTGTGATAAACACAGATGTAACTAGGATGACTTGTGCAACAGCATAGGAAATAAGAATGCTTTTGCATACTGAGGCAAAAATTCAATCCCTTGCCTCTGAAAAATTTTCAAATCCAAATGTGTGGTTGATGCTTAAGCTTATTATTAATCCCACTCTACCTCATCTGTGCTAAAGACTTAAGTCTCTTTAATAAGGTAAAAATTAAAATCCAAAAGGATTAGTAACAGAAGAATAAAAAATATAATTCATTTCCTTGCATAATTAATTTTCTTGATAACTGCTGCGTTCTCAACTCCTTTTCACTTTTCTCATTCCAGACCTTTAATATCTTATTTCTCTAAAACATCAATGCCCTGATTATAGTGAATTCTGAACAGACAGCCCCTCCTGCCCACTGAAAAAGACAGAACTCTTGGGCTTTGTTACAGTTTTAATCTCTCTGTCTTTATCTCTCTCTCTCTCTCTCTCTCTCTCTCTCTCTCTCTCTCTCTCTCTCTCTCTCTCTCTCTCTCTCTCCCCCCCTCCCTTCCTCTCTCCCTCCTTCCCTCTCTCCCTCCTCTTCTCTTTACTCCATTCACTTTTCCTCTTCTTCTGCCCCCCCCCAAAAAAAAACTGAAAAGAAAAACCATGATTGCTTTTCTTCTATTTTAGTTAAGGGATAAATGAGAATTGGGGTTACACAGATTATTTCACAAAATACATATCGCCACTTGGTTAACCCTTCCTTCCTTCCTTCCTTCCTTCCTTCCTTCCTTCCATTTTTTCTTCCTCCCATTCATCCATCCATCCATCCATCCATCCAATAAATTCTGCTGAGCATTTATCATCAGCCAGTCTCTGGCTAGATGTTCAGAATATAACAAAGAATAAGATGAGATCTTCATCCTTAAAGAGGCCGTTATCTAGTGGAAAAAGGAGACAATTGGTACTTGGTTTCGAATGATAAAGATGTATATACATGGGCGTGTGTATGTATGTGCATGCACACACAAAAGCACACATTCATGTGCGTGCACACACACAAACACACACATGGGAAAACATAGTTGCCACCTAACTTAAGTGTCTGCTTGGATTTTGAGTTCTTCATTCATTCATGGATTAATTCAGCAAATCTTTACAACCTGCTGATAGCCAGGCACTATGTTAGATGTCGAGTTTATAAATAAGACATACACCCTTTTTTGTTCTTAGGCTCCTTATGAGGAGCAACCCAGAATGAGTCTACCCCGATCTTTCTGCCCATGGACTGGACCATCTTCTGGTAGTCTATTTAATTTTATAGATAATTTAAGAATCTTCTGTGCTATACATTTATTCCTAGTTATCAAGGAAAGGAAGATATCATCAAATATTCACTTGCAAAGGAATTTAGAGATTATCTGGCTCAAGCCTATCTTCTGCAAATGAGAGTTCTGAATCTCTAGTGGAGTTACTTCTCTAGATCACATGGGAAAGCATTGGCAGAACTACAACTTGGCCCTTGGCCAGACTAAGAAAATTCTTCCCAAGTGTGGCCTCCCAGCGCCACCAGTGTCCTCACTCTAAATTTCTTTTTTTATGAGGCCCCAGAAGCCACATGATTTCATTTAGGCCACCAGCAGATGACTCAGTGACGGGAGGATGTTGCGTGATACTTCTCAGAGCAAAGGGAGAGGCTACCTGCAGGTAAAGGGCTAAAAAGGCAACTCAAGCCTGAGTTAAAAGCCATTACACAAGTCAAGCACTTTACCTTCCTGCTCTTCAGAAAGGCTCAAACAAAAAAAAAATTCAGGGGAGATTTAATGCCCAGGAGCAGCCGATTACATTTTGATGTCACACTCTCTTCTATGGGAGGCTCTGTACTGTCACCCTTGCTCATCTTGTTTTTGGTGAATACTCTTCACCAATTATCAGAGGGGCTTATTCTTGACTCATCAGTTTACTAGGCCACATCAGTTCTCAGAAGCTGTTATTCAGAAGCAAATTCAAAAATAAATAAAGATTTCTCTCCCATGTCCTTCAAATATTCATCTTTCTGGCAAAAGCAATGGGGATAAAAAAAACTAAACAGATGATGAAAAGAAATTATACTCTAGATGGCTTTTTAGGCCTTGGGAGAAACTGAGTTGACTAAGCAAATACTTTGACTACTGGGATATTAGTTATTTTCCCAATTTTTACTTTAATCTCATTTATTGCAAACAAGAGAAAGTGTCAGGCTTTAGTTATATTGGAACATCTTATCAGTTCTATATGCTGAGAGGAACTTTAGATGTGTTGAGTCACTGCCTCTTTGGTTTCATACCACACAGTGTCTTTAATGTTCCCACTTTAGAATTAAATTAGCTAATAGGTGTGGTAGTAGAATTAGGGAAATGGAGGCTAGTTTCCATTCTCCCTAGCTGCTTAAAGATATATAAGGAGAACGTTAATTAATATTTTGTTTAATTGAAAAATAAGCTTGTAAAGAAAATGCTCTATTGCTGTTGGGCCGTGAACGGTGAAAGTGAAAAAAGTGAAGCCGGGTTTGTGGTCCTTCTGACAACTCAGGTCACTTTGGATTTTGGCGGAAGGCAGGATATGCCCACTGCAGGGATGACTCTGAACTCCACTGCCTTCCCATTTTCTGTGTGTTTTAAAATGGGCCCTTGTGCACTGAGGTGGAACAAGCAGTGTGTTTCCACGTATACTTCTTGTGACTTGAGCTGCTGAGTGCTGGTGACAAGACTGGCTTTTGCACAGGCACCTCTGGACCCTGTGTGGAGAGCATCTGTGTTCAGGGAAGGGAAACCGTCCCCCAACCCCGTGCTCTTTGCTCCCAGACAGACACTCACAGTTGCCGGGAATAAACAGGGAGATTCTGAATCTGTCTTGGGTAGTCACTCACTTTATCTTTGGCAATAGAATGTTGACAAATATTCAATACAGTTGAGTGACCTTCTGTAGGTCAGAGCAGGCTCTGTTCTGATCGAGTTTAGAGAACTCATAAATCTGGCCAAGCCTTCAATTTGTCAGGTGGACGATGCTTCATTAGGAGAGACTACAGCCAGAATGAGGGCCCTTGTGGGCCTGTGTTCTCTCTCTCCACATAACTAAGCTGCAGCTTCCTCCCACTCCTCCAACTGGTGTTCATTGGTTTGTAAGCACATTTTCTTCTCTTTGTGGACAGAGCTTTTGGGTCAACTCCTGTAGGATAGCAATGGCACAGAGTG
>NW_011888801.1:3716066-3726078 GCF_000151845.1 Pteropus vampyrus
CTAAACTTCAGAACAACCATCATTGAGAATCACCTTAAGTCTAGCTGAACAGAAATCCTATAGCTAAGGATATACAGAAAGAGCTACCTCAAGACTGGTAGGAGGGGCTGAGATGTGGAATAAGCTGGTCCCGAGATGTAGAATAAGCTGGTCCCACACCTATATGTGCCACTTAAAAATCAGGAGGAATATCTCTAGGTTGCAGAGTTCCCAGCCCCACGTCAGGCTCCCCAGCCCAGGGTTCCAATGCTGCGAAGAGAAGTCCCCATAACCTCTGGCTGAGAACACCAGCGGAGAGTGTGGCTTAGTGAGAGGAAAAGCAGCTGGAGTCTCAGGGGTTCTGCTTAAAAGACCCGGGCACGGACTTACTGACAAACTTACTTGCTCTGAGCTCCAGTACTGGAGCAGTAGCTCGAAAGATACTAGGAACATACAGGGAGGAATTAAATTGTATGACTTCAGGGTAAGGGCTAGATGGGCACCTTTGTCCCAGATGGAAATGCTGGCAGAAGCCATTGTTCCTTTATTGAACCCTCCCACCTCCCAGCCTATATATGCAGGTGGGTGCCATAAATGAGTCTCTATCAACCTAGCTAAATTGTTTGCACTGCCCTGGTAATTTCCTGGGACACCACATCACCCAACTTATAAGGCCACCCAAGCTGCTTCCAGTGACTTTTCCTTACAAACAACCTGTCTTGGCTCATGCTATGGATTTTCTTAAAATCTCTCAAAGGTTCACAAATCCCCCCAAAGCAGCATATGGCCTCAGTATGCCCCGTAGCCCTTACTAAGCAGCCCAAGCGCAGCACTGAAGGCAGCTAATCTCAGTTTGTAGCTGGCCTCTCCCAGTCACCTCCAAGCCATTCAGTACAAGAAGCAACCATCTGCAGATCACTTTAAAACTTGTACCAAGTGACCCCAGACAGGACACAGGCAGTGGCTGACCTTGGCCTGCACCAGAGTCCCCCCTCCCCAAAGAGGGCCTAGAACCAACACACCCAGTTTCCAGCTTCAGGCCAAACCAGAGTATCATCCAACTACCTCCACAAACACACCCAAAGGGCAGAATCAGTAGGCACCAGAGCCCCGCTAAAGCAAATCTTGCTCAGTAAGGTCAGCCCCTACACAGCAGCTCCTCCACTGTAGTCACGGCCAGTTCTCACAACCAATCAGCCTGAGGGTCAGTTTCTTCCATTGACATGCCAATAGCAATCAAGGATCAACTACAACAGGAGGGCACACACAACCCACACTAGGGAAACACCAGGTGACCAGGGAGACTCTGCCACTAGGCCCCACAAGACACCTATTATATAAGGCCACTCCTCCAAGGCTGGAAGACATAGCAGCTCCACCAAATGCACAGAAACGAACATAGGAAGGCAGCCAAAATGAGACAAATCTGTCCCAAATGAAAAATCAGAACAAAACTCCAGAAACGGAACTAAATAAAATGGATATAAGCAATCTACCAGATGCAGAGTTCAAAACACCAATTATAAGGATGTTTAATGATCTCAGTGAGAACTTCAACAAAGAGAAAACATGAAAGTAGAGATAGAAAACATAAAAAAGAATCAGTCAGAAGTGAAGAATAAAATAACTGAAATGAAGAATTCATTAAAGAGAATCAACAATAGATGAAGCAGAGGATCGAATCAGTGATCTGGAAGATAAGGTAGCAGAAAACACACAATCAGAACAGAAAAGAATCTTAAAAAGAATCCCCAAAATGAGAATACTTTAAGGTCCCTCTGGGACAACATCAAGCATATCAACATTCGCCTCATGAGGGGTGCCAGAAGGAGAAGAGAGATAGCCAGGAATTGAAAACCTATTTAAAGAAATGATGATGGAAAACTTCCCTAACCTGGCAAAGGAAATAGCCATACAAGCCCAGGAAGCACAGAGGGTTCTAAACAAGATGAACCTAAAGAGGCCATTATAAATGAACCAAGGCACATTATAATTAAAATGCCAAAGTTTAAAGACAGAGACTCTTAAAGGCAGCAAGAGAAAAACAGTTACCTACAAGGGAGCTCCCCTAAGACTGTCAGCTGATTCCTCAACAGAAACTTTGCCAGCCAGAAGGGATTGGAATGAAATATTCAAAGTGATGAAAAGCAAGGACCTATAACCAAGGTGACTCTACCCAACAAAACTGTCATTTAGAATCGAAGGACAAATAAAGAGCTTACCAGACAAGAAAAAAACTAAAGGAGTTCATCACACCAAGCCAGTATTACCAGAAATGTTAAAGGGACTTTTTTAAGAAGAATTAAAAAATTAAATAAAAATGCGAATAATAAAATGTCAATAACTACATTATCTATCAACAATTACTTTCAGTGTAAATGGATTAAATGCTCCAATCAAAAGACATATGGTAGCTAAATGGATAGGTAAATAAGATCCTTACATATGCTGCCGATAAGATACTCACTTCAGATCAGAAGACATACACGGACTGAAAGTAAATAGATAGAAAAAGATATTTCATTAAAATGGAAATGAATCACTTTTCAGCCTTTGGCTAAGATCAAGTATAGTATCTGCTCTTATCAGTTTAAAATGGAAATGAAAAAATATCTGATGTAGCAATACTTATACCAGACAAAATAGACTTTAAAACAATGGCTATAACAAGAGATAAAGAAGAACCCAGTAATTCTACTTCTGGGTATTTATCTGAGGAAACTCAAATCACTAATTTGAAAAGATATATGCATCCATATGTTCATCGCAGAATTATTTACAGTAGCCAAGATATAGAAGCAACCTAAGTGTCCATCAGTAGATGAATAGATAAAGAAGAGGTGGTACATATATACAATGGAAAATTACTCAGTCATAAAAGGAATGAATTCTTGTCATCTGCAATGACATAGATGGACCTAGAGGGTATTATGATGAGTATAAATCAGACAGAGAAAGATAAATACCACATGGTTTCATTTATATGTGGAATGCATAAAACAAAATAAACAAACAAACAAAACAGAAACGAACTCAGAAACAGAGAACGTTTTAATGGTTACCAGATTGGGGGAGGATTGGGGAGCTAGGGGAAAAAGGGGAAGAGATTAGGAAGCACAAATCGGTAGTTGCAAAATAGTCATGGAGATGTTTAGTATAGCATAGGGAATATATACACCAATAATATGGTGTAAGATCAATACTAGATTTATCAGGGTGATCATTTCATAGTTATATAAATGTATATTCACTATGTTGTGCACCTGAAGCTAATATAATATTACATGTGAACTGTAATTGAAAAATTAAAAATAATACTAAAAAATAAATAAAAGAGTGAGATATTGGTCCCCACTCAGCTGGTCTTATTCTTCTGTTTAACAGCTTAGCAGACCAGATAACAAAGGATCTCTTTGCAGCTGTTTTTCTTCATGTTACAGAATTTTATAGCAACAAAGGAAATTGGAGATTATCTTTACAGATGAGGAAACTAATGTCCAAAGAAATTAAGTAACTTTTCCAAGGTTAAAGAGATATTTGTTTCTGTAGTCAAGATAATGGTAAAAGTTCTCCTAATGCCTTAGTTTTTTTTTCTCTCTTTTTAAGTTATCTTTCCGATTCCTACCCTATGGAATATTTATTGCAGACCTACTGTGCTCAAAGTTCTGAGTAAAGTTTTCTGGGTACAGGGATCTGAGTAAATCATGACCTGTGAACTCAATTGATGTGTGTATACCTTGTAAGGAAAACAGACACGCCAACAGAAAGATGAGAGGAAGATGCACAGAATCTGGTGACATTAGCACCAAGCTCCAAAGTGTGGCAATAAAATGTGAGGGCAGAGGAGGCAGGGTAAACCTTTTGAGAATGAGTCACAAGAAAGCAGAATGCGTGCATTTGCCACCTTTCCTTACCTACCTTCAGATGCTTGTTTGATTGGACATTGGTAATCACTGATGCTCACTCTGGTCCATTCCTCCACCAAATGCATTACTCGCTTCCTTTATTTGGTCCTCACAGCACCATTGAAGAGGATTCCACCACTAATTTTCAATTGAGGAAATGGAGGATCAGAGAAGTTAAGCGATTTGTCCAAAGTTACCCAATTAGTCAGAGGCAACGATCTATTCCTAATGGTGCTTCACGTTCCCTTAGTGCAAAACAATGATGTCCTTGAGGTCATGTGTTTCCAGAGACATGATCAAAAGGCAACATCACAGTTTAGTCCTGGGTATCATTTGGCCACTCAGTGCTCTTCATGTTTAGATTCAGGAATTTCCTTGCTTGCACAGAAATGGATACACAGTGGGGCAGGGCCAGGTTGGGCTTTCAAAGCAGCGCCGCACTGAATAGGGCTTCAGACGGTTTCAAGGACTCTCATCAGAGGCTCTTTGTGCATTTCACGGTTGGTAGAGCTTTATGACTCCAAAGAATCCATTATTTGTTTTATTTATTGCAGACTTGCAGCACTAGGCTTTGCTTTTTCTTCAAACTTGCAATGCTTAGTGCACGATAGAATTATTTTCATTTTTCTTTTTCTTTCAGAACCTTGGAATCCTGTTAGAAATTTTCTAGTACAAGCATTTGAGGGAGATACTAGTACTCAGGTTGGGCATCTGGGAGAGATAGACAAGCTCTTATTACAGCATGGAGGATGGGGAGATTACCTGGCCAAGTATCATTTCAGGTTGTGGCAGAAAGAGATTAGCTCCAATTTATCGCCACTCACATTTTCCTCTTTTCCCCCAGTTTTCTGGTGTCATGGAAATGATATTTGTGAATCCCAGGGGCCTCTCACAGTGGTGTCAGTTTAGAGATCTTCCCAGATACATCTAAATGTGGACATAAAATGTAATGGGAAGAAATTGAAAAAATATCGGTTTCTTGATTCTTTATTACTGTAGTGTTAAGAAAGCTATTTCTCATGCTGTTTCATAAATTTGAATCCAGGTATATGTGTTAATATGTATTCAGATGGCTTTTGGATGACTCAAACATGAAGATTTTTAAATAAAGTTTGCCATTTTCTAGCAATTCATAGTGTATACTTTATGTTTTAACTCAGTATTTGATTTTAAAAATATAAACAAAAGTAAAAGTAAAATTAAGTTTTGGTTGCTAACTCCATTAACATTTGACCTAAATTAAATTTGAGTATGACAGAGACAAACATTCAAATTTTTCTCCCAGTAATACTATCTCTGTGATACAAAAGCACACAGGTCAATTTCAGACTCTAAAAGGAATTACTGCAAACCTCAAAGAAAATGCTTTTAATTTCATGGAAGATTTTGTGAGGCAGGAATGCTCAATGGGACATTTTAATGTGTGACATTAGCTTGTTTCCTAGTATTGCTAGTAATTTTACTAATTAGGACCAATTACATCATTTCTGCCTGGGTTTGGGATATGTTGTTGTTCATGCATGATCTCTTCTTCTGATTCAGAAACACTGTTGTCCCCTTGCACCGCTCCATTCTTACCAGCAAGAGGGTCTAGTTGGAAGATATGGCCAATGAAAAGGAAAGATACTGTCTCTAAAAGAGATTTCTGAGAAAGAATTTAGTGAGCTCCCTAATCTCATTCAATTGGATGGAAACCACAGGACTAAACTCCTCTGATGAACCTCAGAATTAGACTCTTCTCATGTAGAAGACATGAGGGTTAAAAGTAGTGCTTGATTCTCACTGTTGGATGCAGGCTCTCAAAGCATCGTGGCCTTATTCAGCACAGCAGAGAGGTGCCTACAGAGATGACAATAGCAGTGGCAGTTGTCTGTGGTTGATGCAGGGGTGTGCGTGGAAGAGTTTTCCCACAACAGAGTGATATTTCAAAATCTCAGAGGCAGAAAAGCAGCAAGCATTTTGTCTTCTGAATGGACTCTGGTCAAAAGGGAGAGGTCCTGAAACTATAAGCTGCTAAAGAATCCCTTGGGGAAGTCTTTAAAAATCTTGCCTATTGCCTACCAGAATCTCTGATTCCCAAGATCTGAAGTAGAGCACGTGAATTCTTCTCAATATTGGAGTTTTATCATGAGTTACAGTTCTCAAACTCAAGTAATTGACTCTCTAAATAGATAGTTAAGTTAAATATGTAAGAGCAGTTAATGAATCCCATATATTCCATGAATCAGTGATACCAAGGTTGTGATAGGTAACACTTGTGCATACTAAGGATGGAAAGTGAGCAATGCAGTCTAGAAAGGCCTCTAGGAAGAGTTACAATTTGGCCAAAGCTCATTGACCATGTAAGATTTAGATGATGTCAGCTAATATTGAATGGGATGAATTGTATCATTTGTGGACAAATTGACTAATTAACTATAACTCTTCTAATAGCTGAATAAATCATCTTCTATAGGCATGATTCAGGATGAGTAACAAATTGAGAATGTTACCTGTCACCCCAAATGGCCCCCATTTCTTTCCTATCACATCTAGACACAAAATAAGGTCAGCTCTCTCCTAGATTCACTGAATTCTTAGTTTTTTACTGCATTATCTCTAACTGCCTTTATAACTGATCTTTGACAAGGCAATCAACTCCATTTAGTCTTATTTCCCTCATTTATACAATGGGAGGGTAGTGGTGGATGATTTCAGATACCTTTTAGCTCTAACATTCTATCTGACCCAGCCGAATACTTCTCATTATTATATGACTGGAAATAGGCCAGGTCAAATGATATCTCTTCAGGCATAACCATCAGATACAGCTGTATGCTGTAAAGATGGATATTATACTGTTCAACTTATCATCATTAGTTCCCTAGTCTTAGAATGGGAATGCACTATAGTTCATATCTGTCATAGTTAGTATTTGGAAGTTTCAAAGTATGTGAGATTATTCACATATTTATTCCTGTGTACCACATATGCCATCCAACGTCTTCCCTTCATCATGTGTCTATGACAATATATGGAACAGAAAATCTCCATCAGCTGACTCTGACAGAAGTGTATTATTTACAGTGGTGTCAGAATGTGCCGCTTATAATTGACTGGGCTCATAATAAACCAACCTAAGAATCTTTTCTTCTCATATTCCTTCTCACTGGTCAATCTTACATTTGTGTTCCTTCCATCAACAGCTTCTTCATTATTTACAGAGGAGGGAACATACCCAAGGTGGTGCATAAGTTATGTTATAAGGTGACTCTTTCATCTTGGGAAGGTCTCTCTCTTTCTCTCTCTCTCTCTCTCGCTCACTCACTCGCTCGCTCGCATGCATGCATGCAAGTGCACACACACACACACAACACAAACATGCGCACGTATACACACACACAGGATTTTGCTTATGGCAATTAAGGGCAAGAGAAATCAAGTCAACTGAAATCAGTTTCTAAACCACACAAAATGTGCTTCTCAATTTTTTCCAACTTTGGGATACAGTGTGGAATAACAATAATAGTTACATGGCCAGTTTTATTTTTTATCCTAATTTTTCTTCTTACTATCTGTAAGACCTTGAGGAAATTACTGAACCTCTGACTGTCACAGTTATGTCATCTATAAAATTGGGATACTAATAATAGCTAACTTATAGGAGTGTTGAGACTATTAATCAGATAATAGTCCAGCCCCATCCAGCAGGACATAGACTTGCACCATTATGCCTCTCACTCCTCTCCCCAATTACGCACTTCCTCCTGCTCCACTTCTAAAGACTCCTTAACCTTAACATACATGTATCACTTCTTGTCTAAGCTAAGTAGGTTTTCTGTTTTTTATTTTGTAGCCCAAAATATCATACTTCTTAAGTCTTACTCGTTGCCTCTCTTAGTTTCTAAGGTGCAAAAGCCAGAGGTGGTCCAGCAGTTATGCTCCTTGGTTTTTACCCAAAGGAGTTGAAAACTTATGTCCACACAAAAACCTGCACACAGATATTTATAGAAGATTTATTCATAATTGCCAAAACTTAAACACAATCAAGATGTCCCTCGATGGGTGAATGGATATATAAATTATGGTACATCGAGACAATGAAATATTTAGTGCTTAAAAAGAGAAGAGCTTTCAAGCCATGAAAAGACATGAAGAAAACTTTAAAGCATATTGCTAAGTGAAAGAAGCCAATCTGAAAAGGCCATATACTGTATGATTTCAACTATATGACACTCTGGAAAAGGCAAAACTGTGGAGACAACCATCCCTGATGGTTGCCAGGGATGAATAGGTAGAGCACAGAGGATATTTAGGGTAGTGAAAATGCTCTGTATGGTACCATAATGATAGATTCATGTCCTCATACATTTGTCCATACCGATCGAATGTACAATGCCAAGAGCAAACTTTAATGTAAACTATGGACTTTGGGTGATTATGATGTGTCAATGTAGGTTCATCAATTTTAACAAAAGTACCACTCTGGTGGGGGATACTGATAGTGGAAGAGGCTATACATGTGTGAAGGTGCGGATATACAGGAAATCTTTATACCTGCCCCTCAATTTTGTTGTAAACCTTAAACTGCTCTAAAAAAAAAGTTGTCATAATTTAAAAAAAGGAAAAAAAAGAGCCGCAGTGAGGTTTCATGTGGCACCATGCTTGCTGAAGCAGTATTTTCATGGTTAAGACAGCTAACTCCCCATCTCCCAGTTAGTCTGCCTCTGCGTTAAACATCCAGGAACATTTGGGAGTATTGTTCTCAAATTTCAGTGGACAAAGTATTCATGAAAAACAGCGATTGAGGCAAGTATTTCTTTTTAATTCAATTGCTCTGAAGAAAATCTTCATATCTATGCAATTCCTAAGGATTAGTATAAAGCTATTGCCTGAAAGTATTTCTAGTTTGGCACACACAGTTCATTTGTGATTGTTAGAGCATACTTTGGTCTTCTTCAAGACCAAGAGCAAAGATGTTTGGTAGAATGAAGTAACCAAAGAATACCTGCCTGAACCTGGGGTCCCCTAACTACCAGGATTTTACTTTTCTCACAATCTTGCTTCCTCTCTCAGAAGCATGGATTCTTAACCTTAAAATGAGAGGATAAAGTGAATTATATCTAAGGTTTATGTTGCCTTTACCACAGTTGACTTCTCTTTTTAGGGATTCTTAGAAATCTTTCTAAATTGTATTTGCTCAGCTTCTGAGGCAAGCCTCAAGTAATGAATAAGCTCTTTGTTTGGTATTCAGTTGTCTTTTAATGTAAAAGATTTTACTTTCAGAAGGAAGATGCAATCATCTTTCCTTTCTTGTGGCTTCCCTTTCTTTATTTGGATGAGCGTAAGTGAAGATTTACTCCACTTATGTCTCATAGAATTGTTTAGTCTTAGAGTCTGCAGAAATATAGTGGTGAACTAACCTAACATTTTGATGTAACAGATGAGGAAATTCAGGCAAAAAGCATGGTCAAGGATTAGTTAGCTGTGGAATCAGGAATAGGATTTTGGTGTCTGCATCCCTAGTCCAGTGTTCCTGCAACAGCCACATGCCTCCGCTTACTTCCTAGAATCAGGTGAAAGATTCCTTGGACCTGAACGCATGGTTCAGCCAAGACAAACAGTGGTGTATATTTTCAAATGCTAAATCTGGCATGCATATATTTGTTTGGTTTAAGGGCCTTTCAATTTTGCATTTTCTTACTAATTCTATTTCCAAAATGGTTACAGATCAGGTTAGATAGTGTGCATCCTTCGTTGATGGTCCATTGCCTACCCAACTCCTGCATCATATCTTTGAATGATGCTCAGAAGTACTCTGAATGGGATCTTGGCTCTTACCTAGAATTTGTAGTTTTAGTTGAGTACTTTGCTGACTGGATTTTACCAGTTAGCTTTTGGGGATTCTGAGATGGCAAACACACGGGGCCATCATATTTGTAATAGCTAGTATTATATTGAGAAAAACTAAGGGAACTTAACAGATGAAATCATCTTCAATATCACTTTGCTAGCCGTCAGTACAGTGTAGTGTAAAATTTAAAGTGTTTTATCCACATTTATGTTTTAACCACAACTTTGCTTCTTCTGGACATGGCAGTTGAAATTCTTTATACCCATTACTATCAGCTATCTTATCCTGAGTCATA
>NW_011888801.1:3727253-3729290 GCF_000151845.1 Pteropus vampyrus
TGGGAGAGCCCTTTAAAGTCTCAAGCTTCAGAATCCAAGATGGTGAATAATATTAACCAAAGGTCAAACTCTATAAAATGCTGAGACCAGGAAGGAGAAAGGAAAACAAATGTGTCTGTATTTGAGTGTGCATATGTATGGTATATGCATGTAACTATATATATAGATATATAATCCCGCTCTGTGTGTGTGTGTGTGTGTGTGTGTGTGTGTGTAGTATACCTACCAAGGTCAAAACTTGGAGCAAAGCACTATGGGAAGTACTTGGTGGAATAAGGCACAAGTCCTCATCTGAAGGAAACTAGAGGGAATGTGATCTAAAGTCATTAACTATTCCAGAAAAGCCTCCCTTTCCCTTTGATTTGGTAGTTGACATAAGATAATTCATCCTTGGATTTTGTGAGCAATAAAGAACAGAAAGCTTGTATCACAACAGTTGGTATAATCAGTTTTTCTCCTTTCTCCTGGAAGGTAGTGATAATATTTCTAGTTATACTCCCTGCTTTTAGAAAAAGTCTCTGCTGGTATCTAACCACCACAGTCAGGATCTTTGCTTCAGGATCTTGACAAGAGCAGGTTCTGATTCTCAAGCATTAAATCTTCATGGCTCTGATGCCCCTCAGTGTTCTCTTAGCTTCTGCCCCTAGTGATTCAGGTCATCACGGATGTTTTTTGTCTGTTACCCTAACTCAGGACACATGTACAGCAGCAAATTTTTCATTTGACAAAGTTAATTACAGCCATTGTATAGCTTATATCATTCCAACTGCCCATTGGGAAAGCTTTGAAACATATGTATGGGGTTTGTTCACTAGGAAATAAGTTCAACAAACCAGATTGGTGAGATTACACAGAAGAGAAGTTTGCGTCAGGGTTCCTCCTTGGATAATATCTTATTCCAGTCCTGTCAAGGATCAAACTGAACACCTGCTGCACTCTCAAGGGCAGATTAGTGTTAACTTGGAGCTGAGGGAAGCAATGAAAGGTTTTGCTTTTTTTGCTTTTTCATTAAACATTTTTTAAAATAAAAAAGTACAGAGGAAAATGTAATGATAGTTACTCATGTTCCCACCACTGAATATGAAAAAAAGTGTTAACATTTTATCATATTTACTTCAGATAATTTTTATTATTAAGAAAGAAAATATTAAGAATAAACGAAGTCTCTCACATTCCTTTCTCCTTAGGCCAATTCCTCCCATGTTGCTCCCCTAAAGCAAACACTATAATACTTGGCTGTGTGTCCAAGTCCATTATTCTTTTTACTGCATAGATATTTATATATCTACAGATAATATGAAACATCGTTTTAGTATCTTTAACAATTAATTCAATAGTGTTTTACTGTATCTTTCGCAACTTGTCTTTCTTGGATCAACGTGTGTTTTTGAGAACTATCCTTGTTGACGTATATACATAGATTTCATTTATTTTAACTGTTGTGCAGTATTCCCTTATATCAATATAATGAAGTTTATTTATCCATTCCTCTATAGATGGTCATTTCCAAATTTTTGCTCTTGTGACAAAGCTGCAGTACACATTCACATATATCCTTCCTATGGCACAGGGTTTATTTTTAAGGTTATGTATTTAAAATTGGGGTTTTCAGAGATATTTTGTTATATATTTCCTAATTACTTTCCAAAGTGGTTGCAGTAATTTTCAATCCAGAGGGTTTTAAGAGTTCTTGTTTTCTCTCCATCTTTTTCAAAACTTAGTATAGCCAGATTATTATTATTATTATTTTTGGCCAATATGAATATCTTCTGTTATTTTTCTTATTTATTTCTGTGTTCTTGAATTTTTAACCATTTATATTAGTTTACATATTTCATTATTATTTTGGAAATAATTCTGTTTTATTGATTTATTTTTATGTGTTTCTAGTTCATTAATTTTGGCTCTTTCTTTTTTCTTCTACTCTCTATGGATTTGCTCAGTTCTTTTATCTTTCTGATTTGTAGTTTAATTTATTTACTTTCAGTCTTTTTAATTTAAAATAAATTTATGTCTACATATTTCTAAGTATTGCTT
>NW_011888801.1:3731280-3741720 GCF_000151845.1 Pteropus vampyrus
GGGACTCAATAAGCATCAGCTAAAGAACTGGGGTAAAAAAATCTCTACTGAATAGGATGAGAGTTCCTTAGATATCTTTTATGTCAAGATTGCTAATTGTACTGCTTAATCTTCTAAATTTAAGTTCTTCCTGTTTCTTAACCATATCAAAATAACAAAATAATCCATTCAAAACTATGTGTTTCCTATAAAATTGTTCTATTAGATTAAGCTAGTGACAAGCAATTCCAAAATTTCAGAAGATTAACACAACAAAGTCTTCTCAAAGTTTTCTGTGTCTTGTGTGATTCCCCAAGCATCTGACATCCATATGGTGAACCACAGATCTAGGCAGTTTTCATGACAAGAAAAAGCAGCTTAGAACTTCAGGGAAAAGAGCTCATGGAAAACTCATACCAACTTCTTTATGCTTGCCTGAGAAATGACACATGTTACTTACACTAATAGCCTATTGGCCAGACTTGTTTTGCCATTTTATTGCAGTATGCCCAGGTGCCTAATTGTCTTTATTTATTATGCTCAGCAGTTGGTGTGTGCTTTGAGTCTAAGAATTTAAGACTTTCTTCAGTTACGAAGAAGTTATTTATTGCTATCTCTTTTAATTGTTTCTTAGTAGTACCTGTGTTGCTTAATTCTGGAAATCATATTACTATAAGTTGGAGACTCCATACATTTTACTTTCTCTTTTCTGTTTTTTACCTTATTATGTCTTAGTGCCACACTCACAACGATCTCCTCGGTATTATTTTCTAGTTCACCAATTGTCCCTTTAATATAGAAACTCTTGGGGTTATTCCATATAGAGAGTTTTGAAATTTTAATTACATTGTTTCTGTCTTCTAGTTTTTAACTGATTATTTTGTTATTTTTCTCAATTTATCTTTTTCATTTTGTTTAATATTTTCTTATTTAAAATCTATTATCTGTTCTTATATTTATTTGATGATTATGCAGAGACTACTATGTGTATTTTTCTCAGAAGTCAAATCATCTTCTGGTTGTTGATTTGTTGAATATCTTCTTATTCTGCTTTTTCTTATTGATTTTGAATTTTAGTTTGCTGGTTGATCTAGAAAAGGAAATTATCTTTTAAAAAAATCTTTAAATATCTTTCATACTGTGTGGATTTGCAGTAGCTCCCTGAGAATCTGAGATTTTGTGGCCCCCTGAGATCTCAGGCCAGAAACAAGTTTTTCACTAGTGGGCTGGGGCTCCTGTCCCACAGTGGTGCTAAGGATAGCACGCTTAGTACTTAGCAGCTTCTCATAGATCTCACGTGTGACTTGCTCTGTTCCTTCCTGTCTCACATATACATGTTTGATACAATGCACAACCCTATCTTTTTGGGTGTGTGTGACTTGCTCTGTTCTTTCCTGTCTCACATATACATGTTTGATACAATCCACAATCCTATCTTTTTTAATTTTTTATGTTTTTCAATTTTCCCTCCTCCATAAGTTGGGTGACCATACCAGCACCCAGTCATGCTGTGAATCTGGCTTGTGACCCTGATTCAGAGTTCAGTCCTTGACATTTCTCACTTCTAGACCTAGAGTTCAAAATATCACAGTTCCAGCATTTGCTCCTTGCTGTCTGTTCCAATATTTTTCTGGCGTATGGAGATATTTGACTTGTGTTGGGTATTGATATGACTTCATTTATGAAATTTTAGCTAAAATAGCCTTTTTATGGTAATTTGAGGAAGAAGCATTGACTATGTGAATTCATAGTGCCATCTTGGCCAGAAGTCTTTTAAGTTTAATTTCAAGAATTTATTTCGATTGTAAAAGAATTTATGCTCATTATCATAGACTTAAAAACTGTAAAAAATCACATAGGAAATATTTAAATAACCAAAATACAACTACAATCAATTCAACGTATTGTCATCTATATTTGGCTTTTCATTAAATGGGATTTACATTATATATTTAGTTTTATATCTTTCTCTTTTACTCCAGACATTATAGAATGTATTTATTATACCATTAAGTAATCTTCAAAAGCAATTTTTTAACAGCTCCTTAATGTCCCAACATATGGAGGTGCTATAAAAACATAAATCATCCAAATTTTTTAGTATCTCTTGTAGCATAAATTAGCATGTAATTACTGAATAAAAGAGTCTGAAGATTTTTAAGGCACTTGATACATATTAAAACAATTCTATCCAAACATGGTTTTCCAGTGTATGTTCCAATGGTATCATAACCATTCTCTAGTCAGTACGAAGTATTTTTCTCCAACTTTAACAGTTGAATAGATGAAAATTGCTGCTTATATATTTGTGCTTAGAAAAATTTCTATATCTGTTCAGATATTTCTGGTTTTATTTCTAATTTAAGAATTTTATTTATTCGAAATAAGACTCTAGGTTCCTCTCATTTAATCGGTTTTCCTAGAGAACCAGTTCGAATATTTTTTGTTTTTCCTTATTTCTGTACATAGTTTTCTTTTTCCTCCTTCAGCTTTTTGTTGCATATCTTATTTGATGACTCCTTAGGCTCATTGCTTAATTAATTAATTTTATTTATAGACTTTTTTTTCACAGTCTTACATGTTTTATTATTGCTATGTCTATATCCTGTAAACTTTGATAGGAATACACTTCATTATTTCCAAAGTAAACTATAATTGATTTTTATTTATACTTTGATCTCATGTTTCTTCAAGAAATATCTAGGTTTGTTTCAATTTTGCTTTAATTTTTATATTAATTCTACTTACATTGAGGTTTGACATTATTATTTTTAAAGAAATTTATCAAACATATTGAATGAATGGTCAAATTTTAAAGTGTCCCATGAGTGTTTGAAACGAGCGTATGTTTTCTTTTTGAAGAGTAGAAGGACATATATGTATACGTAAGATTATGTATTTATTTATATTTATATTATTCAAAGGTTTCATTCATTTTAATGTTTAATCTGTCATAGGCTAACAATTGTATGGTGTTTCTCAACCCATTATTTCTGGTAGTTTTGTGGTGTTCAATGATTATATCATCTGGCACATAAGTTATTTGTCTGTTATATCTTCATTGCATTGGATTCCCTTTATCAGCACAAAATATTATCTTCTTTTCCCAAGTTATTGCTTTCTTTCTTGGACATTGTTGCTATTATTACTTTTTTCAAGACATCTTTTAAATTTTATTTAAATGATTTGGTGATCTGTAAATATATTTAGTTTTCTAACACAAGTTATTAGGAATAATTTATGGCATTTAAATCTATTGCTATAATATATATGTGGGCTTAATTTTATCACATTATCTAATGCTTTCTTGCTTTTTCTTTTTATTCTAGAATTTGTTTTTGTCTTATGTAGAGGTTTGTAAGATTGAATTTTTTTCATTAATTTTACTAGTGATAATTCTTTTGTTTATCAAATGTATATTAAAACTATATTCTTCTATCAAATTCAGGAATAAATTCCTGATGAAGAATTTTAATTAATTAGGCTTAACCTGTTTTTATGTTTCTTTGTATTTACCTGTTTTCACTCCTTTTATCTGGTGTTATTATATCAACTTTTTATAACAAAATTCTGTTTTTTTTTCATATGCAACATCTTTTCAGACTCTAAATTTACTTGTGTACCCATTTGACAGCTCTCCATATTTGATCCTAAAAAGTTAATTACCTTCAAAGTTTTTTGCTATTTCTTTTATACTTTAACTGTTACAGTCTTGACATCAGTGTTCATCTTTCTTTGCCAGTTGACAGGTATTCATTTTTTTTTTTTTTTTTTTTTCATTTTTTTTTTTTTTTTTTGTGCTTTCTCAGGAAGAGAACATGAATGATTTTTCTTTCAGGATTTTAAGCTTAGCAAAATGTCTTCCTGCCACCTTTTCATATGAACAACTTGAATATAAATCTCTCAGGTTACAAGCTTTTCCAGTCACTACTCTGTACAAATTGTTTCATTGTCTTTTGACAGTTGATTTTGTGGAGAAGGATGAGAACAGCCTTATTTTTGCTACTTTAGGGATAAGCTTTTATTCTTCATTTGATTTTTGTAATTTTTAAACTTATCAATGAAATTCAAAATAAAATGGAATTTCTATATTTCTACTCATTTAAAATTTTTATTTAATTTTGTTCTCACTAAGCTCTTTAACTTATAAGTATTTATATTAGATCTTTTATTGTTAAGTTCTCTGTTCTGACTTCTGTCACTGTCATATTTCTCTTCGGTTAGATCTAAATTGTCTTCCATGTCTTTTATCTCCTTTTCTATTTCTTTTTCTCCTCTAAACATTGATAAATATTCTCAATTCTTTTTGTATTTTTCATTTAATTTTTATAGTTTCATTTCTGCTTTACTGCCTCCAATACAGATTTTTGTGTTATGATTACGTTTTGGATTTCCTTAGCTCTTTAAAGCATCCAGTTTCCTTATTACCTTTGCATTCATCTCAGAACACATGAGATCTCTGATCTCATTTCACAGTCAATGTTTTCTTATTTTTTGAAGATAGCGAATAGATGTGCTCTAAATTTTCTGCCTTGTATAGAAATTAATTTTCAAGTATATTCTCATTACCCAAATCAGTAGATTTCTCTTCTAAGATGTTATTGTTGTCTTTTTTACATAATTCATAGTTGCAGATATATATATATATATTTCTACATGCTCATCTTTGAATAGAACTAGCTCTACTCTAGTACCAACAGGACAGTTTTGTAAGTTGTTCTTTGCTTTTGCCCCACTTTAATTTGGTAGAAATCTAGCCTTGAAGTTTGAAGTAATGTAACTTAATTTGGGAGGTATAGAATACATTCTACTATGTAGATTTTCTGAATTGAATTTTGATACTTTTACTGACAACTGTATGTTTTCAATAAGCTAGAGAATCAAATGGACTTTTCAGTTTTTCTTTAGACAGTGCTACACTCAAAGTCTATATTCATTAATAGATGTTTCTAATGTTCTGTCTGTCTTTATCCATTTGTAAAGATTTTCTTCAGAGGAACAATCGTGAAAATTTACCTCTGTTTTCTTTATTGTCTTGTTGAAGAGGTACAATATAGATGAATATATTATAGAGAGGAAAACTGAAGAGATTGGAAATAGGGATTCTATACTTATATGGCTCAGAGGTCACTCACCATATGGATCATCAAAGTGGCAAGAGAGTAGGTGGCGTCTTATGACATGGCTTAAACCAACTGGTTTGCCTATGTCCTACACTTTTTTAGAAATTGTTTTTATTGTGGTTTAATTGATATATAACATATTAGTTTCAGGTGTGCAACATAATGATTTGATAACTATATATTGTGATGTGATCACCACAATAAATCTAGTTACCATCCATCACCATACATAGTCATACAATTTTTTTCTTGTGATGAGGACTTTTAGGATTTACTCTCTTAGCGACTTTCATATATACAACATAGTATTAGTAACTATAGTCACCATACTGGGTATTATATCCTCATGAATTATTTATTTTATAACTGGAAATGTGTACTTTTTGACCTCTTTTACCCAATTCACCCACCCCAGACTCTGGCAACTATCATTCTCTTCTCTGTATCTATGAACTCGTTTTTTGTTTGTTTGTTTTCTTTTTTTTAAATCAAGATAGAAGTGAGATCATATAATATTTTTCTTTCTCTGTCTAACTTATTTCACTTAGCATAATATCCTCAAGGTTCACCCATACTGTTGCAAATGACAAGATTTCATTCTTTTTTTATAGCTGAGAAATATTCCATTTTATATATATATATATAAACACATATATATGTGTGTGTGTGTGTATATATATATATATGTAAATATTCCATTATATATATATATATAAACACACATATATAAATTTATATATATGTAAATTTATTCATCTATCGATGGACATTTAGGTTGTTTCCATATCTTAGCTATTGTAAATAATGCTGCAATGAACATGGAGGTTCATAGATCTTTTTGAGTTAGTGTTTTCATTTTTTTGGGATAAATATTCAAAATAGAATTGCTGGATCACATGGTAGGTCTATTTTTAAATTTTCGAAGAAATATTATGCACTCTTTTCCAGTTCTCCAAATATGCATAAGTGTGGGGGAGCATTTTGTTTGGATGTAGAATATGATAAATGGTAAGTAGCCCTGAGATTTTGGGTCAGGACCTCGAGGCCATTCTGATTGTAGAGGGGGTGTGTTAAGTTAAATACTTAACTCTATTTTAAACAAAAAGGCTAATCACTTATCCGTTTTTGCTGCCCACACCACAAATGTTTGAAAGTCACTGAAACATTATAAAGTTAGAACTTATCTATGCCATATCATTTAATAGGCAGATAGAGTGAAATGTAAGATAAACATCGAATGACAAGAGATATCAGCCAGACAAAGATGAGAATAGAAAGCATAACAGGTATGAGAGCTAGTGCAAAAGTGATAAGTAGAGGATCTAAAATAAAGCCTATATAGCTGAAGCCTAATAGCCTAGTAGAAAAATAGTATGCAACCAGGATAGAGATGGCTAATTTAGTAGAGAAAAGATTTTTTTAAGCTAGGTTAAGGAATTTGGATTTAATTAAAATTTTATAGGAAGGCTCTGGGAGAAGAGGATTTAAAAAGATAAGTGATATAATTTGATGAGTTAGCAGCAAAGTTTTCATGTTTTTGTTTCATTCATTCATTCATTCATTCATTCATATATTCTTTCATTCATCAAGTAAACACATATTTATCAAATAACCAAGTTTTAGGCACTGTGATGGGTTTATATCTTAGAATTCCCAATTCCTTGTATGAGCATATTTCCATTATGCCATGTAACTTCCCTACTAGACTGTAAGCTCTGTGTGAACAGTGTCTGCACTGATATATATTTGAATCTCCTGTTTCTTACACAGTGTATGACTTATAGTAGTCCCTGACAAAATACATGGGTTAAATAAATGACAGATAATATCCCAAGTGTACACATTTAGAGGTCTCTGGAACAGAGAAGGATGTTTCTAAAGAATAGTTAAGAAATAGTCATCAGTGGTAGTGACCAGGCTTCCTCACTGATCAGAGACCCACTGTCAGTTTGTCAGACTTATTTAACCTTATAGTCAGGCTAAAGATGCTGCCCTTTCTATGCATAGATTTGCTGGGACTCTACCACACCAGATTTGGGCATGCTGACATAGAATAGCCAAGATTTGTCTCTTTAGTTGTCAACTAATGTTTATGAAGTCTCATGGCTGACGTGTGCATGAATTCAAATAGAGCTCCAAACCCTCCTCACCTACTGTGGATTCTACTACAAACACAGTCCTCTCTTTACATATCCTCCCAAGATTTTCAACAGTGGAACATCTGTTTTACTTTGAGGTAGCTATGATAAGCATCTGTGTGGAGGAATGATCTGAATAAAACCAGGGCACATTTGTTTGCCATGTTATGGATTATCTAGTCTTACATTGTTTATGAATAAATCATACAAGATGGATAAATTGGTAACCACAACAGCATGTTTTATATGGGATTCAAAACATAAATTCATGCATTTGTAATTTTTCCTGTAGAAACTAAAAATTGTATCTTTTAAATAGAAGATAGCATGGATTTTGACTATAGCTCAGCAATTTGATGCACAGATTCCAGAAATTCCTTAATTAAATTATAACCCAATTGGCAGGTTGAGGGTCCTAGCGTTCACAACTGTACTATGTCATGCATTAAACACAAGTGAGTCAAACATAAAATATAGTATCTTATGAGAAAAAAGTAAAACATCTATGTATGTAATACATATATATATACACATACACACACACACACATATATCTTCCATACTTGTATAAAATTATACAAATAATCCCTAGAACTTATTTTAAAGATAAGAAATATAACGAAGGTTCACAAAAGTTCAGGGACTTCTTAAAGTCATGCAGGCAATTAGTAACAGTCTGAACTGAAAATCACAGGTTCACATTTATAGTCTAGAATTTTTGGCTTACACAACAACTGCTTCATCGATCAGTTATTTTGAAACCATATTTGGGAGCTATCAATTACATTAATTTAGTGTAAAGCTAAATACAGAATAACATCCATTATGAATTTTTCTTTGATTTGTTGTACATAAATAATTCTTAGAATGAATAGATACAAGATGGAGAGAAAAGACCAAAAAAAGACCATTGGGTTATTGCATTAAGGAATCTGATCTGCACTGGCACATGGAATGTCTAAATTGCTTACAAGAGCCATTTGTTATATTACTTCCATTGTTAAAGTATCAGTGTATGTATTATGTATTTTCCTGTTGTTTCATGCAGACCTTTATAAAAGGCAAATTTTGTCACTCTATGACTGCCCTATTCTTTGTTCCAATCTGGCCATTCTAAAACAAGCAAACAAATAGAAAACCTAAGAAACAGTGAATAATCATTTGAAAAAACAAATAAACAACAAAACATGTGTCTCTTTAAGAATAAATTTTAAAAAATGATTGTTTGAGACTTTAGGATGATCTTGGTCTGTATTCACTCAGCTAGAAGCAAGCTGTTCTCATTTCCCATGACTTTGGCTCCCCTTTCATTTGTATTTTCCATTTCCTTTGCCTAGGCCAGATGTGTGGATTTCCCTGTTGTGCCCAATGATGGAGTAGACTTTGGTGAAACTCCCAGGACTATTCGTAATCTGCTGGCTTTGCAGAGGTCTCAAATGCTGAGAAGAACAAATTCTGATGTTTCACAGCCACAGGAAGAGGGTTAGAGATGTTGAGAGAAGGACAATTTGTGTGGAGTTTTCACATATGTTTCTCCTTGATGGAGAATCCAGGGCAGGGATTTGGTACTACTGAGGCCAAGTTGTAATTCTGCTCTCTTTTTTTCTTTGTGGCTTGGGAGAGCAGCCACAATGAGTGCAGAGTTTTAGCTTGGAGCACAACTTCCTCATCCTAGAATGCCAGGGTTGGAAATGCCATTAAAGGTCATGTTGCCTGGCCTCCCATGAAAATTAATATAAGAGAGATCAAGAGAGATTTTGTTTATAGAAGAAACTGTCTCCTAGAATCTCGAACTGTTTGCTGCCCTTTGAAACAATGTCTATGGCCAGGCTGAATTGGTGAACATTATAGAAATGGGTGAAGGAATGGTGTTAAAGGACATTCATCTAGCTTCTCACTCAGTGTGAAAATCCCTTGGTTAGAAGTGGAAAACATAAGATATATTGGTGATGTCAGATTGGTATGAAATTCTGGTCTTAGAATGCCATTTAAACTCAGGACTATAATAAGTGGTCTACTAGTCAGCCCTTCCTGTGAGGTCTAAGATAATGTATGCACACAGTCTGAAACAAGAGGAGATAAAGCTTTAATACTAGCTGGGGGCATCAGGAATATGCTTTAATACAAAAACACTGATGGGCTAGAATGAATTCTATAGAAGACTCTTATTTAAGTCAACTAAGGTTGACTTAAGGGTCTATGTTAGAACAAAAGGAGGCCAAAATATCTATTCTCTCTATGTCCACTCCATGATCAAAATCAAGTTGTAGATCTTACCACTTTGCTGTGAGAAAAGACCTCACACACCAAATAGCATCAGATGCAAGCACAGAATGGGAGTATATATAGTCTATTGTCTGGCATTGGTGCATGGAGTGATGAAATTGTTGCTATTTTGATCCTGGCCTTTAATTTTTTGAGGGACATAAAGGTTAAGTTGAAGACATGAAGGTGAGTTGCTCTTTTAATTGTGGTCTTAGCTATAACTCTGACCTTGAATGATTTCTGCATTTTCTCAGATGTCTGGGGGTGCTCAGAGTCACATTACATTGTCTCCAAGTATTGTCATGTCCCTGTCTTTAGCATCCTTTCAGGCTCCTCTTTACTACAAACTAAGACAATACTTGGTGCCAATCTCCCACTGGGAAAGAACATTCAGGGTTTTAGTTTCGACTTTTCAGTTTAATGCTTTTCCATTTTCAGTTCAAGTCAGGTACAATTCATCTTCATTATTAAAGTCGATTCCATAGTTGCAAATTTGCCTACTCACTAAAATTTGTAACCCCCCAATCAATACTGATGCATGCTCATGAGCGTTCACAGATATGCACAGAACAGCAAAAGGTTTGAGTTGACCAACGAGCATGTTTCCAGCTGAGATCAAATAAGATCACATTCTGCCTTCTTGTTTCAGCTCTCATACTATAAATAAATGTCCTTTTCACAGTCTATTTACTACTATGCTTTTCATGTTTTTGTGCTTTTCGTTGGTGATTTTGATGTTTAAAATCACCTCCAAGTGTACTGCTGAAGTGCTGTCCAGTTTCCCAAAGCACAAGAAGGCTGTGATGTATATACCTTGTGGAGGAAATACATGTGTTAGATATGCTTTGTTCAGGCATGAATTACAGTGCTGTTGGCTGTGAGTTCAATGCTAATGAATCAACAATATATATTAAATAAGTTGTCTTTAAATAGAA
>NW_011888801.1:3742910-3762948 GCF_000151845.1 Pteropus vampyrus
AATAAGAAGTCAGTAAAATGTGAAGATTTTCTCAGGCCCATATGAAGAGCCTAGCCAGATACACATTTTTTATTCCTTTTGGTAAATAGATTCAGATTTGGTATGATTCAGTGAACTAAAAAATATCCCCTGCTCGGAGCTCTTCTCTGCTGCCTAATTGCATGATGCTTAACAGATCCTCCTCACATAACACCAAATAAGGGCTGGCTGGAAATCAAAACCTCTTTGCCAAGCACTTCAGATTTTCCAAAAGAACTCTAATATTCCTAGAGATGCTGACTAATGGAATTGGGGAACTTAGTGGGTTGGTGATAAAGCCCCACAGATCAGTGGCCTGTTGCCAGTGTTTTTTTTTTTTTTTTTTGACTCCAGATTTTGAAATCTTTCCCCACATCCTCCCTAAAAGGAACTTCCTCCATCATGTGGGACTGATCGTTGGGGTGGGGGCTTCATATCTCTTGGAGAAATCTGAAAGGGAAGCACAGAATGTTAATAGGCCCAGGTTTTGCCCTCCATTCTGTATTGCTCTGCCCCAAAATACAAAACCTAATTAGTGCATCCAGAGAACCGTTAAATGGATTTCATGCTGTTTAATAAATGCTTTACGTGCTTTGATGCCACTGCAAAATGTGTGGTTGAATGAGGGTGGGAATCGAGAGAGGAAATGATTGCTGTTAATGCTTTTGCCACTGTTATGCACTTTAGGGTGAGCATCCGAGGTGTGTGTGTTTGTAACTCAGGAATTTCTCATTTTCATCCAAATTTTCCTCCCTTTGGCTATCCTATTATTTTCCTGGGCTTTTTCTCAGAGACCTGGTTTCCAGAGGCTTAACTCATAATTGTAGCCATTCTGAATAATTAGAATTTGCCAGCGACTGATAAGTGCTGAGTACCCACTGTGTAATGAGCACAGAATGAGACACAGGAATTAGAAGATATGACCTTTGTCTCTAGAGAACTATGCCCTTTTGGGGGAGATAAAACATACAATATCTGATTTGCAGAGTGAAAACATGATCTGACATTCAAAGACCTCCATAATTTATCCCTTATTTAGTTACTGGTCTGTGACATGGATCTTCTCGCATAGACTGGTCTTTGTTGTCTTCTACATCAGTAGTTGCTAAACTTTGATGCACAGTAGAATTACCTGGAGAGCTCCTAAAACAAAACAAAATAAGAACAAAAACAACCAGTATTCAAGCTGCACCTTCTGTCAGTGCTTCGAGAACTTTAGCCTTCATCAGAATCACCTGGAGGACTTGTTAAAAACCATTGCTGGGCTCCACACCCAGAATTTCTTAGTCGGAAGGTCTGAGGCTTGATAATTTGTATTTATAAAAGTTATTGCTAATGCTGCCAGTCCAAAATCATATTTGAGGATATTTGTCCTTTATCAATGAAATCAGAATCTCTGTGGCTTTAGTATCTTTTTTAATTCTTCTAATGATTCCAGTGTGCCACCAAGGTTAAGATCCATATAGTACACATTCCTTGCTAATTAATGCACACTGTAGAGGCAGACTATCGTCCACAATAAATTTCTCTGAATGTTTCCTGTGATTTGGTTCTTTTTCTCACTAGACTATAAAAGCCTTGATGACAGGAAATGCGTATCTTTTACTTTTCTTGTGTTTAGGTCTTTCCATCACGAACTAAGAGACTGGGGGAATGAAAAATCTCTAGTGACTCCATATTTAAGACGGAGACAAACCTTTGTTGAATTTCACTGTTGGTGAAGTCTTCTGAAGCATCAGTTCTCTATTCACATAGCTTATTTCTTAGTCAGGAAGCAGTCTGTGAGTGCTCAGATTTCTACACCAACCTGTTAATACTTTGCTTCCAGAATGATTTATGGGAAATAAAGAGGCCTGGTATCATACTTACTGTTTTTTTTTTTTTAATCAAATGTTCTTCCTCATAGGTAGCATGCCTTCGTTATAGAACCATAAACATTTTGAGAAAGCAACAAGATTGCAGTTATAACATGAAGTTATAACATGAAGCAACAAGATTGCAGTTATAACATGCAGTTATAACATAGACAAGGGAGATGGTAAACTAGGAGAGTCCAGAATCCTCATCAAACTATTAAGGAAGGGCCCCATACCTCTCAGTTGTGCTGTCTGTTAAGAGATTTTGTGCTATTCATTGTGTGATCCACACAGAGCCACCTGGGCTCTTGTTAAGACTGTAGACTCTCAAGCAATACTAGGCCTCCTAAACCAGAATCTGCATTTTTTTCAAGAGATCAGGTGATTCATATACACATTAAAACTTAAAGAGAAAGATAGAAGAGTCTCTTAGAACTCTCTGGGAGTTCTAGATTGGGAATTAGATTGGGAACTAGACTGGGAATTAGAAGAACTGATTTGGTATTTAGTTCCATCTGTACTTCAGTTTCTCCATGTGGGAAAAAATGAGTATAATAAGTCTTATTCTTTCAATTGATGTGAATAGGTGGTAAAAGGAAAGTCGTAGGAAAGGTCTAGACGTCCGATGGCCAGAAGATCCACCCTCTACCTCCTTACCCACCTCTTTTTTGGCAACTCTCTTGGATGCCCATCTCACTTCAAGCTGCATTTGGGTTTGGTAGGTAAGATGTCCCAACTGCACCAACTTCAATTATGAGAAGTAGAGATTCTCCCATAGACACATATTTCTCCAGGCAACCTGCATCACCAACCTCTGCCTAAGCCACGTGGAGTGGAGGCTTCCCTACCTAGACTTGCCTTCAAGGCAGGCCAGGTTACAAGAATATAAGTGAGGAGAGACCCACCAGAAAGCCATCTCCAGTTACTCAGCATGCCCTTCCTGGACAACTAGGAAAGCACAGAGGGAACAGTGGGGGTTGTTGAGCTCAGCTCGTGTTCCCGATAGTGCATAATTAAAGTAAACACCTGTGTGGCTGCTAAATCACTTCCCGCTGTTCCCTGTGCAAATGCTATGCTCAATAACTCTACAAGTGACTCATTCTTTCCACCCAACCAAGGTAGAACACAGAGCTGCAATGTATAAAGCTGGCAAGTTATTAGTTCAGGACCCCATAAAGGATCTCTTAAGATTAATTTGTTACTCATGAAAGCTCATAGATGAGAAATGGACCTCTCTCCAAATACCGTACTTTGGTCAGCATATCTCTGTATCCAAAGCAGGATCATAGAAGAGCTCTGGAGCTGCTGGAACAAGAAAACCTTAGACCACAGCTGAAATACTGTAATGTGGGCCAGATGCCACCCCAGGGGAAAACAGCCAACAACAGTGAAATGAGATGCAAGTGAGACCTATGGATTTTCTTGGAAAAGGAGGAAAGGGAAATAAGAGTAAATCAAAAGGCAAGGCTATCATTCTGAAAGGTCCTCTTCCTGTGGCTGAAGTTTATGGGGCACTTTGGTTACCACTAGGACCTTGTGGGCCCCCAGCTGCCCAGCGCAGAGGAGATAGACTCCCCTTCACCAGGATTGGGAACAGGATTCAGTGTGATGACAAGCCAGCTTTGTAATTTACTTATTTCAGGGCAACGCAACACCACTTTCACTGTGAGCTTTAGTTTAAGCAGATGAGTTAAGGAGCCTGAGATCCAGCAAAGAGAATTGCTGGATGTCAGAGGGGAAGGGAGGGCTTCAAAGGAAAAGAACTATATTCTGAGAAGAAAGGACAGGTACATATTCACTCCGTGCAGTCTCTGCTACGTCACTTTTGTTCTCTTCATGGCTTTTGCCACTAACTGAAGTTATGTTGTTTATATGTTTGCCTACCTATCAATTTTCTGTCTTCCCAACTAGAATATGATCTTTGCAAGAGCTGGACTCTTGTCTAACTTGTTCTTAGCTTTATCTTCAGCACTAGTCCAATGCTTGGTACATAATAGCTACACAATAAAAGTTCTGAAAGAAGAAGTAAATTTATTATTTGGGGACTTTTATTACGAGTAATTCTGGTTTGGCAAGTTTTGGAGCTGACATTGATCATCATTATCTTTCCTTCATGGGGAAGATAGCACATAAAATAATTTAGGGCCATTTTCTGCCTTCCCCAAAAGTTGCGTAGATTCTTTACTCTTCCTCAGTTTGTCAGAACACTTGGAAAAGCTATCTTGGGTGTCCTGGCATAAAGTTTTCAACACACATTTGTTAAGCACGGTATACCTACATTGTACTAAATGGGAGGATACAAGATGAGTGTCATAATTTCCTGCTCTCAAGGATTTCATAGTGTGCTGAAAAGTAATAGGATTGCAAATGAACAATGAGTCCACTTGTGTATAAGGGCTATGATGGAGATGTATATAAGTTATACCTGAAGGATATACCTTGAATTCAGGAGGAAAATGGAGAAAAAATAGTAATAGCTATCTGGAAGAAATTATTCTATTCTGAGTCTTGAAGAAAGAATAGAATTGGCTGTGGGTTATGAGACTGTGGTGTGCTGGAAACTACAAGTGTAAGGTATGAGCGGACAAGTGGTAAGGTATTAGAATGGATTGGTACCCAGTCAGCATGCCTACAATAAATAGAGAATTTAAGAAAAGCACTCCAAGGTAGAGAGACGTTCCCAGATGAGAGATGGCTAGGGGATTTGGATGAACTCCAGTGATACAATGCACCCAGTGGACAATTTAACCAAGGTTTGTTCATTTGTGCTTATATACCTGAATTACCTTTCCAATTGTAACTTCTCGTTCTTCTGTTGGCTATCTGTTTATCATCCTATTCTTTATTCGTTTGAGTAAAAATAAGAAGAATGATGTAAACTCAAATATATCCATAATTTCTCAGTGAGCAGCCCTGTCTGAAACAGTAATTTAATTAAAATTCAATATAGAATAGGGCTTCCAAATGATCTATGGGTTTTCATTATTCAAGTTTTTCTTGTATCTATATTGCCATAATAGGTAATGAGGTGTGAATCTTTGTGTATCCATGTGCATATGCATGCTTATATGATCATCTCTTGGAGGACATGTGGCATAGAAAATAGGACACCTCTTTGACCCAAGGTACAGAGTAGCTTTTCTCTCCTCTTTGTTCCAACATGACTTTGTGGACATGTGGACATACTGAGGAAGCAGACAACAGAGGCCATACTTATAGAATTGTTTTTTCAATATAAAAAATGAGAAGATGAAAAGGATGGAGACTCTCAGTCAGATTGCCTCTAACTCCCTTTTTTGATTTATGATCGAAGTTGGCAATTTGAATCCAGCGTAATTTCTGCCTCCTGGGTAATAGGTAGTGTCTGTCTTCATTGTTCTTCTGTAATCTCAAGGGCTCAAGTGGTCAACCCCTATGATACAAAGGCTTTGGGAACATTTGCAGCAATGGCCTATGAGCCTCGCAAAATAAAATATTCACTAAGAATTACCCCATAGAAGCTTTCTGGTTCACTTGTGACTTAAGCTAAAATTTTAAGACCCGAATGTGTCATCTTCTTTCTGTAAATAGTCTAGTAAGGCGGTCCCCAACATTTTTGGTGCCAGGGACCAGTGCTCCTATGAGAATCTAATGCCTGATGGTCTGAGGTGAAGCTGAGGTGGTGATGCTAGTGCCAGGGAGCACCTGCAAATACTGATGAAGCTTGCTCGCTCACCTACCGTTCATCTTCTGTTGTGCGGCCAGATTCCTAACAGGCCATGGACTGGTTCCATTCTGTGGCCAGGGGTTAGGGACCCCTGCTCTAGTATACCCAGAAGCAGTCTTCTGGTTCACAGTCCTTGAAGCCATCATTACCATCTTAACAACTAACTACATCAGTCATTCATTCACCCAAGACACGGTCAACCACAATGATAACTTGAGGAACTTGATGCAACTGTTTACAATAGAGGCAAGATAAGTATATATCCAAAACAACCCTAGAATCCCATCTTTGAAGGTCTGTTTCCTAGGACCATTTCTGAGTACTGGCACACCAGTTATTTTGACAGAGATAATTTAATAATTGGTTAAATAGTATAATAGTTCGCTAGTGCTGCTTCACATAATACCACATACTAGACCACTTAAACAATAGAAATTTTTTTTCTCACTGTTTCAGAGGCTAGAAATCCAAGATCACACAATGCAGTATACGAATGATGTATTATAGGATTATATACTTAAAGCTTGTATAATCTTATTATCCAGTGTCATACCAACACATTAAATATTTTTTAAAAAACGTGTTGGCAGGGTTGGTTCCCTCTGAGGCCTCTCTCTTTGGCTTGTTGATGGCTGCCTTCTCTTTGTGTCCTCACATGGTCAACTCTAGGTCTGTATGTTTGTGTACTGATCTTTTCTTATAAAGAGACCAGTCATATGGCCTACCCATATGTACTCACTTTAATTACCACTTTAAAGAGTTTCTTTCCAAATAAATCATCTCATAATATTTGCCAGGAATTGGTTTCAGGACCCGGAGCTCCCTGCCACATCAATACCAAAATCGGCAGATGCTCAAGTCCCTTATATAAAATGGTGTACAACAGCGAATACAGTTGGCCCTCCACATCAACAGATTCCCAACCACAGAGTGAAAATACTGTTTTTGATCCATGGTCGGTTGAATCTACAGATGCAAAATGGAGATACAAAAGGCCAACTTTATGTTTATTGAAAAAAAATCTGTGTATAAGTGGACCCAGGCAATTCAAACCATGTTCAAAGATAAACTGAATAGTCATATTCTAAGTATGGAGATTAAAACTTCAACATGAATTTGTGGGGGACACATTTCAGCCCATAGCAAACAAGTATTTGAGGACTAAAAAGGCAAAGAGGGAATGCTGAAATAACAGAGATAGTAACTGCAAGAAGCAGTTACCCTACTCTTAGGGCTAGAGGAATAAAAGGAAGAGATTGGAGTTAAGAGAACCTAGAAGCTTGGATAAGGGGCCTTGCAGAATTGGGATCTAGCCCTCTAAGGAGCAGGTGCTAGTAGCTGCTGCTGGCAGCTATGACAGGGGTACAATTAGACTGGTGTTTGGGAACATGGGAAGAACTGGAAGGAACATGCCTTTTCTCCCTCTTCAGCCTTCCAGTCTCGCTTTAGTGCCCTCTATAGTTAGAAGTTAACAGGTGTCCACTGGTAAAGGAAAAAATTAACTTACAGCTTACAGCCCCAGCATGATAGGGCATATTACTAAAGGATGAATTTGAGCTGTGAGAGAATAATTTAATAACCAGTATACTTTTTTCAGCTTCTTTTAAATCATATTCTGTTCTATAGCCTTGATTTTATTATTTAGCAACATATGGAAAAAATCTCCAATGTTTGTACTCTTCTAGTGCATGAATTCTAATGGCTTCATGAGGATATACCATAATTTCCTTAACCAGCTTTCTATTCTTAGCCATTAGTTGTTTTAAAATTTTGTTGTTCTTTAAACAGTAATCAGCCTGCTAAATCTAAGCACATATCCTTAAATAATCCCTTAGGATAGATTTTTAGAAGTGGAGTTACTAAGCCAAAGAATGAATATTTTTAAGGTAAAACTCACTTTTTTAAACTCTAGAAAACATGAAATATGTATGGTTCCTTCTGCTTGGAATATAATAAGGTGAGATTATACTGTCCTAAAACAGTGGGTACAGGGGAGGGTTTAAATAGTATCTGATGAATATGAGCAGTAGGTATGAAAATATAATTATGTCAGAGTGTAACAAAACCTTTCCTTTAAGAAAGCATTTAAAGGTGAGGGGAATGTTAATAGTAGCATCTGTCTCGGTTGGCGGAGATACATTGTTGTTACTGATTTTAATGCAATTACATTCTTAGCAGAACTAATTTTGTAAAGCATTGCCCTAAATAATCCAATTTTACTTGGTGCTTATGGTTGGACAAAGAAGTAGGCAGGATTTATATCAGTATTTATGGAGTATAGCCTTGTAGGAATTATGCTGGCCAGAGGATATTGTTATAAATCTATAATGATGGTTGTACTTTTAATTTCATCTTTAGTATCTGAGTTGTAGCCTCCACAATTAAAAATCCATATCATAAAATATTGGCCTGTGACAATTTTATTTTTCTCCTGGGGTACCTTGATTTTCTATGATATGACTCAGTCAGTCCTCTGTGGAGGACAAAGTTCCAGATGGTTCTGAGTCAGAAGTTTGAAGCCCACTTTCCTGGCAGAGATTTGGTATGCAAGTTTGGGTGCTACCCTCAGAAAATCTGAATTCAAGCCTTTGATAGTTTCCTAAGGACAATTCTGAGAAAGTCACTACCCCTTCGGCTGGTTTCCTGGTACTGGGGTATGCTCAGTTTTATAAGGCTAAATAAATTGATAAATTCAGCTGATTCAGAGCGTTTACATAATCTCTCCAATGTCAACAGTCATTTAAATTATCCTAACTTTATACTGAATCTCCAAAATCCAATTACTAGCTAATAATAATTGTCAGTTTTACTTTAAACCTTTAATGATAGGTCACAAGGGATGTGTAGCAGCAGGATTAAATCGCTGTAGACTGTAGCTGTGCCCAGCCTTAAATTACTTGCCTCTTATCTCTGGCTAACAGAGCCACTATATGTTTTGTCACCATTTTTGCTAAATAGAATAAATGTCACCAAAATTAATTTCATCTTCCTTAAATTAGCTTCTTAGTGTGATTTCTCACTTCAGTCAAAATTTATTTCTTCAAGAATTTAATTTCCTCCTTCATTTCTTTTATTTGAAATAGCGAGACTTTTCCGGAGCAAATGTCTTTTAATCACCAGCTGGCAAGTTTTGAGGCTTGCTTTTCATTAATAATTGCTGACCCTTTTGGAGGAGTGTTGGAGGGCATTTCTGTTGCATTTCAGCTATTGTATGTCTTTAAAGAGAGTAGACTGAGATCTTTCTGAAGACTCTCAGAGAAAGTTCTAAACCTTGCATAGACCAGGAAAGATAAAAATTACCACAAAGAAACCATTTTTTTCACATGAGGGATGATTCATCAGGGAGTTTGTAATTAGGTAGTTCAATCGTTTTTACTATTTTTAAATCATTTTCAGGTATATACTTTTGACAATAGCCATCCTTTAAGTAAAGCAAGTGTTTAGAAAAACAGGAGGGATTTTAAAGTTAAACTTCTTGTCATAGAAGATGAAAAAAACACAAAAGGGTCACTGTACTCTAAAAAATATTCTAAAGGTAGGATGATAGCATCCATAACAAATTCTATTTGCTCACAGTGGAAATCCCATGGTATCAAAACAGTGGGGGTGGGGGCTGGGGTGGGGAGAGGATTGAAAAAAAAAAAGAGAGAGAGAGAGAGAGAGAGAGAGAGAGAAAGGCAGAAAGGCAGCATGTGAAGCTCTGTGACATGCTTGCCAGTGAAACAAGCTAACTGAAAAGATTATGAGAAAAAAAAAAAAAACTAATGTCTCTGGATATCATCTTAGAAGAATACAGCAAATAAAAAATTAGTTTTTGAGAAAGTCCATTAAAACTCAAAAGGAACAATAAGATTTTATGGCAATTGAACCATGACCCATTCCTTCCCTCCCTTCCCCATCTTAGATGGAAACTCATCCTGGGCAGGTGTGGCCAAGATAGTAGGGTTTCATCTCCCTTCAGTTCCCAATCAAGGAAGATGATATCTTACCTTCAAGAGCAGCAGGCTTACTCATTCCAACTCCAAGTTTGTAGAGGTTAAATTTCTGGCGCATGCAGCCATAACTTTGGGGGCTCCTTTCTATACCCAAACCCCACTCATAGGGTGGAAGCTTGCCCTAAGTGAAGAAAACTGAGAATACTGTGGCCTTTGTCACTCTTGCCCTAGTTTGATTATTGGGTGGAGGTTCTACACTGGGAGAGGCAAGCTTAAAAGACAGGACCTTACCACCCCCTGTCCAGTGCTTGGAACAGTGCCTCAGAGATTTTTCCCAGGAGGATAGGCAGTCCATAAAAACAGAGAGCTCTGAAACTTTCCCCAAAGGAACTGATTTTCATTTGAAACAGAATGTGGGAAAGTTCAACTAAGGCCACTTTTATAAACACTGGAGATTTTGGTAGTTAGCAATTATGAACAGGCTAATAACTCTCTGAAAGCACAAAACTAAACCAGAAACCAGCAAATTTACCAGAGAGAACCACAGGAAAGACAGCTACAAGAACTCTCTTGGGTTCACAACAAACCTTAAAAATTAACCTCAAAAACTACTTCTACCCATGTACAATTCAGTGACATTAATCACATTTACAATATTGTGCAGCCATTACCAATGTCTATTTCCAAAATGTTTTATCACCTCAAGAAGAAAATCTTTAACCATTAAGCAATAACTCCCTCTCCCCTCATGGGCAAGGATAAACAACTAACTTCTTATCAGAAACAATGGAGGGCAAAAGCCAGTAGGATAACATCTTCAAAGTGCTCAATTTAAATAATTGTCAAACGAGAGTCTTATATCCAGCAAAATTATCTTTCAAGTATGAAGATGAAATAAGACATTTATTTTTTGTTTACAAAAAAACGGAGCTTTCATTGCTAGCAGACATGTCTTACAAAAAATTACTAAGTAAAATTCTTCAGGCTGAAAGCAAAAGACCCCAGATATTAATTCAAAACCACTTAAAAAAAAAAAAAGAATGCCAGCCAAGATAGTTATGTATTAATAAAAGATAATATAAATGCATATTTCTTCTTTTTTTCCATTAACTGATTTAAAACGCAGGATATAAGATCAACATAGAAATATTAATTGTATTTCCATATACTTGCAATGAACAATCTGGAAGCAAAGTTAAGAAAAGTAATTACATTTATAATAGCATGGACATGAGCATGGTACTACTTCAAATTCATCTTACAGATTCAAAGCAATTGACTTTCTTTTCAATTTTGAAACTTACACAAAGCTACAATAATCAAAACAATATGATACTGGCATAAGAATAGACATATAGATCAATGGAATAGAATTGAGAGTCTAGAAATAAAGCATCACATTTACAGTCACTGATATTTCATGAGTTCGTCAAGGCAATTCAGTGGGGGAAATAATAGTCATTTTAATAAATGGTGCTGGGGTAACTGTATAATCACATGAAATAGAATGAAGTTGGACCCCTACAAAGCTCAACTCAAAATGGATCAAAGACCTATATACAAGACCTAAAAGTGTAAAACTCATAGAAGAAAACACAGGTGTAAATCCTCGTAACCTTTTGTTAGGCAATGATTTTTTCCTAGATATGACACCAAAATTAGAGGGGACAAAAGAGAAAAATAAATAAATCGGACTTCATCGAAATTAAAAATGTATATTCTTCAAAGAACACCACCAAAAATGTGGAAAGACAACTGACAGAATGGGTTTTTTTGCAAATCATATATCTGATAAGAACTTGTATTCAGAAATATAAAGAACACTTAACAACTCAATAATAAAAAGGCAATTATCCCATCTAAAAAATGACAAAGGATCTGAATAAATATTAGTTCTAAGAAGATATGCAAATGGTCAATTAGTACACAACCAAATGCTCAACACATTAGCCATCAGGGAAATGCAAATCAAAACCTCAGATATACCTCCTCTTGCCCACTAAAATGGCTATGATCAAAAAAAGATAGATAACAACTGTAGAAAGGATATAGAGGAATTGGAACCCTCATATGCTATTGGGAATATAAATAGTGAAACTGTTTTGGAAAACAATCTGGTAGTTTATCTAAAGATTAAACATAGGATTACCATATGACTTAGCAATTTCACTTCTAGATATATATCAAGGAGAACTGAAAATGTGCACTGAAAAAAACTTGTGTATAAATGTTTATAGCATCATTCATAATGGCCCCAAAAAGTGGAAATAATTCAAAAGTCCATCAATTGATAGATTGATAAATAAAAGATAGTATTCATACAATAGAATATTTGGCAATTAAAAGAAATAAAGTACTGATGTATGCTATAACCTGGATGAACCTTGAAAACATTATGTTAAGTGAAAGAACCCAATTAAGAAAATGCCACAGATAGTACAAGGTGAATCTATAGAGGCATAAAGTAGTTGCCTAGGGCTGAGGGAATTAGAGGGAAGAATGAGGAATGACTACTAATGATCATGAGACTTCTTTTTGGGTTGATGAAAATGTTCTCTAATTGTGGTGATGATCACATAACTGAATATTTAAAAAACCTTGAATACAGACTTTAAACTAGTGAATGTTATGCTAAGTTTATTATATCTCAATAAAGTTTTAATGAAAAAACTAAAGCGAAGTCAGAAAACATTAATTCAATCACAGTTTTACATTTTCTTCCAATATGACTCTAGGTAGTTTTCATATTTGTGGGTATTAGTTTTATATATAAGACAATAGCTTAAACTAAAAAATTCTTAAAGGGGTACTTGGTGATCTAGGGCAGGGGAGAGGGGCTTAGTTAGGGATTACAGTTACCAAGAAGACTTCTCCCACACCAGCTTCATAAGTGTGCAACATATGCCCCATGCTTAGAGGAGCTAATGCTTGGTTTAATTCTCTTAAGTTTTGAGCAAAGAGTCCTGCATTTTCATTTTGCGCTGGAACTGATGAATTACGTAACTAATTCTGATTTCACAGGTAGTGAGAAGGGACTGGGATCCTTTAACTTCCTACAGTGCACAGGGCTGTCCTAGTGAATAATTGCCCTGTCCAAAATGCTCTTACGGGAAACACTGGTTGCTAAAGAATGGTTGAGCTCTGAAGTGCTACAACTTTTAACTACTAGTGTACTAGAAACTAATCTGAAACTCTCAAGAATAGCATGTGTTCTTCAAAAAAGTACTGTGATTTATTTCACATACCTAAAAGAAAAGTGTGGAGTGTCCAAGGCATTTGGGGGTTTGGTTCCTCATTTTGTTTCCTGAGATTGATAATATACTCTATCTGAACCTTGTATGCTTCCATTAACGGGCCTGTTGAAATTTAGAAAATTATAGCCTCAACTTGTTTTATTTTAGTATTAGGGGGTTCCTTAAGAAACTGCCAACTCAGTAACTTCCATGGCAAAAACAATTGTGGTTTTTGGAGAATTTCTGCTGAATAATAAAGTTCTAAGCTAGTAACTTTATGTACAATATTATATGTAGTTTTCCCATCAATTGTTTAGGTTGATTATGATTATCCCAACTTTACAGATGAGGAAACTGAATCTCAGGTTAACAAAGAAAAATTAAAAGAAAATTGTGAGTCTTCTTTTTTTTAACTTCTCAACTGCCATTAGATGAAATCTGAAATCCATAGGTAGCTCTGTCCTTTGTTGACTTTTCCTCCAAATATATTTAGGACTTACTAGAAGAATTAGTGTTTGAATTCATTGATATATAATACTGCTATACGCTTACATTATTATAAAATCATATAGTTGTGTTATATTTATGTACCAAGATTTATTACATACCTAGGTTGAGTATACTCTACATGAGATAAAAATACTGAATTGGAAAGTGAAAGATTCAATCATTTCTAAAGTCATAGAATATTAGAGATGGAAGAAATCTCAAGGGACTCCTGTGCCAATCCACACATTTTACAGATGTTGAAACTGAGCTCTAGGTAGGTTTACTATATTACCTATATGCACATAATTGATAAAGGATATTAATGACAAAGTTAGGAATATAATTTGTGAATTAAAGTGAATTCTAGATTCATCAGTCTTTCCAAACATTACTTAGCTCTCTTTGGTCAGTTTTATCTGGATAAAATAAAACATTTAATGATTTGACAGAGTTCTTCTTCAATGGAAATAACTTATATCTGGTTTACATTGCCCATGAATATCCTATATGTGTGAGTTATAGGCTTTCGGGGCTTCTTTAACTTAACACAGAGTTATCCTCTTTGAAGAGAATTTCAGCTTACATAGTAGAACCCAGTGAAAAATAATTTATCAATAGGTTCAAAGAATAGGTTACAGACAATTCGTGTGTGTTGAGCAACAAGTTTAATCACCAGGGCAGGCATTCAGTGGTAGGAAGAATGGGATGAATTAAAAGTGGAACATTTAGAAAGCTTAGAGGAGATGTTCTGATTTATACTTCTGGAGCCCTTTAGAATTGAGAAACCCTTATCTGTAGCTTATTGGTCTTGACTTTTGGGATCCATCAAGATATAAAGATGGGCAATTTCCATTACAGAAAGGAAATTAAGGGATTGATTGATTGATTGATTGATTATTTAGACTTTCTGTGAAAGCTTCTGGTTCCCTGTTTGGGTTTTTATTTCACCTTTTTTTCTTTTTTCTTCTTTTCTCATTCCCATTCCCCTACCCATTTTCCCTTTAGCAACCATTAGGTTGCTCTCTATATCTGTGGGTCCATTTCTATTTTGTTTTGTTTATTCACTTGATTTTTTTTTTTAGATTCTACATATAAGTGAAATCATATGGTATTTATCTTTCTCTGACTTATTTCACTTAGCATAACACCCTGTAGGTCTATGCATGTTGTTGCAAATGGCAAGATTTCATTCTTTTTTATTGCTGAATAATATTTCATTATATTGTCATTATCTGATCATCTATTGAAGGACTTTTTTTAAGCTTTGTTAGTTGGAACAAAAACAGCCTTAACGTAGGTACAATTTTGCCTTATTATTTAGCCTATATCCTTCTAGTTATTCTATCCAAATCCCCATGATTTACTAGATGTTCTATTCCAGCTAGCTAGTGAGAATATAAACTGTTCCCAGCTCAGTATAATGTCTGGGGATTGTTCCCGGTGCTCCTTTTAGGTATTTCTCTTTCTAGACTCAAGTAATTGCTTTATACTCATGCCCTGTTCCGCTAAATATGTGAGGCAGAGTCTCTGCAATTTTCCGGAGTTCTTTTCATGCAGCTTTTTCACCTTCAGTAGTGCGCCCTTTGAACTTTAGCCACCTTGCCCTTCTTTTGCTTCCAGCTCCACCTCTTCTGTTTCAGAGACTCTGGGCTCCCTTTGAGTCTTCGTTTCCTATGGAGTGACCTGGAAATTCTTTCCAGGCAGTTAAGTTTGGCCATTCCGGAGATCACATCCTTTATTTCCCCTCCTTTAAGACACACTATCCTGTGCTGCCATACATCTAATGATTGAAAATTTTTATTTTATGTATTTTGTCCAGTGTTTTAGTTGTTTCAAGTGGTGATGGATAAATCTGGTCTCTGTTATCCTATCTTTGTTGGAATTGAAAGTATCAGAAACTTTCTTTTGACTTGGCATCTCTTTGAAGTTCATTGGCTATTAATTATTATATTTCAAACTCTACTATGTATGTATAAGCAAAAGAGATATAGGCCAAAATGTCTTTTTAAGTAATTTGTTAGTGTTTCCTAAATTTCCTGGTCTAATGCTTCTTTTGGAAGATAGCACCTTTGAGATCTAAATATGGATATTCATCACACCAAGGAGAATTTGCATATCTGGCTAAGAAGTCAACACTTAAAAAGTTCTGGGTGTATTCTGCTAATTATAGAAGTTAGAGCACTAGGCTGGCAGGCATAACAGGGAGGAAGAGGCTTTGATGTAATAGTGACTTTTAAATTGTCTAAGAAGATATACTCTCTATTCTTTAACTATGTGCTGAGGAAGAGATGGGGCATATGGGTTTCTTGTTTTCCAAGGCACTGAACTGATTCACTATGTTCAGTTGTGTGGATTATATAGAGAAAATAATTCTTTGCAGGAAAATAAATAGAATATAATTACCATAATTGTCTTAGGAGCTTTAAAATTCCTCCTTTTTCTTTACCCAGTTTCTTGACATCCCTTTAATGAGGGGATACACTTCTATGAACCTAGTCTTTTTCTTTCCTTTAAATTTTTTTTTTAATGTTCTACTTTTCTCCATATATACTTATCTTATATATTTTAAGCAAGCAAGTGAAATTCAATGTTGCCTACAGTCTCTTAGTCCACATGTACGTAGGCCTATATTTATGGCTAATATTTATAATAACTCAGAATCGTGATCTGGTTCAACATTTCAAAGTAATAAAGGAGTTGCCACTTTTTATACCATTGTTTTCTGGTGGGACCTTTAAGAACTAATATGGAAAGTTTTGCCTTTCTCAAAGACAGTTCAAGCCCTACCCTGCCCTTCCTGCTTGTCTTCCAATTAGCCCACAACTGTAACCCAACAAATCCCTGCTCATTCCATTCCAGTGTAGTGATGTTGAAGGTGTCAGATTGCATTCTCTTCTTCCTACTTCAGTCCATTTTGAAGAGGAGACAGACCAACCAACAAATTTACATCTTGAACTGGCTCCAAATAGTATATTTATAGATGGAACCAAGTCTTAGTGCTCTCTTAATGAAAACCATGCAGGGAAATAGAGGCAGCTTTTAGACTGACATTGCATTTGAATTAAAATCTGGCATCTCCACACCATTGACAAGTCTGACAGCTGGAGCAGCAATCACCTCATCACATCTCTCAGTTGTGTCTCTCCTGGTTTTTGGCATCCTTTCTGTCTAAATTTTTATCAGATGAGCACTTTTCTTTGGCAAGTACTTTAAATGCCTTCAACTTGTTTTATCTCTGAACTGTTGCCCCTTGCCCTCAGATGTCATTTCTCACATGTATGACTGGAGGATATTCGGTACAAATTAGTTAAGAATGTAGCTTCATAGAGGAAATTTTTTTTTTGGCTTTCTCTCTTTTCCATTCTCTCCCAGAATATCAGAGCTTCTTCTTGAGAAGACCTTCATGGGCATTCATTAGTTACAGAAAAGCCTGCTTCATGGGCTTGCAAATCAGAATAATTGTTTGTGCATTCTGATTGTGACATGACAGGGCCAGCTCTGCCTGTGCTCAGCCATCAGCATTGTATTCTTTGGCTTTGCTTCATTCACAATAATCAAGGACTTGGGGTTGTGACCAGCAATGAGCAAGCCTCAAAGGCCTCTCATAAATCCCAGGCAAACACTGCATTTGGAGGCTCAAGATTAACGGGCGGCCGTCAGCTCTCTGAAGCTGCATTGAGACCTGAGAGAAGGTGATGTTTACTCTGGGTTCAGCATTTACACTTCCAGAGATAGAGAAGAGTCTGCAAGCACAAGCAATATAATATGGGTCTATACAAGGTACCACCCGCATATGTAATAAGCTCCCCCCGCCTGGCATGCAAAACTTTATAGAATTTATCCTCGGTCCCTTCCTATAAAAATTTGCAGCTTTTGTCATCCTGGTCAATTATTTGCAACTGTAATGAAAACAACTGGAGCTTTTCTTACATGATATATTAAGGGCTGAACAAAGATGAATGGCAGTAATGCAACCTTTTGAAAGGTAAAAAACTCAGTTTAATTGATTATTTAGTAAACAGAAAGACAAATCAAAAGAAATCTATAAAAGCTTAAAAGATAGATATCTCTCCCTGGGGTCACAGTTTGCCTTTGTTTTTTAACATCTTCATCAGGGCTTGCACCTGAAAGAGGTCCTCCTTTAATCCTTGGTCTTCGTCAGTTAGGAGGAAGAGAGATTGTTTGATTCCCAAGAGGATAGGAAAAGACGATTAATAAATAACTAAGTCATTATTATATAGCTAGGTCTATAACCTATTTATAAGCTTTTCAAGTTAAAGCTGAGAAGGCCATGAGCTCCAGTGAGGAGAAAACAATGATGACAGTAACAGTACTTGAGATCATTATCACCATTGTCATTATCATCATGTGCCCCATTTTTTGGAGCATTTATTATGTGCCAGACACTGTTCTATTAAAAAAAAAAAAAAACAGCTCTATTAAGATATAAATCCATACAATAAAATTCACCTATTTAAAGTCTAACAATTCAGTAGTTTTTAGTATATTTACAGAGCTATAATATATAGTTGTACATTATTTAATTTTAGGACATTTTCTTTACCTACAAAAGAAACCCTATATATATTAGCAGTCACCCTTCATTTCATTATGCCACCCAATCCCTGTCAACTTCTAATCTACTTTCTGTCTCTATAGATTTGTCTGTTCTGGACATTTCATATGAATAGAATAAAAAAATGTAGACTTTTGTGACATTCTTCTTTCACTTAGTATGGTGCTTTTAAGGTTCACACATGTTATAGCATGAACTGGTACTTCAACCCTTTTAATAGCCTAGCAGTATTTCATTGCATAGATATACTACATTTGTTTATTCATCACTTGATGCACATTTAGGTTTCCCATTGTTAGAGTTTTGCTAGCTAACAGGCATTACGCTTTTTTAAAACTTTTTCATTTTGAATTAATTTCAAACTCACAAAAAGGTTAAAAATTAGTCCAAGGAATTTTCCCAGATTTCCCAGGTGTTAACATCTTATGTAACCACAGGATAATTATTAAACATTGATATAATACTCTTATCTTATCTAAAGACCTTATTCAAATTTCTCCCTTTGTTGTGCTAATATTCTTTTTTTGGTGTGATCCAACTCAGGATCACACATTGCATTTAGTTGTCATGTCTCTTTAGTACCTTTTATTTTTATTTTTTCATCATTTCTTTATTCATTTGAAAATATTTGATACTTTACAGTGAGAGGCCAGCGCCACAATAATAAATTCCTAGAACCCAAGACACCGAGAAGATAATATCTAAAGTAACAGGATTGTAATTAGCCAAGAGAATATAACACTTCTAACTCATGAGTTTGGAAATCAAAAGCAGGATTAGAATCTGTTGTACAGTTTATTTTTTTAATAATTTTTTTATTTTTCAATTACAATTGACATGTAATGTTATTCTAGTGTCAGGTGTACAACACAGTGATTAGACATTTATATAACTTATGAAGTGATCACCCTGATAAATCTAGTACCCATCTGACACCATATATTTTTATTACAATATTATTGAGTATATTCTCTATGCTGTACTTACATCTGCATGACTATTTTGTAACTACCAGTTTGTACCTCTAATCCTATCTTCTTCTTCAACCTTCACCTCTCCCCTCTGGCAACCATGGAAATGTGCTCTGTATCTACGAATTTGTTTCCATTTTGTTTCTTCATTTATTTCGTTCTTTAAAATTCCATATGCAAGTGAAATCATGTGGTATTTGTCTTTTTCTGTCTAACTTATTTCACTTATAACACCCTGTAGGTTCATCCATGTCATTACAGATGGCAAGGTTTCACTTTTTTTAATGGCTGAGTAATGTTCCATTATATATGTGTACCATTTCTTTATCCATTCATCTAATCTATTGATGGACATTTACGTTGTTTCCATATCTTGCCTATTGTAAATAATTCTGCAATAAACATATGGATACATATGTCTTTTCAAATTAGTGTTTTGGGTTTCTTTGGATAAATACCCAGAAGTGAAATTTCTAGGTCCCTCTTTATCTCTTGTCATAGCCTTTGTTTTAAAGTCTATTTTGTTCGGTATAAGTATTGCTACACCAATTTTTGTTTTGTTTCGTTTGTTTCGGTTTTCATTAAATATCTTTTTTATCCTTTACTTTCAGTCTGTGTGTGTCTTTCAATCTGAAGTGAGTCTTTTGTAGGCAGCACATGTAAGGGTCTTGCTCTCTTATCCATTCATCCATCATACATCCTTTGACTTGAGCATTAATCCATTTATATTTAAAGTAATTGTTGAAAGATAATGTAGTTATTGCCATTTTATTATTCATATTTTTTATTTTATATGTCTTTTCTTCTTCTTAAAGAAGTTCCATTAACATTTCATATAATATTGGATTGGTGGTTATAGACTCCTTTACCTTTTTTTTTTTTAATCTGGGAAGCTCTTTTGTCTGTCCTTTGATCCTCAATGATAGCTTTGCTGGGTAGAGTAATCTTGGTTGTAGGTCCTTGCTTTTTCTCACTTTTAATATTTCACACCAATCCCTTCTGGCCTGCTAAATTTCTGTTGAGGAATCAGCTGCCAGTTTTATGGGAGCTCTCTTGCAGGTAACTAACTGCTTTTCTCTTGCTGCTTTTAAGATTCTCTCTTTGTCTTTAACCTTTGGCATTTTGATTATGATGTGCCTTGGTATGGGCCTCTTTGGGTTTATCTTGTTTGGAACCCTCTGTGCTTCCTAGGCTTGTATGTCTATTTTCTTCTCCAGTTTGGGGAAGTTTTCCATCATTATTTCTTCAAATATG
>NW_011888801.1:3762998-3767845 GCF_000151845.1 Pteropus vampyrus
AAGCTCTTTTGTCTGTCCTTTGATCCTCAATGATAGCTTTGCTGGGTAGAGTAATCTTGGTTGTAGGTCCTTGCTTTTTCTCACTTTTAATATTTCACACCAATCCCTTCTGGCCTGCTAAATTTCTGTTGAGGAATCAGCTGCCAGTTTTATGGGAGCTCTCTTGCAGGTAACTAACTGCTTTTCTCTTGCTGCTTTTAAGATTCTCTCTTTGTCTTTAACCTTTGGCATTTTGATTATGATGTGCCTTGGTATGGGCCTCTTTGGGTTTATCTTGTTTGGAACCCTCTGTGCTTCCTAGGCTTGTATGTCTATTTTCTTCTCCAGTTTGGGGAAGTTTTCCATCATTATTTCTTCAAATATGGTTTCAATTCTTTGCTCTGTCTATTCTTCTTGTACCCCTATGACGTTGGGGTACATCGATATGCTTGATGTTGTCCCAGAGACCTCTTAAATTATGCTTATTTTTTTGGATTTTTTTTCTTTTTGCTGTTGTGATTAGGAGTTTTCTGCCACCTTATCTTATAAAGCATTGATTCAGTCCTCTGCTTCATCTAATCTCTGTTGATTTCCTCTAATGTATTCTACATTTCAATTATTGTATTCTTCATTTTTTAATGTTTTTTTTTAATGTTTTCTATCTCCATTTTTATGCTTCATATCTTTGTTGAAGTTCTCACTGAGATTATTAAGCATCCTTCTACTCAGCTAATTACATGTTTCTATGTGTTTGGTGGAGCCACTATGTCTTCCAGTCTTGGTAGAGTGGCCTTATATATTAGGTGTCCTGTTGGTTCCAGTGGCACAGTCTCCTTGGTCACCAGAGCCAGGTACTCCAGGTATGTCCCTTGCGTGGGTTGTGTGTGCCCTCCTGGTTGCTTTTGGCATGTTAATGGGAGAAATTGACCTTCAGGCTGATTGGTTGTGAGAACTGGCCGTGACTACAGTGGAGGAGCTGTTATACAGGGGCTGACCCTATTACGTAAAGGTTGCTTTAGCAGGGCTCTGCTGCCTGCCAAATCTGCCCTCTGGGTGTGCTTGTGGAGGTAGTTGGGTGGTACTCTGGTGTGGTCTGAAGCTGGCCACCAGGTGTATTGATTCTAGCGCCTCTTTGGGGAGGTGGCTCTGGGGCAGGCCAGGGTCAGCTGTTGCCTGTGCCTGCTTGAGGCCATTTGGTATGAATTATAAAGTGATATGCAGATGATTGTCCCTTGTGCTGGACTTGGAGGGGCCTGGGAGAGGCCAGCTATAAACTGAGACTACCTGCCTCTAATGTGGGCTTGGGCTGCTTAGCAAGAGGTATGGGGCATACTGAGGCCATACTGAGGCTGCTTTTTGGTAGGGTTGTGAACCTTTGAGAGATTTTAGGAAAGTCCACAGCTTGAACCAAGACAGGTCGTTTGTATAGAAAAGCCACTGGAAGTGCCTTGGGTGGGCTTACAAGTTGGGTTGTGTGGAATCTCAGGGTCTCACCAGGGCAGGGCTAACAGTGTTAGCTAGGTTAATAGAGACTCTGCTATGGCACCCACCTGTGTTTGCAGGCTGGGAGGTGAGCGGGTTCAAGAAAGGAACAGTGACCTCTGCCAGCACTTCTGTCTGGGATAAAGCTGTCCCTTCAGCCCTTACCCTGAAGCCAGACAATTCATTTCCTCTCTGGATGTCCCTGGTACCTTTCAAGATGCTTCCCCTGTACTGGAGCTTAGAGCGAGTAACTCCCTCAGCAAGTCTGAGCGGGGGCTCTTTAAGCCCCCTGGGACTTTACTGGCTCTTCATCTCACTCAGCCGCAATTTCTGCTGATTTTCACAGCCAGAAGTTGTGGGAATTTTTTTCAGGGCACTGGAATTCTGGACTGAAGAGCACACGTGTGGGGCTATGACCCCTCACTACTCAGGGTGACCTCCAGATTTGCGATATCCCTCCCTATTTTTAACTATCACATGTGGGTGTGGGACCAACCCATTTCACACCTCTCTCCCTCCTACCAGTCTCATTGTGGCTTCTTCAATCCATAGTTATAGCACTTCTGTTTGGCTAGACTTCCAAAGGTTCTCAATGATGGTTGTTCTATAGTTCAATTGTAACAGTTCCTCATTCTTTTTTTTTTTTTTTTGTCTTTTTTAAGACCTTGACATTTTTTTAAGAGTACTGACTAGTTATTTTATAGCCTGTTCCTTAATCTGGATTGCCTAGATATTTCTTTAGAGTATTGACTGTCAGGATGCTCAACTATAAAGTTGCTATTTTGCCATTGTATATAATAAATATATTGTAGGAAGATACTTTGAGATTATGTAGGTATTCTGTTTCTCATCATAGTCAAGTTAACAGTTTTATCATTCATTGGTGGTACTTGCTTATAAAAGTTATTACCATGTTAGCCAAATGGTGATTTTTCTACTTACCTCATTCCTTCCACATTTATTATTGAAATTCTACTGAAAGGAAGAGTGTACTCCTGCTCTCCCATTAATTAATTTCATTATGGTCTCATGGATCCTTATTTTATTCTATAGGCTATAAACCATTACTATCTTTAAATATTTTATATATTGAATTCATTAAGATTTTCCAGTTGAAGACCCCTTCATTCAACTCTTGTATTTTTTTCTTACATTCTCACATTGTTTATTGTGCTCTTCCTTATTTTCTATTTGTGGCTATCTTATATTTTTCTTGCCCTAGCCCTGGAGTCAGTTGTTTATCCAAGGAAATTTGATAATTTTTACAGAACAAAGATATTTAGAAGCCATGATCTGGACACTATTATAAGAACTAATATTTATTTCCTCACTATGAGTTAGGTATAATTAAGGGCCCTATTTTTTTAATGAAAGAACAGAGGTTTCACATAAATAATACATCTGATGTTACACAGCTGTAGAAGGTGGGGCTGCTATTTGAACCTAGTATCTTAACACTAATGTCCATACTTCAGTTTAATTTTACACCAGGATTGGAAAATTCATCCAGTATCACTGAACCTTCTTATCCTTTTCTTCAGAATGAATCTAATGTTCTTTACCTCTCATGGTTGCTGTGGTGACTGAATGCAAAGACACATGGGAAATTGTCTAGCACAGTATTTGTTCCATAGGGAGTGCTTAGCTACTAGTTGAATCTGAGTTAGGTTATTCTCTCACAAGTATTTATATGCACCTACTTTGTTCTCAGCATTGAGAACATAGAAAATATGCTAGTTACAAAAAGTTAAAAATATGGTCCCTGCCATGTAGGAACTTGTAATAGAGAAGATGAAACTATAATGCATGAAATTTCAAGTGAATGTTACAAATGCTAGATCTTTTTTGGATGTGTGGTCTAAGATTTTGGAAAATGTAAAACTCAGTGTTGGACAGAGGAGGAAGTATTTGAATTGAGCCTTCAAAGTGATGAGATTTAATTGTCATAGAAGAACACTGAAGACTAGGAGAATGGAATACAGAGTATGGCTCAGGACTACCTATTTGTAAATCAGAAATGATTACAGGGATGGGGACAAAATTTACCTTCCACACGTAAATCATTTCTTATGCAAGCAAAGTATCTTCCATGGGAAGATGGCATTCATCCTACCCAATATTTAATAAGTGTGGACACTTCTAGGTCTCCTAGCCTATTAACCCAATCAATTTTGCAACACATACCACTGACAGCAATTGTGGAATATATTATGATGGGGACAGGTGATCTTAGGGATAATTAAAATTTCAATATATTTATTTACATTTGCTGGGGCTTCTAATACTCAGTATGGTAGCCTATTCTGGGTTTAGAAAATTGGTTTGCTGCTTTGGTGAAATATTTTTGAATACTTATCTTGGAACTCAACGTACATAAACCTGTGTTTTCTTTGGTCTAGAAAATAACTTCTACATGATGTACATAGAGATACTTTAACAGTTTACAACCTATAAATTATATATTCTGCTAGAAACTTAATTTTGAAAGTGGATAATTTATAGATTTTCTTGAATGTTCTGTATCTCCTTTGGACCTCCAGAAATTGTTTACCAAATTTTGTTTGTTGGAATATATGCATTTATTCAAGGGATATTATTTATAGTTTTTATCAGATTCTCAAAAAGTTCCCAGAACTTCAAATATTTAAATGTTACTATCCTACATCTATGCTATCCAGTATAGCAGACATTGCCATATATGCTTATTTACATTTAAATTCATTAAAATTAAATTTGATTCCTCATTTGTGCACTTCAACTGCTCAATAGCCTCATGTGGCTAGTGTATATGATATTTTACAGTACAAACTTAACCCTTGGTTTCCACCATTGCAGAAAATTCTATTAGGCAGAACTGAAGTTTGTTCTCAATTTTGGCATGTATAGGAATCACTAGGATGGTTTTCTAATGCTGAGCCCTACGTTCAGAGATTCTGGTTCAGTAAGTATGAGAGTAAATAAAGAGTAAGTATGAGTAAGTATGACTAGAGTTAACTAAGCAGAGTAAGACTGAGAATCTGAATTTCTAACAGGTTCCCAGGTGGTACTGATGTTGCTAACTTAGAAACCACCCTTTGAGAAACCCTGAGATGAGAGAGATTGGCTGGGTTGGTCAGAGGGTTGGGGTGGGGCATGGAACAGAGAGAGAAACTTCTACCATAAACCTTAAAGGACTCTGAACTTATTGACAATCAAGTCATGGGTTGACCAAGGCCCTTGGGTGTATCCCTATTCTATATCCATTCAGGAATCTTTGCACGTGCCTTATAATCAATTTTGATATGCCAGGTATAAACTAAGAATATATACAATTTGTAGTCTTTCCTTCTAAAGCTGATCTTTAGGAGAAATGTATATTTTAAAGTGGCTTCGAATTTTTTTTTTTT
>NW_011888801.1:3768515-3770222 GCF_000151845.1 Pteropus vampyrus
TGTCTGTTCACGTCCTCTGCTCATTTTTTGATTGGATCATTTGTTTTTTTGTTGTTATTATTGAGTCATATGAGTTCTTTGTATATTTTGGATATTAGGCCCTTATTGGAGGCATTGCTTGCAAATGTATTTTCCATTTGAATGGTTCTCTCCTTACCTTGTTGACAATTTCTTTTGCTGAGCAGAAGCTTTTGAGTTTGATGTAGTCCCATTCATTTATTTTTGCTTTTACTTCCCTTGCCTTTGAGGTGAAATTCACAAAATCCTTTTTAAGCCTAAGGTCCTTGAGTTTAGTTCCTATGTTTTCTTCTATGCATTTTATTGTTTCAGGTCTTACATTCCGGTCCTTAATCCATTTTGAGTTAATTTTGGTGTGTGGTGATAGACAGTAGTCTAGTTTCATTCTTTTGCAGGTGGCTTTCCAGTTTTCTCAGCACCACTTATTAAAGAGGCTTTCCTTTCTCTACTATATATTTTTGGTGTTTTTGTCAAAAATTTTTTGCTCATATTTCTAGACTCTCAAATCTGTTCCTGGTCCATGTGTCTATTTTTCTGCCAATACCATGCCGTTTTGATTACTGTCGCTTTGTAGTATAATTTGAAGTCGAGCTGAATGATGCCTCCTGCCTCGTTCAGAATGCCTTTGGCAATTCAGGGTCTTTTGTGCTTCCATACAATTCTGACGATTTTTTGTTCTATTTCTTTAAAAAATGCCGATGGGATTTTGATGGGGATTGCATTAATTCTGTATAATGCTTTAGGTAATAAAGTCATTTTAACTATGTTGATTCTTTCAATCCAAGAACACAGAATATCTTTCCATTTCTTTGTAAATTCTTTATTTTCTTGTAATAAGATCTTACAGTTTCCATTATATAGGTCCTTCACATGTTTCATTAGATTTATTCCTAGGTATTTTATTTTATTTATTTTTTTGTTGCAATTGCAAAAGGAATTATTTTTTTCACTACTTTTTCTGACACTTCGTTACTAGAGTATAGGAATGCTATGGACTTTTGAACATTGATTTTGTATCCAGTGACTTTACTGTATTTGCTTATTGTTTCTAGTATTGTTCTTGTGGAATCTTTAGGATTTTCTATATAGAAAATCATGTCATCCACAAATAATGACAGTTTGACTTCTTCATTTTCTATTTGGATGCCTTTTATATCTTTCTCTTGCCTGATCACACATGCTAGGACCTCCAATGTTATATTGAATAACAGTGGTGATAGTGGACAGTCTTGCCTTGTTCCTGATCTTAGAGGGAAAGTTTTTAGTTTTTCACCATTAAGTATAATGTTGGCTGAGGGTTTCTCATATATGGCCTTTATTATGTTAAAGTACTTTCCTTCTATACCAATTTTGTTAAGTGTTTTGATCATAAATGGATGCTGTATCTTGTCGAAGGCTTTTTTCTGCATCTATTGAAATGATCATATGATTCTTATTTTTTAATTTGTTTATGTGATATATCAAATTAATTGATTTGGATATGTTGAACCATCCCTGTGACTCTGGGATGAAGCCCACTTGATTGTGGTGTATCATCTTTTTAATATGTTGCTGTATTCGGTTCGCTAGTATCTTATTTAGGATTTTTGCATCTGTGTTCATGAGAGATATTGGTCTGCAGTTTTCTTTTTTTGTGTTATCCTTACCAGGTTTTGGTATCAGGGTGATATTGGCCTCATAAAATGATTT
>NW_011888801.1:3770677-3775454 GCF_000151845.1 Pteropus vampyrus
TTTTTTTTTGTTTGTCTGTTTTCAATTTCATTTATTTCTACTCTAATTTTGATGATTCCTTTTCTTCTGCTGACTTTAGGCTTCATTTGTTCTTCCTTTTCTAGTTTTTTAAGAAGAAGCATTAGGTTGTTTATTTGGGCTTGTTCTTGTTTTTGAAGGTAGGCTTGTCATGATATGAACTTTCCTCTTATGACCGCTTTTTCCATGTCTCAAAAGTTTTGATATGTTGTACTATCATTATCACTCATTTCTATATATCTCTTGATCTCTCTTTTTATTTCTTCTCTGACTCAGTTATTCTTCAGTAGTATGTTTTTAAATCTCCATTTATTTCTGGTTCTTTCCACTTTCTTTTTACATTTGATCTCTAATTTCAAAGCATTATGATCAGAGAATATGGTTGGTATGATTTCAACCCTCTTATATTTGTTAAGGCTGTCTCTGTGTCCCAGTAAGTGGTCAGTCCTTGAGAATCTTCCATGTGCACTAGAGAAGAATGTATAGGCAGCTGTTTCGGGATGGAAGGCTCTGTAAATGTCAATTATGTCCAGTTAGTCTAATGTATCATTTAAAGATGTTATTTCCTTATTGATTTTCTGTTTGGATGATCTGTCGATATCTGACAGTGAGGTATTTAGGTCCCCTACTATGATTGTGTTTTGGTCTGCTCTTCATTTTAGTCTATTAGTAATTACTTTACATATTTTGTGGCTCCCTGATTGAGAGCATAGATTTTAATAAGTGTTATGTCTTCTTGGTGCATGATTCCCTTTATCATTATGAAGTGTCCCTCAGTATCTTTCTTTGCCTTGTTGATTTTGCAGTTTATTTTGTCAGATATTAGTACTGCTACTCCCACTTTTCTCTGAATGCCATTTGCTTAGAATATCATTTTCCACCTTTTCACTTTGAGTCTATATTTGTCTTTGGAAATGAGATGTATCTCTTGGAGGCATATGGTTGGGTTTTGTTTTTTGATCCACTCTGTATCTCTGTGACTTTTTATTGATGAGTTCAGTCCATTTACATTTAGGGTGATTATTGAAATATGAGGTCTTCTTATAGCCATTTTATCTTTTGCTTTCTGGTAGCTTGATATTTCCATTGCTTCCTTGTCCTTATATTTCTGTTTTCTTTATTTTGGTTGGCTTTTGTGGTTTTTTTCTCTGGTCCTTCTTGTTTTATGTTATATACTTCAATTCTAAATCTTTAGCCTGTGATTACCATTACGAATATGAAAAGGATAGTTGTACATATACAGTTGTCCCTTTTCTTCTTTGTGTGAAAGTGGCTTCCATCTTGTCCAGAGTCTAAGAGTTGCTCAGGCCTTGTTATGATATGTCGTCAGATTACACACAAAAAAATGTTGTTTGTTATTCAGAGGATGTGAAAAAAGGCAGAGTGGAACAGAAAAGGGACCGATATGTGTAAGATTGACAGGCCAGTGTTATCTCCAGGGGAGACTAGAAGCCTTCCTCAAGACTCCTCAGAATGAGTGTGCCCTTCCCTTACCTCACACTCTAAGGTATATTCTCATTGTTCTACCTAAGTCAGGGATGAAAATCATGCAGGAAATATGCCGGTTATTTTTCTATAGCCTTGGCCATGCTACATCCCTCATCTATATCATTCCTTCCCTTTGTCTAAACAAGACCCCAGAATCCTTTCTAAGATAGGACTGAGGCAGCCATTACCAATAAAGAGAAACATACTTGCTACCATGGACATAACTGATGAAGGATTGAGAGAGCTAATCTGTCTCTACCAAAAAGAGTCAGAGAACACTGACCCACATTTAAAGCATCTTGCAAACTTACTTTCTAACCATTTTCCAGCATTCCTTGAAATCATGTGCTATGGGGACTTTCAAGCAACACAGAGGGCTGAGTGTGAGGCTTACAAAGACATGGAGGATCTTAACTTCTAAAAATAGATAATGGAATGATAAATGCAAACTCTGCAAAATGCGAGCTTTGGTTAATTTGGGAAACAAGATTCAGTTTGTTCTTTCCTTGATGGTGCTGAATGATGGTTTGCAGGGTCACTGCATGGGGAAGATATGAGAGTGGAAATTTGACTGGAAAATGTTGAGGCTGCCTGTGTAAAGGCAGAATTCCATGAGCCATCTAATTCCTGCGATGGTTCCCTTTTGGCTTTGTGGCAGGCCTAGCATCCAGGTCACTGCTGCTACGAGCAGACAAGCTTAAGCCAAGATGAGTGCTGTTGAATGTGTGTATGTGTTGAGGTGAGGGGGTGGAGATGGGTTCAGTCTGTATTATCTCGAAATCAGACCCCTAGATGAATGGCTGGGCTGCTACACAGAGATCGAAAAGAGAGCTCTGAGCTGTGGTTTAGGACCCACATGCTCCAACCAGACTGTGAAAACAGCCAAGTGTCTCAAATTCCCTGATGTATAAGTTTCAGACAGAAACTTGTGACATATTTTTTTCTCAGGAAGCTAAAGCTAGTATCATTTTCTTCCCTATCAGAGAACAGGAAAATGGGTGATAATGATCGCATCCTTCAACTGAATACTTTAGCAGGAACTGCTATTTCCAAATAATTGCAGAGAGGGTTGGTCTTATATGTAGACCAAGTAAGTGTAGTGGGAAGAGCATAGATAGGGGGTCCAGAAAAAAATAAATTCTAATCCTTGGACTGCCACAAAGTTGTAGTGTAGGCAGTAACCTGAGCAAGCCACTTAATTTCTGTAGAGATTCATTCTCTACTTGTACAGTGAGGAAGATGGATTATATAATTTTATAATTCCTTCTGGCTCTGAAATTCCATTGCACAAATGGATGACTCAAGATCACTGAGATTAGGTCTTCTAGAGCCTGTGACCCTGGATGTCATTATCCGCTTCTTCAGAGCTTCAGCCATATCCCATCTGTGAAAAAGGTCCTGTCCCCATGTCCCTACTGTATCTACCTTTTCAGGACCTACACTTTTTCTACATCTGTCCAGTATTTTTCAGGTTAAACTGAGGAGTTCAAGTGTTTTACAACTATTGAGCTCTGTCTTCCAGTGGATTCTTTTTTGAATACCAGATTGTAAAGTAGATAAGAACGGAACTATTCTTGATGAAGCAGGAAAGAATGTATCTACCTCAACCTGCCTTGCTTACATTGTCCTCCTAGAAATTCACAATAAGAAAACTTTACAGAGATTCCAAGAATCAGGAAAACAGTTAAAACCACAGGGCTCAAGGAAGACAACATGGAGGACCAATGACCAAGTGGGCTGATTACTTTACCACATTAGTTACTTCAGTGTAGTATGGTCAGTGCTATCACAGAGATTTGTTTAATATGCAATAAGGACGCATAGGAAGCAACTGAAGATGTTGCTTGGATGGAGAGGAATCTAGAAAGGCAGTGGAAAAAACACTTGATCTGAAGATGAGGAGGCGGATGCAGAGGAAAGGCATTCTGAAGTACAGACGTGTAAAAGCACAGCAGAAAGATATGAGTTATTTGTTGTTAAATTAAGTTCAAGAAAATGAAGCAAGAGTCACTTTATGAAGAGTATTCCATGCCTTGTGAAATTTAAAATATTGCTCTTGTTATAAATAGGAAAGGATATATGCTTTACTATATTTTACAAGCGTACCCCTAGCGGCAGCCTTCCTGGGATACTTGGGAAACAGACAGCAGAATTAGAAAGTCCTGAGCAGAATTAACAATGGATAATGAAGGAGGACCCAGGCTTATAGCTAGAGCACAGAGCCTGGGGCCAGAGATGTTAAGGAAGGTGAATCCAGCACTCCGTACATACCAAAAACAACCAAAAGGTTTTGCGTTAGTTAGCTTTTGTTGTTGTTGTTGTTGTTGTTGTTGTTGTTGTTACTTGAAAGTGTTTATTTTACAAAGGTTCTGTTAACAACATGTTTTTGGAAGAAAACTTGTTTCAATGCTTATTTTTGTTGGCTGAGCAACTTAGCACCAGTGGAATTTATAATTAAGGAGATCCAAGGGCCTAATTAAGATAACAAAAGAGAGATGTCCCAGAATAAAGCCTCAGGAATCTACCTTTATATTTCAGCCAGGTCAAGTGATATAGCACCTAATTCCATTTTAAATTAAAGCTATGTCTTCTTGGTAGGATCTTTATCTCTTATTCGTCCTTATTTATAATCAAATAAATTATAAATGTTCTTCATAAAAACTTTGAGGAAATAATAAAGTTATAAGAAATAAAAATAAATTCGTGATCTCACCACCCAGTGATAAATACTTCTAACAGGTTTTCTTCCTTTCTTTCTTCTACATATGAGTGTATGTGTATATTTAAAATGAAAATCGAGGTTGTATATCTATTTTTATATTATTTTTCTCACAATAGTATATCATGAGCATATTCTAATATTATGACATGCTTTTCAAATATATAATTTATGATGGCTATATTTAATCTTGTCCCTGTTGTAGAATGTTTGATTTATTTCTGTTTTTTGCCATGCCTTATGATTTCCCCACAAAGGATGGGATCAATATTCACTTTTCCTCAGTTGGTTCAGATGTCAAGAATTTGATGGCACACATGCAACAAGAGAGTACCTCTTACTCATGAGGCTTTCTGGGGAAAGCAGAGGAAGCACCCAAGGTGATCTACTTGCTTGAGAAGGAGCAAGTGGCTTTGAATTCTACTGTGGTTAAGGGTAGGCTGGCATAATGGTTTCCATGTACAGGCTGGTATTTGTAAGGTTTGAACTTCCCTGCCAGTGCCAAGGAAAGGAATACCTGAGCTTTTTTATCAGTCTGCCCAGATGTGGGGC
>NW_011888801.1:3776489-3795006 GCF_000151845.1 Pteropus vampyrus
CCAGTAGTTCAGGGAGAGTGTTCAGTAGTTCAGAGTTCAGAGCATTCCTCCCATCGAGCAAGGCAAGGTTTGCATGGCTTGAACTTCCCCACTGGTGTCAAGGAAAGGAGCATCTGGACTTTCTTACCAGTTTGTCCTGACTTGGGGCAAAAGGGAAAGTGGAGGAATGGGGCCTCTGAGCTATCGGGGTCAAATATCAAAACTGGAGTCAGACACTTCATTACACCATTATAAATAGTGTTATAGCAACCACTCTGGTGCACACATCTTCATGGGAATCTGAAGAAATAACTCTTTAGAAAGCTTGTAATGTAGAGATAAAGTTTTGTTCAAGTACAGTTGGGTATTGACTGTTCTCTCTACCAGCTCAAGAAGCAGGAGAGTCCTCTGGCTGTAAAACTCTCATAAAGTACACTGCATTATTGTAACACATCCTTCCAGAATGATTATGCAAGCCTTGAGCATAAAAGAGCAGGAACATAAGAAAAATGAGCTTTCCAATACCTTGCATGGGCATGTCTCAAACTACTGAATATGTCCTTCAGGGGCTCTGAGATGTAAAATTCTGTGCTGTGATGTGCTGTATTTGTTCTGGTTTTGTGTGGCCACCTCGCTTGTGAAAGAATTTTTATCCTTGGTATTAAATTGGGGACTTAATATAATCTTAGAATTTAAAAGTCTGTAGAAGGCTTTATTCTTGCAACTTCGTAGACCACAACTTAAGTTTACAGCATCTCTGAATTCTTAAACTAAAATGTGGAAGATAAATTAGAAGGTCAAACAGTATATCTATGAAAAATATTTCTTGGAAATAAAAGTTAATTATTAATAGTGATTATTAATAATTAGTTAAATGTCATTATTTGGGGACAGATTTTTACCTTGAATTTAGTGCCATCATTCCCACTAACTTAAGTGTTTAGATTTTTTAAAATAATGAGAGTATATTAGAAAGTGTGGCAGAGTAGACATTTGGGATACCTATCCTCTTTAAGATATTTTATTTCTAGATAATTATTTTCAAAAGACTTTTGGGTCAGCCAGAAATAGGAGAAATCATGAAAGGAGAAAAAGTCAAGAAAAACATTGAGCTGAAGTCAATGAAGGAAGCAGGTATTTGCCCAAATCCAGACACTAGAATATATAGGTAAAGCCTTGGACTCACCATCAGATGGGAAATGTGAACCAAAAATTCTATTAAGTCTGGATCCTTGAAATTTAATCAAGTGTTCTGAGGTCTGAGGACAAATCCTTTTTGGAAGAAAGCATCTTCAGTTTAGGCTGTCGAGATTCCACAGGTTGAGGAAAGTAAACTGTATGAGCACACAATCAGAAATTACCAACCAAGGAAATCTCATAGAAGAGTAACAGCGAAAGAAACAGACTAAACTCCCAAGGCCATTGGAATTGGAGTAATTGGAATTATTGGAGTTATCACAGTTTGCGTATAAAACAAATTTGTATAAAATGATTAAGGAAATAAAGATGTAATAAAACAGAGAAAGCAATGAGACTATAAAGAAAGCCCAGTTGATTTGAAAACTATTCAAATAAGACTTTCAGTAAAAAAATAAAATTACATGTATATTTAAAATCTACAGTTAGATTAAATAGATCAGATCATTGAAGAGAATTATTTGTAAACTAATAAGTAGATCTAAAGAAAGTATACAGACTGCAACACAGAAACACAAGGAGATGGAAAGTCGTAGAGGCTGGATCCCTGGAGGCTAGAATGAGGCGGTTTTCCATTCAGCAAATCAAAGTTCCAGAAAGAGAGAATAGAGATAGATAGGAGAGGCAATACTTGAAGTGATGATAATCAAGAAGTCTTCAAAATGATGAAAGACATGTAATTATGTGACACACATGGTAGAATAAACAGGATAAATTTTTAAAAGCTGCAGCTAAACAAAATTATTTAAACTGCAGATTACCAAAGACAAAGAAAAGATTTCACAAGTATCTAGAGAGAAAATAAAAATTTTCTATGAAGAAATGACAGAGTGAAGGCAGAAGGCAAATTCCTCAGCATTAAAATGGAAGCCAAGAAGCAGTGTAATTATATTTGCAGAATACTGACAGAAAATAAATGTTAGCCTAGGTTGTGTTAGAAGTGAAACTACCTCTCAAAAATGAGTGCAAAATAAAGAAATATTTGCTACCTAGGTATTCAATTAAAAGAACTGCAAAAGCATGTACTTGAGAAAAGAAATGTAACTAATACTAATCCTGGAAAGAATATTTAAAATGATTTAAAGGACTCATGTTAAATGCAAAAAAAAGAGTCTTAGAATTGATGTAATATCACGGCTTTATACTATATAAAGCAAGTATTTATATGACAGGGAAGGAATAGAAAATCTACATAAGTGCCAAAGATTTCAAAATATTTCTCTCACTTTGTGATAAGTCAAACAGACAAAAATAATAAAGGTGCAGAAAATTAATACAATTAAGCTGATTTTAACGGATGTATTAGAACTATGAACAATTAGAGAATATATAGGCTTCTAAAGCATATGAGAACACTTCCAAAATTGATCACACCATAAGCTATAAAAATAGATTTTAAGAAATTTCAAAAACTAGGTATTGACCACATGTTGTCTGATCATAATATAATTTGTATTTAGAAATTAATGATAACAGGTAAATAGTAAAATGTCATATGTTTGAATATTTAGAAATAATTATAATTCATGGTTCACAAAAATAATGGAAATTAAAAATTCCTAGAGTTGAATGATGATAAATATATATATGCATGCATCCATTCATAATGAAAATCTCTCATGGAACTATATAGCACATTTTATTCTTAATGGTCAGAAATTGAAGCATTCTTTTAAAATCAAAAAGTTATACAGCGAGAAGTAAATTGTCCTCCCAACTCAGTCTTTCAGAGGCAACCATTCATATGTGTTTAGAGGTAGGGCAGGAAGAGAAACTTCGTATTAGTTTGACTTATTTTATACTTTTTATAAGTGCTTGATACATGTTGACAGGTAGCCTTCCCACAAAGTTGTACCAATTTAAACTTTTACCAACAGAGTGTCATAGGGTTCGTCCCACTACGTGACCACAAACCTGAATATTACAGTTTTTTAAAGTAATGAAACACCTATTTTTTTAAACTTTTTTGATGCCTTATAATACTGAACATGCTCAGTAAGTTTATTGGCTATTTTAATTTTTATGTTATAAACAATTGTTCTTATTGTTTACCTATTTCCCTATGGAGATGTTAATAATTTTCATTTGATTTGTAAGAAATGTTTACTACCTTAGGAATAATAATAATCCTTTGCTATAGATGTTAAAAAGGATATATTTTTTGGGTCTGTAATTTGGGTTTTACTTTTTTTATGGCATTTTAACATGCAGAGGCTTTCAACTTTGTACATGTCCGGATCTGACAATATTTTTCTGTATTATTTCTTCCTTTAACTTGATGCATATCCCTGGAGATTGGAAAGTCTCCAATCATTTTTGTTGTTGTTGTTATTGTATAGTCACTTTTCTTACATTTGACTATTTATCTGGTTAAGATTGCAAATTCATTTTGTCCCTTTAACATTTATTAAACAGCACTTCATTTCCTCACTGATACAAAATGTCAACTTTATCATAGCCTAAGTTATTTTATAATATAATATTTCTTTGCTTTCTATTTTGTACCATTAATCTCCCTTTCAGTTTTTTCCTACAAGTTCCAGGTTGTTTAATTATTGTAGCATTGTTATTTATGAGGTAATGATAGTTCTCAATACTCCATTCTTTTTTTCTTTTTTTCTCCATTTTATTGGATATTTTTTAAAAATTATGAGCATTATACATGTTCTATTTCAAAATGATCTCAATTATCCTTTTTAAAAATTTTATTAACTCACATGAAATGCAGAGCCACTTATTAAAGTTGAAAACTATAAACTTAACCAATCCTTTTGATATGTTATTTTTTATTTCATTTAACCCATAAACTTGGAAAGAGCTAAGGTAGGATTCTAAATTAAAAAAAAAAAAAAACAGACCTATTAGTTTGGAAAGGGGAAGGCAGAGGAAATAGTTACACTCTGACATAACCAACGTTTTAAAAAATATATCTAATGTTATTTATCTGACATTATTTTTCCAAAGCATCTCATCTACTCTAACCAGGCAAATCTCTTCACTATTCCTGCTTCAGGCCATGCAAATTTCAAATTCTCAGCCTTTGCACAGAATATCCCTTGCCAGGTTCTCTGTCTCTCTCTGTCTCACTGTCTCTCTCTGTCTCTCTGTTTCTGTCTCTCTGTCTCTCTGTCTCTCTCTCTCTCTCTTCTTTTCTGTGTATTACTATCTATTTCTTTAAGGAATCTTTTTTTAAGGCCAAATTCTGGCCCCTCTAGCATGAAGCCCTCTTTCAATATTCATAACATTTATAATCTGTTCCACATAGTTTAAACATTTTAAACTTTTTCTAATTATAAAAGCAATAAAGCAAACTCACAGAACATTCGATAAAGAGAGAAGACAAATTTTGTCTATAGCTCAACTCCCTATTATGAATATTCCCTTAGAATATTTTTAATATGAATAGATAGTTGTAACCCTAGTGAACCTACTGTTTCATAGGCTATTTTAGCAGTTTTAAGCTTTTCTATGTTGCTTCATTGTATTCATTATTACCATGTTAATGGCCATTCAGCATTCTGTAGAGTCAATGTGCTATTATTTACTTAACTTTTGCTTACTCTCTGTTCCTCATAACAAAAAACTGTGCTTCAGTAAAATCTTTGTCATGTAGTTTTCCTCTCTGTGGGGAATTATTTCCTTAAAATAGATATCAAAAGTTGCAATTAAAGGGAGACAGGCCATAGCATTTGATATATATTATTGGATGACTTTCATCAATCGATTTCATGTGTGAGAGTTCTGGTACCCCAGCAACTTTGTTTTCACTCTGCATAAATATTTTTCTATTGATTATTTAAGAGAGAAAGAAAAACATATTAAATAATTTTGTGCCAATTATCTGTTGTCACATATTAACTTTAATGTGCTATTTTTCCCCCCCAAAGAGATTATAAGGTCTTTGCATGAGAGCAGAGACCATGATATTTTTAAAAATATTTTTTTATTTTTCCATTACAGTTGACATACAATATTATATTAGTTTCAGGTGTACAACATAGTGATTAGACATTTATATAACTTACAAAGTAATCATCCCAATAAAATAGTACCTATCTGACACCATATATAATTATTACATTACTATTTTTGAAACTTATTTATTTAAATTAGTTTCAAGTATACAACACATTGGTTAGACATCTATATTACATTATTATTGAATATATTTCTTATGCTATATTTTACATTCCCATGACTGTTTTGTAACTGCCCATTAATTAGTACTTCTTAATCCCTTTCCCTTTCCATCCATCCCTTAACCCCCTCCCACCTGGAGACCATCAAAATATTCTCTGTTATCTATGAGTTTGTTTCTATTTTATTTGTTTATTTTATTCTTTTGATTCGACGTGTATATAAAATCATATGGCATTTGTCTATCTCCGCTTGACTTACTCCATTTAGCACAATACCCTCTAGGTCCATCTATGTTGTTGCAAATGGCAAAGTTTCATTCTTTTTTATGGCTGAGTGATATTCCATTGTATATGTGCCATCTCTTCTTTATCCATTCATCCATCGATGTACACCTAGGTTGCCTCCATATCTTGGCTATTATAAATAATGCTGCAATGAACATACGGATTCACATGTCTCTTTGAAGCAGTGTTTTGGGTTTCTTTGGATAAATACCCAGAAGTGGGATTCCTGAGTTTCCTTTGTAGAGATAATGGTTTTTATTTATTGTTTATGCCCCACAACATCCTCAAAAAAGTGTAGCAGGCATAGTCGTCTTCAGTATTTGCTCTTAATTAATTGAAACCTTCACAAAATTCCTTTCTGTTTTTCAAACTCAAGATCAATAATGACAGATAGACTTGGCAAGCAGCATATTTATAGAATCTCACCTCCAAAAACAACCTTTTACTCTAACCTTACCTACAAAAGTTATATTTATCCTTGGAATCAGTGTTATTTGAAAATTTCAGTAAACCTGTATTTTGAATTTTTCTACAAGTTTAGATTCATTTTATTCTATTATCTAGTTAATTCACAAGGCATACTTTGTTTAAGCATTATCATTTTCAGAGGTTGCCAATAGAAAGATCAGACAAACAACATGACCCTTGTCCTCTAAAACTGATGTCCTGGGATTCTAGAATGTCCCTTAGCTCCACATGAAAGTGAAAGTCAAATGTGATAGAAGACCCCTATCGCTAAGAGTTTGCAGCTACACTTGTTTCCTACTATATCCTAGATCTAGATATGATAGATGGTCGATAAATGTTTGTTGAATGGTTGAATGAATGAATCTGTGTGCTCAGGTTGAATTAATCAATCACTCTACAGATATTTATTGAGCTCCTGTTAGGTGCAAAGCCCCGTGCACTTATAACTGGAAAAAAAAATAGATAATAGATAAAGTTGACAGATTCTATACATGGCAAGGGCTATATCTTTGTGACCTTGAGGTTTCACCCAGTGCATTTATCTACGATTCATGTGCATTTCTTTTGACACTTACATGTCACATCCACAAGCCAAATAAAACTCCTCAAGCTGTGTTTCTATGATGCATGATGGCCCCCCACTCATCTTCCCAGAGGGCCTAGAAAGGAGCTGTATTCTGGGGTTCTTAGTACTAGTGACTCCTGGGCTGGGATGAGGAGGGCTCCAGATGGAGGCTTTTACAAAGGGCTCCCTTTTATCCTTGGTTGTAAGCAGCCTGAGCAGTTATATTATAAATGAGTAATTTACAGCCTCCTCCGCAAGCGCTCCTCTGTTGGCTCTTTCATGGACATTGTTACCAAAGGTTACCAATGTGCCTGGTGCCTTTGATTTGTGTGGGCACTGCAGACCAGAGAAAAGAGTTGTCGCCTTGAGCATCTACATGTTGGCTTTCATATGTCCTGCAAATGGATACCTGCCAGCGATCTTCCCCAGATGTCGTACTGACCATTGAATTTTTGCTGCTCACTATTGCAGTTATTAGCCACAGTGAGACCAGGGTGCTTAGCTCTTCACTTTAATTATTCATCTTCTGAAAAAGAATTTCCCTTGTGTGCATTATTCTCCTCCAGTCCCAACCTGAGTGCATGTGGACTCCTCCTTCCTCCACCCCCACAACCCCCCAAGTGCCTTGTATGTCAGAGGGCCTTTTCACTAGGGTGCTCATTCTATTTACGCCTTTAATATGCATTTTGTGTTCTGCCAAGGAGGGCACGTGGAGAAGCCAGATGGCTTACCTCTTCCCTCAGGAAACACGCTGCAATTTAGCTGGGCACCTTCCCAACTGGAGGCAGGATGAGATTCCACTGTTTCAGGAAGGGTTGGTTCAAATGCCACTGTCTCTGAGAGGACAGCTCTGAGTTCCTCTAGGCTATATACTTTTCTACTCCACTGCCACTCTGTGGAGGGGTTTTGTTTTGTTTTGTTTTTGCCAGAAACAACATTTTTGGAGATATTAGAGAGGGAATGGAAAGGAGGCATGGAAAAAAGCAACCCATTTTATTTATGACTTTCCTTTGCTCAGACACAAGTTTCCATTATTTTAATCCAACTGAAATAAGAAACCATAATCCATGGATGCAGACACTGGACAAACTCAGTTAAATTGCGAGCACCTTAAGGATGTATGGTTTTCCCCATTTCTGGTTTTTAATGTTCTTTTCCTGCTGCCGTTTCCTAACTTCAACTTTTGAAAAGCCAAGCAGTTTAACTGGCCAGGCCCAGGGAACTTATTTGTATGCAGCACAAATTTCAGAATCTGTTCTCAGCCTGTGCCGAGTGAAAAATGGCCTGCATTTTCTTGATAGCCCATGTGGTTGTAAAGAATAAATGGCTAATGAATTACAGATGAACATTGACGCAAATTAATCTTCCCGCTGTCCCTGGGTTATATGGCAGCCATTTAAAAGTTTAATCAATACACTAAAGTTGAAAACATGCAGGCACTGCAGTTGTTTGGATGTAATAAACATCAGAGGGAACCGGGAGGTTTGCACTCAGTCCATGTATCATAATGACAGCTATTTATGTTTAATGGACTAAATATTTTTTATTGGAAGGGAGCAAATGTCAGCTTAACTTTGTGAGCCCCACATTCAACTTTCCTTTGAGGTTGGTGAAAGACGGCTGACGTGTCATTGGAAATGAAATGTTAAGGGTTGGTGGGGAGCACAATGGAGACAAAACGAGAATAAGGAGTCTGTTTGGAGACGTGATGCAGCACTCACATTCTGTAGCAATTCATTAACACAAACGTAAACTCTGATATTTCTAATGTTGCTGTAAAATGGTTTACTAGGAACAACTTTAATGGTTATTAGAGAAACCAAGTGCCCAGATCTGCCAGATATCCCATTCAGTACAGGCTTTTGTTTGAAAACTCTTTACCAGGTCATATTTGCTGGAGATTTATAATTAGTCTTTTTTCTTAATGTGAGAAGTGGAGGAGAAACAGCATGATGGCTCTTAGCCCTTGTATTCCATAGATCTTTCCTTTTGAACGATGTCCAATAACTTTAAATAACCATGTGTTCTCTTTTGGAATACTTATATCTTAATTACTTTTCAAGTCAATAGTTTGTAGCACTGCTGTGACTCTGGTAGGACCATGGAGGCTAAAAGAGAATGGACTTTGCCAGTAGTAGGGCCATCTCGCTGGACAGAAACAGTCTTAAATTAAAAAAAAAAAAAAGAAAAAAGAGAGAGAGAGAGAGAAATAGCTTTGTCTGAACAAAAAAATATAGACATGGTTCAGCTTTGCATTTTTTTTCCTCCCCAAATAAAACTAAGTATGTTATCCTTGTAGAGCATGGGATCTTGGAAAATGGCACATACTTTATAAAAAATAATTAGAAATGTTTTAAACAATGGAGAACATGTTTTAATGTCCCTTTTGCAACCAATTGTTTCAGGTTCTCTTCAGTATTTGAGGGTTCCTAAAATTCCTCACATTTAATGGTAGAGTTTTGAAGAAAATAATTCAATATATATCGCAGTAGAGTATCAGAGTGAGGAAAAGAGGGCAAGAGAATAAGATACCTAACTATCCAGTATTCAGACCTTTAAAAATATATAAATAGAATTTTCTTGTACATTAATTTTTTTAATGATAAGAATTTGTGTTCTAATTGGAACCTAGGATGCAGAAGAAATCAGCATTATGTGACATGAGGATAGTCAATCAAACTAATGGATTCTGTGGCCCTGTATTATCCCATAGCAAAATGAGAAGAAACTTTTTTTTCTAAAGACCAGAGCATCACTCAATGTTAACTACGATGATGTCCCACCCACTATTTCTCATGCTGACTTCCCTTCATTTCCTGAACCCTTCTTTATTTTCCTGCTTAGTTCTTCTCACTCTGGTAGGTTATTGACTTATTTGTCTATTAATTTGTTCTGTGTTTCTACCATGTTAATAAACGGTTGGTCCTTGGTGAGGGGAGCAGATGGGTGGGGAGGTGGGGAGACAAGAACATGATTTTCTTTTTTGTTCCTAGAATCTCAGAGCCTGGCCCATAGTGCGTTCTTACAAATAGCAGTTAAGTAAATTTCAGACTATCATTTCTTTTTGCCTTTAATCATCATAGGTACAGCCATTTTTTGTTTGGATCACCTATGATAATTTCTAGTTACTGCAATAGTTTTTTTTTTTTTTTTTTGTTTTTTTTTTACAGAGAATACTTTATATGATCTTAGTTGTAACCCTAGAAGAGTTATTATCCTCCTTTTACAGAGGCAAAAACTGAGAGTTAAAGGAAATTATTCATAGTCACTGTTAGTGTGTACTAATTCCAGAATTTGAATCCTGGCCTGTTTTTCTCTCTTTTTGCTATATAATACTCCCTTATTTTCTAGTGCCTCGTGTGGGCACTGATGTCTAAAATCTCACTAAATGACCACAACTTTTTATTCTAGCTCACACCAGTTAGCTCTCCAGTTGACTGCTAATGGACAGAGAATCCAATTCATACCTGTTCACCTAAACCTGATGTTCTGAGACCTACTTATGAAGACTATTGAGTTATTGACTCTAAAAGAAACAGATCTTGGCTGTTTGGTGATAGACACTGTGATCCCTGCATATGTGTATTCCATGGTAGGGGAAAACACAAGTGGTTCTGGCAAATGGTAAAGAAAGTGTAACAGATAAATATACTTTCAGCTTTAAGCAACAGAATTCTAACAAATAGTGACCTAAATACGTGTTTATTTTTCTCACATAAAAGTATGTGATAGGCTATCCAGGACTTTTTTAGTGACTGAAAGAGCAGGCCAGCAAGCACCAGACTCTTTCTGTCTTTTCAACTCACTGTTCTTGGCATGTGAATTTTATCTTCATGTTCTCAAAATGGTTGCTACTACACCTCACATCATTTTAACAATCTGGGCAGGACACAGAAGGAAGGTCTGTTCTTTGAAAAGTATTCATTCTTCTGTGGGTGGTTAGCTCTCTAAAGATATCTGCCTATTTTTCATTATCTGGACTGGGAGGCTGCAGAGTCAAGTATTTTAGTGTTCTTTCTCTTATGGCAGAGAAAGGCAGGATAAAAGGGAGCCAATCCATCATGTCTACTATATAAGATAAATCATGATTTTGTGTTCCTACAATAGGCTTGAAATTTTGCTAGATGCCATATGTACAGAAACTTATCTTTACCACCTTGTTACGGAAAATGTTTACTCCCATTATACTAGGAAGTGGTAGAGCTGGGACTTAAAACTACATTTGTCTGATTCCACTCTAAGTCTTTTCTCTAATGCCATGTTTCTTTAGCTGCCATTTTGTTTCATAGCAAAGAATGGTAAGGATACTCTCGGTTGTTCTTGCTCATGGAGAATGTGTTGTCTCCTGAACTCACTTAACATAGTGGGTCTACCTTTTTGATGGTTAAGTAGACCCTGCCATGTGCTATCTTCTGTCTTTTGTATTCCATGGGAATTTCTATACAAAGTGGTTAAGATGGTGGGCTCTGGAGTATGTCTAGATTTATATCCTGGCTCCGTTGGTTACTACAAGTGTAGTGAAGACACATTGCATAACCTCTCTGCTTCAGTTTCCTCATCTGTAAAATACAAAATAGTAGTATTATCTACAATATGAGTATTTTGAGAGGATTAGGTGCTTAGAAAAGTATCTGGCCTTTAGTAAACATTGGTTATTTTTATCACCATTTTATTCACATTTACTGTTTCATTTTGCCTACATGAGCAGATTGAACTTTGGGAGGACAGGGCCACTTTTTTGTTTGTTTGTTTGTCTGTTTCCCCCTCTTCGTGTTCCAGAAAACACTTCATAAGTTCCCATGCCCATTGGAGACGCTGAGTGAAAATTCATTCTAGAATCACACTGCATGGGTTCAGGTCCTTGTTTCACTGATCTAACATCTCTGCCTCAGCTTCCAAATCCTAAATGGGGAGACTACCATTATATACCTCACTGGGTTGTTTTGAAGGTTGAATGAGATAATGTACTTAAAGTTTTTAGAACAGTGTATAATGAATAGAAAAAGCTCAGTGTTAGCTTTAAATATAATCATTCATGGGTCATCAGCACTAAAATATTAAAACTCCATGGGATGTAATCTAATCAGCAATGATTCCAAAGAAAATTTTCCTCAGGCCATCTCAGGTACATGATTTTTAAGAATAACCACATGTTTCTGGTGAAGCCATATTGAGTATATCCTGTGATCTAGGCATGTGGTAGATGTTGGAGATACAAAGATGCATAAAACACAGTGGGAAACACAAGTGATGATGGACATGAGCTATGTTCACCCTCAATCATAATTGTATATTTGAAAAGTGAAACATCTGTGGGATATAACTTTTCATTTATTAAGCTAGTAAGATGATCAAAGAACCACATTTAGTGCTGTTGAGTGGATTGGGTATATATTGACATATTTTTGAAAAGCATTTTGGCTCTATGGATGAGGCTAGAAAATATTTAGATCCTTCGACCTAATAATGCTATACATAGAAATATGTCCACAGAATCTGAAATTTATAAATAAATCATCTTTATGCACTAAATGTTCACTGTAGTAATGTTTATAACATCAAAACACAGAAAATAGTATCCAATGTGATAGGAATGCTAACTGAGTTATGGCACATCATAGAATGCAATGTTATGTAGGTTCAAGTAATTTAAAAATGATATTTAATATGACAGACAAATATTTATGTAATAAAACAAATCAAGAAAGATATATGAAATCCACGTTTATGACATATGGATAGAGAAAAGACTGAAATGCAAAATGTCAAAATGTTAACTGCACTTAGCTCTAGGCAGTGGAATTATACACAATTTTTATTTATTTTTCTTTGTACTTTATTTTTTATCCACAATGAGCATGTAGGTATAGGAAAATAATTAAAACAACCCCACAAGCAACATTGTGGTCTTTATGAAAATAGTCCTAGAAGAAAGAGTGGAAGAAAGAGTAATGATAGAAAAAGGATTTGCGTGAGTTAGAAATTGCGTTCAGCTGCAAGTAACAAACACCCCTAAATAGGCGTGGCTTTAATAAGATATTCTCATATAATGTGTACCCCAGACATGGGCAGTCCATAGCTGGAATGACACCATCAGGAAGCCAGGCTGCTTTAATTCTTCTTCTCCTTTTCAGCAAACTAGCTCTCATTCTCAGGGTTGATATACAGTTACAATAGTGTCACTGTAGCACAAGCCCTTATTTCCATGTTCCAAATAGCAAGAAGGGAGAAAAGTCAAGTCAAAAGTTCATTCCTCCAAGCAAAGCAACTTCTTTTTAGCAAGATGTTCCAGGAGCCACTTCTCAACATCACTTTTTATTTTGTGGCCACTTTCAATGAGCACATTGCCATGCTCAACAGCATAGGGTGTCTCTGTGGACGATAAAAGAGGAATATGAATACTGGTAGCCTACTCTCCTTTTTAATTTTAATTCTAACTCTGCCACTAAATAGCAGGTCGACTTTAACAAAGTCTAGTACACCAATGGCGCCAAAGAAACCTCAGGAAGCTTTTCAATAATGCATCATATGCAACCATTATCATCAGTTATGCTTGGTACACCAGCTGAATCCCATTTGCCATTCCATGTCTCTGGTATCCCTTGGACTTTCCTTCTCTCCCATTTAAAATAAGGATAATGAAATTTTCACTGATTTTTTGAATTATTGTGAGAATAATAGGATTTTATAATTGTTAAGTTCTTTTCGGAAAGGCTTATTCTGCTATGCAAATGTAATTTTTGTAAAGACTAATAAGTAATGAGAATTGAGTGCTCACTCCATGCTCACCACTATTGAGCTCTTTATATGCAACATCTTATTTAATCTTAGGTATTAGACATTATGAGTATCCCCACTCTACAAGTACAGATACTGAGACACAAAGAAATTTAAACACAGATTGTCCGTCTTCTGAGCCGATGATATTGATTCTCACACTTTAGTGTGCTTAAAGAATCACAACATACTTGTTAAAAATGCAGATATTCGTATGTATAGCATTATTAGGTCAAAAGGATCAGAAATCAAATTCTGCTGTAGATGGGCTGCAGACTGCACTTAATTGCTCCCATTTCTAACCATACATAAAGTCTTGATTTTCCAGCAATGTGGCTAAAGGCAGGGTTCCTCAGAGACAGTTCCTTTGGCTCCTGAATTCTGTTCTGGTTTATCCTTGATCTTTTCTGGCAAGGAGACTACATCCATTTGAGAAATATTTTTAGTGGCATGCCTATGGCTTGGGATGCTTTGTCATCTCATGTGTAAAATACGGCACTCCCTTCCGGTCTACCCTTTATCCCATTTCCTATGTCCTGAGAATACTCACCAGGGCTCTTGCAGCTGCAGCATTTACCCCCAAGATAACCTGTGGATTACAGTTCTAACCTCATCTACAAAGTTTGCTATGAAATATCTCACTTTTATTATTTTCTCATTGCTCTAGTATATACATAGTCTTTGGAAACAGATGACTTCATTCTATTTATAGCATCTGTTTTTAGTAATGTTATTTCCATTTACAAAATATAGTAATTCTGGATCACTGAAAATATATTCCTATGCGTGATGGTAACAACGTTCTCAAACCATTGTTAGCTGAAGATTCATTTGATGAATCCAATGTATGTATATATTTCTGTTACATTAGGATTAGAGACAAATTTTGTTTAGAAATAACTCTCTAAGAACAGTTTTTATATTATTTTTACATTGAAAACCAGTCATATTTGCTTCAGCCTCAAAGAGCGTGTTTTATGTTAAATTAAATTAACACTCGCAGGGAGCTGCACTTTTTTTTTCTAAATGGGAAATGGGTTCTACAATAATTTGGAGATCCTCAGAGATGAAGTGACTTGGGCCAATAAATATGACTTTGTTGGTTAAATTTTCATTATTTTTCAAAGAGAAAGCCTTTGTGGCCAAGCATAAGGGCTGATGGGCCAAGGGGAGGTAAAGTGTTAATTTCCAGAATGACTTGAAGTATCTACCACACATGTTTTTTGAGCTTTGCTGTTGACCCACTAATAGCAGAGATGCAATGAGGACATCTATGTTTGTCAATGGACAGTCTCCCCAAAACAAAAGACAAGGACCGTGCCATTTAAAGTTCCCAGGAGACCGATTTCCAATTTGAACGCAGAAAGAATGTCAGAGCAATTGAATTTTGGAAACATCTTTAAGACTATTCCTTCTTGTGGTGGATCAGATCATCAAGTCAAATCATACACTGAGATAGATTTAAGCAGTAATGGATCCAGAGAGAGGGAATAAAAGCTATGTGCAAGGAATTTCATGAACTGTACTGTAAACCGATTTGGTGGCCTCCAGGGAGAATATAAACATTCCCTCAAGGGCTCACAGATTTGAATTTTGTTTAGATCCATTTTACAGGCAATCTGTAAAAGAAAGAAAGGGCAAAAAATAATGCTAGTTACCTCATGGGGTTATTCAGAGGATAAAATGATGAGATCATCCATATAAAATGCTCATCATGGTGCCTATACATAGAAAGCTCCATAACGTTAGCTATGGTGATGATGGTGCTGAGGAAGAGAAAAAGGAAGAAGAAGAGGATAAGAAATCTGCTCAGATGTTGCTTTTAGTCTTTTAGTTGAAAATTTACATCGAAAAGGAGGAGCTTTGTAATTATAATTGGAAATGGATTTTGAAAGTTTTATCATAAAATGAAATATAAAACTTTTTGATAAAGCCTAGAGTCACAGAAAGACTCTTTACATTTTTCTCTGGCTCATCAATCTCTAAAATTATCTTTTTTTTTTTTTTTTTTTTACTATATAATGGAAGGAGTACTGAATTTGTAGTCAGAAGAACTGATAGTTAACCATAGATTTTTCCTTTTGTAATTTTGCCTCTTTGTTTGTTTTTAGGCGAGGCAACCCTTGGTTGACCTCACAGATTGTAAGGACCTTGTCAGTTTACAATCCCTTATTTTTTTATTTTTTATACCTACAGCACCTGGTCTTCCTAGGTGGACTTCCATCTAAGTACTCACCAGGCCCAACTCTGCTTAGTTTCCAAGATCAGACAAAATCGGGCTTGTTCAGGGTGGCATGGCCATAGACCGTAATTTTGTCTCTTTGAACACATTATTTAATCTTTTTAAGTGTCAACTTTCTTAATCTGTGGACTATGAATAATAAAACTTACCTAGTGATCATGGGATTACATGAGATGATGTGTTTAAGGTACTCAGTATAGTGTCTTGCACATGGAAGGTGACCAAATAAATAACTGATGCTATGAAGGCCTATGGTAGCCAAAAGATCTCTTCAGAATGTACCATATTCCTGGAGACAGTCTGCCTCCATCTCTGGGAACATGCCTGATACAGAAGAGAATTCTATAAAAAGAACACTCAGAACTGAGAACTCCTAATGGTTAGATGATCTAAGGATTTATTATTTCATGTTCAAGGACAGAGATTTTTGTTGTCTTTACTCTTAATGTTAGAAAGAAAATCCTCAGACCCACCCATCACAATCACCCAATGTAGTGCTGATCTATGTGTTCCAAGCACTTCCTGCCCTTGAGGATCTGCCTGGTACTCTTCCAGTATGAGAAAGCCAGCTTCTGTGCTGCAGCTGTCAGGATATTGCCTTTAATATCCAAGAGTGGATTGCTAAATATCATGCCATGCAATCTCTAAAGCACATGGACATAGATAATTCAAGGTGGGAAGACAGGGATATGTGAATTGAATAGCAAGAGTGGGAATGGATATTTCAGCTTGTTCTTGATGGGGGGAAAATTCTTAGTCTTTCCATTTTTAATATGATGGTAGCTGTGGGTTTTTGTAGATAACTTATCAGATTGAAGAACCTTTTTATTGCTATGTTATTAAAAATTTCTATCATGAATGAATGAAGGTTGAATTTTGTCAGTTTTTTTTTTCTATCAATTGAGATGATTTTTTTTTCAATCTGTTGGTATGATAAATTGTATTTATTTTTGACTATCGAACCAGCCTTGCATTTCTAGGATAAACCCTACTTGGTCACGATGTATTATACTTTTTATGTATTGCTGGATCTGATCTGATAATATTTTATTATAGATTTTGCATGCATGTACACAAGTAATATATATTGTGATGTACTTTTATTATTGTGTCATAAATTCATTTAGTTTTGGTGTCAGTATAATGTTGGACACATTGAATAAATTGGAAAGTGTCCCGACTTCTTCAATCTTCTGGAAAAGTACATTGAAATGGTATTACTCTTCGGTAAATCTTTTGTGAAAGTTGCCATTTAAAGCCATTTAGGCCTAGAATTAACTTCATGGGCCAATATTAAAGTATGAATTTACTTTCTTTAAGAGATATGATATTGTTCAGGTTGTTCAGTTCTTCAGTGACCAAATTAAAAAAAAAAAAAGACAAATTCCACCCCATTAAGCCTCTACTTTTAATAAATGTGGCCATTGTGTTGTTCACAGCTTGATTACACATTCTTAATGTGACCTAAGCCTTCTGTTTGGTAAACAAAGTATGGCACATCTGCTTATTCATATATTTGTGCATTCGTTCATTTAGCAAATGTTTTAACCACATTTTAAATTCCAGAACTTGTGATAGGGATTATGGATTCAAAAATGAATAAGACAATATCCCTGAGCTTGAGTAAATTACATTTAAGTGGGAATAATAATAATGAAATGAAGTGGGAATAACAATAATGAAATAATTGGTTATGATGCAGTGGGATATGTATAATGGTTGTATAATGACTAGTGCATAGGGAGAACAAACAAGGAGCCTCTAATTCTGTTTAAGAGGAATCAGGGGTGGCTTCTAAGAAGAAATGATGTTTGAATTGAGCCTTGAAAGATGAAGAGAATTTTTATTTGGCAGAAGGAAGTCTTGTTTGCAAAATTTCATGAGATATTTGGAAAACGAGTCATTTCAGATTTTTTGAGGATAGAAATATGTGCTTCAAGAATTGTTTTGGAGGAGGAAAAATATGGTGTAGATGATAGAGGCTCTGTTCATCCTGCTGGTGACCAAATCAAAGTTGTGATGGAAACAAAGAGCAAGGAGCAAGGAAAAATCTCCTGGGATCTTGATGAACAAGCCATACAACTAGGGAGAAATCCAAGAAATCACTTAGCAATGGCAGAAGGTAGGACAGGGCAAGGACATGGGGCTGCCCGGTCCCCAGAGGCTGAGTGAGATAGAGGCTGTGGCAGTGGCAGATGCCTCTTAAAGGGGCTGAGTCCACAAGCAGATTTTTGCGGTGACCAACCTGCTCACTTTGAGTGCCAGTGCCGATTGGGCTGCACGCAGGGGGCACCAGGAACTTACAGGGAAACATTGTTGGAGTGAGGGCCAAGGCGAGACTCAGTCTGTACAGAAGTGCCGGTCATATCCATCGTTCCCTGTTGAGCCCTCCCCACTCCCAGTGCATGGAGACAGGACTACCATAGCTGACCTCATCAAACTGGATAACAGAGGTTGCTCCGCCCAGAAGATTCCCTGAAATCAGCCTCCCCCACTGGTGGCACCACCCAAGCCACATCCAGGTGTATCCTCAGCGAGTCAGATGCTCCTTGCTGAGCAGCGCTTAGACTCACACTGGAGGCAGCTGGCCTCGGTTTCTGATGTGGCCTTTTGAGATAACTATAAGCAAAGCATCTGTGAATTGCTTGCTGAATCTTAACAGGTGACCCTGGAGGGGCAGAGGCTTGGGCTAAATTTTGCCTGCAGCTGAACTTCTCTCAGGACTGGGCCAATGGACACCTACTTCATAAATCCACACTAATAAGACCAGGAGACTTTGGAGCTTTGCTTAGTACATAGAAACAGACATGTAAAGGCAGCCAAAATGGGAAGACAAAGAAGCAAAAACCATATGAGAGAACAAAA
>NW_011888801.1:3796016-3797912 GCF_000151845.1 Pteropus vampyrus
AGCATAGGGAATGCAGTTAGCATTAATGTAATGGCTAGATGGAGGGTCAGGGGAGGGAGGGAGCAATTGGGGGATCGTTTTACGAACTATATAGATGTCTAATCGATGTACTGTATACTTGAAACTAATTAAAATAAATAAATTTTAAAAAAAGAATTGTTTTAATCAGAGGACCCAAATTCTGAATGCTAAATTAAAAAGTTAAATTGCTTTAGTTATCACAATTCTCCTATTCATGTATTTCTCAAATACAGGTGACATGCCTGATATAATAGTAGAGTGGTCTTAAGGTGAATTATTGCTTCATGGTGATTCTCAGATTTTTAGATTCCATTTTTATTTCAATTATTATTTCATGGTTGTAATAATAAATATATTCTCCAAAGAAGATGTGGTCTTTGAAATGGATCAATTTGAGTGCTGACATCCCAGAAATGAAAGAAGAAAAACAACATCATTTATAGATATATGGGTAGATTAAAATAGAGAGAATGAATGAATCACAAATGACTATAAAATGTGGTGTGACCATCTTAGAATTTCTCCCAAAGTCAGTTGATTGTGATGTTCACAATTTTACCATGTGGATCATGTCAGGCCAACTTAAGGTGCTATATCTGGATCTAACTGGATTTGTTGCCCTCTGAATATGTCACGAAAAACAATGTCTAACTATAAATTGATGAGGAACACCACTTCCTCTTCTAGGTTTCTAAGTCTAGATCTTTGCCATAAAGGACCAGATCATATTTATTATTGTTGTGGTTACTGCTCTTTTTGTTGTCTTTACACAACCACATTGACCTTTAGGGATACTGCAGTGTCATCCAGGATCTTCAAAATTCATTTTTAAATTAATTAATGAGGCTCTTTGGAAGTTAGAGTGCCTTATTTTTAATTTTCAGTTAAAGGCACCTACTGATTTCCATTTTTAAAATGCTGTCTACTTGATTTGCTTATTACTCTTTGATACTAAAATATAGCTATAATAGCTCTGTGGAATTGTCAGTTATTTAAGTATTCATGCATATTTGGGTAAAGCCTGGATGACTTGGAATTATTCTAACATGACTAAATGTGTTATAAAAATTTTTGCTTCAAGAGTATGCTATAAATGCATATGCTCATTTTGAGGAACAAAATATAACTTTGGGTTTTAAAATATAAATTTTTAGCGTGTATTTATTGCTAACTGTATGCTAAGCACAGTGGTAAGCCCTAAGAGACAGTAGTAGACAAATCAGACTTTGTGCTCTCATGGAACTTGGAATCTAGTGGTGTTTATCCATTTATTAACCTATTAATACCTACTGAAATACCTGTTCTGTACCAGGCACTGTGATAGGTGCTGGGCTTTGCTATACAGGCAAAAACTTCAATATAATATTGTGCCTCATATACAATCAGCCCATAATAAATATTTAACTGATTGAAAATTACCCTTTCTATTTTCTTTAACATATTACATTTATTCCATAAGGAGCAAGAACGTAAATGGGAAAAATATTTTAGTCTTATAGTAGAAATTGCTTTTGCTCACTAAAATTCATATTTTCTTCTTTGGGAAATACAAAGCCAGACTTTATTTCATACTCCTCTGCATTTAGATATAATCAAATGAGTGTGTTTTACACAGAGAAATGTTAGTGAAAGTGAAGTGTGTCATTTTACAACCAAGGCTTTTGAGAAATGGCTGTGCTTTCTTCATATTTTTTCCTTTCACTGGCCTGATGCAGATAACAGGTCTTGGTAGGAGATGGCAGAACCTCAAGAATCACACTTGGAGGAAGCACTGGATTTTTGAGTAAGGAAGACAAACTTCTCTTTGTTAGGCTACTGAAATTGTTGGGCTCATTGTTACGGCAGCTTGCATAATCCTTACTAACACAGCAGTAG
>NW_011888801.1:3799222-3819605 GCF_000151845.1 Pteropus vampyrus
TTGTAGTATTACTAGGGAACTTGTCAGATATAAAAATTTTGGAGCCATGCCCCAGTGAAAACTTTGGAGGCAGACCCAGCAATCTGTGTTGCAACAAGCACTCCAGGTGACTCTGATGTTTGCTAAAACTGAAGAACCATTGATCTAGAACGCCTTCCACCTTTTCTGCTTTCCGTGTCATTTAGATTTTTTTCAAAAGGCTGGGTCAGTTTCATTGTAGAATGTCACACATTCCAGATTTTTCAGATTGCTCCATCATAACTTGATTTAGGTTTAATGTTTTGGCAAGCGTAGATGATGTTGGGTATGGTTCATCAAATTAAGAGGCACATGACATTTAACGATCTTTTTCGTAGTAATGCTAAGATGAATCAGTTGATGAATGTAGTTACCACTATATTGAGCCACTCAAAAGGTATATATTCCCCTTTATAATTATTAAGTATTCTAAACATGACAATCTAAGTATGTGTAAATATTTTCTTCCCCAATAAACTTTTACCCAATGATTGTAGCTTCCATTGATAATACTTGCCTGAAATACTGTATTGGAGTATGTGGTTTAAATTTCTAATTGTGTCACCTCTATTTAATTAGCTGGCATTCTTTAAATAAGAGCTTTCTTTCTTCCTTTGTATTTATTTGTTTATGTGTTTAAATATCATTATGAATGCATAGTTTTTTTAATTCAATGTGGCAAATTAATTAGTATTATTATTCTTTTGATAGTCAATAGTGCTGAATAGGGCTGGAGTGAGTTTCTTCAAGCCACCTTTTGTGTTCTTTTTCTTCTTTCTGTCCCAAGAGCTTTTAAGTTCACTTTATACATTTTCTGCCCACAAGCTGAATTAGCTACTCCCTCAAGGAACTATGGTTATTTTTTGTGGAAAATATCTTTTGTAAACCAGTATCTGGATGCTAGATGTTCTACACATATCTGTGCATGCACACATTCATACATATATAAGTTTTAATAATAATTTATTACAAATTCCTCCAATTTAAATTAGCAGAATTATCATCATCATGATCATCATAATTATCATCATCTTCTGTATTCGTTTTCTAGAACTGCCATAATGAATTATTACAAAATTAATGGCTTAGAACAACACAAAATCTTACAGTTCTGTAGATCAGAAGTCTAACATGGATCTTAATTGAGGTAAAATCAAGGTGTCCACAGTGTTGTCTTTCTTTCTGGAGACTCATAGGAAAAATCTCTTTTCTTGCCTTTTCTATTTCCTGGAGGCCTCTCACATTTCTTGGCTCCTGCCCTCTTTGTCAGCCTTCAAAGCCAGTGGCATTGCGTCTCTCTGATCATTCCTCCATGGTCATGTCTCCCTCTCTGACAACAGCTTTAAAAACCTTGTCCTTATTTAAGGACTCATAGGATTAGATCAAGCCCACCTAAATAGTCCGGAATAATGTCTCCATCCTAAGGTCCTACCCTTAATCACTTCTGCAGGGTCCTTTTTGCCATGTAAGCATATATACAGGTTTCAGGGATTAGAGTGTGGACATCCTGGGTACTGTTATTCTGCCTACTCACATTTTCCCTCATTCTTTGATTTCCATTCTGTCACAGTGCAATTCTTGAATTCCAACAACTTCTTAGATTTACACATTTTCTCTATACTACAATATAAACAAAATAATGAGAATTAAAACAGTGATAACACTAACGACAATAAGCCTGCTAAGTAAAGCTTGAGATTTCTTTGCCTTTTTTTTACTCAGTGTATATTTCACTCAGGTGTGTGGTTGAACTATTGTGTTCCTAATTTACTTTAATTTTTTTTCTGTGTCATTATGCTATTTGATATACAATTAGGTTCATTCTTCTAGTTTTATTTAGTTTTAGGGTTTACTTTTTCCATACTTTTTAATTTATTTTTTGAATAAGTAAAATATAAATATAAAAAGAGATATATTCAGCAACATCTCAGGCCCATTTTAATCTCCTGCACCGTATTTTCACCCTCCCACTCCATGTGGTCATTCTTATTAGTTTTTGGTTTATCTTTTCTATGTTTCTTTTTGCAAAACATATGAAGTTATGAATTTATTTTTTAAATCTTATTTTTCTTCTTTTCTACCCCCAAATAACTGAGTTTATGTACTTTTTCGCTTTTTGCATTTTTACTTTGCCTTATATCCTGCATCTATATATCTATATCTCTCCAACAGTATATCCTGGGGGCCACTCTATACGAGGTGGTCACAAAAATCTTGAAAGGAATAATTTCGCTTTTAAATATATCCTCTGTGTTTAACTTATTACAACATATGTTATATTTGTTACTTAACGACTAAAAAGAGAAATATAGATACAGAAAACATCTTTTTTTAATGCCTTCTACTCACCCTTCACTCCCCGAGGCAGAGCTAATCCTTTTTCTATGTTCGCATAACATTTTGTACGTAACATAATTATAGAAAACTTTTTTGCTCTTATTCTTATTTGACAAGTCCTCTCTCCCTTTCTGGCCTGTTCGTTGCTCAAATGTAGAAAGTATATCTCCCTTTCTTTCTTTATTTGGGATATCATTGATTGTGCCTGGCGCATAGTGTTTCCCCACTTGCCTGTTTTGCCTGAAATTCCATTAGAGATTTATTCAGTTGGTCTATTTTTAATGTATCTATTTTTTTAAATAAAATATTTTACCTGAAGTGATAAACTCTCTTTCATTGTCAATTATTAACATCCTAAAGTGAATTAGTTGATCAGAGAATTAGTTTCTTAGAAAAGGCATGAAAGGACAGGCATCTGAAAGAGGACAGTTATCTTTTTATTCCGGAATTGAAACCCCAAGAAAGGCAAGAGTTGGTGTGCGGGTCATAGACATTCTAGGAGAGAAAGAGGCAGACCAAGGAAAGGAAGAGAGGGACATGGAAAGGGAAGGGTCTATATTACTGTGCCAACTCTGTGAGCTATGCACAGCACAGAAAATCTGTTTAGATAATACTGGAACAGAAATAGCCCTCAAAGATTATTTTCTACAGATACTAAGAAACCAAGGCCTGGAGAAACCGAACAAGTTGCTCAGGACAGTTACTACAGACCAGGAACTGGAAATGAACCTTTGGACTCCACCATACTTCCCAAAGTGGCCAAGGCCTTCCTTGACCTTCCACAAGGGCACATGGTATACCCAGCAGGTATGGCCACTGTCCTGAGGGTGGAGAGGGGGTCTGAGCCTTCTCTTCTGTTAGAGCTCTTTGAAGCTGGGCTACTGCTCTCAGGACCAAAATGTATATCTGTCTTTCTTCACCTCCTTCAGTCAAGTCAGTTGTATTTGCAGAGGTACATTGTTCAGCCTCAGAGCATTGTTTAAATTTAAAATCAATAAAAAAAAAAAAAATGAGCCAGCAAGAGGCACAAACTGATTAAGTGCTATCTATATGAAGAGGTTTATCCTCTGCCACATTTCTATTGAAATTCTGAGAAATGTGAAGAGGATGGAACAAAGTGAAATTAACAATTATGTCAGATACCAAATATAGTAAGGCAACTGCATCTTTGGCAGGTAATAGAGAATTGGGTGACTTTGAGTTCCGATTTGGTATAAATGTCAACATATTCACACCTACTCACATACCACATGCCCATATAACACACTTGCACACAAAACACACACTTGTGCATGGGTACATATATACACACATGAATTTCTTTTTATTACTATAGAGATGTAACTCTTCCATCTGACAAGTTATCCTACATTTTTATTTTGATAAAAAAAAAATAACAGTAGAGGGGAGAAAATTCAATGAAAAAAAAATTCCCAATATATTGTCATATATTACTGGTTAGTTTTGGTGGTTAAGCAAATTATTTGAAAACAAAGAAGCCTTTCACAAAGCCTCTAAAATACAAAAGATTTAATAACATTTACATCTGTGTATCAGCCATGTCTGTAATATAAGTCATGAATAACACATAAACCAGAGCACGGAAAGAACAGAAGTGCTCACACATCATTTAAAATCCAACCCACCCCATCGTCAGTGGAATCAAATACACAGCAGGAGCAGTTCCAGTTGATACACACACAATATAGTCATTGAAAATGAAAACATATTAATTATGTTCCTTAAAGTTAGGAAAGAAATGGCAGAATTCACTAACCTGTTAAACTTTTCTGTTGAAATTCTGCACCAAAAAGTACATCATGAGTTGCTTCTTTATTTTTCTTAAAAAATTATGGAGCATTTGTATATATTTGTCTTGTTTTACTGTTCATTTAAATCTGCATTTGGGGCTCAGTCCCTACTCCTTGCTGTACTGAAAACAGGGGAAAGTTGGCTTAAGATGGATCCTTGTTACAAGTGAGTAACTCGCAAAAAGGAATTTATTGTTGAGCAATCGTATTTGAAAACAACAATACCTGCACAACTCCAGGTGGTATATGTGGAAATCCACACTGCTGGGAGAATAGCTGTTTATTACCAAAATCTAGAGATTATGTAACAACATGTTTGTTAAAGAAACAGGGAAATCCTTCCTTCTTCTGATTCAGATAACTCTCCGAGGCCCAAATTTGGAATTGTCTCTTCCTAGATCCATTCTTTTGGCTCCCATTAATTTCTGGCAATCTCCTGGGCTTTCTATATGTGCTGGCGAGATCCTCAAACTCAGTCATAGGGAACCTCTGGTGCCATGACAGAGAAGGACAAGTGGATGAAGAGAGGAACTAGATGGTTTTATGTGGGCGTTTGCATTTGATATCTGTTTTCACAGTTATCCTTTAAATCAGTGTTGTTGTTTTTTAAGGGGATGTTCAAATAATGTTAATTTTCCATTGGCACTTTTTGTTTGATGATTTTTACTTTTCTTTTTTTTTTTTTAACCTTTCTTCCCCTGGCCCTTGTTTTCCTTCTAGAGTCTCTAGGACTTATTCTGGTGGTGCCCGACCATTGCAGGTGGGCCCTGAACAGTTTAAAAGGAGCCCTGTAAATGTCGGGAACCCCTTCTTCTCAGTCTGTGTATCTCATTTCAGTGTGTAATTTCAAGCACTTGGTAGTCCTTACTGTAGCAAAAGGTTAATAGTCGTCTCTTTTTTACATGCTATAAATGCTCAATTTCTACAGACATTTTTTCAGGGCAAGTTGAGTGTAATTGCTAAATAATACAGTCGTTCTCATGTTAAGTGAGTAATACCTCTATTGTTACCAGTGCTTCTACCTACATGTGTATGCATGCGTGCGTGCGTGTGTGCACACGTGCGTGTGTGTGTGTAAGCAGGTATGGATGAAACATCCACTTGGGGGAAGCCACAGACACAGCATAGGATTTTGCACATTTATGCATTTGGGTTTTAAATGTTGTGCAGCATCCTGGGCCTCTTAGGCACTGCAGATTATGTATAATAGATGACCTGCATTTACAGAGATGTGTGCTATACAGATGTAAATGTTATTATAGCTTTTATATTTTATGTTCTTGTTGAAAGATCATTTTGTCTTTGAATAATATGGCCGTTCAATTTTTTTGGAGGGGAGGGGGTTATCTTTAAAAGAGAATATGAAATGGATATTGCACATCATATATTTCTTAAAAGTAATTTGGAATTTTAGGGTCTGGGATTGGGGCTGACTGATACACTGCCACAATGAGATATAACCCCTGGAAAATAACAGCACCAGCACATGCCTGCATCTGTCCAACCTCATAATTCACTTTCACATTGGATTATGGATGTCTGCGTTCAGTGAGTCTATCTTCCCTTTAGGTATTATTTCAGCCCTTTGAGATAATAAGGAAAGTTTAATTGCGTTGTTAATTGATTTTTTGCACAACATTATTACCTTGATTGATTGCAGAGTTGATGAAAATGTTAGACACAGGCAGCGTGGAGTATCAGCCTGGCTAGGAGTGGGAGCCTTGTGGAGAATAGATAACCTTGATGTTAAGAGCTATATCCTTCAGATATGTCTTCCCTTGACATATTGATGGCCCTTGAAAAGGGAAAAGCTGATTGTATGCAGAATGCAATCATTAAACCCACTTCAGCTTGCTGTTGATTAATTTGTTTTTTCCTGAAGGATCTAGTTATAGGGAAGGCCTCACTTATACCAACAGCAGCCATTTTTTAGGCTCCAGACTGTGCTTAACCCTCTAGGGGAAGAGAAATAATGAGGCTGGTGTGGCTGAGTCAGGAAGATGATCTTAGGTTGTTCAGAGTGTGGACTTGATGCTCTCAGACATCTTCACCCTTAGGAACACTATTTTCTCAACCATACTGTTTATTTTTCCCCAAATACCAAGTCATTCAAAATGCCAAGGCTAAGGAGCCTTTCACTGAGACCTGCTATAGAATGATTTGGAAACTTTGCGATGCCCAGGAGAGTTTACTGACCAGGCTTCTTCTAGTGGTTTCTAGAGAAGACATGGCACTCAGGATTTTTTATTATATGTTAGGTAAAAGCTTGCATAAATTTGCTCCCATGATCGAACAGTAGATTCTTATTATTATGAATTAGTGTTTTAATTTGTGTGGGGGGATGATAAGAAGGGATTTCTGTAGACAGTTATTATATTTTCAATTAGTTCTCTCCCTGGCCCAATATAATTCTTTCCAGGAAACATTTATCGATAGCTCTCATAGTTACTATAGTTCAGAGCCATTCTCATGGTATCGAAAATCAGGTTGATTGATCAGCTGGTTGGCTGATTGATTGTTTAGACTTCTGCCCTGATTCCCTCCCCAATACCCACACCATGTTATCCATAGCAGCCCAACCCTGGATAGAGACTAAGAGGGCCAGCCCTATAGGAAAAGGAGTTGGCTTTGTCCATTACAGAAGAATGGAGGCTCATATATGTGCAGGAATTCTAGAGAGCCTCTATCTTCTAGGGAGAGTGGGTGGCTTCCCCCTTCCCCTCTCCCTGTACCAGCTTCTACGCTTATTCTTCATGGAGCACTCTGATTACTTTTGCCTCCTTCTTCCCTCTGTGCCTGTCCCTAATATTTATTTAAACCAAATTTTAAATGTATAGCATTGTTGGAGGCCTACCAAGAATTATATCATCTTCCTGGAGTCCTAAGCCCCCCCCCAACCCCCCAGGAGAAGTCATATGGGCTTTGGGGCAGAAGAGAAACAACTCAGAATTTCCTAGAGCTATAGAGTACCCTGTAGATGGAATTCACGGTATGGTCCAAAGCAGTTTCTTCCCAGTCAGCCCCACCTCCCCCTCTATTCACAGTCTTTCTTCTGTTGAACTAACGACTGGCGCTCAGGGAGTCTAATATTCACAGAGTCTTGGCCCTCAATTACCTTAATGGCTTATAATGAGATTTTGGCCAAGTAGCAGGTAGCAGGTTATTACTTCCTGCTCAGCGTGGGCAATGTCTACGCTGTTAATTTGTGTTGCCGAATGTGGCTCAGAGCTGGGCATCAAACTGTCAGGGCCAGATGTATTCTATTAGGTGCAAGGCTCACATTGGCTCATGGGCAATTTTTTTCCAATATGGAGGCATGTTACCTCACCACAGGGTGAATCCTGACAAATTCAAGCCAGCCAAATTAAAGGGGGTAATATTGCAAGCTATCAAAGTAGTATGTTCCAGAGACAGATAACACCTGGTACCACCCACTGTCAGCAATGTCTCTCTGACCCGGGCCATTCCATCGATAGGCAAAAAGTACAACCCTCTTAATATAGCTGGAGAGACTGTGGTGCCTTCATTAAGTTTTAATAAGCCTGACCCTTATGAAGGTCCTTATAATATGTTCATATACTATGTACTTTGTCTTTATCCTGGGCAAAAAAAAAAAAATTAATTAATTAATTAGTAATAATAATAATAGAAAATGTACAAGAGGTTCTTAGTGCTTTTATAAAATGCTTTGTGCTATTAATTGTTAACCTATAGTTTCTTTCATTAGCATTAGCATATATATGTACTTTTTTTTTTTAATGTAGGTTAGAGGATGGGGAGCTGAAAACCAGGAAATAATGAAAATATTTTGGCACTTGGCCGTGAGATTTGCTATTGCTCAAGAATTATACAGCACTTTCTTCCATGACAGACTTTTCGTTATTTTTTGTAATGCAAACTTTTTCAGTTAGATCATATATCAGTAGATTCCTTTTGTTTTCTTTTTAGAGAAAGCAATTTATAGTGTCCTGGAATTAGGAAAGATTACAGTAATATCAGTACAAGAAAAGTTTATTTGGATTCTAATGAAGGGTAGACGGAGGCTGGACTAATGCGCCCAAAGAAGGAAGGTCTTTTCCCTAGTCCCTGCAGGGTTTGAACTACGACAATCCGACTTGTTACTGGGTCTGCTTAATTTAATTTGAGAGGATAATTATTTTTTAACTTGAAATTAAAAAAAGAAGAAGAAGAAGAAGAAGCAACTTGTCTTTATTTTCAATGACTCTCTTGAGAAGTTTTTGCCTGAAGAACCAGACAGAGCTGTGGAGGTTTTCCCCACTTTTGATGTGAGCTTTCTAATAGGAATAGATCTGAAAACCTAAAATAAATTTCTGCTTGAAAGCAAAGCCAAAGTTCCCATTCAAACTCTGCATGAGGGCCCCCACTGCTAAGATTTGTTCGTATAAGATTCTGTCATTTTAGAGGGAGGCTAAAGACTTTCTGGGAAATTTTTTCTGCAATTTTTTTTTATCTTATTCTTCATAAATTATAGTTTGTAGGTTCAATTCTATTCTACTTATCTAAAACCTCTTTTCTTCTTTCATATAATCTATCCATTGCTTAAATTTAAACTCATATTTTTTATTTTATATTAAAGAGCTGCAGCAACCTTTTATTATCTTTTTTTTTTTTTTCTTACGTTGAGGTACCATTTGTTTTCAACTGTTGGGCAGACAGTGAAACCTCTTTTTCCTAAAACTCAACAAACTTTAGGATCCTCAGCAACCAGATTTTTTATCTGAGAATTTGAGTGGTCTTGACTTTATAAGAATAAAAGCTAATGTCAAGAGTTATATTTTTTCAAAAGGAGAAAAAGGAGCCTTTTAAGTTGTCCTAAACAGTGTTTCTTAAAGGTTGGTCCCCAATCAGCAGCATTACTGTCACCTGGGAACCAGCAAAAATGCAAACACTTGGCCCCTACTCAGATCCACTTAATGAGAAACTCCAGGGATGGGGCACAGCAATTTGTTTTAACAAGGCTTTCAGGTGTTTCTAATACATGGGCAACTTGGAGAACCACTGTCATGGGGATAATCCATGCAATTCCTCTACATTTAAATTTCCAAGAATGTTTAACACTGGAGTGCAGACAAAATACTCTGAGAAATTTTATGTAGTCCACACACACACACAAAAATTATCGAGTACCTACATGTCCTAGGCTCATGAAGTATGGATAGAAAGCTGTCATCTCCATCCTTTCGCACATATGTAAGGAGACCCTAAGACCCTGAGAAACAGACAATGAGCAGTCTTCCCACTGCAGCTAAACTCCCCAACTGTATCGTCCTCACTATAACTGCTTGAAGAAGTACTCAGGTGTGGTCACTATGGTGTCATGTATGAGGGAAGATTCAAAAATGGTTGCTAGTGAAAGATAAGTTAATGAGTTAATTTAGTCAATTACCTGGAACCCAATATTCCCCTAGTGTCTGGTCAATCACATGACTTTTCTATAAGGGAAGGAAGTGTGTGAGAGCCATTTTATACTTGCTTCACTGACCCCTTGAGAAGTCTCTCAGCTGAAATGGAGAGCCACACCTGGACTCAGCTCAGTCCCCTAGTCTATTAACATCAATTATTTTTACTCCCTTCTCCGATTGAACCTACTTGTTTGTTTTAATTCTAGAAAATTCTAATTTAAAATGCCATTTTCTGGAATGCCATGCCTTTATTTGTTTCTTTGTTTGTTTGTTTGTTTGTTTAAATAATATGCTTAAAATTCTGGGAAACCCATGAGTACCTCTTTCCTCCTGTGAGGTGGTCATTTGTTATTCTCAGCATGAAAATAATCACTGGCTCATGTGCCAGAGACTACTGATGGTGACTGAATGATGACTGAACAGAAAATGGAATTATTATTTTATCTTTGAGTAGCTTCTGCCTCTCTTTTCTGATTAATCTGGGCCAGGCAGTCTAAGAGGGAAGACAATGGCTGGGTAGGTTTGGGGCAGGGAGGGCCTTAAAAGGAGGCAGCTGTGGTTTCCATTGATGGAGTACACCCACCTTTTATATGTCTTATTGATCCAATTTTATTTTTTATTTTTATGCTGTTGGTTTTTTTTTTTTTATGTTTTCAATTACCAAATGATGATTGGTAACTCCTGTTGGGTGGCATAACTTCTTTTCGGACTTCCATGGTAAAAATGATCTTCTAAGAAATATAGGAATGTATCTTTGTTATTAGTTTGCATGCTTCTTTACATTTATGTGGGTGATATGCAAAAACCCCCAACCCCTGAGCCTGGAAGATTAATTAGAGCAATTGATGGTAAAGAAAATCAGTCCCTGAAATCGAGGCCAGAGGAGCCCAAAAGGGGGGCGTCTGGTAGCCCCATTCTCTTCAGCATAAATTGAACAAACATGACATATTGATCATTGCGGAACCTATAATTGGTGACCAAAAGCACAGTGTGTCTTTAATGACCCTCCCTGAATAGTTGCCATCATTTTTTTTTAAAGGAAGCTGCTGTTTTTCCTAAATTCATGCTGCCCTCTAGTGGCAATGCTCCCAACTTAAGAGGGAAGGTGGAAAAGATAAATGTGGAGCTAATAGTGGGAATGGTGGATGTAGTGCAGGGGTGGAATTTTTCTTTTTTTTCTCTCACCTATTTGAAAGATTTCTGAGTCCCTCTGTCAAGACCCAAGAAAGAAAAATGAAACTATAACACTTGACCACTGTCCTGGTGTATGTGACATCCGTCAGTGAGCATTGCTGAAGGAAACTTCACAAATCTTAACTGATTTGCATCCCATCTTGGCATGCACTTTAGAATCCAGCTCATCTCAAACCCATTAAACCCCACACAGAGTACAGAGATGAGGGAGAGAGGAATACACTCACACCAAATAAGCCTTGAAAATTCAAGTTTCTCCCTTAGGAAAGGTAGGTAACAGTCAGCCTAAAGTCAGGGTTTGTTGGTGATCTCGACGTTCTGTCCTGACTTATAGGCAGTGTCCTATAATTCAGAACTAGCTGAATTGTAGAAAGGTAAACTTGGATAGGTGTCAGATCTGGTACCGTGACCCTGACCTTGGGAAGCTACTTTGAACCTCCTTTTCCTCTACACAATGAAGAGATTACCCAAAATGAAGATTTTTAAAGTCTGTCCTCGTGAGTATTATTTGACAGAGGTAAAGGGCATACTTTTAAAGAAAAATTTCCCAATTCTGTGTTTAAGTTTATTGGAAAGTATAACAAAACAATAAAGTATCATATAGGAGTATATAAATAAATCATTATTTAAGAAGTCAGAGTAAAAAGTGTTTCTGGCTTCATTTTAAGCTGGTACAAAATGTCACCTGAGGAGAAAAACAAAAATTGGGATGACTAAGAAGATTTAGCAGTGTTTTTTCAGGTCAGGGGGTAGATGTTGTTAGAGCAAGGACATATTTACTACGGCATTTGATCTCTGATATGCATATGTTCTTATTTGATTAAAATACAGCATGTATAGAGATAAGAGCCACTCATATTAATGTTATTCCAAAAAGGGAGCAAGTGAGCTCCCCACAGACCTAGGATTCTTTCTTAGCAGTCTCCGCTTACCCACACCACCCCCAATACAAAGAAAGGAATTCAAAAAACATTGACATCTCAGGAAAAGCATATTGACCATTTTCTTTCCAGGATTCACATAATGGAAACATCCACTGCCAGGTAACTTTTAAATCTGTCAGCCTAGTATTTCTTCAATGTGGTAAGGACTTAGAATGGCCTGATCAGTTCTGTGTTTGGACATGGCATCTGCAACCTGAATGCAGGAACCAGGGGCTCAAGGTGGGACAGCGAAGCTGGTTACTAAGGATCCACTCAAAGATGCAATTATGTCCCAGTCTTGGACCAGCTTTTACATTTCCCACACAGATTATCGAGGGAAAAACTTGCCCAGCATTTCCCACCTCTGTCTCATCTTCTAAAATGACAAGCCTCATTTCAGCTACCCCCTAGAGCCTGGAGTGTATTTTCCACAGGCTCTGGCTCATCACATGTCAACTTGTCTGCCCACTCACGTGACCATTTGTGCAACCTTCCCTGGGCGGGGAGGCTGGCTTCTCAGCTGTGCATTCCTATCACCTTCAGTACAGATTTTGCCGAGATCCTTTCCCTGCTGACTGGCTTCCTTCCCCTGCTTTCTCTTCCTTGCAAAGACGCTGGTGCGACTTGACAAAGCCCAGCGTTTGTCTAAGCAGGCTATGTAATCTGTTCTTTCTTGGTGGAAAGTTTAACCCTCCATCAGGCCTCACTGCAGGGGACTGAGCATTGGGGCCAGATGCCCTTTTCTGAAAAGAATATGTTGCCTGGCATTTGTGTCATCTTTCTTTCAGGATATGGAAGCATCCTAACCCTTGATTAGGTGGCCCATACTGTGTTTTTTGACTGGTGTTTAATAGAAAGCAGCATGTTATAATCCCACAATTTGGATCTTACCATGCAACCAGAGTATTTACTTTTGTCTTACATACTCCTTGTGCTAAGAAATGAATAAAAGCTATCATTTACTTTAATTTATAATAAACATTGCTGGTAAAAATAATCAACCTGAAACAAAACTGATAGCAACTAAAGCTGTACATAATGTAATTTATTATGGATGAAAATAGACTAAAATTTATATCTTGTTGGTATATTGAAAATTGCACAAATTCATGGGGAGGAATTCACCTTGGTAGAAATAATGAAAACAAAATAAGATTGAAATGAAGTAAAATTACACACAATAAAATGTGCTGACTAAACTTTAATAGAAGACCTAAGTCTTCCTGTCACAATTTAGATCTGTAAAATTTTACTCAAGGAAATGTGACTTTGTAAGATACATACTTTCAAAGATTTAGAAGACATAATCAGTAAAATTTAATATTTGGTAAATTCTGATTGTGGAATTTAAACTTAATGTAAAAATTACATGGAAAAGAATTGATCTCGTTGAAAATGAATTCAATAAAATAAAAATAAAAATGTTAAAAATAGGATAGTTTGAATTTAAAAATTCAGGAATTATATTTACTAAGTGGAGCTTGCTATAAATAATGCTTTCTGAAAGAAAAATTACTAGTTTACATGTTTATATTCATAAGCCTGAATCCAAAACATCTTTGGGGTCAAATGGCAGAATTCTAATGTCCACCATTGCAAAATATCAGGGTCAGCATGGTGGAGCCAGAATACCTCTTGTGGGTTTGTTTTATGTAATAAAGAAGAGTTCAAAAGTCACTCATTTGAGACACTTGGAAGCATCCCTTGGGCAGTACTGTTGGGAGTGACCACTGCAGTATTTAGCAAGGACAGTATGCCCCTCAGTCCATGATGAAGACAGGAAGAGGCCCTTACAGACCTTGTGGTTAGCAAGCTCTGCGAGACCCTCGCATCCCATTCCAACCCGAGATGCAGATTATAAACTGAGACACTTGGCCTGAAGTCACACTCAGCTAGTTTGAAAAGGAAGTCTCACTTTCTTCTTTGCCTTCTTTACCCTCCCCGGACCAGGTGGAGAGCCTTTCCCCATTTTATTCCCAGCCTGAGGCTTCTGAGATAGGTCTGCAGAAGAAGCAAAAATATGCCCAGCATGGAGTACAGACAGTGTTCTCCTTCCACAAAAACTGCTTCCAAGCAACCCCTTCCTTTAAGACCTTTTAAAATCTCTCTTCTTTTCGTTTTGCCTTACTTAGTATTTAAGTAGCTTACACTGAAGGAGGATGTTGTGTTAGGCGCCTGTAATTCCGCAGGCTGTGCTAAATCCTCTGTGATATCCACAGCAGAGCTGATAGCACATCACACAGACTGACCTCTGGGTACTGCTCCAGCCACTTCTCAAGATCATAAAACATGGGTGTTTATTCCTGCCCCCGGTCCCAGTTTACTCACAGCCTGCACATAACAAAGAGCGAGGAATGTGCTTTCTGGGGAATGTCTTTTCCTGTGTATGATGTTTACAGCTCTTAACACTGGATGATAATGTTCAGTTCGCTTCTCTCTTTCCAGCCAGACATTGTGATTGCTTTGTTTTCATGGGAGAAAAATGTTCAGCATAAAAACAACACTGTTGTCTAGGAATTGAAGCCGTTGCCTTCTGTTACTTTGCCCCCTTCTTTAATAAAGCAAATATTTAAGCTATATGTATTCTTAAAGCATTTCAAACATCTGTAGTCTTACCAGAGGTTAAAGTATGAGTGTTCAACAATTGAAATTGTTGAACTTTGTGTATTTTGTTTAAATTGTATATTGATAACAATTTTAGCAGTATTAATTAATCTATTCAACGTATATTTACTGAATACCTCCTCTGTTCTAAGTACTGTTTCAGGCGCTGGGTATTAGAAATTGGGGAGGAGTTAGTATTGTAAATGTGACATGTGAACAAGTATGTATAGTATCACATGGAAGCATAGTTCCAGAACCTTCCACAATAGACCAGAAAGACTCTCCAAATACTCTTTTCTTCTCTGTCACCCACCTCTTCACAACACTGTTGTTGCTATTTTCAGAGGCCATAAAGAGTCTAGTTTTTTCCTTTACTCATACAGATTGGAGAGCAAGAGTTCCTCGAGGAGCCCTCTGTCCCTTGTCTGTTTTGTAGCACTGCCTAATTATAAGCTCCTAGTGATCACAAACATTAAAATCTGTTTGTCATTACACAGCTACACTTAACAAACATTTGTGATAATAGCATTTAAAATGATGATTACTGAAACTAATATTAATAATGATAACAAGATTGATACTTTATTTTACAAATATGGATTTATTGGTCCAACCTGTAATGCATCATCCAATAAGTTCGTATTGGTATAAGTAAAAACTATATTTTTTCACAACTAAAATACAAATGGTAGACCTCCGACTCTGATATTTAGTCTTTAGTTCTGTTGAATATAGTTATGAGATTGAAATCAAAGCTAGTAGGACATAGGCTAGTTAATGGTGAGCACTTTCCAGATGAGTATGAAACACAGGTTACAGAGAAGTTAGTGGAAATTCTTTCCTTGGGGGTTATGAGGTCCAACAGAGCTCCCCTTCTATATATTATGGGAATGAGCTGGATGGGTTTCAAAAGCTTAGTCCAAATCAAATTTTTCATTAACTGACCATTGGATCTGCCTGCTACATCAGGCAACATTGGACCCGACATCCTCATCTTCATAAGGGAGACATTTGAAAATACTAATTTATCTATTTCAGAACTAAGAAGAACCTCTGAGATTATCTGGCCCCTTGCCCTTATTTTACAAATGGGGAGACCAGCCTTGTGAGGAAAAGTGACACAAACATGGTCATAAACTGTTAGGGGCAGAGCTGGGTTTATACACAGAGAGTTTTCTTCTCTCCTAATGGAGTCTCTAACAGCATCCCTGTGATCAGAGCCTTGCATCCAAAAAAGAGGCTGATTCCCACACCCTCAGGCAGCCCCAAGGTTGTAACTTAACCTGCATAATTTGAATATCCATTCCAGAGGGGGGAAACATTTAAAAGATAAAGGACCTCTTTAAAATAGTTTCTTCCCAATACATTTTTTTTTTCATAATTATAGTTTTAAGAACTTATGGTGATGGCAGAGCTGGCTACTTAAGAAAAATTAGGAGTCTCATTTGGCAGGAAAGGATTTCCCAGGGGGATAACATGCTGTCATTTGGAGGGGGGGGGGGTGGCTAAAAAGAAACTGCGTACAGACAGCTACACATTGTCTTGATGCACTGCAAGCCTGTTTCACTTATTATGGCCAAAGCCAGATATTTTAATTAAAAACACTACGTATGCCATTAAATGTGTTGTTCCCCCTCCAGTCCCAAGACATTATAGTTCTAGGAGATACAAACAAATGAATGCATTGCAGATATACATGGAAACCGCCACCTACTGAGTCAAAACCAGCGGGTTCCCAAATTCCAGTCCCTGAGTGCCTCCCCATCAAAATGTTCTTTGCAAGCAGACTGTTCCCTCCGTAATTTTCACAGTTTATGGCAGTTGTACTCACCGGAGAAGGAGGGCCATGGGGAGAGCAAGAGAAAGAGAAACATACCACCACCTCAATTTATGAGCAGATCCTATGATTTCACAAATAACCTCTGTGATAAATAAAGTGCTGTGGCCGCACATGGCACTGTACTCCTCCACTCCCCTTCTTATTAATGTTATTTGTTTGTTTGTTTATTGAGCATAAAAGTTCCATTTGGGGGATTATCATTTCCCAACTGTGAGCTCAGCTTGGGTGAGAGTCTCAACAGAGGCAACATTTGCTGAATTTATGCAATTGCAGGCAGTTCAGGTTTAAAAATTTCAGCCTGATTTTAACCATTGGTAGCCAGACCACCTTTCTCCCCAGAGGAGCACCAGCAGCTGGATTTCATTTGGGGCTGCCAGGCCATCTCCGTGCAGTTCTGGAGCAGCCCTCAGACTGAGTGCCTTCCCTTTAAGGGTTTTATTCAAGGAGACAGCTCCTCACACGTTGGCACTCTAATCACCTCAAGTAGCCAAGATATCAGGGCGGGGTGGGCTGAGTGGGTCCTCCTGCAAAGTCCAAATTTAGCTTGACTGAGGTTATCCTTAGGTCTCTTGACCCCAGTGCTCTGACAGGACAGGGCTGCCAGGAACTTTATAACAACAGCGAGTTTTGTTATGATGTTTAGGGAGAAATTTTCTGCAGGGGCAGGCGGAGAAGACCCTAAGTGATATGGAGTGATGTCAGCTTTCGTTAGAGCAGCAGACAGCATTAGAATATCCTTGGCATAATATGGCACTGGTATCTCTGTCAGCATCTCTGTTTTCTGTCACCACACACAATCCTGGGCCTGTCTCAAGCCCTGACAGTGTCTTTTCAGATCAGGTTATTGCCAGCGCAGAGACTAGCTCTGCTCCCCACTACACAGACCCTTTGTTTGAAGTCTGCCCTTTTGTCATTAATGTACTTGATGTCTATTTAAATCTGACGGTGAGTGTGGTATCCGTTTTCCCATCAAGAGATCATTGACAATATTAATACCTCATGTCCTTGCCTCATTTCCCAAGCTCTGACACCTCACTGCAGTCTCCTGCATTCATCAAACAGCGCTCTCTCACCAGGATATCTATAAAGAGTCTTGCTTCCAGGCCTAAAGGAACAGGGCAGGCTTTAAAACAGACTTTTATCAATGCCGACCAGAAAGAAGGCCTGGGGAACGTGGCTCAGACACTTCACCTCTTTCTTGTTAGGGCCCATGTTCCAGGATATACGGCCTATTTCCAGAATATTTCCAGCCTATGTCCAGGTTACATTTAGGCAAGATATGGAGATGATGTTTATCATGGAGAACGGGTAGAGAAAAGAAATTCAGTCTTGAATGTACTGGGAAGTTTATAGCAGAGAATGAATGTACCCACTGGTGGGTGGTGTGTGTGCGTGTCTGACTTTCATTCTTTCACTTAAGAGAAAGGCTGTTCTTTATGATATGTGACAGCCTTTTCCATTCCTTTTTATAAAAATTCATGTAGTCTTGGTACTGTAGAAAGAAATGAACATCCCCCTGCTTCATTCTCTCAGTTTCTTGAAGTTGTATTTGAATCAATTATGTTTGAGGAAGCATCTTATAGATTTTCAGAAACCTCTAAGCACTCCCAACCAGACCTGTAGGAGATATGGTTGTTGGACCAGATCCTGGAGAGCCAAGCCCACAGAACGGTTCTGGCATTGGTGACAATATTAGTCCAACCCCAGGTGCTACATAATTCAGCACAAAAAGGGAACAGCTCACTGCCAACAGCCAGAAGAATCATTTTAGTCTGAAGAAAGGTCTCAGGGAGGTTTCATCCAAGCTCAGTGTTTCCAGGCACCAGACCAAAACTCAAAAACAGTAATTGAGGATGGGTGGCCAAGGAGAAAGCATAGCCAGGGGAGAAGTCTGGTCCACAGCAAACTTGCTCATAGGAGCACGGCAGAAAAGAGAAGTAATGAGGGCATGCCCAAGACCAGTTAGAGTCTGTGGAACAATGTCATCCTCCCCTATTGCTAATTCTTGGAGAGTCTGTAACCCCAGCAATCCCCAGCTTCCTCCTATGCCATCCAAACCAAGGAACATCTACCCTGTCCTTAAAAGTTTCTGAGAGTCACGTGTAGTCTTTATTTAAGAATAAGGCTTAAAGTTCTGCGGTGGAGAAATATCTCTTGTACAATCACAAAAATATTTACTACTTAGAACTTCTGATGTGAAGAACCTGGATTATTTCAAGTGCTAATTTATCCCAGATGAAAAATAGTTGGTGATTATTGGTTTCCTACTATCAAACTGATGGGGGGAAAAAATCCTCCATATAGATAGCTCTCTTTATAGGCAGATTTGAGGCTCATAAATTAATGTTTTGTGGACATCTAGTTTCTCGTTTTTTTTTTCCCGGTTATGCATGCATCAGAGACTCAAGTGCTATTAATAAGACAACTCTGTGAAGCTGAATTTTAGCTTTTCTAAAAGTAGAAGAAAATACAATGTTGTAAAAATCAAATTTTTATTTTGAATATTGTCTTACAACTTATTTTTCCTTAATAATCCCACAAAGCTTTCATAATAACTATGGCAGGTGACTTCGTATAGATATTTAGAATAAATATTGAGTTGATTAAAAGATTTGACCCAATTCTAGGGGCATTTTTCATAAGTAAGTCCTTGTCCTCCTATAATTCTCTTGAATGAGAAGAAAGCTGTATAGGAAGCCACATAATAAGTTAAAATAAAACTGAAGATGAAAATTAAATGCATTCCAACCTGAGAATACAGTTCAGGATGCCTATGAGAAAAAGCCATTTAATGTTGGAGACTCTTGTTACTTTCCATGTGGCATTTTGTCAACACCACCGCTCTCCTTAATCATCCGTTATGTGCCTGATGCCTCTTGGGATTTGAAAGGTTCTTTCTGGAAGTTAACAAAATGGTTCATGATAAAGGACTTGGAAATATTCACATTCTGGGAAGACTGTTCCACATTATTTGCTTGAGCTGGGGCCATGTTAAAACTCTTAATTTTCTATTTTTAGAAATTGCTAAGGGGACCTGGAGAAAGGAGAAGGTTAGGCTTTATTTTGAGGAGTAATTGGCCAAACTAGAAAAGTCTCTGGAATATGAAGAGACATCATGCAGGAACCATGTTATTCCTAGGAGCCTGTGCTCTGGTGACATTTTATTTGAATATCAAATCTGAGGACAAGAAAGTAGGGTCTCTCTCTCTCTGAGACTTAATTCATTTGCTGCCACCCATTGGTTTTAAGCTTGTGTTATGTTTCTGCTTTACAGAACCAATTGGTCCTTGCTATAATTGTGGTTCGTAATGATGTGTTCCCTTTTATTTTTCAGGTGTCCTGGGGAAATGTCGCTATGTTTACTATGGGAAAAACTCAGAGGGCAACAGGTTTATCCGAGATGATCAGCTCTGAAGGCAAGTTCTGTATGCCTTAACCTCTGTCATGAGAATAAAAGAAAAAGAGAAAGTGAAAATAAAGAAAAGCTAAAGAAAAAAAAATGGCCTGCATTGCATCCCTGTGGGAAGGCTATGACTTTAGCTTTTGGTACCTTCTGTTGACTTTGCCTGTCAACATCATCTTTCTGCCTTAGACTGAGTGGTCACATAGAGATTGACATGATTGCCCTTAAGCAGGTCTCATCCACCAAGGTGACAGACAGCAGCGGCAAAGCACCAGGGCTGACAAGATGAACACCATGATAGATTGCCTGGCCCCTCCACTGCTCACAGGGGAGCAGAGGTCACACCTGAGGCCTCTCTGAGCACGCTCAGTGGCTATAGCCAAGTGAGAGAGACTATGTCCTTAGCTTGCCTATTGAGTAGAGATCTCTTTGATACCATTGTGCTGTGGGTTTATTTTTAGAGAAATAATTGTAGTTTAGATGAAGCCCATGCTCTTTTATTCCTCTTAAATCTTAATTTCTTATATTCTGTGTAACCTCCTGCCCCCATCCTTTAGCATCTTTATCACAAGCAATGCATTTTAGTTTGCAGATTTTCAGAGAGCAGAAGGTATATGTTCCCAGCCAGGCCATAGGTTTATGGCTGGCTTCATGTTGTTACAATTTCTGAATTGGAACAAATAGCCTTCGTAAATCTCTGTGTTCATTTCTAAATCCACTTCTTGCCCTGAATACTAGACAGTGTCAGACATCTTTCCCAGCACCAGGTTCTGGCTGCACCAGGAACTTCTATTTATTTAATTATTCATTCATTCATTCATTCATTCATT
>NW_011888801.1:3820390-3823090 GCF_000151845.1 Pteropus vampyrus
ATCCTCAAAATCTAATAGAGGATATCGAATGTTTGCCTTTGTCTCTCAAATCCATTAATAACCAGACTTCAGTACCTTTTTTTTCTATTCGATCTACAAAATAACATTGGAATAATGATTTAAATTAGCTGCATTAGGTCCCGCCCTCATTTTTGTTTAGAAGCATCGACACGTGTTTTGTCCATGGCATGTTACCGGCAGCCTGAGTTCTGTGCAAGGGCAACTAGACTAGGCCAATGTCATATCCAATCTAGCAGCACATATATCCTTGTCTTTATAAAAGGCTTTAACCCTGCCTTGAACAATAAAAAAGCACTTGTGAACTGACCACAGAATTTTTCCATCTTTATTTTTCTTACTTGTTTACTTTTCTTAATGTCAGAATCATTTGTATCATACGCAGGAATGTCTCCTTCAATGCGAGCTTTGGAGGCAAAAAATATTTTTGGAGTGAGTTATTGACCACATTGTTTCCCTGTCTTTGGGTTGTTTATTTTCTCCCAAAATGGTGTAATAACTTTAATTAAGATTAGCTTTAATTATAATTTACGTAAAGGCCATCACTACGGTATATTTATCTTAATGATAGAATTATAGTGAGTTTGGTTTCTCTTAAAAAGGGATAATGATAATGAATTAGTGTTGGGTTGCTTACAATTCCATCGTTTGTTAAGCAAGATTTGCTGTGCTGAAGTTGGACTTGGGTCTGCATTGGAAGTGGAGGAAGCAATGTTGCATGCTTATCTTAAATTCGTAGGAATGCCCCCAAACTTTTTTTTTCTAAGTAGAGAATTAGAAAGTAAGAAATTCAAAGTTTATACATATTTTATATCCCTTTTCTCCCCTTGGATCTTTCTCCCTTTTCTACTGAACTTTTTTCTTTGGGAATCGTGGTGTCCCCGTGTTCTTTCTCCGAGGACGCTGATCCGATTTGAGAGCCTCCTGCAATCAAAAACCATCATGGAGTCTGTTGCTTCAGCAAAGTCAGGGCGGACTGTGTCTTTCCTAAGTAATGTTATTTTATAGAACAATTTGTTCCTTGGGGAATAATGTTTTAGATTGTAGGGAATCCTATTAAAAGTACAACTATTATAATCATTTGCTTTTACTTTTACAAGCCTCGCTCATAAACCTTCCATCTGTTTGTTGCTTTAAATAGAGGCACATTATAAGAGATTATCACTTGATCAGGCTGCACGTCTGAGTGTTGTGCATTTTCACATATTCATGTATACTAAGGAATAAAAGAAAGCAAACCACATGTTCTGGTTGAAAAGACTTTTCATTTGTTTTTTGTTTGTTTTGTCTGTGTGCGTGTGTGTGTGTTCTCCAATAGAGATGTATCATGCACATTTTCAAGGAAAAATGTCTTTCTTGCTGCTTCTAAGAAATAACTTGGCTGTCTTTCTCTTCTTTGTTAATATGCAGATCAAAAACAATCCACAGGGCTCTTTTCATCAAAACAATAGCAGCATTCAGTAGTTGCTACTCACTAGAGCAGCCTAAGTCAGATCTGCGTCACTGCCCGATGCCCAGTGTGGACAACACAGGGTCCATTGAGACTCTTCCATGTTACCCATCCATCACGGCTGATCCAATGTGACATTCACCATCTGCTTCTCCCAATCCTGTTTCTGAGAGGAGGGCTTCACCAGAGAAGGCTGTTACCATTATTTGATTCTGGTCTCTCCAACTTGTCTAAATACCATGCTGCAAACTACTGTGACTAAGACTTGGAAAGGGAACTGAGACCAGAGGAACACAGAACATGTTGATGACATGTTTTGTGACAAACAGACCATCAGCTTTTGGTGGAGTACTGTATGTTACTTTGAATGCATTAGCAAACACTTAAGGGATTTCAAGAACCGTTAAATTACACAGACACCTGTCCAAAAATGTTGTCTTCCTTTAAGTTTACCTGAAATTTTCCAGCATTAGTAGTTCTCTCTTGGATAATATTAATTCTAAATATTAATTGTTCACTTTGTGAATAGGGTAGGTAATAAGTTATGTTATTTGTATGCATTTACATATTAGCATATGCTTATTTTTGTAAAGTAGCATGGAATGTGGCCTGGAGAACACACAGCCTAGGAAAAGGGATTTGTGCTAAGAAAGAAAAGAGAAAATTCTAAGTATGGAATGTATTGAGGACAAGTTGCTAAAGTAGGGATGATATAAATGGTAATAAATTTAATTATGCCATAGGAGGGCATGAAGCAGAATTAATGTATGGACTTGGTGGATAGGGATAAATAGAGAGCTAAGGGAATAATGAGAAAGGAAGAGAAAAGACAGTTTTCTGCCAATAAGAAGGGTTGCTAATATTCAGCATTAAAGTGGTATTTAGCAATATTTTCTCCTCAAGATGGAATCATCTTTGATATAAGTGAAGAGTACCACCATTTAGTAATGGTTTACAAGTTTCTCTGCACAAGATGATTAAACAGTGAGGAAAAGATGGATCACAAAGTGCTGTGGGAATAAATGGTCATATGTGTGATGGCTACACATGGAGAACAATGACTATGGCTTGTGCCTAATAGTCCACAAAAAATATTCCTAGGGTAATTTCCCAAGCTGATGGATCAGCTGAAAGATAAGGGGGAAAACCAGAGTCCTTACAAGACCTTACATGGCTCTAGTTAAGTGTCCCAACAGCTGTGAGAGTGAAGAAAACATGGATGCCAGTATCAA
>NW_011888801.1:3823140-3832630 GCF_000151845.1 Pteropus vampyrus
TTTATAGAACAATTTGTTCCTTGGGGAATAATGTTTTAGATTGTAGGGAATCCTATTAAAAGTACAACTATTATAATCATTTGCTTTTACTTTTACAAGCCTTGCTCATAAACCTTCCATCTGTTTGTTGCTTTAAATAGAGGCACATTATAAGAGATTATCACTTGATCAGGCTGCACGTCTGAGTGTTGTGCATTTTCACATATTCATGTATACTAAGGAATAAAAGAAAGCAAACCACATGTTCTGGTTGAAAAGACTTTTCATTTGTTTTTTGTTTGTTTTGTCTGTGTGCGTGTGTGTGTGTTCTCCAATAGAGATGTATCATGCACATTTTCAAGGAAAAATGTCTTTCTTGCTGCTTCTAAGAAATAACTTGGCTGTCTTTCTCTTCTTTGTTAATATGCAGATCAAAAACAATCCACAGGGCTCTTTTCATCAAAACAATAGCAGCATTCAGTAGTTGCTACTCACTAGAGCAGCCTAAGTCAGATCTGCGTCACTGCCCGATGCCCAGTGTGGACAACACAGGGTCCATTGAGACTCTTCCATGTTACCCATCCATCACGGCTGATCCAATGTGACATTCACCATCTGCTTCTCCCAATCCTGTTTCTGAGAGGAGGGCTTCACCAGAGAAGGCTGTTACCATTATTTGATTCTGGTCTCTCCAACTTGTCTAAATACCATGCTGCAAACTACTGTGACTAAGACTTGGAAAGGGAACTGAGACCAGAGGAACACAGAACATGTTGATGACATGTTTTGTGACAAACAGACCATCAGCTTTTGGTGGAGTACTGTATGTTACTTTGAATGCATTAGCAAACACTTAAGGGATTTCAAGAACCGTTAAATTACACAGACACCTGTCCAAAAATGTTGTCTTCCTTTAAGTTTACCTGAAATTTTCCAGCATTAGTAGTTCTCTCTTGGATAATATTAATTCTAAATATTAATTGTTCACTTTGTGAATAGGGTAGGTAATAAGTTATGTTATTTGTATGCATTTACATATTAGCATATGCTTATTTTTGTAAAGTAGCATGGAATGTGGCCTGGAGAACACACAGCCTAGGAAAAGGGATTTGTGCTAAGAAAGAAAAGAGAAAATTCTAAGTATGGAATGTATTGAGGACAAGTTGCTAAAGTAGGGATGATATAAATGGTAATAAATTTAATTATGCCATAGGAGGGCATGAAGCAGAATTAATGTATGGACTTGGTGGATAGGGATAAATAGAGAGCTAAGGGAATAATGAGAAAGGAAGAGAAAAGACAGTTTTCTGCCAATAAGAAGGGTTGCTAATATTCAGCATTAAAGTGGTATTTAGCAATATTTTCTCCTCAAAATGGAATCATCTTTGATATAAGTGAAGAGTACCACCATTTAGTAATGGTTTACAAGTTTCTCTGCACAAGATGATTAAACAGTGAGGAAAAGATGGATCACAAAGTGCTGTGGGAATAAATGGTCATATGTGTGATGGCTACACATGGAGAACAATGACTATGGCTTGTGCCTAATAGTCCACAAAAAATATTCCTAGGGTAATTTCCCAAGCTGATGGATCAGCTGAAAGATAAGGGGGAAAACCAGAGTCCTTACAAGACCTTACATGGCTCTAGTTAAGTGTCCCAACAGCTGTGAGAGTGAAGAAAACATGGATGCCAGTATCAACCCTCTCTTTCTCTCATACTCTCTCTGCTTCAGTCGCGCTGGTCTACAGTGAGCACACTGTGGTTCTGGGTTTTGTATTTGCAATTTAGGTCTTTGCTCAAATGTCACCTCATTAGAGAAGCCTTTTCAGACCATGCTATCTAAAGCACCACATGCATGCACACGTGTGCGTGCGCGCGCACACACACACACACACCACCCATTACACTCCATTTACCTTGCTTTGTTTTCCTCGGTTAACAACACATGACATATTACATATTTATTTGTTTTGTCATTTATTGTCCAAACAAAGGGAAGGACTTGTTCTGTTCTGAGCCTAAAGGGTGCCTTGCATGTAGCAGGCACTCTATAAATAATTGTTTTATGAATGAATGAAAGAATGATTTCAGTTCACAGAGGTCTATTAGGCTATGTTTACAGACATACGGTTGCACATTAAACAGTGAGTCTTTTATCAAAGGAATTTTCATTTGAAAAATTTCTACCTCCTTTTTTTTAATAACCTGGATCAAGCAACAAACTACTTCATCCATTTTAAAAACAATGTACAGTTTGGAAGCATAAGGCAATGAAAATTGGTTAAGATTGAAACAAGAAAGGAAAATGAATGTCAAGAAACATACTGACAAGATGATATGCGATTTGACCTTTAATGGATTTGAGAAACTATGTCAGCTTTACAGGACATTTTTCTTCAGTTTCATTCCATACATCCGGTAGGCCGTATGGATTTGGTTGTGGACACACCTAGTAGGCATTCTGCATCATAGATTGCTTGTATGGAAGTGGAAGCTCTTCTCTTTCATTCAGTTAAAAATTTTTAAACAAAAGTCTAATTTTTATTGCAATGGTTATATATCGTGATAACTATAAGATATTTACAATTAAAGCAAGATTACGAGAGAAATTCAAAAGCACGTTATTTATAAAACTAACTCTTCTCAGACATTATTAAATTATTTTATCCAGCACAGGTAGAACTAACTTATTTTAACTTTGGACCTTAACATCCAAACCTTCTCAAACTTCTGATTGGTGACCATAAAATAATGTCAGCTGTGGGGCACGGAATTTGTGAATTTAGCTAAGTAATGATAATTATCGCTTGCACAAATGCTGCAAAAACTTTTGACATGTAATAACTAATTTAATCATCCAAAAACTCCATCAAGTAGGTGCTCTTATCCCCATTTTAAAAACGAGGAAACTAAGTATTGAAAGTCTCAGTATTGTATAATGGGGCACATGCAGACAGTAGTTGTGGACTCCAGGATTTTAACTCAGGCTTCTAGGTCCAGGGTCTATGCTCTTCCCACTGCAATATCTCTATTAAAGGTATCCGCATATTTTGTAAAGTCTACAGTTTTCTGATAATGGAGATATTTGTCAAAATATATTTGAAACTTCTCCTTTGGAATAAACTTTAAAACGCTTGTACAGATCATTCATAAAATGAGGCTTAGTGTGAACGAAAGGGAAAAAATGGCATTACATAGCTCTTATTCCTGGAATAAGTTTTTTTAAAAAAGCACATTATAAGTAAATCCAGGCTACCTTCAAATTAAAAATATTTTCTATGATTTAAAATTTTTGAAGACTTTATATGGACACTTAGCATAATGAAATAAAAGAGTTAATAACTTGGAAATCTCACATCCTGATTTGGGCCTTTCACTGTGGCAATCATTAGTTATGCTGAAAATTTGAGAAAACTCCATCTCGATGGATGGTCATGAATGGTGCGCCAGAGCCAAAAGATCAGGATTCTATATCCGTTCTCTGCCTCACTTTGGTTATCTCTATGGTCTTCAGTTTCTGTGCCAGGTAAGGGAAGAAATGAAAACTGTCCAAAGACAGCTAAGGCTGACGCCTCTGAATACAGAAGGTCACCAGTGTCTCTCCAAACTGAGAAATAAGTGATTTTGTGAGACATAATGTATATGAAAGTGTTTTGCAAAATAAAGTGATACCCAGTAAATAATTATATGGCAAACTGCAAACTCGAAGGTATTTTCAGAAAAGAAATTTTGGAAGTATTTTAGGTGATCAATTTCATTCTTGGAATCAGGATATAGTCTCTCGAGATGACTGCTTTGAAACAGACCAAACCACACTATTTGCATCATTCCTGGACTGGGAACTCTAAAATTCGTCACCATTTAATAACTAAGTCTCATATACTCAGTTGCATACTGCTTTAGTGTTGGTTAGACTTCATGGGTGATACTATTCATGTATCATGTTTTCATTTGGTAATAATCATTCATGGCTTTTCTCTTACTGTATTTATTCACTATAATTAGAAAGCATGAATTTAATATTTCTTCCAAGTTCTGTTTATTCACCAGGGCTAGACTAGGGTGAGGCAAGTCGAGGCACTCACCTTTGGTGCAATTGTAAGTGGCCACAAAAACTCTCAGTGATCAAGATAAAATAATACTTTAATGCAGAATCTCAAAAAATCAAAATTAATGCAAACAATTATGAACAAGACATTAAATGTTAAATAAAAAACTTTTCCTTTTACCCAGCCTCCAGTATGGCTTAGTGCAGCACTGTATTTACCTGTCTATTCTATCCTTCAAGCATCAAAGCCAGCGAACCCATGTCTTTGTCCGACGCCCTGTGTTTAGTTCACACTTGTAAGCTAGACCAGCACGTTTTCTAGGTAATTACTCAGCAACACCCCTTTGCCTTCTTGCTTCCATCGTGTTTCATCTGTCCTTATCCTCTGATCCTCTATTCCTTGCTGTACGTCTGACTTTAGTGCCACTTCTAATTTGGGCAATTCATTCTCATTTAGTTTTAGTAATTTTTCAAACATTCCTCCTGGCTTGACACTTCTACCCAGACCTTTACTTTCCTCAGTCCTTTGATGTCTTTAGTTGCCTTGGGTAAGAAATTCCATTTCAGGCCACAGTGGTCCCAGCCCTGCCTAGGTCAATGGGGCAGGGGAATTTGGACATCACTTATTTGATGTATATTTAAAAATCCTTAGTCCTGTCAATACTCAACCCTGGTTTAATTTACAGCTAAAAATGCTAAACTGTAGCTTGTAGCTAGCTTCATTACTTAAGGCTAAGTTTTATCTGTGATGGTTTCTCTTATCTTTACATTTTCTCATTTAGCTTTTAAAGAAATTCCCAGTGGGCTTTAGTTTTTCTCATGAAAATTATTTTTCTCTTCTACACAATTTGGCAGAAATTGGGAGTGACTATGGCCTTCTGTTCATCAATGCCTGTACATGGGAAGAATGGACCCCCACATTTGCCTTACCACCTAATTGTAAAGCATTATTTCTCCCACCTAAGGAGAATGGAGAACTATATATAGATACACATGCACGCACACACACACGCACACACGCACACGCACACACACGCACACGCACGCACGCACCTCTCCCTTTTATTCATATAGATACATATGCAATGTTCTGCACTTTTTTTGTTTGTTTCACTTCACATCCCCTACAGGATGAAGATGGGTGGTATGTTGGTTAATTTCATGTGTCAACTTGACTGGCCTTGGGGTGCCCAGGTTAAATATTTCTGGGTGTGTCTATGAGAGTGTTAGTGGGTGACATTAGTATTTGAATTGGTGTTCTCAAAATCATTCCCTTCTCAGTGGGTTGGGGGGAGGGAGAGGTTGGGGGGAACCTCATCCAATTCATTGAAGGCCTGAATAGAACAAAAGGCAGAGAAAGGTGGAATGTGCCCCTTTTCCTCTACCTCAGTGCTTGAGCTGGAACTTTTCATCTCATCTTCTCCTACCCTTAGACTGATTTTTACACCATTGGTTTCTCCTGGATCTCATACTTCCAGGTTCAGGCTGAATTACACCACCTGCTCTCCTGGGTCTCCACCGTGCAGATGGCAGATCAACTCCTTTTGGCTCTGTTTCTTTGGAGAACCCTGACTATTGCTAAAAGAAATACAAAATTTTAAAAAAGTCATTAATGCATGAATGCATATACATCTATCAATACAGGCTTAAATATGTTTAAAACTACTGAAAGAACAATGTGGAAAGAAAGAAAAAGAAGCAAAAAAAAAAAGAAAAAAGAAAAAGAAATTTGTAGGCATTCATTATGCAGTGTCTAAATCTTAGTGAAGTTTTAAGCTTTGATGGCTCAAAAAGTTTAAATGCTATGCAGTTACATATATATCATTTGGCAGTATAATTATTTACATTGCTCGTCCACTTATTTACTTTTGTGAGGTTGAGGAGTAAATTTTTCTTACTTTAACTTATTTGAATGGAACGGTTTCTGCGTGACACTTCACAGACAATGGCTCAGTGGAGGAAACCTCTTCCTCAGCCACCTGGTTCACCTGGTCTGACTCCATTAGACTTTTTTTCCTGGGAACATGTTTGAACTCTCTGCTGTGTGTTCATCAAAACCTCCTTCTTTGTAGGATCTTAAACCAGGATTATAAATGCAATTCTTTCTATCACTAAGCAACAGCTACAGAAACTTTTAAATGAAGTTTGAAAATCAACTAAATGTGTCACACAAGACAATAGTTATATTGAATTTTAATAGAAACATCAATATTTTAAAATATAAAGTTAATTTTTCAAATGTTAATGTAAGTTAGTAGCACTTGCACTTCTGAAATTATTAAAGCTAAAAACTGCATTAAGACTCTTGAGACTCCCTGAATAATCTAGATAAATGAAAACTTGGCTTTGATGTGTTAGCAAATATCTTTTGTGAGTATGTGGTGTAACTTTTAACTTTATTTGTCATCTTTTAGGTGGAGATAGTTACAGTTTTGATGTGATCAAATTTCTTAATTTTTATCATATATGTACAGGAGAAGTACAGGGGCTATGATGTGTCTGAGGAAATTCTTCAATACCTTGAAATCATAAAATTATTCTATAATTTCTTCTAAAGCTATAAAATTTCATCTTGCATATTTAGGTGTTCAATCATTCTGGAATGTACTGTGTGTTGGTGTGATGCAGGGTTAGAATTAAACTTTTTGACTACATAGCTGGCTTATTGTTGTACTTAATCTTTTCTCTCCTTTTCAATGCCATCTCTGTCACTGCCAAATTTGTGTATATATGTAGAATTGTTTCTGGACTCTCTGTTCTATTCAATGTATATAATTGCCTTTTCTTGTATCAATATTATTCTAATTGCTATAGCTGTGCAATTTCTTTCCTCCCTCTCCCTTCATCCCTTATTCTGCCCTCTTTCCTTCCTTCACTCCCTCCTTTCCTTCTTCCCCTTCTTTCCTTCCTTTCCCCAACTTTATTGAGGTATTTACATAAAATAAAATAGTAAATTCTTTCGTTATAAGTTTAGAGTTCAATAATTGTGCCAAATACATAACACCTGTATAATCACAATGCTAATCAAGATAGAAAATATTCCCAGCACCCTTAAAAGTTCCCTTATACTCTTGTTACAGTCAGCTGCTTTATTTCTGTCACTATAGATTAGTTTTGCTTTTTCCAGAACTTCATATAAATGGGATCATATAGCATATACTTATTTTGTGTCTAGGTTCATTTGTTCAGTATTATGTTTCTGGAATTTATCTACATTGTTACTTTTTATTACTTAGTAGTACTCCAGTGTATGAAGATACCACAATATGTTTTTCCATTTTCCTTTGTGGACATTTGCCTGTTTCCAAGTTTGGGGGCATGTTTTCATACTCTTTTACTGTGGTAAAATATACATAACATAAAACGTACCATTTTAATTATTTTTAAGTGTATAATTCAGTGGCATTAAGTGCATTTACAGTGTTGTGCGACCTTCACCACTATCCATTTCCAGAACTTTTTCCTCATCCTAACAGAAATCCCACATCCATTAAATAATAACTCTCCATTTCACCCTTCCCCTAGCTTCTGGTAACTTTATTATACTTTCTGTCTCTATGAATTTGCCTATTCTAGGTACCTCATAGAAGTAGAATCATATAATATTTATCCTCTTGTGTCTGGCTTGTTTCACATTGCATGTTTTCAAAGTTCATCCATATTGTGGCATATATCAGAATTTCATTCCTTTTAAAGATGAATGGTATTACATTGCATGCATATACCAAATTTTGTTTATTCATCTTGATGGATATTTTGGTTGTTTCAATCTTTTGCTATTGTGAATAATAATGCTATGAACACAGATGCACAGTTACCTTTTTAAGTTCCTGCTTTCAATGCTTCTGGGATATACCTGGAAAAGGAATTGCTGGATCATGTGGCAATTCTCAAATTTAACTTTTTGAGGATCTGCCATACTGTTATTCACAGCAGCTCCAGCATTCCTAACCACAACACATAGGGTTCCAATTTCTTGGGGTGGAGGGTGTTTATTGTTTTATAATATTCGTTTAGTGGTATGAAGTGATGTTTTATTGTGGTTTGGATATACTTTTCCTTCATGACTGGTGATGCCAAGCATTTTTTCCTGTGCTTTTTGGCCATTCAAATATGGAGAAATGTCTATTAAAATTCTTTGCCTACTTTTTTAAATGGGTGGTTTTAATTTTTTGAGTTGTAGGAGCTTTTTTTTTTATTCTGTATGTTAATTCCTTATCACATATATGATTTGCAAATATTTCCTTCCACTCTCTTGATTGTGTCTTTTGTTTTATAAAGTTTTACATTTTGATGAAGTCTAGTTTATCTACTTTTGTAATTGTTGCCTGTGCTTTTGGTGTCATATCCAAGAAATCATTGCAAATTTAATGGGATGAAGATTTCCTCCTAATATTTTTGTTTAAGTGTTTTATAGTTTTAGCTTTTTATTTTAGTTTATGACCAATTTTGAGATAATTTTTGTATATAGTGTAAAGTCCAACTTTATTCTTTTGCATATGTCAGTACCACACTGTTTTGATTACCATTGCCTGCGCTACTTTGAATAATGCAATGAGCATTCTTATTCATGTCTTTTTTGTATATATTTTTATTATTTTTTGGTAAATACTTATCTGTGTAATTGCTGGGTTATATGCTGAGTATGTTTAGCTTCATTTAAAACTTTTGAAGCATTTCTAAAAAAGATTGTACCAGTTTACATTCCCAACAGCAACGTGTTAGTGTTGAGTTGATCTGCATGTAAGCCAGCATTTAGTGTCAGTGGTGTTTTAAAATTTTAGCCAATATATTTTAAATTCAGTGATATAGTATTGTGATTTTGTTTGCATTTCCCTGGTGATTAGTAATTGTAAGCATGTTTTCACGTGCTTATTTGACATTTATATCTATTCTTTTGTGAAATAACTGTTCAAATATTGTACGAGTTTTTAATTGGTTTGTGTGTCTTCTTAAGATTGAGTTATAAGATTTCTTTATATATTCTTATACAAATCTTCATCAGATGTATGCATTTCAAATATTTTTTCCCCAATCATTGGCTTGCTGTTTTGATTTGTTAATAGTCTTTAAGAGAACAGAAGTTCTGATTTCTTTTTAAAAACTTTTTCATTTTTAAATAATTTTAGACTTAGAAATAAGTTGCCAAAAAATAGTGCAAAGAGTTTCTATATAACTTTCATTCAGCTTCCCCAAATGTTAACATCTTATTTATAATACCTTATCAAAACCAGAAAATTAACATTGGACAATACTTTTAATCTACAGACTTTACTAACATTTTATTGATTGTCCCACTAATAATCTCCTTTTGCTAATTCATGATCCAGGAATTTATTAGAAGTTAATTAATTTTTCTTTTCTGAGAACCAGGTTTGGTTTCATTAATTTTTCTCTGTTGTGTGTGTGTTTCATTTTATTAATTTTCATTCTTACTTTGTTATGTTCTCCCATTCACTT
>NW_011888801.1:3834020-3838887 GCF_000151845.1 Pteropus vampyrus
GGTTATATACTGATTTTTCTAATTCCCATGTTTACCATTTCCAGTGTTCTTCATTTCTTTTTGTAAATATGAGTGTCTAGTGTTCTTTATTTCTTTGAATAAATCTGAGTTTCTATTTGGAAACATTATTCTTTAGTATGAAAATTTTCTTCTAACATTTCTTATAGTGTGGTTTAGCTTGCAATCAATTCTCTCATCTTTTACTTGTTTAGAAATGGCCTTCTTTAACCTTTTTGAAGGATATTTTCATTGGATATAGTTATAAGTTGATACTTTTTCCTTTTAGCACATAAATATGTCATTTCACTGTGATCTGTCTTGCATCATTTCTGATCTGTGGTCATTTCTAATCTCATTCTGTATGTAATGTGGCTTTTTATTTTCTGGCAGCTTTTAAGATTTTCTCTTTATCATTGGTTTCCAACAATTTGATGATAATGTGCTGTGGTGTGTTTTCTTTTTGTTCATTCTGTTTAGAGTTTGTTGTACTCCTCAAATCTGTGGATTTATAGTTTTCATCAGAATTAGAACTATTTAGCTCCTTTTTATGTTTTAGAAATTCTTTTGTTTCCAGATTTGCCTTTTAAAAGAAGTTTCTTTCAACTTAGTTCATTACCTGTAGTACACGGGATTTAATTTTCCTGTTTCATGTACCTGCTGAATCTCATTTTTATCTTTTTCTTTATAATCCCCCTCCTCTTCTTCCTCTTCTGCCTCTTGCTTTTTAATAATATTTACTTGCCAAGATAGCACTTGGTGCTCTATAATACGGGGTAATCTATTGGGCAATTTTAAAGTTGCCTTTGCTAAGACCCTGTGGGTATCAACAATTCCAGAACAGATATTATATTTATATTCTGCTTATAATTCCTTCCCTAAGAGTAGAGTGTGAGTTCTAACTCTGTATCTCCCACTGCAGAGACTTGGTTTTATGATTTTCTGTGGATAAATCTTTTATCACATATAGTCCAGTGTGGTTAGTTGGGTCCCATGCCATGTCCTTCGAGACTCAGAGCTTTATTTGAGAGCTCAGTGTCAGTTCATTGTGTTTAACTGATCCTTAAACCTTCTTCCTAAAACCTTCTTCCTTAAACCTTCTTCCTAAAACCTTTTTCCATAGGCATCTATCTTATAATCAAATATGATGCCCCTGTAGAGCACTTACCTTTTATTTTTATACTTAGCTATGACTTTGAGTTTCTTTTTTATATTTGCAAGCTGCAGATATTCTTTTCCTATCTTTAAGCTCAAATGTATGTGTGTGTGTGTTTATTCTAATATTTCATAATGTTTGCAGTGGTGGGAGTTTCTTTCATCAGCTATGTTAGCTGAAATTCTTACATGCCTTCATTCTCAAATATAAATGGAAAACCAAGAATCACTAAATATTTGAAGAGTAAAATATGGCATGAGATTGATTCTAACATAAACAAAGAAAATGTTTCAAAGGAAATAGAGATATTCAACAGTAATGAGAAAACACAAAAAAGCCTTTATTGATATTCTCAGACACATGTCAGCTGATGCTATGTTCACAACATAACAGGATGCTATGAAAAAGGAAGATTCAAAGAACAAGAATAAGATCTTGATGATTAAAATATTATGCCAAAACATTCAATAAAAGAATTGGGTTGAAGCATTGAAAGGAAAAAATTCCAGGATACTTTCCTCCGTGAAGTAGGAAGAAGTACAGACAAAAATATGACAGAAAAAAATAAGTGACAGAAGACTAATTTGAGAGTCCTAACTCTTGATAGGAGTTATAGAAAGAAAAGATATAGGAAATGAGTGAAAAAAAATCAAAGAAATAATGGAACATAATTTTGAAGAGCTAAATGATATCATAAATGAAAATAAATGGAAAAATTATTGTGAAATTTCAGAACATTAAGGATAAAGAACTAAAAGCTTGCAGAGACTAAAAAAAAAGATAAGTATAATTCCTTTGTAGTACTAGCCTCCTATCATTATAATGAATGCTAAATGATGGTAGAAAAACTTTCAAAGTTCTGATAAAAAGTTATTTTCCACTTGGAATTCTATACTGTGCCAAAATATGAAACAATGTGAGATCAAAGTGAAGGTATTTTTATACATGAAAGAGATAGAAATCTGTTCCCCACAATAATTCATTAATTTTATAAGTCAACAATAGAAAACAGTTTTTACTTAGACACATTCCAACTAAGCTTTAAAAAAAAATTACATCCCACTGCCTCTCTTGCAGCTATGAATGACTATATGACCAAGTTCTGGCCAATGGTCTGTAGTGGATGTGTTGTAAAGGAGGCTTGAAAGAGATATCTTTAAAAGAGAGAGATTGTTTCTCTCTTATTATTTCTTCTAATTTGTAGACATGGTAGCAGCAGCTTTAACATTCATTTCGACTTTCTTGGCTTTCTTGAGAATGAAAGCCATAGGTTGAGTGTAATGAAAAACAGAGATGAAAACTACTTCCCTGATGACAATATGAGCCCACCACACCAGCTCCGTACTGCCAAATTTCTTTTTGTAATAGAGTTATACAATTTTATCTTGCTTAAGTTACAATTATTATTTATTCTCATATGCAGCTACATCTAATCAAAACTGACACAGAAAGCTACTTGAGGATATATGTCCATTAATGACAAATTGAATTTTATTTTTGCATTCAGCTGGCCATGTAATTATATTCTGGGCAATGATCTGTAATAGAAGTGTTGTGAATAAGGCTACAAAAAAACAAGTAGAGTTAACTCAAGAGAATTATCAAAGGAAAAACCAGGACATCTGCAAAGGGCCTAAAGAATGTGAAAAAAAAAAACCCTTCAAGAATAAAATAAAGGCTAACTAGACATTCCATGGAAAATATGAAGTGTTAAAAAAATGGCATTACTTTGTCCTATAATGAATGAGAGTCACGCAATCAAAATTATTTAAACAATAATTAAGTTCCTTAGGAGGAAAACTTTATAAATGATCACTATTTTCTTGTGGTAGAAATATTTATTCAAACTAAGACAATTACTAAGAAAATTAAATTTCTTAAGCGTATATTTAAATGTTGGCCTCTTTTTGTGAATTTATCTGCTATGTCACACGTCTTTTATAGACCTACTCTTATTCTGTTCAAGAAAGTTTTTTTTATTAGATACAGGTTATCATTTATATTCCACCACTTCTGATAATTTCTTCAGTAGTACCAAGTATAACATCTTGCAAATACCTCCGTAATAGTACTAGTAACCTTTTTTTTTACCCATTTATCTAATTGTTCTTCACCATTAGACTGTTACTCATTGATTGCATAAGCAACATTTTTCAGTTCTATATTTTTATAACTTAGCCCAGCATCAGACATGTTATAAGTGCTCATGATTTTAAATAAATTAACAGGAGGAAACGTCACATGATTATTATGAGAACATGTTACTTTTTGGCTGTTTCATTAAGAAGGGAGAAAAAGAATACAGTGAGAAAAGATGTGATTGAAGAAGAAAGGAGTGTACTGAGCACATTTACTAGATGTCCCTTCTTCAAAATACTTAAGCAGCAGCAAGCATACCCTCGGAGCATATGTGATGATATTTCAAGAAGCCTCTCTTCACAGATCACCTTGCAATTCCAGGTCACAAGGTGGGAGCTGCCAGCAGTCCTGGTATTAAACCATTGTACCAGCTTCCAGCTCTCCTTTAAGTGAGGTGCCTTGCGATGGACTAGCCTAGGGTAACTGTGCCAACTTACAGCTGCCCTGTCCCTGTCTCCCTGCCAAAAAGACTCAGACTTCAAGCAAGTAGTTTCACAAGCCTGCAAGGAATGGATATTTATAAAGACAAGTTACGTCGCGGTCATATTCACATAGCATCACCATCAGCTCAGCATCCAGGCAAATCAGAATTTTATCCTCTATGAACAATTGGTTTTACCGGATGCCAGACACTGGGAACAGAGACACATGGGGAAAATAAGGGGTAGGTGGATCTTACCAACATAACCAGATAGAAGCATACAACCTTTCTTCTTTTCACATAGGACCTTTGTCAGAGGCATTTGACATACAGTGGAAAGAGCATGAGATTTAGAATGAACGGACCTTGTCCTTGGTTCAGGCTCTGCTACTTACTAGCTTTGTGTCCTTGAGCACGCCCCTTCCTATCTCTGGACCTGTTTCCTCATTTGGAAAATGTCAACCTCATAGTTATTTTCAGAATCAGAAAGAAATAACAGATGTGAGCATCCATTGTAAAATGTAAACTATACTTCTGTTTTTCAGACTGAGAGATGCCTCAAGGCTGTTCAGCATATTTGTTCAACTCTCATGTAAAGAATGTTCAAGAGAAATATTACCAGATTAGGAAGACTTGCTTGTGTTAATAAAAAGTATGAGAAAAAGAAAGAAAAAACTCTGCTACTACTTAACATTCTTTATTTATTAATCCACTAATCAAATTTTATTGAGACATTCATTACCATCATCAAAAATATTTGAGTGTCTCTATTTACTTAGTCAGTAAATATTTATGTTCAAATGAAAGGCAGTAAGTTAGCCCCCATGAGTGAACTAGCAAGGAAAGAGGAGTAGAGAATCCACATTCAGAATTAGATAGTTTTAAAAATTCAAGGCTGTGCTAAGATAAGTGTTATATGAGTAATTTCTAGAATGACAGCATAATCAGACCTGGATACCTATGTAATACCTCATCACATTCAACTCTTACCTAATGTGTGAATTCTGTCTTTACTATACTTTGATAACTAAGAACTCATGTGTTAGGGGGTGTTTTGTTCCAATTAGATCTGTTAGGAAATGCTTCCTTACATTCACCATTTGGTCCTCCTACAGCCATATAACTAGCTTCCTCTTCCATGTGAGCACCACTTG
>NW_011888801.1:3839642-3844908 GCF_000151845.1 Pteropus vampyrus
GTTGGCCTCTTTTTGTGAATTTATCTGCTATGTCACACGTCTTTTATAGACCTACTCTTATTCTGTTCAAGAAAGTTTTTTTTATTAGATACAGGTTATCATTTATATTCCACCACTTCTGATAATTTCTTCAGTAGTACCAAGTATAACATCTTGCAAATACCTCCGTAATAGTACTAGTAACCTTTTTTTTTACCCATTTATCTAATTGTTCTTCACCATTAGACTGTTACTCATTGATTGCATAAGCAACATTTTTCAGTTCTATATTTTTATAACTTAGCCCAGCATCAGACATGTTATAAGTGCTCATGATTTTAAATAAATTAACAGGAGGAAACGTCACATGATTATTATGAGAACATGTTACTTTTTGGCTGTTTCATTAAGAAGGGAGAAAAAGAATACAGTGAGAAAAGATGTGATTGAAGAAGAAAGGAGTGTACTGAGCACATTTACTAGATGTCCCTTCTTCAAAATACTTAAGCAGCAGCAAGCATACCCTCGGAGCATATGTGATGATATTTCAAGAAGCCTCTCTTCACAGATCACCTTGCAATTCCAGGTCACAAGGTGGGAGCTGCCAGCAGTCCTGGTATTAAACCATTGTACCAGCTTCCAGCTCTCCTTTAAGTGAGGTGCCTTGCGATGGACTAGCCTAGGGTAACTGTGCCAACTTACAGCTGCCCTGTCCCTGTCTCCCTGCCAAAAAGACTCAGACTTCAAGCAAGTAGTTTCACAAGCCTGCAAGGAATGGATATTTATAAAGACAAGTTACGTCGCGGTCATATTCACATAGCATCACCATCAGCTCAGCATCCAGGCAAATCAGAATTTTATCCTCTATGAACAATTGGTTTTACCGGATGCCAGACACTGGGAACAGAGACACATGGGGAAAATAAGGGGTAGGTGGATCTTACCAACATAACCAGATAGAAGCATACAACCTTTCTTCTTTTCACATAGGACCTTTGTCAGAGGCATTTGACATACAGTGGAAAGAGCATGAGATTTAGAATGAACGGACCTTGTCCTTGGTTCAGGCTCTGCTACTTACTAGCTTTGTGTCCTTGAGCACGCCCCTTCCTATCTCTGGACCTGTTTCCTCATTTGGAAAATGTCAACCTCATAGTTATTTTCAGAATCAGAAAGAAATAACAGATGTGAGCATCCATTGTAAAATGTAAACTATACTTCTGTTTTTCAGACTGAGAGATGCCTCAAGGCTGTTCAGCATATTTGTTCAACTCTCATGTAAAGAATGTTCAAGAGAAATATTACCAGATTAGGAAGACTTGCTTGTGTTAATAAAAAGTATGAGAAAAAGAAAGAAAAAACTCTGCTACTACTTAACATTCTTTATTTATTAATCCACTAATCAAATTTTATTGAGACATTCATTACCATCATCAAAAATATTTGAGTGTCTCTATTTACTTAGTCAGTAAATATTTATGTTCAAATGAAAGGCAGTAAGTTAGCCCCCATGAGTGAACTAGCAAGGAAAGAGGAGTAGAGAATCCACATTCAGAATTAGATAGTTTTAAAAATTCAAGGCTGTGCTAAGATAAGTGTTATATGAGTAATTTCTAGAATGACAGCATAATCAGACCTGGATACCTATGTAATACCTCATCACATTCAACTCTTACCTAATGTGTGAATTCTGTCTTTACTATACTTTGATAACTAAGAACTCATGTGTTAGGGGGTGTTTTGTTCCAATTAGATCTGTTAGGAAATGCTTCCTTACATTCACCATTTGGTCCTCCTACAGCCATATAACTAGCTTCCTCTTCCATGTGAGCACCACTTGGATATTTAAGGATGGCAACCACGCCTCCTTCTATGTCTCCTTTTTCCAACAGATATAACCCCATTCTTCAGATCCCATTGTCCTATCCCCTCACTATCCTGCCTCGTCTCTTGTGAGCCTGCTCCAATTTTTCCTGTATCCTACTCAAATTGTCACATTCAACCTGGCCTTAAAATTCTAGGAGTGGTTTTACCAGGGCAGAATATGATGGGACTCTAATCTCTGTGTTCGAAGTTCTGATTGGCATTCACATTTATAATCATAGAGGTAAACCCTAATTTTCTTTATATTTAATGTATCTCTCTTTATGTTTAGCTATACTTTCTCACGGTATATTTGTGAAGTTTGCTTTTTAGAACTAAGTTCACGACTTCACAATTACATTTACTAAATTTTAGTTTTAGATGTTGGTATAAGCTCCTACCTCTGACATAAGTCATTTTCAGTATAGCGCAATTCCTACTAGGATTGTGGGGAGAATTATTAGAGGTCAATGCATAGTTTATAATCATACATTGCCTCTGACAGTTTACCTGTGATTCAATCTTAATCATCATTTCTCACAGTTCTATTTATGACATCAATGCTCTCCAACTTCCCCCAGAGGTTGCTAGAGAAAGGACCCATTTGATTTACCAGCAAGAGTCTCCTATTAAGATTTCAAATAACCCTTTCCTCCAAGAACAAAAGTAATGAAAAATAGACATGAGTCAGATAGGAACCCAAATATCAGCTTTATTGCTGATAAAATTAAATTCATATGTGGAATGGCACCGGCCAAGATTGTACAGCCAGTTTGCCTGTTGTACAGTGGAGGTGCTCTGCTCCCATGAGCTTATCTACTTCCTGGCAGCCACAGCACAATGTAAAATTCACATCCTGCAGATGTGCAGATGGGCAGTGTACAAAGAGAGCCCAGAGGGACAGAGCTGCACACGGAAGGCTGGAGCCCAATTTCCCACATCAGATTCACTCCTCTCTTGGGATGGTTAGAGATGCTGCTTCAGAAGAGTGATTTTCTCCATTTTCTGAGCCAAAGAAGAATACTGAGTAAAGAAGAGAACAGTTCTCATACATCTTGCATTCACAAATAGGCACTACGTTCCATTCCCCTAGCCAGCTACAGGGTGAGGCTGGTTTGTGTGCATTCAGGTACCTCTTCCTTGGTAACCTGCTTGTCCAAACACAAGGCCCTGCGGTCATGCCCATTTATTTGCTTAAGGCCTTGCAAGTTTTTGTCTGAGGGACTAACAGCCTAGCCTTCAGCCTGGAACTGCTTCTACCCTTCCCAGCACATCCTTCCCTCTCCTTGGAATCTTGCACTCTGTAAGAGCTGGTGTTACTTGATGTTTGACACCTGGATGTGGAGGAAGTGTCTGTTCCGTGGGTTTGCTTTCTTCTGCCTGAAGTCCCTGGTCCTCCAAGCTGTGCGGCCCTGAGTGTGGGCCAAGAGGGGCAAACTGCTGGCCTGAGAGATGAACATTGCTATGGACATGTTCCTTTGTCCAGCCCCTCGGGGGCCTTTTTGAGTTATGGATTTATCTTTCTTTCCTCTTCCAAGTTCCTTTTTATTCTTTAGCCAAAGCCTGGAGAGTCTCCCTTACTTTCACTATTACTCCTATGGCTGTCTTCTTATATTTTCATTTATGGGTACAAATAGTTCTCTTTTGTGCAAGTTACCTAGAAGATTTTGCAACCTACTGTTCCAACCCAGAACAATTAAAGTGTATAGAACATCTATAATCTCCCTTCTTGAGCTGTGTGTCTCTACTCCTTGACTCTCCAGAATTTAATCATCAATACTCCCTTACAAGTATGCTTCCTGGGTCCATTTCCTTCTGTGTGGTTGGTGGGAAAGAGCTAGGTCATAGAACCGCATTCACAGTATTTAGAAAACATATTTGTTCTAGTATCCAAACCCTCCTATTTTGTACCAATATGACCTTACTTTTTTCAAAATAATTTCATAACTATTATCTCATTTGGGCCTCAGAAGTCTCATGAGCAAAGCAAATCATGATTTTATCTTCCCTTTTTATGTCCAGAGACAAAAGGAAAAATGGTAGTAGTTAGCCTAAGGCTTAGAGGAGAGTTGGGACAGAACTGGGATCAAACCCCATGTTTGACCCCAAAACCAGCACACCTTCTACTGTATCTGTGTGCACAGACCTTGCAGGACAGCTCAGCAATCACTAGGACTGGGTATAGTTGACAAGGTGCTGCCCCTCAAGAAGCCAGCCCCATCAGCCCTAAATGAATGCCCTGCTTTGAGAAGGCACATCCAGTGATATAAATGGAAGAGAATTATTTATTGTGGGAAATAAAATCGAATAAAGTAAAATAAAATAAAAAGCAACGCACAAGGTTTAGGTGACATTTTGGTGGCAAGAGCCAGAGTTTAAGCACCATGGAAGCTGTTGGGAGATGAAGCAGCAGAATGACACAGTTTTACTCTGTGACACATGTTTGGAGTGTTATAATAGCTCAAATGGACTGAGGAAAAACAAAACACTCATTTTGTCCTGGCAAAAGGCTGGCAAAAGAACTCTGGTACTTATCTGTTAAAGCCCCTGGAAAAAAAAATTTGCATGAACCAGAAGCAGCACTTTCTCATTTACATATTTGCTCAAATATGTTAATGAGAAGAGTGAATTACAGATATACATCCATAAAGAGCTTGCAACACTATGAAGGTTTGGCTTTAATCGAGACCATATTTTTGCCCCTCTACCTTTTATTAAAATAGAAGAAATATTAAAAAGAAGAAAAGTAAAACAATAGACAACTAAAACCTTCCACCAAGAAAACCTCTGCAATTTTGGATAACTCATATACCAAATTATTCCACTGTAATGGAAAAAGAAAAATAATGCAAAGGAATCCATGTGTGCAGATGACATGAGTGCATCCACCCATCTCCCAAAGCAGCACATTTCCAAAGGGCAGAGATAGCCTCATGCGATGCCTCTTTCGTTCATTTAACTTCCTCACAATGCGTTATTCTCTAAGGAGATGTGCCCAAGTTCTTTCTCTTCCACATTGTTTTCAAACCTGGTTGCCACTGCATGCATTTCTAAATGACAAAGTGACTGGGTCTAAACTTTGATATGTTGAGAGAAAACCCAAACTGACAGTTTGAGGAGGCAGACAGAGAAAGGCACTGCCCATTTCTCCCTCATCCCAAATGTCATCCTTTCCTTGTCCAAGCTGGGCAGGCAATCCTGATGAAGAAATGAGCAGACACTTGAAAGTTTCTGACAGGTGTCATGGGCGCAGGCACTGAGTGGCCAGGAGTGATGGAGCTTGACGTGACAGTGGCAGAGCCATTGAGGCTGGCTCCAGGACATGCAGAGTTTGGTGTATGTCAGTTCCAATCCTTGTCATGCCCCAGCTCCAGAATGGTAACTACAAATGGACAGAGCCAGCGGGAAGTGTTCAGAAAACTTA
>NW_011888801.1:3844958-3847202 GCF_000151845.1 Pteropus vampyrus
GGCAAAAGGCTGGCAAAAGAACTCTGGTACTTATCTGTTAAAGCCCCTGGAAAAAAAAATTTGCATGAACCAGAAGCAGCACTTTCTCATTTACATATTTGCTCAAATATGTTAATGAGAAGAGTGAATTACAGATATACATCCATAAAGAGCTTGCAACACTATGAAGGTTTGGCTTTAATCGAGACCATATTTTTGCCCCTCTACCTTTTATTAAAATGGAAGAAGTATTAAAAAGAAGAAAAGTAAAACAATAGACAACTAAAACCTTCCACCAAGAAAACCTCTGCAATTTTGGATAACTCATATACCAAATCATTCCACTGTAATGGAAAAAGAAAAATAATGCAAAGGAATCCATGTGTGCAGATGACATGAGTGCATCCACCCATCTCCCAAAGCAGCACATTTCCAAAGGGCAGAGATAGCCTCATGCGATGCCTCTTTCGTTCATTTAACTTCCTCACAATGCGTTATTCTCTAAGGAGATGTGCCCAAGTTCTTTCTCTTCCACATTGTTTTCAAACCTGGTTGCCACTGCATGCATTTCTAAATGACAAAGTGACTGGGTCTAAACTTTGATATGTTGAGAGAAAACCCAAACTGACAGTTTGAGGAGGCAGACAGAGAAAGGCACTGCCCATTTCTCCCTCATCCCAAATGTCATCCTTTCCTTGTCCAAGCTGGGCAGGCAATCCTGATGAAGAAATGAGCAGACACTTGAAAGTTTCTGACAGGTGTCATGGGCGCAGGCACTGAGTGGCCAGGAGTGCTGGAGCTTGACGTGACAGTGGCAGAGCCATTGAGGCTGGCTCCAGGACATGCAGAGTTTGGTGTATGTCAGTTCCAATCCTTGTCATGCCCCAGCTCCAGAATGGTAACTACAAATGGACAGAGCCAGCGGGAAGTGTTCAGAAAACTTAAAAACATCCTTTCCTGATGAAATAATGTTGCCAAGCCATAATAACACAGGATCGGCCACCCTAAATGGTTGTGTTCCAGCTGGGGAGGCTGGAGGGGGAGACAAGGCTGGTCACGCTGGTTTGGTGTGGGTTTGCTTGCTCTTTCTTTGTTCTCTGCAATTGCTCTTCAAGTCAAGGGTTTCAGTCTTCTAGTTATTTTCCATGTTTCTGCATGTGATTTTTGTGTCGCCAGCATTTTCCCACACTAATAACTTCTGGTGACTCTAATTCCTTTAATATAATGATGCGTGCAGCAGATCTTGCAGGATCTAAATATTTGGCAAACCTACTCTTCTGACCTGGCTGGAGAGTGATTTATAATGGGAGAGGAGAGCTAGCTTCTCAGTTACGCTGTGCAAATAGTTTCATAAATATTGCTCTGTTGCATTATTTTGAAATATTGCTTCTTTAAATAGTCTGCCAAAGTCAAATATTTCTGCTAAATGAAAATCCATAGCTAGGCCTCTAACCCAGCCAAAGTAACAGGTGGTAACCGAGATCACCTGGTGGGAGAACCCAGCTTGGTTAACTGCAGCCTGTAAATGATGGTTTACTGGCATTAAGGCATGATGGATGACAGCAGATGTGTGTCTAATCTATAGCCTGGCCTTCCAGCCTACTTAACAGAGAACGTATTTATTTAATAGTTCTTAACACAACACATTGGCTTGTAGTTAAGCATTTTTAAATAGCATAAGGACTTTATAAGTGCATTCATTTTAAAAATTCAACAAATAATCATTTGATAAGAAGTCAGTGGCACACATAGTCTGAAAAAATTTTGGAGCCTCAGGCAGAGTGATAAATCAACTGTGGTGTGACTGCCTCCCTCTCCAAATGCCAACCATTAATGTTGAAGTGGAAAGAGAATTCTGGAGTCACAGTGACCCAAGTAGAGCCTGACATCGGAGAATGGCAATGGCCCAGAGTAGATATTGTACTTGCAACCTGCACTGTGGAGTGTCAAAAGTTTGAGCCGCATGTGCTGCTACAGTTAAACTTCAGCCACTTTCTTCTCTGGTTTCAGGCTTGGTAACTAAGATGACCCTTTTAACAGAATATCTCCTTTGAGTGGGGACTTGCCTGAAAGCAGTAGTAGTGTCAGCTCATGTCAGAACCCACAGGCCACCCCTATGCACACATCATTCCTGGAATTTTCTTCTTTTCCATGACTCCAGCTCACATTTCTAGTGTTTACCCCTAAATAGGTTTTCCTAACTGGTTCCATCTTCCAACCTCTAACCTTGCATCTCCATACTGACAATAACCCCTGAAACACATA
>NW_011888801.1:3848236-3855219 GCF_000151845.1 Pteropus vampyrus
CAAATTTCTTATTAGGAGTTACAACATTTACATTTTATAACGATCATGTCCAGAGTATAATCATCTTAGTTCTTTATTTGAATTAATTTACTGCTTACCACCAGCCATTTCTCTGGAACTTCTCCATTTCTGGGTGTTTTGTTCTGACTCTTCCTGCTTGGTTAGATTTGATTATGGAGTGCTTTTCTCAAGAAAGAACTTCAGTGCTGCATTCTCTGAGTTCTTTGCATGCTAAGATCATACTTTCATTTTATCAGCAAGATTTAGACATTTAGATATGACTTTTGACACTGAATACTGCATGCTCCTTTGACTATATGGTCACCATTCTTTTTTCACGAGGCCAAATTTCATCATTGGATGGTTTTATTCCCACCTTACCTCCCAAAAAGAGTTAAAGGACTACAGGTTGCTTTATGCTCAAGGTCTGTGATATTTGAAAATGTCTTCACATTGCTCCTCTGCTTTAATAACAACCTGACTCCTGGTTACGTTGTTAAGTCTTGGGTTTTTGTTTCACAATGTTAATAGACATGGTTCATTATCTATTACAGAAATCATTGCTCCCTTTTTCCTTTTTTCTATTCTCAATTATTATTTGTTTGTATATTTTATCACAAAATATATTTCAAGAATAGAGAAAAACATATGACAAGTATGATGTAATAAACACCCAAATTCAGCAAATTTTAAAATTTTGATTTATTTACTTCGAATGTCTTTATTCTATAAAATAAAACGTACTAACTATGTACACTATCTTAAATGCCCCTTCTACATTCTATTTCCCAATATCCTTCCACAGAGGAATCTACTGTTCCTTATTTGGTGTTTACAATTCTTACCTATGCTTTTATGTCATTGTTATATATGTATGTATCTAAGAAATATATAGTATAATACTTTGTACGCTTTTTCATTTAAATGCTGTCATACCGAACTTATACATCTTGCTCTTTTCACCCAGCAATACCTTTGCAAAATATGCCAATGTCAATATATCCTTTTCAATAATTTTCAGGTTTCTCCAACTAATGGATATTTAGTTTGTTTCTAATTTTTCAATATGGAAAGTAATGCTATAACAAATATTCTTGTTTATTTATAGTTCTTGACCGTATGTGAGAACTTTATGATATAGATTCAAAGGCAGATTTTGGGTCATAGGTAGGCTGTGTGTGTCCCTAACTTTATTTGACTTTTCCAAATATCTAGGGAAATTTAATATCACCACCAGGGCTACATTATATTCCCAATGATTTAAAAACTCATAAGCACTTTGTGTTGTCATACTTTTTCATATTCTCCCATTTAATAAACATTAAATGCACCTTAGTATTTGTTTATTTTACATTTTCCTGAGAACTGATTACCAGTGAGATGGAACATATATTCAAATGTTTAGTGATCTATATTTCACCTTTTATGATATATCTTATATTGTTTGCCCACTTTTTTCTAGGTTGATTTTTCTTCTTTCTCTTATTGATTCTTAAGGGTACTTAATGTATGCTGTTTTCTAATTCATTGTTAGTTTTACGTGTTGCAAATATCTTTCCTAATTCCACATCTAATTGTTTAACATTTTGTGTGTGGTTTCTTCTGTAATACAGAAACATTTTAATATAGTTGAATTTATTTTTTTATTTGAGATCTGTGCTTTTTGTATTTTTTCTTAAGAAATCTTTTTGAACCATTAGATTGTAAAAATAGTCTCATATGTTCTTTAAAATTTGAAAACTACACTTTTTATTCTCATGTCTAATCCACTGTATGAGTGCGATTATGGCAGATTGACACAAGATAAGAATTTAATTTTTTAATATGGAAAAACGGTGGGAAACATCTTTCTTCCTCCATTAATCCTAGGTTATTTATTCTGTTTCATTTGTTTGTCTGTCCTTGGGTCAGCAGTTTTATTTCTGTAGATTTATTAAGTTTTCATATAAAATAAGGTGAAACTCTAACGTGTTTTTCAATACCATTTTAACTATTATTTACTTTGGCCTTTGTTGGATTTACATGATACAAATGTCTGCTCCCATTCTGTGACTTGTTGTTTTACTCTCTTAAGTGTGTCTTTGCACGAGCAAAAAGAATTAATTTTATATAACCTAATTTTTTAATTTTTTTTTCAGAGTTAGTGCTCTTCTTTCCCATTTAAAACATCTTCGCTGCATCAACATTGACAAATATAGTCTCTTATATTGAGGTTATCTTCTAGAGGATTTTATGTTCCACCTTTCATCTTTAGATCTATAATCCACCTTGAGAATTCACTATTTGTATGGAGTAAGGTAGTAACCAAGTTTGCTTTGTTTTAACACATAAATATCCAATGACCCAACAACATTTATTAAAAAGACCGTTCTACTATGTCATCTTTGCCACAAATAAAGTATTTGTATATGTGTGGGCCTATTTCTGGACACCTTCTTGTGTTCCATCAGTCTATTTCACCTTGAACAAGATCTCATTGTCTTAACTATGTCACTATGTAAAAACTTGAGCAAATTTTCTAATTCTGTTCTTTTCTTTAACATTGTCTTCACTATTCTTGTTCCTTTGGAATTCCATATAAATTTTAAAATCAACCAACCAATTTCCACAAAAAACAAACTGCTGGAATTTTGGTTATAGTTGTATCAAATCTATATATCTCTTTAGGAAGAAATTGTATCTTTAAAATATTAAGTCCTTGGATCTCAGATGATGGTATATCACTAAACTTATTTGATCTTCTTTAAAATATTTCTCAAAAATATTATATTTTTCTTTGTATAGTTTTCCATTTCTTTTGTTAGATTTATTTTTATGTATTTGATTTTTTTTGTCAAATTATAAATTTAAATTCTACATTAACAATCTATTTGTATTTTACTGACAGTTTTAAATTCAGGAATAGATGTTTAATGACTAACCGCTTCTTTTCAACATCTGTGGAAATAATCCTAAAAGTTATTTCTGTAAGTCTATTAATATATTAAATTACATTACTATATTTTTACATTTTGAACCATCTTTGCACTTCTTGAATAAATTCCAGTTGATTATATCATATTGTTATTGTAATATGCTTATGAATTGAGCCTTAAATTATTTCATTTTGGAGTTTTCAATTGATTTACATAAGTAAGCTTTTGTGTAGTTCTCTCTTATTGTTCTGTCTTCATTGGATTATGAAGTGCTCACTTCATAAAATGAATTTGGACTTTCTCCCTTAATTAATAATTTAAAATGGTTTATATAGCTTTAAAATTATAGTTTATTAAGGTTTTATAGACTTCCTTTACAAAATTAGACCTGAAAGTTTTAAATTGTGGTATGGAGGTAGAAAGAGTTACAAAAACAAGGGTGAATGATTTAGAAATATCTATTGATATTACACATGAGACTAAGCTTTACATATCTACTCACACACTTTCCGGTATATATTTCTCCATATGTGTTTCTATCATATGAATGCATAAGATTTGTTCTTTAGAGTTTATCATTTATTCTCTTCTAGATATTCTGTGGTTTCAGTTTTGATGTTATATTTGAAAAAAAGATATGCTCATTGGACTTTAATATAATTGATTTGTTACTAATTACTGGTGTTATTTCATTGTTAGGCATAGTATTTTTTTGTACTTTTTCCACTTTTTGAAATTTATTGGGACTTTCAAGTGGTCTAATATATGGACAAGCTTTGAAAATATTCTATACCTTGAAAAGAATGTATATTCTTTATTTTCAGTCTTTGAAGCTCAAAATGTATTAATTAATATACCTTTATAATTATGTTATTTTGGTCTTCTATTTCTTTTCTTATAATGAAGAGTGAATAAAAATTTTAGACTAGCATGTTTCTGCTTATCCACGAAGCTCTCACATGGATGTTGTTATTAAATGTATATAATCATAACAGCTATATACTTATTGTATATTTGGTTTCTTCAGCCTGATAAAGTGCCTTTCTTTGTTTTGTTTAAAGATTTTTGGCTTAATTCAATGTTATGTATTATTAAGATTTTTAATCTACTCTCTTTTATATTTCAACTTGTTTATATTTGCTTTTCTTCCTTCCTTCCTTACTTCCTTCCTTCCTTCCTTCCTTCCTTCCTTCCTTCCTTCCTTCCTTTTCTTTTTTTTTACATTTTTAATCACTTTGTTTTAGTATGCTTCCTATAAAGAGCATAGAGTCGTGTTTTGCTTTTATTTTTCCCTATCTATATTTATGTATAAACATTTTCTTATAAAAATTTTTTAACAATTAGCAAAGTTGAAAGACTTTTACAGTGAAAGACTTTTACAGCGCTGAGCTGATCAAGAAAGGAAGGTTCGTGGTGAGATGCCGACATGAGAATGAAATGGCAGGCACCAAATTTATTGTGAGGAGCACAGTTCTGTTGTGGGAGAGTGAAGTTCTATTGGGAGGAGGGAGGTACTGAGCGCATCTCTTCTGCTCCCCTTCTTGTGTACCCCTTCTGCTCTCCAGGGGACTGCATAGTTCCACACAGATCAGAGTACAATAGTGGCATTCAGCCACACATGTGCGATACAAAAAGCTTAAGTATGTTTACATATTTTAGGTGCAGGCACCCTACTCACTAATGTAACATTCTAAATCCGGGTCCTATTCCTAGCCAGGAGCTTGGATCACAGCCAGACTTTGGACCAGCCAGACCTTGGACCAGCTGGGCCTGGTGCCCACAGTGAATGTCCCTGGGTTTTGCTTTCTAATTTAACCTGAAATTCTTTATGAACTAAGACAGATTTAGTTCATTTGAAAATATTGATATATAAGTGCTTTTAATTTATATTATTCTATGGTGTGCTTTTTAGTTTTGCATCACTTAAAATATTTCAATATGTACTTTTTCTTTGCTTTTTGATTTTGTCATTCTTTTTATATTTTAGAAGGCTTTATACTAGTAATAGAGGATACTCTCGTACTATAAGTACATATTATACCCTTAATCATCTCTCTTTAGAAATTATTAGTTTCCGTGATGGTCATCTTTACATGGTAACTTAGCTAGGCTGTAGTATCCAGTTATTCCATCAAACACTAATCAGGGTTGCTGTGAAGGTATTTAGCAATTGTGATAACATGTATAGTCAGTTGACTTTAAATAAAGGATTATCCTTAATAAACTGGGTGGGCCTGATCCAATCAGTTGTAAGGTCTTAAGAGCAGGAAACCTGAGGTTTTCTTGAGGAAGAAAAAATTTCACCTGCAGATTGCAGCATCAGCTCCTACCCAAGAATTTTCAGCCTGTTCTTCCTGATGGCCTACAGTACAGATTTTAGACTTGCCTAACCAACCCACAATGAAATATCACATAAGCCAGTTCTTTGCTATAAATCTCTTTATGTGTAATAACCGCTTCTGTTTCTCTGGTGGAACTCTGACTGATATGGTATCCTAAAATGGACAATAAATATATTAGCTTATTGTTTCTTTCTTCTCCTCCTTTTTTGCTATTTGATTTTATTCAATTATTTCTTTTCCTCAGTGTTATTACAGTGTAATGTGTGTGTGTGTGTGTTAATGTGTGTGTGTGTGTGTGTGTGTGTGTGTGTGTGTGTGTGTGTGTGTGTGTACTAAAACAAAATCTCACTTCTGTAAAATCATCTCCTAAATATAAAAGGCTTTGGGAGAAGATAAGGATAATATCAAACTAAAATCTATGCCACTTTGTTATCAAAGCAAAAACGATTTTATAATCTTAACAAAAACACTTGCCCAGTAATCATCAATGATGTTAAATTTATAATAAATATAGGAATAAACAATAAATATAGTATCTTTAAAAACATCAATGAAGACTGTTTGAAGGAAGGAAGGATAAGCAAGTTTTGCATTTACCTATCTCTAGAAACAAGGGCAAAATGCACAATGATTGGGTAGTGAGGTACAGTAAGTCCTCAAAGGCAGTGAATATGGACAAATGAACCAAGAAAAAAATACAGAGTTTGGGGCATAGTGTACAGTCCCGTACTCCTGTGTGGCTTGCTATATTCAACTGTTCCTTGGTGGTTTGAAATATTAACATGCTGATAAATATCACATATTATTTAATGACTTCCACCCCCAGCATCATCTTTACCAATTTTAAATCATATATAACCTAATTTCTGTAACAAAAATATGCATTGTGGAGGATAAAGTATACTTGAATTGTGAACTTTAAAGTGTGTCCTTTAATTTCTAGCTTTTAAAGATGAGGAAACAGCATAAGTTTTACCTCTTTTCTTCCTTCATTGCTCAATTTTTATTTGTATAATTTCTGTATTATTGGATCATATATTATTTGTATTTTAATATGTATATTTATTATTAGTACTAATTTTAGTTTAATCTTGGTTATAGACTCAGTACTTAGCATCAGTACTGCTGTTACACTCATACAAAAGGGTGCATGTCTTTGTCTTTCTTTAGAGGTTGCTGCTCTCATGCTTTCCTCTAACTGTGCTCATCATGGGCTGAATGTTTCTGTCTCTCCAAAATGCATATGTTGAAGCTTAAGCCCTCCACTCTCTAGTGTGATGGTATTTGGAGGTAGAACCTCTAAGAGGTAATTAGTTTTATATGAGATCACAGGGGTGGGCTGCCATGGTGGTATTAGTGCACTTACAAGAAGAGAGAGAGAGAGACTAGTACTCTCTTTCTCTCTCTACCATGTGAGAACACAGCAAGAAGGCAGCCACCTCTCTTCAAAAAACTTATTCTGCCAGCACCTCAACCTTGGATTTGCCAGCCTCCAGAATTGTGAGAAATAAATTTCTGTTGTTCTAAGCCACTCAATCTGTGGTATTTTGTTATAGTAGCTTGAACTAAGACAGCGTCCCTCCCTGTGGGGATTCTTAAAGAATCTGCAAGAGCCAAGAGGAGGTACCAACCCCTCATACTCTCATCTACAACATGTTCTGATTATCAAATACCCTAGAGTTGTATGCCCAAAACACTTTGAACTCACTTCTAGGGCTCGAAAGCA
>NW_011888801.1:3855269-3890009 GCF_000151845.1 Pteropus vampyrus
TTACAAGAAGAGAGAGAGAGAGACTAGTACTCTCTTTCTCTCTCTACCATGTGAGAACACAGCAAGAAGGCAGCCACCTCTCTTCAAAAAACTTAATCTGCCAGCACCTCAACCTTGGATTTGCCAGCCTCCAGAATTGTGAGAAATAAATTTCTGTTGTTCTAAGCCACTCAATCTGTGGTATTTTGTTAAAGTAGCTTGAACTAAGACAGCGTCCCTCCCTGTGGGGATTCTTAAAGAATCTGCAAGAGCCAAGAGGTGGTACCAACCCCAAACCCTCATACTCTCATCTACAACATGTTCTGATTATCAAATACCCTAGAGTTGTATGCCCAAAACACTTTGAACTCACTTCTAGGGCTCGAAAGCAACCAATATAAAGACATGTCACTTTTAAAAGAAACAGTAGTAGGACAAACAGCTGAGATCCCAAGAGAAACTATAGCAGCTCTAGGTCAACAGAGTGATACACTTAAAATGCTGAAATAAAACAACTGCCATTTTGATTCTATACCCAGCAAAAATATTCTTCAAAAATGAAGACAAAAATAAAGACAATTTCCAAAGAAACAAAGACTGAGAGAATTTTTCTGCCTGCATGTCTGGGCTAAATAAACACTAGAGATAATTCTGGTAGAAGAAAAAGTATCTGAAAGAATCAAGGATAGGCAGGACAGAATGCAGGGCACAGTAGAAAAGGTAAATATGTGGGTAATTACAAAGACATATTGACTATACAGAATAAGATCTTGTGTGGTTTAAAGTGCATGAACAAAATTAAAACGTATGATAATAACAAAACATCAAAGGTGATAAAGAATAAATGAACGTTAAGAATTCAAAACTCTTAAAATTATCTAAGAAGAGGTAAGCGCTAACTTACGAGAGGTCCTAATAACTCAAGAATGCATTTTGTAATATCTAAGGCAAACAAAGAATAGAAGCAAAAAAAAAAACCCTTTATAATAAACAATAAAATAGAGTAAAGAATAATAAAAATATTTGATTAATTAAAAAACTGAACAAGGGAAAAGGAACCAAAAGTATGTGATAAATGTAAAACATTAAGATGGTGGATGTAAACCCAAACACATTTGTAGTAATATTAAATGCAAATAGCTTGAATATTTCAATAAAAGACAAATATTATTAGACTGGATAAAAACAAATACCCAAATATATTATGCTTACAAGAGATAATTTCAGCAACTTGTAAAGAGGTTGAAAATAAAAGGATAGAAAAAAGATATGGAAATACTATCAGAAACCTAAGAAACCTAATGCAATATCAGATAAGGTATGAAACACTACTAGAGATAAATTCATAACAAAAGTTCTATTAGGAGAATAGAAAAATTTTTATTTGTGTGAATCTAAAACCTTCTTAAAAATACATAAAGCAATAATTTAAAAAACTAAAAAGAGAAATAAATAAATCTCTAAATAAAATGGGAGAAATTAACATACCTCGCTTAGAACCTGGTAGAATAAGCAGACAAAAAAGTTATTAAGAGTAGAGAATCCATTAACAATTTAATTAACAAACATGAATCTCATAAAGGGCACTGAATCAAACAGTGACAGAATCGCATTCTTTTCCAGTAGAAGTGGAACATTTACCAAAATTTGTGACAAGCTAGACTTTGTTAGTCTCAGAAAATTCGGGGTTTCTCATCCTTTACACTATTGACATTTGGGGCTAGATAATTCTTTTTTGTGAGAGGCTGCCTATGCATTGTAGAATGCTTAACAGTATCCTTGGCTTCTAGCCATTGGCTGCCAGTATCAGCTCCCCTCCCACAGTTACGGCAACAACAAATATCTCCAGATGTTGCCAAATGCCCCTTTTTATGGGGGGGAAAAGGGGAATCATAACTGATTTAGAGTATGTTATTTTTAAATTATTTAATGAAGGAATCAATTAATAATGAAAGATTACTTAAATACTCCCCACAATATGTACATTAAACAATATAATTATAAATGATGCATGAGGCAAAGAAATAATCAAAATAGAAATTAAAAAGTTTTTAAAACTAAATTATTATGAAATAAACATGCAATGCAGTTTAATTTGTTCTTAGAAGGAAATATGTAGAATTAAATACATACATTAAAAAAAACAAAGTAGAAAAGTCAAGGATATGAAGGTCAGGGCTTCTGGCTAGGGAAAAGGGAGATCAACTAATCCTCTCACCAAAAAAATAACTTTAGAGCTAGACAAAAGTGACAAAAAATGTCATGTCATCACTCCAGAATTCTATCAAAATCATAAAATGGTCTGTGATAAACTGCTGAAATTAGAGTAAGAAAGGTGGGTGTTTATGACATTCAGACCTGGGGCTGAGGCTGCTCCCATTGCCTCCTCCTCCAACAAGTGATGTGGAGGTTCTACCAAGATGTAGCAGGCCATAGGGACCAACAACTTCTTTGAAGTAATTAAAGGTGACTTACTGCAATTGGGGCAGTGGGTAACACTCATGTTCAATGGAAGTGACTTCTCTGAGACAAACATGTGGAAAGGCCAATGGCTCCACTCTAATAGCCTGAGGTTATAGTCCTGACTGGGGCAAGCATATTCCTGGTTGAGTCTGTTCACATGCTCAGTGGAGACAGAGAGCCTCTAAGCTATTCTCGTACTCCTGGCTTACCCTGAGACTGCACACACAAAATACAAGACTCAAAATGGACTAGAGGACAGTAAAACCCAGGATAGACTGAAAACAGCCTGGATTTTTAATGCCTCATATTTAGAATATATAAATGACTCCTATTATTTAATAATACAAAATGCAATTAAAATATAGATAAAATACTTGAATAGTCATTTTATTGAAGAATATATAAAAATGGCTAATAAGCACAAAAAATGCTTACATCATTAATTATTAGAGAAATGCAAATAAAATCACAATGAGATACCACTACACACCCACTAGAATGGTTAAGGTCAAAAAGAAAGACTATAACAAGTATTGGTAAGAATATGGAGAAACTGGAACCCTTGTGCATTGCTAATGAGAATGTAAAATAGTACAGAAATTTTGGAAAACAGTTTGACAGTTTATTAAAAATTTGAAGGCAAATTTATTATATGACCAATATTTCTACTCTTAGTAATCTACCCCCCCCCCCCAAAAAAGAAAATATATGTCCACATAAAGACATGTACATTAATATTCAGGGCTGCATTTGTCATTCATTTTTAATTACATATTTGTAACTTATGTGGTTTCCTCTTTTTCTTAATAAACCCCTAGGAAGAATGATCATGAAAAAGGAGAAAAGGCAAATTACAAATATCAAAAATGAATAAGGGATAAAAATACAGATTTTATTAGACATTAGAAGGAGGATATCATGAACAACTTAACCCAATAAATTTGTAAAACTAAATGAAACATTCAAAGTTTTTAAAAAGCAACTCACTAAAACTGACACAAGAAGAAATGGAAAATGAGATTATTCATATATCTAATTTAAAAATTGAATTTATAATTAAAAACTTCCCCAAGTGAAATTTTCAAGCTCAGATGGCTTTAATGGTGAATTCTTTCAAAAATGGACAATACAATCAACAGCAATTTTATATAACTTTTCAAGAGAAGATAAAAAGTGAGTTTGGCTCCTAACTTATTTTATGGGGCAAGCATACTCTTGACACACACAACAAGGACGCCACAAGAAAGGAAAATTACAGGTCAATCTCACTAATAAGGAAGATGCAAACTCTAAACAAAACATTAACAAATGAAATCTAAAGATGTAAAGAAACACATCACAACCAAGTTGAATTTATGCAAGGAATGCAAGTTTGGTTCAATATTTAGAAATACATCCAATAACTAGAGGGGCAATTTCTTAATAAAAGTATCTAACAAAAATTTACATAATTTTAATTTATGGTCAGATATTGAAAACTTCTTCACTAAGATCAGGAGCAACACACAAATGCCTGCTCTCACTACTGCTATTTAGCCCTGGAAGCAAAGTTCTAGCCTATTCAGTAGGAGAGGTAAATGAGATAAATTGTATGAGAAGTTTGGAAATTAAGAAGTAAAATTGTATTATTTGCAGGTGACACTGTTGTTTTAGTAGAAAATTCAAAAAATATCTACAGAAAAAAAAGCATTAGTATTGGTAAATAAATTTTGCAAGAATACAAGAATGAAAGTTGATATTAAATATAAATTATAATACTATATCCAGTAACAAACATTTAGAAAAATTGAATTTTTAAAATACCATTTAAAACAGCATCCTGAAACATCAGATTCTGAAGAATAAATATGAATGATATGCAAGTTCTCTGTGCTGAAAAGTACAAAAAGTATTGAGAAAAATTTAAATAGTTATATAAAGAGAGAAATGGATATGCTCTATTCACATTTTAGAAGATGTAGTATTATAATAATGTCAGTTGTCTCCAAATTGATCTGTTAGTTTAACATCAACCCAATGAAATTCCATAAGCTCTTTTTTACCGAAATTAAAAAACTTGTTCCAATTTCATATGGAATTGCAAAGGGCATGAGAGGCCAAAACACTCATAAACAAACAAACAAAAACATATTTTTATGATAAGTTTTTATAAAGTTTCAGTAATTAAAGCAATGTTATACTTATGCAAGAGTAAAAAATAGGCCAATTTATAGGAACAGTAACACAATGAGGTAGGGTGAGTAATCCCATAAAGAAAATCGTAAAAACTGAACAAAATGATTAACAAAATTAGAAGGCACAGGAGATCGACAAGTGACATGATGAATGCTGAGAGGAGTTAACTCTTGATAAAATGTACCTGCATCAGGTGAGCACTGTGGCTCTCTTGCCTTGGGGTACTTCCAACCACCATCTTGTCCCCAGGTCTGGAGGTAGAAACCCACAGCCTTACTGGCTTGAGATGGCAGGTAACAGAGTTCCCAGCTGCAGAGCTGGTAGACATTTTAGGAGCACACTGGGAAATGAGAGAGCTACAGAAAATCTGAGATCTAAAATCTTGCTGAAATCCCTGGCTGATCACAAAATAGTACATAGATGTAAGAGAAACCAGGGAGTCTTTTGAAAAAGCAAGCAGAAACTAAAAAAGATCTAATCTTGAAAGATAAAATTCCTCCTTTTGAGATTTGTCAGCTCACTGCATCTTTGCCTGAGTATCTTCCGTGGATAACTCAGGCAGCACATAGGGGAAAACTTAACTGACCAGAGGCATCATAGAAGATAACTCAGGGCAGGCAAATTAACTGGTGTTTCGAGGGTAGCGAGAGCTCAGACATATGAAGCACGAGCTCCAACATTTGAGTATAAATGCTTCCCAAATTTCTGGCTATAGAGTGTACTGGGCAGATAGAGGGATGATTCACCCCCCTCTCCCCTGGTGGCCAAGCTAAAAAAGCAACAGCTTGAAGCTAAAAAACTATACAATGACATCTGCTGCTATACTGCAGTGGGTAGGGAGAAGAAAATTTTGCAAATTGTGTCCAAGGCAAGTTAACTGCATTCTAGAACAAAATATACTAAATGACATCAAAACAAGCAAAATAATTTATACTCAGAAGAATAAAATAATAAATTTCAGACCACCATCTCAACATTTTATCTACAATATCCTGTTGGCAAGTGAGATTATTAGATATGCAAACAGGAAAGTATGACCCCATATGAGGAAAAAATAGCAGGATAATAGAAATGGACTCATATGTGGACTTAGCAGAGAGAGGTATCAAAGTGGCTATTATAAATATGGTTGAAATAAAATGTGTTCAAAGTATTAAAAAATATGTATTAATAAGTAGACAGGGAATATCAACAGAGAAATCAACTCTTTAAAAAAGAAAAATAATAGAAAATGTACATGCTGGTACATACTTCCAAGTTACATGGAATAAACCCACGGCTTTTTGTCTTTCCCATTGAATGCAGCTTTAACTCCTAGCAGCGATTTGAGGAATTTTAATAGGTAAACTGTGGTAGACTAGCACTCAAAATACCACTGAACTAGCCATGAGTTTACTGATTTTTCCCTTCCAGTGTCCTTGGTCTGGACTGAATACAGTCTACAACCCAGAAAAGGATATAAACATGGACATAATGATCTTAACTAGGTACTCAACTATCTACAGTGCTTTAAAATTGACTATTATGTATCTCTCCAAACAAATTGTGTTGAATAAGCCAATAGAAATGGTTTCTTCATAAGAATAGAAGAGGCACAGTATGCCAGCTCTCTTAATAGCTGTTACCTTTGGCAAGGGGTGGCGGGGGGGCAGTGACTGGAATGGGCCATGAGGGATAAATAAAATTTTATTTTAAATTTCTAAAAATAAAGGAATAATATGCCTATTGTCACCACGTCTACCTCATATAGACCTAGAATCAATTTTGGCTTCTAATATTGTACCTCAAACAAATAAATAGATAATGATAGATGATGGATGGATAAACAAATAGATGATGATAGATGATAGATAAATAGGTAGATAGATGATAGATTACATATTAGATACAGAGATGATAGATGATGATATAGGATAGATAGATGATAAATAGATAGATGATAGATAGATGATAGATAGATGATAGATACCCAGGAGTACTCCTTACATGTTTGGGGTAGGAGAGAATACCTTGATATTGGAACAAAGCAATAATATCTTCGGCCACTCCTGAGAAGAGTGTTAAAAATAATAGAGTGATCAGCCTGAAGAGAAGAATGTCTAGTTGTCCTGTGGTAACAACTGGAGGTTTTATAAAATAGTTATTATTGCAATTATTAGAACTTATTAATATGTGAGACATTATAAGTCTGATCTTCAAAAGGGACCAATAAGATATAAAATATACTCACAAAAATGAGAAAATTATTTAATTCATAAAATAACTGATTCATTTGCTTAATAATATAATTATGAAGTTCCAGTGATAATTGTATATTACACATAATAAAATAGATGTTTAGAAAGCTAAGTAAACCAACATAAAAATGAAACAAAAAATCCAAACCAACCCAATAAACAAAAAAACTAAATCTGCTGAAATGATACTATGAGAATATTTAATCTTAGATCAGAGAATATCTTTCAGGAATGAACCTTCTGCATGCTTGAAGTATGGGCCTGCTAGAGTTCACGTATCTGGAAAATTAACTATTAATTTATATAGTCCTGCAGTAAAAAAGAATGTGCTGAGATATAAAGCATCCATTACTTGCATCCATGAGCAAAAAGGACCACAGTCAGAGATTACACAACAGACAGGTGGTTTAGGGAAAGGAGAAATAGGAAGGTATTTTTAAAAACAGGAGAGAATGGCAAAAGCAGGCTTCTAGCTGGCTGAATCCTCATTAAATGAGGTGTTACCCATAGCACCTGTTTGAGTTGTATGTTCTGTGAGGGACTTCAGGAAAGTAGAAACCACTCCCATTCCAATGCCCCATATCTGGTATCGGGGTTATCTCTCATTTTATGCTTTGTCAGAACATCACCTCTCATCCTTGATCATCAAAGAAATGTCACATTCTCCAACCTTGTCTATTGGTGTCTTGCACTCAATATTATTATTCCACTGGCCAGTCATGCATGTAGACACAAGTTAAATTCCATGTGATCTTATGGCCATTTTGAAGATGTTACTCTTTATAATAAGTATAATGGGAGCTTATTGAATGATTTTTATCTTGGACCAACATGATCTTATGTTTCACAATGAGTACTCTGGCTATGGGGTGACATCAGATTATAGACACTTATAAGAAATATGGGTTCTTTTTAGGAAGTTCTTGCAGAACTCCAATAAGAGATGGTGGTGGTTTGGACTAGGGCAAGGGTCAGGAAATACTTAAAGGATCAGGTAGTAAATATTTTAGGCTTTGTCAGCCCTATGGTCTCTAGCAAAACTACTCTACTCAAAATAGCCATAGATAATCATACACAATCTGTTAAAAAATGAGTGTGGCTATAGTTCAATACTTGATTTACAAAAACAGAAGGTGAGCTGCATTTGGCCTGCAGATCAAAGTTTGCTGACCCCTGAACAAAATGATGATGAGAGAGACAGAAGGTCTTAGAGATGATTAAGAAGTAAATAAGCAGGGATTAGATGTGAAGAGGGAAAGGGGTGGGTGATGACCCGTAGATATGGGTCACTTTCCTAGACTGAAACTAGGGGCCATTAAAGCTCTATCCCCAACCCACACAACCCAATCCATATATAGTGTTCATTAGTCATTGTTTTGGGCTATTCATCACATTTGAACAGCTTTCCTAAGCTTCCAATTTTTTTACCTATGAAGCCACACCACACTACAGTAGATGCTGGAAACTTGGTTTACCAGTCTTTTTGGCAGTGCAAGCATGTGACCTATGCCCCATTGATCAGATGTCCCTGTGTGAGACTCTGATTCGGAAACTAGGGATTCAGTGCTGCAGAAGTCAAGCAGACTCTTCTCCAAGGGTCGGGAGAAAAAATGTCTCGGGACAACAGTGACTGAGACTCTAATGACACGTCCTGACTCAGCATCAAGGCTGTATGTAAGTTGCAAAGTCTGGGCCATGTAGCAAGATGTCCTCACTGACATAGCTTATGATAAAGGAAGCTATGTTTCTCTGAATAGCTTCCAAACCTGCTCTCTGGCTCTCCCAGATAGTTTATGAGTCACATAATAACCTCTAACAAGTTTCTGTCCTTCTCGAACTAGTCAGACTGGATTCTGCTGCCCATAACTTAAGAGCCCTCATGGGTACCCTACATCATCTCTACCTCAGCCCTCTATCTAGGCAAAAGAGGATTCTGTAGAGCTTTCCAAATGATTCCTTACATAAAGCACCTTTTGGTCTCATTAGGGCTGTAAGAGTTATATAAGCAAACATTCTTAAAAACTCAAATAAACAAAGCAGAATAATTAATAATTAAGCACTAAGTTATAGAAGTTGAAAAAATCGAATGATATGCTTGTAATCAAGTTTTAAAACAAAATAATGACTATGACAGTTGGTAAGAGAAGAGAAAGGCACTGCAGGCTGGAAGAAGTCTGTAATCAGAGCTTCAGGAGCAGGGACAGACAGTTAGTGTGGGGAAGTAAATCAAGAGGCATAAGGATAGGCAAGGCCAGGGCATGCTGTGGAGGCCCTGGAACTCTAGAGTGCAGCAGCCCCTCTGACCTGTAATTACTTCCCAGGGCTTTTCTTTCTAGGCCTTTGCACATGCTGTTTCCTCTGCTTAGAGAGATCTCTCTCCGCTGGCCTCAGCTAAATGCCCCTCATGGGATGGGCTGCAACATAGGTCAAGTTCTCAGGAAACCAGGCTCTGAGACTGAGATTTGCACAAGGTTTATAGGGGAGTACCTTCTGCACCAAGTTCTATGAGGGAGTGAGAGCAGCAGGACTGGGTAGAGAGAGATGTTGAACTGAATGCAGCTGCACTTAGTTTTATTTGGGGGTGGGAGAGGGGGTCTGAAGCTGGGACAGTCTTCAGAGTTGTCCTGCCCTGAGACAAGGAGTCAGGCCTTGTATCCCCATATGGTCCAGTCACTGGATGCAAGTGTTCCAGGAAGGGTATATTTTCTTGGCTGGGGGACCTCTCTTCAGCTAAGGGCCATTCTCCAAGGGTGGAGGAGGGGAGATGAGCCCCTTGATTGGGAAATGAATCTACAGTCTGACTCCCACTAACCCACCTCAAGTAGGTCCCATGTTATTCTTTTCTTTACAGTTGCTTTTATTTTCTTTCCTAGCATTTATTATGATTTATAGTTACATATTTTTATATATACTTGATTACTGTCTATCTCCCCCAAAACTCTAACAATTATGAAATAAAGACCACATCAATCATAATCATCCCTTTTCCTAGCATCTAGCAGGGTGCCTGGCACAAAGTAGACGCTTGACCAATATTTCTTAAATGAATGAATGAAAAATTGGACAACTAATGCAAGAAAGCAGACATGGCTAACATTGGTGGTTGAATCAGAGCAGCGGGTCTGGGTATGGTCTGGACCATGGAAGGGGAAGCCAGTATTACAAGTCACCTGAAGCTCCCAGGTACCACAGAGGAAGAGACCATCGTGAAGTGGCTGCAAGAAGAGAGTGTAAGTCAATGACACATCTGATTAGCCTATGTTTTATGGAAGAAAGCCACCCTTGACTTTGCTGACTAATACTGAGGGACTCAAACCAACAGTGTTTGAAGCACGAATGTTGGACTAGAAGAACAATCGTGAGATGCCCTGCAGAGGTTGGTGCACCACCAACAAATCTCTTGGAGAATTTAGAGCACTTCTTGTCAAAAGATGGCTCATCTCTCATAACATGGTACTGACAAGTGGTAAAATTAAATGTCAGCCAGACAACTGCCTGTGTGGGTGAGTGGTTTCTCAATCTATAATGCATGTTCACTTGGTAATACATTAAGGGTGAGGTTTGACATCAAGGCTAAGACACCAGGTAATTAATCAAAACCCTGATTCATTCGCACAAACCTATGAGTAATGCATTGGGCTGCATATTGTGGTTGATATAAGACATTCTATTCAAATGAGACAGACAATATTAAGCTCAAGACACTATGAGGTGAAAGTATGAAAATGTCATTAAGAGAGAAGTGACTTGAAAACTGAGGCCAGAGGCATTATGCCCCATTTCACACAAACTTGTGCAGCAAATTACAGATTCAGCCTCCCACCCAAAGACTTGTTGAAACAAAACATTTTAATGAGAAATTTAACCAAGTTCATAGACCGTGTAAACTCATAGTTACTATCAGTTTGGATATAAAGCAAAGAATGGAAAAGGGGTCTCTCATTGAGCCCACAGCTCAAGTTACTGAGGAACAACTCTGAACACCTAATTGAGGTTTTTCAATTAGAGGCACAGTCAGCAGAAGTTTATTATTTATATCCAACACACACACCATGATTTTTCCCCCACTTAATGGAGGTTTGTGTAAATAAGTTTCCAGGGTAATGTCTGTGATCCACTAAATCACCATCTTAGTGTAAAAAGAATAGATTCTGGTAGCATTCCTAAAAAGGTATTATTCCCCCAAATTTTACTTTTCTGTAGATGTTGACTTTCTAAGTGTAGCTTTCCAGTGAGAGGAACACAAGGCTGTGAACATCTTGAGGTATGGGAAAGAAACCAAGTGTTGAGAAAAAAGAGAAAATATGTCAGTGAAAACTGAAGAGATGCCATTTCAGAGTTTTATATGGCAGGTAACACAGCATAGTCGAAGGAGCACAGTTTTAGAGTCAAACCTACTCAAATCAAGTTCAAATGCTGTGTGACCTCGGGTGTATTATGTGACCTCTCAGAATCAGTTTCCTCATCGATATGATAAGGTATTAACACAAGCCTCAGAGGGACACACACAACCCCACACACTTATTTTCATAATAATGATAGATGTTGCTGTTGTTGTTACTATCTCTACAATCATCCTTAAAATATAGGAGCTATAGAGGTATGATTCTCCCCTCAGCTAGAAAATGGGACTAATCCAGTTTTTCTTAACCCTTTTGCACTGTCTAACTTGAGGTGTCCTACCGTCATGTCTGAGGGCTACCTGCAACTGAATCTCTATGCCAAAATAGCTACCGTTGACAGAATGCCTCTTTTGGACTAAGTCTGTGTTCAGGCCTGGAGAAATGGAGAAGAACTAGACACATGGGAGGTTCACATTCACTCAAAGAGAGACAGGAAACAGATCGATCACTGTGACATGTGGTGGAGAAGAGAGTTCAAGTACAGCCAGTGTATGGAAGGGGAAGCTTCAGAGGGTCAGAGAATGCTTTCTGGAAAAGGATTAGTCAGAAGAGTATGCCTATCTAAAGGCTAACACTAGCTCTTTTGTGCCCTGGTGTCCCAGCAGGCCACTTTATTTAGCTCCTGCAGTCTTGTTACTTCCCCAGCCTCTTCCTTGCCTTAGTCAGAGTGTCTTCTTTAGATCCCAGGTTACCTAGAGCTCATCGTGCCTTTGAGAGTCTTACTCATAGAATGCTTACAAATTAGATGAAAACTTGGGATGTTAGAAACTTGGTATATACCCTAGTAAAGAGCAGTAGTGATGCACGACTTGAGTGACTTGACAAGACTGTATGTAGGGACCGTGGTACAGCCGCTTGTCTTATAAGCTTGCCTGGTCTGCCACACAGGGTCTTGGATGCTAGTTAATCGCTGGAACATATCTTGCACTCACTGCTGTAACTCTAGATCAGGAGAAGGCAATAAAAGGCCTCAAAGAGAAAGCCCCCCCCCCAAAAAAAAAAGACCACCACAGAGCCCTTGACTTGGTAGGTATTTCTGGAAGAATATTTACAGTGACTAGGGTAAGTAGCCCTTATGCAAATTCTACAGTAAATCCCCCAGAAACTTGTTCCCCTCTCAATTAGACCTGAGACATCTTCCACATGCTGTTTCCAGAGAGAGAGCTCGCTTTCCGCTTTCCTTCCCCTTTCTTCCTCTACTCCTATCCCTCAGTTGGAGAGTAGGGCCTCAGAACAGCTAGGGTCCTCCCACTCCAGGCCGCTGCTGCCTGTTGATGGAAGGCGCTCTTAACACACCCATTTCTTATGATCGTTGTCCTGCCTCTTTATCCAGGATCCTGCTCTACCTATGCTTTTTATATCTTGGGATTCTGGCATCCCTCATAGAGAGTAAATGGCTTTATGCCAACCAGAGTTTGGGAAATGAATCATCATCCCAGCTTTAAGTGTGGGAAGGAGGGGGACAGGAAGGAGAATGTAACAGAAACCCCATTACTGGTTTTGGGGGCAAAAATCGCTCCCTCTGCCCACCCTCAACATAATCACATTGGTCACATATTATAAAATGATATAGTACAACATGGTTAAATACATCACTGATTTGCCAATAATAAGTATTGGTGTGTAAGTCTAAGTGGCGGTGCAGCTGCCTGAAGTATTGATTTTACTGTCTAATGGTTGAAAGAGATGTTATCTTGATTAATTAGAAGTCAAAAACAAATGCATCTTCTGTTAGATCTCTTGTGACATTCACCTGAAAAAAATTCTACATGTGTCTCAAAAATGTTGAAAACCTAAAAGGATAGAGTGAGGAGGGAGCAAACCACTCCTTCCACCACCTGTCCTGAGTGAAGATAATGTCTGTGAGCGCTGGGCAAGCTGATGTGAGCTTATCAACGAAAAGGAAATGAGGGTGCCCACTTTTTTCTTCTCTCCGACTGCAGCCTTTAATTCAGAAATTAAAAAGAGAAAGCACCACTGAATACAGAGTTTTTCCTGGAGTTAAGTACCTGCGGCCTTTCAGATCTTAGCTGGATGTAAACATTCCCATTACCCTGCCATCCCAAAGACTGGTATACAGATATGGGATTTACTCTGCAAGAGGCATTTCAGAGGTACCCAGAGAATAATTTTCAAAAGCCCTAGATACAGTGGTAAATAATATTACTCTTAAAGATGAAAGACACAGGCATATCACCTTCAAGGTTGGTAAATTTTGGTCAAAGGATACTTCTACAGAAAACGCAAAGGAGTTTAAGAAAGAGAAATATTATGTAGGCAGCTTAATGAACTTCAAAAAATTACTCATTGACCTGAAAATACCAATCCATACAGCATGATAAGCGACAATATAATGCAAAGTGATAATGAGGGCTGATTTTATTTTGAATTTGTGAACTGATTTCTATAAAACAATCTCTATTGTGATTGTTGTTTTTCTATGTTTTTCTTTATGATTTAAAACTTTCTCCATTCTTCAACTTAAACACTACCTGTATCAATGAAGCTGAAGGTAAATCTACCTGCCACTGTGAGCATGGCAAGAGGCTCTGGAAGACATTCTGAGCTACCTGTTCTAAAGTATAACTGCTCTGTCGTTTACGAACTATTTGATATTTGGAAAATAATATGGCATTTCTAAGCCTTAGCATCCTATTTCATGTCACTGATTTATTGAGAAATATTTAGCGAAGGGAGAAGAATATTGTGATAATGAAAGACACCTAGGTTCCTATCGGTTATTGGAGTTTAAGCTATAGTTGTGCCATTCTAAGTGGGATAATTTAATCTATAATAAAGAACTTTGAAGTCTCTGATCTGTTTACTAACCATAAGATATTATTGATGGTTTCATTGTAATTGCTAGATGATTTCTATCTTCATCAAAGCTAAGCTTAAGCCATCCTATGTCATGTTGTAAAATGTTTATTTGAAAGGCTAAGCTACAGATTTGAAAGACCGTTTGCCAAGTTTACTTTTTTTTTTTTTAAGGACATTTTCCCAGCTAGAAGAAAAGTTTTCACCTGCAGAGAACAGTCACCTGAGTCAAGGTCACCTTGCTGAGTGCCCTAGGAGGCAGCCCTCCCCTACAGCTTGACCAAGAGTCTATTTTTCTTGTCAATTGTCAGGGTGCTACTCTTTCTCTAAATGCTTCTCCAATCTCCTTGCCATTCTTCAATTTCCACTTTAGCCAGACCAAATCAAACCAGATCTTGGCTCGAAGTTAATTTGTCCATTCAGCTGGCAGTTCCTGAGTTCTCACTTTGAACCAGGCTCCATGCTATGAATCAGGGGCACAGTAGTGGATTCTACTGCCTTTGTGGGGCTCATCGGTTTAGCTGAAGGTCCTTGGAGAAGTCTTAATTTCGTCCTTTTCCAGCAACTTTGAGGGAGAAGCCCAGAAATGAACCCTTCGCTGCCTAGGGATGGGGTGGGGACTTGCATAATAATCTTCCTCCTAACAACCTATTTCAACAGCTCTGTACACTCAGTGAAAAAAATGGCCCAAGAAAGCTGCCCTCAGCACCATACAATTTATAGGCAGAGAGTGGTTGAAAGGAGCCAATTTTTTCTGTTTCATGTAAATTTTAAGTGGGTTTTTCCAAAGAGTTTACCATAGAGAGTATAAAATGTCTACAGTTTAGCTTTTCAATTATCTCCTTCCTCCTAGTGGGGAAGAAACTTCATAAAGGGAAACTCCTTCTCTCTGATCCACTGAAATCATTCACCAAAAATAACAAGCACAAATTTCTCCTAATAAAGCCAACACATTCATCAGATGTGCTTCCAGGCAGGCTGAGATGTCCTTTACTGGAATCTTTCTGCCCTAGGATTCTTGGTTCTTGCATCAGCTGGACAATAACTAATCCTGAGGAGTTAGATGTATTTTGCATGCAAGATAAACCTTAATCTCAGGAACAATTTACACAGTGAAATCACAAAGGAGCTTTTGAATAAAAGGTGGCCTGAGAAATTATCTCCCTTGTCTCCCTAAACTGGGCCCCTACAGTGAACTTCCCCAGAATTAGCCTTATAGCTTCTGTACGAAGCACAAAAGCCATTTCCGCAGCCTCCATAGCATTACCTGAGGCAGATATGGTTGATGGTTATGAAGAGCTTGGCTAATTCAGTCGGCTTGGCTCTTTCTGCCCTGCTCTGACTGACAGGCCGGGCCCCTGCTCATCCCTGAAAACTAGCATCAGGGAATGACATACAGTTTGATAACATAAGATGCTTAGGTTTTTTGGCTCAAGTGAGATGTTCAGAGCTAATAGCCCTGTGAGCTGAGTTTTAGCTGCGATCTGCACCTTGAGATATCCGTTATGTCTGGCTCAGGAAAAAGGGAAAAGAATGAGAGCTTATTTCTAGAAAGGTTTCCGATGAGCAGCATTTGTCATTGAAGGGGAAGATGGGTATAATTAGCTTGTCAGTCTAGTTTGGGCTGAGCAGGCTGTCTCTGCTAAGAAAGATGGACTAACTGCCAGAGCCACTGACAGGCAGTCGATAGCGCAGCAATTAATGTCATAAATAATTCCAGAACCAATTACATCAAAATGGACTCAGAGCTTTAAAAAGGTACAGAATTCTCTTATTCTTCCTGCTAACAGCAAGAAACAGCTTTCATTTTTCTCTGTAATTACTTTTCATTGTATATAGCAATACAGCTGAGCTTTTCTGTCCATATTTAAGCCTTGTCTTTCTCGCAGCCTCTTCCCCCACCGCCAGCCTCCCTCCTTCGCCCCACAGGACAAGGCTGTTAAAGTCGATCTTCTCTGCCAGAGCAGTGGGGTGAATGTATAATCTTTTAACTTGGCTGTTGCTGGAGAACTCCAGCTACACCTAAATGATTAAGAGCCAAGTTTTTGAAAATGTCATGGACAATGACAGCAGAATGCCCCAAACAATGGCATTTGGAAATGAAGACATTTGTGAAATAAATGGATTTGTCTTATTATTTTAAAGGTTGCTGTGACTTTGCTTACGCTGCATTTATTGATTTTTTTCCCCTCTTCTCCTTCTTCTTCTTCCTCTTCTTCCTCTGCCTCTCTGTACAGTTGCAGGCATGGAAGCCAGGCTAAACTATTCCCTTTACGCTGCAAACACAATTCAATACCACCCATGTGTGCTAATGGGCATTTTTTTAAAGAAAGACTATCAGTCTCTTTAGCACAGTGTTTTGCTTAAAAGCTATTCTCTTGAGCTGTCTCAACTCTTCAGCTCATTTTCTCTGCATTACAGTACATATGTAGATAACACAAAGACTATAATACCCATAATAGCAATGACATACCAGATACCACTGGTGCTAATAGTCTTTTTATTATTATTTTTTTCTTTCTAGCCCCATCAGTTGCTGTGTGGCTGGTTGAGAGAAAGTAGGGGATTGTGGGAAAGCAAATTATTGTAGTTTCATTCACAGCTTTGTTCTGGGCCTGACAAACATTTCCAACTTTTCAACCATTGTGGCATTCACTCTGGAGGGACCAGGGAAAATGGCTTATGAAGCTCCCACCGCTTCGAAACCAGAAACAGCTGTTGGTGTCGCTTGCAGTTTGCTGAGTGCGCTCTGGCTTTGAGCTCCTGCAGCTGATGGCTCTCCCTTTAGCAGTAGGTGTCACTGCGGTGAGTGGTAATTACAGTGGAAGATTTTAGAGGACATGGGATAATTAGGCCAGCCTGTGCAGCCATAAACACTGACATTTACCATATTAAAAACTGGAGATGTTGGAATATTCCTCCCTCTCAAGAACAAAACAATAGCAACCTCAGCAACAAAGACAAGTTTTCAAGAGAGCAAAGGGTCTTTGCGTTTGGGGGAGTTTGACTGGGTGCCTGGTGCTTGGCAGTTGGTGCTAAATGGGATCTGCTGACCACTTGATAAAGAATCTGACTGAGGTTACATGGCTCATGTTTATCATTCATGCTCCTTCTCCTTGGACATGCAGAGTGCCATATTCTAGGTTTGAATGGTGTAGCGGGTGGTGGAGCATGATATATGATATTATACAGATAGCACCTCTCTCTTTCCACTTCAGGCTAGATACAGGGGATGCTCTCAATACCTCCTTCACTTGGTACCTGGGTGAGTCCATGACAATAACACCAGATACATTTCCTGGTTCTTTGGCAAATGACAATCAGGCAGTAGGAAGGTAGGTGACCTGAAACTCCAGTCTTATAAACCCAAATCACCCCTCCAAGGGCTAAGACTGTGGATGCCCTCACCCTTCATCCAAAATAGAAATAAAACAACTGCCTGAAAACAAGTTTAATAATACCTAGGCTGCAACTGAAATCGTAGGAAGGGAGCCCCTTTAGAAGGATACCAGCCTGCTGCAAGCACAAATCTATAGAACCAGAAGGACCTGAGTTGGAATCCTAGCCTGGCCACTCTCCTATTAAATGTCCCTGGGTAACTCAGATCCACAGTTTTCTCTTCTATAAAATGAGAAAATAAAACTTTCTAGCTTATAAGGTTGTCGTAAGGATAAAATAAACACATACATTTAAAGCATTGAATATGCAGAAAGAGTTTGATAGAAAGATAGACAAAATGGTAGGAAGCAATTGATAAAATGGTAAAATTCACTATGATTGCAAAAGTTTATTTGTCCCAAACAGGAAACTGCATTGGAGGTTGATTTCCACAAAGAACAAAGAAGGCTCAAGTCAAAATTTTCTATGCTTGGGAGAGATGGCAATAATTAAATGAGGAGTCCTGGGTACTCTCTGAGTATAAGACCTGGAGAGGTGTTTGTGCCTGATGATAAAGTGGTGTGAATCAGTTCTCACATTCATTCCCTCAATGACCTTGCAGATGTAGGGTAGGGCTTATTCTAGGCTGAGACCACACTCCAGCCTTCTGAATGGAAACTCCTCAATATGGTCTAGGTCCTAAACATGGAGGCCTTTCATGGTCTATCTGCATTTTACTTTTCTACAGTGAGGGCACAGGGCCTGCATCCCCTGAAGTAGATTGTTAGGAATGGGACCCTGGACGCTTGTTGTCTGAGAAAGAAAGGCAGTGTGGGCCCATAGAAAAAGCTGGAAACCTTGTTCCAGGTGAAGATGTGCTAACCCTGGGCAAATCATTTTAACTATCTGAAGTTGAATTTTCTCACTTAAATATGAGAGAAAACTACTCATCTCTACCCATCAATGCTGTAGGAAGAGTAAATAAGCCAGCTCAGATAAAATACCTGCCTACTAGGTATGAAATCCCTGCCCCTTCCTTTGTTTATTTATTTTTTTCTCACTTCTTAGACACATGGCCTTCTTCCCAAGGAGTTTGTGAGGATCAGATGTCAAAAGGTGTATAAATATGAAGTACTTCCTTATTGTTATTTTCATGCTACCCTGAGGAGCTTTCTGGGTATGGATGTCAGGCTCTGAGTCCCTTGCTCTGACTCAAGCAGCAAGCAAAACTTCTGCAAGGTCAGCAGCAACAGTTATGAGCAAGCTGAACTGAAGATGGGTTCTGCTCTATCAGCTGTATGTTGCAAATTAAAAATGAGCCCAATAAATTTATTTTAACTATTTCTAGGTAGAAAAGTTAGCTTAAGAGTGCTTTGGACATATCAAAAATAAGGATTTCCAGAATATTTTAGTGACTTGTGAAAGAGTAGCACCACACATTTTAGATGTTGGACATCCTAGATAATTTGGCCCCACTGAGAGGACGGTCCAGCAATGATCCATTCCAAGCAAAAATTGGCTTGCACTGGGAAGGTCAAGGCAAGATTTTTAGTTAAGCCAACAAGAGCATGTGACATATGAGCAGCCTTCAGGACTGGGGTAGTTATTTTGGATAGTGTCCAAGATGGTCCCAGAGCCATTCCCTGTATAGTCCACCTTATTCTGCAGAGAATTTTTTCTTCTGTTTAGGATCTTGGGCAACTATTTTTCTTCCTCTGTTTTCCTTGGCTCTAAAGGAGCTAGATCCTTATCCATCTTGTAGATATTACGAATTATTGTATAAGTCATAGATTTGGAATCAAACAAACCTGGATTCAAATTCTAGTCTCACTACTTCCTTGCTATACAACTTTGGGCAAAATCATGGATCTTAGTCTTGTTTTTCTTTTATTCTTTTTTCTTTCTCGTTTGTTTGTCTCAGTATCATGGGTGTAGAAGTACCTACTTCATAAAGTTGTAGGGTAAATTATGTAACATTCAATAAGGTAATAATGATAGTAGTTATAAGTAGTGGTAAAGTAATAGTTGTAGAGTAGTAGTAATAATAATGGTAATAGAAGATACTATATTTTACACTCTTACTTGAGTCACAGCTGGACATAAGTTAAATAAAAAAAGAAATCATTGGTACTGTATTAGGTCTTTTTAAAAATGATAATAGCTGAAATTCCAAGTCATTGTTTTACTTTAAATCTCCTTTGAAAACACAGTTGAACATTCATAAAGCACTAGACATATAATAATCTATGATTATTTGTTCTCTTAATACTTGAATTGGATGACAGTCCTAGGTCCTCTGATTGAATTTTGAATTCATTTGAGACATCCGAATCCTCTGTTGGGCTGTTTTTGCTCCCACGGCTCTTCCAGTGAGACATGAGATTTCAAGATGATTGCTAACTTCAGACTTTATCTGCTTGGAAGATTAGGAAGTGGTTTGGTGGAGATGCTCATTGTGTTGTTCCTGAAGATGCATAAAAATGGGTGAAAAACTCCAGGCCCAGAATCGAAGATGCTGTAGAGTACTAACCATTTACAAAACTCCTCAATTTGTTTTATGTTCTGTGTAATTCAGAAAGTCCCAAAAGCCTACTCCTACTCCTACCTCAGCCAGTAAGTCTTCTCATTTTCCTCATCTTCTATGTCTGCCACCCCTCACCCCTTAAGTCTCCTGGGAGTAAAGGTAGATACTTCTCATTATGTTCCAATGTCACTTCTTCTCCCTTCGTTGTAAACCCGAGAAGGATAGAAACTTCTACCAATTTCATTTGTCAGTGTGTGTCTACTTTCTGGAACAATGTATGGAACATGGAAACTACTCAATAAACATTTGTGGAATGAATGAATGACTTTAACTAGAGCCCCTTGAAATTTCAGATACTTAAAAAGTCTCTTTTCTCAGGATGAGAGAAAACAAGTTTTCCAATAGAAAACAAACTTCAACTTCTAAAATTTCAGGTTAAATTTAATTCTCTCAAACACCAAGTTCTATTCTTATCAATCCAAGAGCCTCTAACCATTAGACCTGCTATAAGCTAAGGCTTCTGGTAGCTGATGTAAAACTTCTTTTTTTGGAAAGACGGAAAGAAAAGGTAGGATAGGGGAAACTTAATATTCCATTTCTTTTTTGTTTTTTTGAAACCATTTTTCTTACATTGTATGTCATATGTATTCCGAATTTTGAGGGTAAATTCAAAAAGCACTGTCAATATCTCCTTGAATAAAGATTCCTTCCTCAAAGTTTTGTGTCCTCTATAGACTTGATAAGTATGCTGCCTTGTTACCACTCAAGTCTTCATACAAGGAAAAGAATATCAACAAAAATATTATGAAAAGTTATCTTTTTATGTATGCATATAATTATGTTAAATGTAAACATTGACTAAGATCTAATATAAAATTATATTAAATATAAATGTTAACTACTACCTAAACATATCTTTCTGTGCTTCCTGACTAGTCAAAACTCCAACTCTGTGTGGTTATTATATTTTTTAAGATGGTAACTTTCCCCTTACCACCATAACCATCCATAAATCTCATAATAGTCAAGCATAAATAAGTTTCTTTCTCTTCTAATAGTCAGCTCCCTGAATGGACACCCTAGAGTAACAGTTGAGTTTGTTAAATAAAAATATCATCAGGAGCAGCACCCAAGAGCAGGTGCTAGGATATCATTGAGTCATGCATCTCATGAATGTGTGTGTGGTAAAAAAGGAAGACAGCCCCCTCTTGAGCCTATTATTGATCAGCAGAATGCAGCATTAAATTCTGGGTTTTTAAATAATTTATTTGCCAACTCCTTACTTGACTTGATTCTTGGATTTCAGCCTCATTGGAACATATATCTTTAAGACAAAACATCTCAAAAACTAAATTTAGAAATTTTATATTTCTTTTACTGAATAAACTGTATACAAGTTTAAAGAGTGAAGAAGAAGCATTTACTTAGAAATTATTAAGAGGAATGTAGACTCGGGTAGAACAGAAGGATTTTTCCTCTGGTCGTGGAGTAAGCAGACATTTAGATTTTTCCTGACATCATATAAGCCCAGCAGTGCCTGAAGGCAGTCATTTGAGCCAATAAATCGACCTGAACTGGATTTCTGTCTTTTACAGCTGAAAAAGACCTAATAGGGTATCAATGGTTCCTTTTTTTTCCATTTAACTTATATCATCTATCCTACTTCTTATCTCTTTCCTAGCTCAGTTCAAGGGATATGATATCTCATTCTTTTATACCCTTAGGAAATTTACAATCTCGCTTATCACTATTTCATACTTTGTCATTTTAATTTTTTATGTCTACACTTGGTTTTTATCAACAAATTGCAAGTTTATGGAAAGTTAGATCATATACTTCTTTGAATTATACCTACCATAATTTTCTTGCATATAGTAGGTGCTCAGTTAACATTTGGAAATTAGGATTAATGGCAAATTCATGGAAAAATCCACTTGCCGAGGGGTTAATGAGGTCTTCACTCATTCGCTTATTCATCAAATATTTATTAGATATTTACTATATATTTGGCACTGTAATAATGAAATTAGCCTGAAGATACATGTGTTCTTTTTCAGAATTGCTTCAGATACCTGGCATGGTGGCACAGAGCAAGTAAGAGAAGGGGACCTTGGAAGAACCAGTTCTTGGTATCATTTCCCATACAGCTCAGCCTACAGGAGAAAATACAGATGAGAATTCCCTGTGTTTAATATCTGTCACGAAAATGACAGCAATAAAGCCTAAAACCCAAAAGGGGGAGATCAGCTGGGTCCTTATAGATGGTTGCAGCCAAGAGCAATAAAAACTAAATCAATCACAGATCATGGCAATAGATAATTTCGCTAGTACTGGAAATTAAATGAAAGGACATTTCCAGCTCTCAGCCCCATTGTGGGAGGATAAAGGTGCCCTCAGAATTCAGATGGGCTCACTGAACAGTCTAGGGTGAAGATAGAGAGAAGAAGAGAAAATTATTTAAATGAAATTTAAATTACTTTGCTTCCTTATTCCTCTGAAGGTTGCTTTTGTTATTACATTGCAATATTTAGCCATCAACATTTCTGACACACCATGGGTTTCTTGGCATTCTCACCCTTGTTCAAGGGGAGAAAAAGTGGTCCTCCTGAGAGAGGGCCTGTAGTCTAGGCAGCTGGAGCCCAATCATCAGCTTATTGCTATGGTTGGTTTTGAAGAAGGGCTTTTTGGAACAGAGGCAAATGTGGAGCGGGGCAAAGAGCACCCCCAGGAGCCAGGAGATGATCTTTGTTCTAGGCCTGTTTCTGCCACTATCAATTACAGATCAACGAATCTGGGCTTTCGGATTCTCACTGGCAAAGGAAAAAGATTAGACTCAATGACCTCTCAGATCTTGTCTAGTGCTAAGACTCTGTGATTCTATTATAAATGATCAGTATGAAAAACAGAGTCCCGGTATCATGTCCTTGACCTAGATGAGTTTGGATTCTAGACTGAGTAAACGCCCTGAATGTAGGAACTCCTTTCCTGACCCTCACCCCCATCCAACGTTATATCTGGAAGAGTGAATGACCAATGGGCAGACTTCCATGCTTTGTGGATTGGATCTAGTTCACTGAAATGTTCTCAGTGAGGGATAATTTTTCTTATTTCAAATACGGTATCACTTTCTCTTTTGGTCTAATATGGGGGGAATCGCTAAATCCATTTCCAATGTTTGTTTTTTTTAAGAAAAGAGCCTGGTGTGTAGTTCCTGGTTAGAGGGTTTCCACTGGATTTTAAGCCACCTTTCCCAACTCTGTCCAAATGGGCTATTCTCTTAGTATTATAACATGGGAAAGAGGGTTCATGACACTTTCAGGAAAAGTGGATAGGGTACAGGAGCATTAAAACTAAAGGTAACATTTTAAGGAACAAAACATCTGTCCTTTCCCATTGGCATGAAAAGTTGATGTACGGCAGGTCACTTAAATCTGGGTGAATGACCTCGGACTTAATATATATTACCTGTCAGGTGGGAAGTTTAGGTGGTAGAGGACTGTGCCAACAATGAGAGGGGGAAACAATGAGGACAGTTTGGAGGAGTGATTGGGATGACTCCTTGTCAGCTCATCACTGATTTTTAAAACCATATTCAAGGCAATCTTAAAGGCCTAGAGAAATTTCCTGCATTTGAAAGTAAATGATATTTAGTGAACTATTGATAAAGAGATGTTGATAGCTTCTTCGAAGGAGCACAGTTTGGGAACAGACAACACGGTAGACTCTCAGACATTCTGACTTTCATTTCTGGCTCTAGGACTGTGACATGTTTCTGGCAGCCAGCATGCTTCCTGTTCTTTCGGGACCCCATTTTCTCCACCAACCTACATTATTCCTTTTTTCTTTTTAACTCCCATATCAAGTTCCTTTTCAAACCTGAAGATTTGCCAGCTGTCCTCAGCAATCTCTTCACCATCTATTCACAATACTTACAATAATGACAGACAATTGGTGAGTGCACTAGCCCCTTTGCTAGACACACTGTATGCATTATCTCAATTGACCCTCTCAACAGCCTCAAGAGGAAGCTACATTTATTACCCTCATTTTAAAAATGAGAAAGCTGAGGTTTAAAGAGGTTAAGCCAATTTGCCTAGTGAATCTGAGACTCAAACTCATGCATCCTACATCCGGTGCATGCCTTGAACCCATTGCACTATAATGCATTACCTCTACAGTAACAGAACTGGCCCTTTAGAAATAATTATCCATTATTTGCATTTGACGTAGTTTCTATTTCCATATCACTGCAATGCAATCTCTTCTGCCTACCTGGCCCTAAGATCCTAAAGATCAAGGCTCATGGCCCTCCCTTCTTTGCCACCTTCCTCCTTCAACACACCCGGCCTGCAACCATAGCACAGTGATACCATCATGGCAGGTCCCTCCAAGCCCACTGTTCCCTCGAGGCCTTAACTAATTGCTCATCCAAGACCGGTTTCCTTCAGAGTTCTCCTTTTGTCTGCCTCCTTCTTTCTGTCGAATTGCAAGAAGCCCGGGAGGCAATGTGAAGCGATTAGTCCCCGTGTGTACACACAACCTCAGCGCAGCTGGGCTGCAAAGCAAGTTTATTATCTTAAGAAGAGGGTCTGGTTTAGCCTGAGTTTACATCTCATCTGCCTCCCATTCATTAGATGGGCTCCAGAGCTCAGCTTACATTGCGTAAACTCAGCTGGTATGTATACAATGCCAGCAATATGGAGGAGGCTAATATGTGTGGAATACATCTACTGCATCTTAGGTCTCTGAAGGTCACTCACTAAAGTAATATATAGTTCTAGTGTTGGTGGCTGAAGGTCAAGTCATCTTGCTTTTCATAATGCATAAACCTGAAACTCACTCAGACACCAATCATATGACCTAAACCTTGGAACAAATATTTTACTAAGTAAATCAGAGAGCATGCTGGCATTTCTATTAACCTTCAATGCACTGCTGACAGAAAATGAATAATGATAAATAATAACTCAAGCCTGTAAATCATGTTTAGCATCAGAAGCAAGAAAAAAAAATGCTCATGTGTTCTACCATCTGTTAGGAGGAGAACAGCAGGGACTTGAGGAGAGAGGTGGAAGAAGGGAAAGCGGGCTGCCGTTGGCTGGAGTGAGCGCCTTTTGGATTCGATAAACTGACCGAGAAAGGGTAAGCCACTTCTGAGCAGGACTGATGGAGTAAGGAAAACCATTTTTCCTCCTGGCTCCTATTTGATGGGCATCAATTTCTGACTTTGATCTACCACCCTTGGGTGTTTCCTCTTTTTCCCATCTTTTGCCTCATTAAATCTGCTTTCACTCTACCCACTAGGTTTCGGGGGCATTTGTAAAGGAGTCCTCTAACTAAGCAAAACCCTCTTGGGGACATTGTTCTCCTCCCTCCATTCCCCACTAGTAGCACTTGGTTCTCATTTTCCTGTGGACAGGGGTAAGAGCTGGATGCTGCTCTGAAGTTCCTACCCCTCCCCATGAACATCTCTGCAGAGAGAGGTTCCGGACAGAAAGGTTGTCAGCCTTCCAGCACAGAATAATTCACTGGGATTCCAATTAGACAAAATAGAAACCTCACCGCTCGATCTCTAAGGTGTATGAGAGATAAGGTCTCCATTGAAAAGTTCCCCTCAGTTCATTTGGGTGAAGAAATTCTAGAAGTTGATGCTTACGTCCTGGATCTTCTCTTCCTGGGTTTGTAGACATACATTTGCTTTTCTCTTCTCTTTCTCCTATTTCAGTGGGGCCAACATTTGCAAAGTTGGCATTGGCTTTGGATGCATTCTAACCAAGAAACAGAAAAAAGCACATTCTATGGTCAAATTTCTTGGACTAAAAATCCATTCATGCTATCTTTTGCTAATTCTGTGAGCATCCCAAGTGTCAAGATAGTTCTGGGCCCTGATTCATTGAGAAGTCTGACTCGAGGTCACACCTACTGGTTCTTTTTTTCCAAATGACCCTAGCCCATCCAGTCAACAGGCTGCTCAAGAGAAAAACATGACTGTCAATGTGGGCTTTCCATCTCAGTCTCTGTATCTGTTTCTCCAAGAGAAATGGGCATCAACCATCCCTGCAAGGGTGTCAGCTCACTGGCTTGAAAGGGATATGGCTCATTATAATGTGGGACCCCTGGAGTTCTGTCCATGCTGGATACTTTGTGAGTTAATGTGTTCTTTCCTTTGGGAATTATGTAATCAAAGAGAGATTGCGTTTCTTTTGTTGTTTGAAACATGAGTCTTTTTTGAATGCCGGTGATTTAAAGTCATTCTGTACCCCTTGAGATCAGAGTTATGCTAAGTGATGGTAAACCAGATAGTGTAAATGGAAGAAAAGTAGTTCTAACTGCTCACAGAAATTTTGACTTTTGCCTTTCCTTTATTTGCTATTGGATCTGTGGATCTATTTCTCTTCTGGATTTAGGGCCTCATCAAAGAATTAGAAAGGAAATGCAAGCACAGTTAGTTACCCTGGGAAACTAACTGTGAGGTCCCCACTAAGATGAGTAACCATGGGCATCTCCCTCTGGGCCTCAGTTTCCCTCCTGTAAGATTGTCTAACATTGTGAATTTCCACCTCATCAGCTTCTTCTCCTTTTCTTTTTATTCCTTTACCTTCTCCACTTTTTTAATTAGGAAAATAGATGAAAGGAAAAAATGAAAAGAAAAGCAGAAAATTAGCATTTTCTTGGCTGCACATTTCGGTTATTAATATTGCAATTTGAGGTAATGAAATTCACAAAATGCAAAAGGTTTAAGATTTGCTTGGTGAGGTGAACTCCGTTGCATGGTATATGGTTTAAATTTCAAGGTGAAGTTTATTATGCAGAATGCACAATGTGGGCAAGCTAACAATGCCATAAACCCTTCACTTTTGCATTTTTTGACTTTAATGTTACATTACTGTAGGTTTTGGGTTTTAATATGCTGTATAAATACGGAATACATATTTGTAAGTATGGGCACCGCAAAGCGGAGGATTTTGCTGTTTTAAATCTCTGGCTTTGAAAGCCCAACTCTGTTTGCTCTCTGGTTGACTTTGTTAGAAAGCAGGTGGGAGAAAGTAGGGCAGGGTGAGATACCTACGAACAATCCTCATTTATGCTCAAATCCGTTATGAAAGGCAGAGGCTTGCTTTTCGCCCCTACTGCAGTTTGCAGAGAATTTAGTAATGGAGACCAAAGGCTCCTGGGAGAGAAGCATCAGGATAAAAGAAAGATTCTGCTTGGCTCATCCCTGGCAGCTGCCCAGGCCAGTTCTTCCTCTGGCTCTGCTGATGGTCAGTGCCAGCTCCCTCCTTTGCTGTCCCTTCAATTAATGATATTGCTCATTCTGAGCAGTAGGTGGAAGTCTCTGGGCAGCAGAAAAGGTAAGAATAGCTGCACAGTTCATCTCTAACAGAGGACATGGCAAGTTTCCTGCACCTACTACAGACAGTCTGTGAGCATGGGATGGATGACATATGGGAATACTATTGAGCCCTCACTGCCAAAGACTTTCCAGGCGCCCAGCCTGTCTGACCGCGTGTTCTCCATTGTCACAGGCAGCAGAGGGGCCAGCCTTCTCTCCCTTAGGAGTCATTATTGTGAGCCTCGGCACTCATGGTTGTCTGATGGGAGGCCTATTGTCTAATGGCTGGGTTCCGAAATGACTTTCCACTGAACATGGACTGAGATGGGAAAGTGCTTGAGATTGTAGGGGAGACTGATACTATTGGGGAGGAAGGTTTGGGGAAGAAGGACAAAAACCAACTTCTAGAACTCAAAGAGAAGATGCTTTATACCCAGGAGTTCATTCGTGAGCCTTTACGCAGGGCTCACCAAGCTGCCCCTGCACTGTTCTGATTCATGTCGTGCCCTTGTGGTGACAGAGTCTCTGTATCTCAGCATCTCAGAATCACACATTTCAGAGCCCAGGGAGGCCCTTCAAGGTAGCACAATACTTATCAGTTTTTTCTTCTACTAAACTACCACAAGCTTTAAGACATGCTCCTCTGTTAAAGGATGTGGCACTTTCTACCTTGCCTTAAAACTATTAGTATAATCTCCTATGTCCTCTGCTTTCCTATGAGGTAAGATTTTCCCATGTCTTGTTCAAATCACTCAGCATTTACTGAGGACCTACCATGTGCCAGGTTTTAGGATATCTACAATTTCCATTTGATAATACCTAAGACAATGGTCCCTGCCCTCACAGCCTAGTAAGGAAGAATATGACGTAAATAAGCAGTGCTCATTCATTGAGATGAGTACTGTAATAAATAAGCACACACATAAGGAAGGGGGCATTTTCTCTGCCTCAGGGAGCAGAAAGATGATAGAAGAATGAAAGCACATTCAGAGAATATCAAATAGTTTGGTATGGCAATTATTTAGGACAAAAGGATAGTCTCAGTTGAGATGAGACTGGAAAGTAGGAGATCAATAGCACGTTTATGTCCTTGCTTAGAATTGTACATTGCAACCTTGTGATCTCAAGACTGAATTTTTAGAGGCCCAAGAAGATCCACTTCTGAAGAAAGTCTTCAAGGCATCAAACTTGGCCCTTCTAGCATGCCAGCCCAGGACATCCACACTGAGTTAGGAGAGCCACATGGATCCTCTATGATATATATGCTGCATTTTGAAGAGCACACCAAGTTTCCCCTTTCTTCAAATACTTTTCTATGAACTTATCTTAAAACTCAACATTTTCACCATTGGTATTATTCATGTGGGTTCCGTCATGGTGTCCTAAAAGCATATATTACACTCCAAATATTTTACCTGGTAAAGGCAATGTGTTCTGATGTTGTTTGTCATGAAAATCTTAAGGATAACTGCCACTACCACAAACCTACCAGATCACACTCAGGCATGCATCTCAAGACATCTGGGGCAACTAGAAGATACTAAGCCCACGACAGGATGAAAGAAGCCCTCTTAAAGGAGGTGGAAAGGTAGTTCTAGAAGCCCAAATTGCTCTCTGTCCTGGCCTAGAACATTCCAGGTGCTCTCAGAGCTCTTCTTCCCCAAGTCAGTACTGGAGACCTTCACTAAACTATCCTGGGAAGTGTGTTTGTGTGTATGTGTGCTAATATGAAGGAAATTACACTCTCAGTACTGGGATACAGAGGCACTAGCTGATACATTAGCATCCTGATCTGCCATGGCTGTCAAAAAAATTATCTGTGACCCAGAAGGGGCCACACAAAAGATGATTTATCCTCTTACTTGGCTTAGGCTGCACTCTCCCCAGAGAAAGCCATGCCAATTAAGCAAAAAATAAGGCAAATGGTGTGTGTTGCAGTGCCTGGTGTTGACTGCTCCCCCAGAGAGACCTACAAATTAATTTTCTCCTAGTATCCTTGTTCTGTAACCAGTTCCAAAATGGAAACCTCAGCAGTTTATCTCCTTAATCTCTTATTCCCTTCTTCATCCACTTCTATCCAAAGCAAAATTAAATCATTTAACAACGATTTTAATAAGCAGTAAAAAGTGTAATGAACCAGATAATGAAGAAGAACTCATATTATTTTCTTTATCTACTTTGCACTTAATTTATTTTGTATGTTTCCTTTGCATGTCTCTTCCCTGAGAGTGTTTCCAACATTAGGATTGTAGGTAAATATTTCCTTTAGTTCCACTGAAAATTAGTAAAAATCCCAATGTGAAAGCTGGATGGACTCCTGTCTCGACCACCCAGGACAGAATTTCAAAGCTCATGGCCAGGACACAGAGCCCCTTTTGGGACTTAGTGTCAGTCAGGCTCTAGGGAATTTCCTCTCAAATCTCAAGCCATAAAGGGGCTAAGGAAGCCATGCTGGTTTCCACCTCAAGCGTGGGCTACAGTTAGAATAGGAACTGTGGCCCATGCTGGACTGCACTTGATGTTTGTTATGATGTTTGAGTGAGAGGGCCCAGACGTGGATGTGGCTGAAGCAATGGGATCCAAAGTCCAGCACTCCAGGCTTCTAGGAGCTCTGCCATGTGGCTAAGCATTATTTGCCCATTCTCTATAAGATGCTTGTAGCTATTCCATGACCTGTAAAGCCTATAGGTTGGGTAGAGGGAATTAGCCAGATATTCCTTCTTAAAATCCTTCAGTGGCTCTCAATAGCAATGGTCCAAGATATACAACAAGCAGCATAAACAGGTAACTGAAAGAGTAATAGTCTATAAACACTGCATCCACATTCCTTATAGCCCCTGGAGTATGGCAGACGAATCGGCTTGGGTAATCTAGACAGGATGGATACTAGAGAATATGCGCAAAAGTCATCTTGTGTTTCTTTTTTCAAGCATGTAGTATTTCTGTTTCAGTAAAAACAAAGTACAAGTGTATTTTTAAAACCCAATCTCCAAGTTTAAAAAAAAAATATGAAGGAAGGGAAGAAGAAAGAATGAAAGAAGGAAGGAAGGGAAGGAGGGAGGAATAAAAATTAGAGGGAAAGACAGAAGATAACTCATTTAGTTATGTATCGGGACTTTTTTTCTTTCAAAGAAAAATACATCTATTAAATGACAACAAATGTGACGCTATTTGGAATATCCTTGAGGTTGAGATCAAGGGCAGATTCCTAGAGACTCTTCAGTGTATGTTATTACCAGTGCCTCTGGAATAAGGATGAAAGGAAAGGGGATGAATGGTGTCACATAATTGCCTCCCAGAGAGGCAGTTTGGGGGCTATGTTTAAGTGGAGAAATACAGTCTGTATAGGAGGAGGATCCCTGAGTTTCTGGACTCCAGGAGAAGTGTGTACTGAATTGTAGAGAAATACTACTCAGTTCTCTCAGAGTCCTTCATTGAAGCCCTGGGTGGATCAGAATGAGTTGTACAACCTGGCTGAGAATGCTGGTTCTGCCTTTACTGGCATGCTAATTTGTCAGAGCCTCAGTTTCCTCATGTGCACAACAGGCATGATAAAAAAAATAGTACCTATCACATGGGGTCGTTATGAGTGTCACATGAGATTAAACTTGTGACCTAAGACTATAAATGCTGGTGTGCCCTCTGAGCCACTGTGGATGTTTTGGTGCTTTCTGTTGCTCTGAGCTGCCCCTTTCACCCAACCCTCTTGCTTTTCTAAAGCTTTCCTTTTCCTCTGCAAACTTCTGCTGTCCTCAGCTCTGTACTAAGGAGAGGTTTTCTGGGGATTGATTAAAATGTAGTGGCATACCCTCATTTTGCGTCACTGCGTGTGTGACTAATAGCCATGGAATTCATGCCACAGATAAATAATTGGCCCTTCAGCCATCTTCCATGTCTTCGGAGACACACAACCATGATCTATCACATCAGCAGACATCTCAATGAGCATCATCTCTAGATCATAATAGATCATGTTACATTTGTATATGCTCAGGAACATAATTTACTATTAAACGGGGCCAAGATCAGCACCAAAGAAATTATCCTTCCACGGAGGCGGACTCTTCGACTGCATTATATGCGCGCTGCGATTTTTAAAATATTAATTATATTGTAAACTAAAGGTTTACTTTATGTATCATAAATCTGGGTGTCTCTTATTTCTGTGTGCCCAATAAATATTCTTCTCATCAACTTTTAATTATGCTGTTTGCATTATTCTGTCTTGAGGATGAGAGTGCACGCTAAATCATGGCCTTCTAATGTGGGCTACAGCATAAGTTTAGTTAATTAAGCCATATATTTTATTACTTCTCACACTTCTATCTTGTAAAACCATGCATTATTATGTTGAAGTTGATGGGGGGTTGCATAAAGTAACATAGCAAAGGTGTTTTTATTATAATTATTTATTTTGGAGATTCAAATTATTTAGGAAAAATTGAATTGTTTTATCTCTGTGTAGTTCTGCTGCCCTCTGGCACAGTGCTTCTCTGAGAGCAGAGAAGAGGTGAATATGTCATCAAGGGGTTGGGACATAGTTTTGAGACCGGTTCTGGAGTCCCTAATGGAACTCAAGCATGTGGTAAGCCCCAAGCCCTCCGTCAAGCAAAGAGCAGCTCTCCCCAGCAGACGCATCAAATCCAACTCATTTCAACCTTTACTTTGTGTCTTTGAGCAAATAGGCTTTGGTCTTTAGGACCATTTCTCTGCTCTTTAATTGAGGCACAAAGGAATAGACATTTTGAGATATAATAATTCTTCTGTCAAGTTTTAGAGAGGTGAGCCATGGATTTTAGAATGGAAACTTAAGCCATCCCTGAAGGCAGGAAGTTTGAGAAGGAGATGAATCAAGGGAGAGATTCAAAGCCTGTTAGAGGGACATTGCAGATCTGCTCTTGCATTGCAGGTCACATGGTGCTGACAAGTAGAAGCTTAGGAGCCAAGTTAAAATCTTGCTGGGCCATTTAGTAGCCACATGACAAAGAGAAGTTATATAATGGTGCTAGCTTCAGTTTTGTCATCTAAAAATGGGGTGCATAAAGCTACCTGTTCAAGTTATTGTGATGATTATGTAAGGCATAATGTCATCAAGCGCTTAACATGGTGCCAATATATAATAGATGTGTAATTATTGTGGTACCTGTTGGTACATTGCTGCTGCTACTCTTATTGTTGACATTCACAGAATCTTGCACGTCTGACGAATGGATGCATAGCACTGAACTGAGCTGCAAGCCCTGTGGCCCAAATCTCTGGGGTCAGTCAGTGGCTAGACTATAACACAGCTTGACCCAAACCACTCTTGTGTGAAACCAAATGCCACTAATAGCTAAAACTGTTGTTTCTGTTAAATTCTCTATGTTCTCTCTCATGCCCATGTGGAGCACTGAGCTGTATTGTCCTCTAGGTTCCAACTGCTCCCTCAACCCATCCCTTGACATTGTCTGTTGCCATCTGCCTGATTCTCCCATCTGGATATACATCTCCAGGTATCTGAGACCCTGTTCCTTGCAGCATTTCTCTGCACAGACAGAGGGAGGCGCTGCACACAAATGCAAGTGATTGCCATCCTGTTCAACAGCAAGAGGTTCCCTAAGGCATTATGGGACCCTTTTGATGCCTGCTCCTTTATAAATGACTTTCAAGGAATGTGCTGACTTTATCAGCTCCCTCGTTTTCTTCCTCTTTCTTCCCACCAAAAATAAATAAATAAAGAGCAGAGGCAAGATCTGCTTTGTTTCAACTTTTAAAAGTCTTTGAAGGCACAGCTATTTGAGAACATTAAAAAAAAAAAAAAAAAAACCTTTTGTTTCTTAACTGCTGCTCCGGTGGTGAAGACCCCTCGTCTTGCCCATGCAGAGGGGAGGGTGGGGTAACTGTGTTTTATGGTTGGCTCAGGCCCTGCTCCTGCGCTCCCTTGGAGGGCTCTCCAATTGTGCTGCCCTCAAGGACAGAATACTAAGCAGAGTTTGCAATAAACAAAGACAATGAGTCACAGCAACATGACCAGGGTTGACTAGAAGAGCTTTTGTTTCCAGTCCTCTCCCTTGTAGAAGTGTGGGTGGGGACCAGAGAAAGGAACCCCCAGAGGAAGACTTTTTGCCTATAATGGATCCCATATGTCAAGGGCTGAGTTCTGATATTTTCCAGTCCCAAAGCACCTGGGCTTTGATTTTTATTTTATTTTGGATGGGTGGAGGAATAGAATCAGTGTGCTTGGGCTTCAGATCTCAAGCTGACAGTTCAGCATTAAATAAAGTATTAAGCACAAGTGTCATTTTTTTTCCCCCACTGTGCCTGCGTGTGGTCTTACCTCACCCTTCTGCCCTATGGCTCTCAACAACCTTTTCTTCAAGACTTTCTTTATCTGCCAGTTTAAAAAATTAACAAAGGGGTTTGTGCGCTTAAATATGGAAATGTCACTGGTTTCCTCCTAATCTGAAGATATTGAAGGAAGGCTGACACTTTCCATAATTTATCTCCCTGTGGATGAAGTAAAGCCGAAAAAGATAGGAGAATGGAACAAAAGGGACTTCAATTCAATAGAGGTCTGATACTCAAGTGTCAACATTTCTAGTCCAACTGAGTAAGGTTGACAGCATAAAAATCTATTTTGGGAATTTTCTGTGCCTTGAACTAAATGTTACATAGGCTCATTCCTTTTTCTATTGCTATTTTGTAGCGAAAAAAGCAAAGAAACTTTCAGCAAGATCTAGCTCTTTGACAAATAGAAATCCTCAACTATATTCTGAAGGTTTGTAACTTCTATGCCCAAGCAAGGGCCCTTCGTCTCTATTTTTACAATCTAACTTCAAAATCACACCCCTTCATGAGCCTAAAGAATTTCAGTAATCAATGGCTACACATGGCGAACTTCTGAGAGAACCCACGCTTGAACTACCATAGATTGAAAAGCCCTACAATCCATTCTACACTTGACGAATCCAAGAGGACCCGGATGGAGCACAGACCTGGAGAGTTTTGCATTTGATCTGATGAACTCTGCATTTTCCTCAGGAAAAAGGGGATTTGCAGGAAAGCAGAAGCCAAACTGAATTCCAGATGGAAAGGAAATCCAAGTGTCACCCTGGGATGCCAATGATCTGGTTTAGTCATTAAGAATGCCACAGCTAACAGAAAGCTTCAATCTGAGCCTTTAAGAATTTACTAGTTTTGTCTTTCAACCCCTACTGTGGAAGACCCCTGAACCTTTATTTTTCTCCGAGGCTGTCCTGGGTTTTCTTCTTTAACATTGTCCCTGATTTATGGTATGTCCACATTTCCCTGGATAGTACCATCTTTTGAGTTATACATCATCAGAGTGACTCATTCTGATGATGTATGGCCCCAATACATCATCAAAGCTCCTTGCTCTGCTGTTGCACTAATGATATGTTAGTGTAATACATCACCAGGCTGAGCTGCAGC
>NW_011888801.1:3891148-3907867 GCF_000151845.1 Pteropus vampyrus
CACATAAATGTGATTTTATATATATATCACATTTATCTCACATATCACATTTGTTTATCCATTATTCCATTGATGGACAGTGGGGCTGTTTCCATATTTTGGCTATTGTGAATAGTGCTATTATGAACCTTCATTTACAAGTATTTGTTTGGAGACCTATTCTCGGTCATTGGGGTATATACCTAGAAATAGAATAGCTGGGTCATATGGCAATTCTATAGTTAACTTTTTTGAGAGCTGCCAGTTCTTTGAGTGAGTGTTTGATGATGGAAATTGTCTAGAAATCTCTCTCTCATTTTTATTCTGGAAAGATGGTTTTCCTGGTTACACAACTCAGCATTTTATATGTATTATTCATCATCCTTTGGCTTCAATTATTGCTATTACTTTCATCTCATATCATTTTTAAGTGTCTGATTATTCTGATTATTCTCTTTTGCTGTTTTTCAGATCTTTTGTCTTTGATGTGATACAAATTTATTATTATTAATTATATTTTATTGTTATATGTCTAACTGAATTTCTTGTTATTTAATAGCATACATTATGTACCTATATCTGTGAAGTCTGTTAAAGAAGATTAAATATGTAATTAATAAAAAAAAATTTGATATCAATAGTTATTGAAAAGTCATTTGATAAAATTAAACAACTATTAACAAAAAAGAAACAAAACAAAATGAACAAAAATTCTTAGAAATAAAAATGTCCTTCCTTAACTTGACAAAAAGATATTTAACAAAAAAACTACAACAAGTAGCATTCTTAAATTAAACTTATTGGGATGACATTGGGTAATAAAATTATATAGGTTTCAAGTGTAAAATTCAATAATACATCACTTGTATATTGCACTGTGTGTTCACCATCCAACGTTAAATCTTCTGTCACTGTACATTTGACCCCCTTTACCATTCTTAACAGTGAAGTTAGAATTATTCTTTAAAAAGTCAGGAGAGTGGGGGAAGAAATCCCAATAACACTTCTATTAAATATTACAGTGGAGATCTTAGCTCCTACAGAAAGAAAAGGGTAAGAAGTAATTGGTACAAGGATGGAAATGAAGAAATAATATCGACACAGATGATATAATTGACTACATTGAAAACTCAAAAAAATCCAAAGATAAATTACTAAAATTAATGAGAGATTTTCAAGGTGGCCGGATATAAGTTCCATATTAAAAAAAAAATTGTATCTCCTATATCAAAAATAAATATTTATAAGATGTAATTTAAGTAAAGTACATCATTTGTAATAACAACAACAACAAAAATACCTAGGAATAAACTTAACAAAAGGTCTGCAATTCTTTGATGTGGAAATATTAAAAATATGTACTGAAAGAAATGAAAGAAACAAATAAATGGAGAGTATTCCTTATTTATGAATTGAAAGATTCAAAATTCTTAAAGATATCAGTTCCCCTAAATTGATTTATAGACTGAGTGCAATTCCAATAAAAATTCCAACTGAGACTTTTAAGGAACTTGTTAAGCTCTTTCTATAATGTATACAAAAGAGCAAATGCTCCCAACCAGCCAAGGCACTCATAAAGAAAATGAATAGGATGAGGGGACATTCCCTATCAGATATCAGAACTTATGTTAAAGTCAAATTATTAAGGTATTGTCACTATTGTAAACAGAAAGTTAATTTGGAACAAAATAAAGATTCCAGATATAATCCTTCGCATAAATAAATACTTGACATATACCAGAGGAAACATGTCACATCACAAAGGGAACTAGTAAATAACTGGCCCAGAAACTGATGGTTTTATTTATGAAAAAAAAAAAGAAATAAAATTACATACTTACCTCATACCATGCAACCAATTCCAGATGAACCAAATGCTTAAATATAAATATTAAACAATTAAAATTTAGGAGGATATATAAGAGAATATATTCATAAAATTGGACTAAGAAATAATTTCTTAAATAAAACTCAAAAACTGCTAACCAATAGAGCTAAATTCAACAACATTAACATAAATGTTTTGTTCCTCCAAGGACACCACAAAGAGAATGAAAGACAAGCCTTATACTGGGAAAAGTATTTGTGTTACGTGTTACCAAAAAAGGATTAGTATCTGAAAAACATAATTAACTTCTTTTAAAAAAAGATACGTTTTTAAATGGTTAAAGGAAACCCTAAAGATTCCATGAGGGGGAAAAAAAGACTGTTAGAAATAAGAAATTAATTCAGCAAAGTTGCAGAATACAAAGTTACAGGATACAAAATTAACATGACAAAAATCAGTTGCATTTCTATACACTAATAATAAACAATCTGAAAAGGAAATGAAGAAAAATATTCCACATACAATAGCATCAAAAAGACTAAAATACTTAGGGATAAACAACAATAAACACAAAAGACTCAAATACTGAAAACTATAAAACATTGCTGAAAGAAATTAAGTCAACACAAATAAATGGAAAGACATCCATGTTCATGGACTGCAAGGCTTAACATTTTATATCAAAGTGATTACAGATTCAATGTAATTCTTATCAAACTCCTACTGGCATTTTTTTGCAGAAAGAGAAAAATCCACCCTAAAATTCAGATGGAATCTCAAGGGACCCCGAATAACCAAAGCAATCTTGAAAAAAATAAAAGAATGAAATTGGGTCTCACACTTTCTAATTTCAAAACTTATTAGAAAGCTTCAGTAATCAATAAAGTGTGGTACTGGTAAAACCAATGGAATAGAGAGCCCAGAAATAAACCTCGTATGTATATATGGTCAAATGTTTTCAACAAGGGTGCCAAGAGCATTCAATAGGAAAAAACAGTCTTCAACACAATGGTTTTCCAAACAATTGTTTGTCATTTCAACAAATCCAGTTGAGAAAACTGGATGTGCACATGCAAAAGAGTGAAGTGGGACCCTTACCCTACACTATATATCAAAATTAACTCAAAATAGATCAAAGAAAGACCTAAAACTACAAAACTCCTAGAAGAAAAGATCAAAAACTTTATGATATTGGATTTAGCAATGATATCTTGGTTATGACACCAAAATCATAGGCAAGAAAAGTAAAAAAAGATAAATTTGACCATATCACAATTAAAACCTTCTCTGCATCAAAGGACAGAATCAACAGAGTGAAAAAGCAACCTACAGAATGGGAGAAAATATTTGTACACCATATATCTGGTAAGGGATTAGTATCCAGAATATATATATAAACTCTTACAGCTTAACAATAGTGACAATAAAATAACAAGTTTTAAAAAATGGCCCAAAGACTTAAACAGACATTTCTCCGTAAAAAAAAAATATATACAAATGGTCAAGAAGCATATAAAAAGATGTTCAACATCACTAATTTTAGGGTAATGAAAAACAAACCACAATGAGATATCACCTCACATCGATTAAGATGGCAATTATTAAAAATAATAAGAAGAATAACAAGTTGGCAAGAATTTAAAGAAATTAGAACCCTTGTGCCCTGTTGGTGGAAAATAGTATGATGATTCCTAAAAAAATAAAAAATAGAACTACTGTATGATTCAGCAATTCCGCTTCTAGTATATATCCAAAAGGACCAAAAGTAAGCTCTTGAAGAGATATTTGCACATCCATGTTTACAGCAGCATTATTCACAATAGTCAAAAGGTGGAAGCCACCCAAATGTCTTTTGACAATTGAATGGATAAATAAAATGTGATATATACATACAATGCAATATTATTCAGCCTTAAAAAGACGAGAAGTTCTGACACATACTACAACATGGATTAACTTTGAAGATAGTATGCTAACTGAAATAAGTTAGTCACAAAAATCAATATACAATTCCACTTATATGAGACTTCTCGAGTAGTCGAATTTATATTAAGAGAAAGTAGAATGGAAGCTGTCATGAGCTAGGGGAAGAGGAACTAGAGATTCGTTTAATGGGTATAGCGTTTCAGTTTTACAAGATGAAAAGGTTCTTGAGATCGGTTGCAAAACCAAGTATATAAATATACTTGACACAACTGAACTATGTACTTAAAAATGATTAAGATGGTAAATATTATGTTATGTATATTTTACCACAATTTAAAAAAATGACTTAAGCACCTGAAAAAGCATTTCACATAAAAGTTATTATAATGGCAAATAAATATATTAAAATGATTAAATTAAGTAGTATCAAGAATGTGCAAATTACCGCCACAATGAGATAATTTCATACCTGCTATGTTGCAAAAGTCAACAAGTTTGACAGTATAAGTGGTGATGGGATTATGGGATACTGGGAACATGACCATTCCTAGAGTGTGTGGGCTTCTAAGCAAATATATTTTTCAGGAACTATGTCTATATAAACAATTAGAATCACCCCCAAATCAGCCCGTCAGCACTATTCTGACAGCCCAGTTTCACACAATCCTGCAAAAGAAATACTATCTTAGCCAACAGAAGCAATATGCTAGCCAGGCCAACCCCTGAAACTGTGGGGCCCCAGGACTACCGCATAGGTTTGGGAACTTCTCATGTGTGTTTGGCACAGGTGGATTAGAGTCAGGGGTTAGAGTATCAGAGGGAACACTTAAGATACTAAATAAGGTCTAGAATGCCCTTCTCACACACTTCTACTGATCTAAGCCGGCCTTAGACACTGGAGGAGAACTTAGAAGAAGACAGTCAAAAGTGCACAATCCTCTGTGGTACAGGCTGGGGAAGACTTTTTGCCTGGGTATAAAGGAAGTACTGATCTTATATAGTGCTGGTAGAGAATGAATGCATCAATATACTCACTTTGGGAAGCAATTCGCTTTTATCTTGTCAAGTTAAAAATGCACATTACTTACAACTCAGGAGTTATTTTCCTAGATGTACATACTAGACAATTTCTTGCATATTCATCATTTCTTGCATATTTGTTATTTATAAGGATATTCTATCATTACTTACAATAGCTAAAAATTGGAAATAAATAAAATGTCCATCCATAACAGTACAGATAAGTAAATAGTAAGATTTTCACATCATGAAACAGTAACAGTTCCATGATCTACAGTTATATACAGTAACGTGAAAGAATCATGGACATATAATGATTAATGGAAAAAAACCCAAGTCATTCAAGACTAAGTATAGTATAATTTACTTTTTATAAAATTACAACAAAGCAAAATTAATTAATATCTAATATGTACATATATACACACACGTATGTGGAGGGGCATTAGAAGGAAGCATGGAGGTAACTGTATATTCAGAGATATTGGCAATGTTTTCATTTTTAAGTTGATTGGGGGTTCATGGATATTTATTTTACTATATAGCTTATATATGCCTTATATTATTTTTATGTATCCAATATCACATATTTATTCATATAATTTAAAAATAAATAAATATACTTTAAAAATCCTTTAACCAACTATTTCTCAATAGTTGAAAGGATATTCTTTCTATGGGACCTTCATTAACATGCAGAACTAGTGCCATTTAGAATATGTTTTAAGTACTTGATTTGAGAATCAGCTGAGCTTTATTACTGTGGTTTCCCAAGAGAATGAGCCAGGATGATGTGTGGTTCTGTGTCTGCTTATTTCAACAGCAATGCCACCCAGGAAGGGACCGTATTCAAACTTGTACCTTCCCAAGAAATGGAAGAGGAGAATATTTGAGACCATGACAAATAATTCAAGCCTGGTTGTCCTCAATACTTGATTCCTTGGCTTTACTTTCCTTGTGAGTATAAATTACTTTCTATTCAGAGAAGCATTAGTTCACTCTGAAATAATAAGCACTTTTAGTGGCTGTCTGCCTAAATCCAATCCATCATGTCCGTGCCCACAGCCTATCTCTTCTCTCAAAATCTAAACTGCGAGTGAGAAATGATGTGTAAATTGCCCATTATACCTTCATGGTGAGCAGTGCTGGTGTTTGAAGACCTAGTAATGTCAACCTAGTGCTGGATAAGGAGCTGTTTTGGCTCTTTGATCAAAAATGTAACTGAAGAAAGTAGTTATGCACAACCATACTTCTCCCTCACATGAGAGAAGACCTCTGGGGAATGTGGCAGGCACGTTCTTTTGGTCGAACAGACTCAGAAATTTGGTTGTGGGCCATGTAACCAAGGCTTACTCATTTCCAATTCAAGTCAACAAATACTTATTGAGATTTATTGAGTGTTGGTTACAATTCTTGGATTGTGTGGCTGAAGATGAAAAAGATGAATTTGAAATTACCTCCCATCCTCAAGGAAGTGAAATAAAAGACAATTTTGAAAAGGAAAGAGATTTTCATCTCAGCTCTGCTGTTAACTCTCTGGGTGGGCCTAGACAACTCACTTTATCTGTCTGGGGTTGTTTTCCATAAATTAAAATGTTGAGGTGAGATAATTTTGAACATTCCTTCCAAAGTTAAAAACTGATGTTTCTATGAATCTAGTTGAGTATATAAGACTAATCAGAGAATTTTATAATTATAATCCATCAAAGTCAGCAAAGCCATCCAGTTCCCTAGGTTTGCAAACATGGAATTCCAGATCCAGAAATATGATGTGACTTGTTCAAGGTCACATGGCTACAATATAGGAGAGTATTGAGAGTATGGGGGGAGGAGATGTAAATGGGTCTTTTGGATGCACTAAACTTTTTGTTTACGTTGGAATATAGTCTATGGAATATAGTCAGAAGGTGAGCAGACAATGAGAAATTGAGCTGACCTTCACTCAGTTATTTCTGCTGTAGAAGGGAAGAGAAAATTGGCCCTGTAGATAAAGAAGTTACATGATGAATTGTGTCCAAAGAACCATGTTGCCAGAGAGAATTTTCTTTTAATAAAAGAAAGATCATAAGAAGAATTAAAACAGAGAATGGATAGATATCAAAGCATTTACTCTTCCATTAACAATAGCCAATGTGCCTGCCACTCTTTTTGGCCTTAGTAGCTCAATGGCACTTATATTCTATTATCATTTTGCTTTCATTCTGTTGATGTCCTCTCCTGGCATTAACCTGAGGTTAGACTTTACTTCCTATGAATTCTGCTTAATTTATGAACAGTGGTCTTTGGACATAGAACAAAATGGATCAGGTGAGCTCACCACAGGACACTTATAGAACAATTAGTTTATGGAGTTATCCTTAAGATTCGTGTGCAGAAAAAAAGGCAGAGAGATTTATCAAAGATTGGATTTGAGGCCATGTCTGCATTAGTAAGAATATCAGATCTCAAGGATATTTCCAGAGATTTTGGAGCAAGCCAGGAATCTCTCCTTAAGTATTGTGAGTTGGACCGCTTAGCTATTGCTGTGTAACAAACTATCCCAAATTCAGTGGCTTAAAATAATAGTCATTTATTATTATAGCTTGCACATCTGTGAGTCAGCCGGGTGTCCCTGATGAAGATTAGGTTTGCTTCATTTCAGTTGGGCTTACTCATGTGTGTGAGAGTTATCTGGGGTGTTTTCTCTGAGCTGGGCTTAGTTGAGGCACCTTGGTTGCGGCAGCTCAGGATTCCTCATCCTCTTCTTGAGTTAAGCAGGCTGGTCCAGGCATCTCTCTCCTATGGTAGTGACAGAAGCTAAAGAGACCAAGTGGAAGCACACAGGGTCTCTTAAGGCCTAAACTTGGAACCAATGCACTAAATCTCTTCATCATTCTATTGGTGAAAGCAAGTCATGGTATCGAGCTCAGATTTAACAAGTAGGGACATAGACTCCACTTATTTAGCACCCAGAACTACACAACCACATGATCAAAATGTGGAGAGAGGGAAGGTGAAGCATTTGAGTCCTTAATAAAGTTTACCATAGGAGCCTAAAGAGAGCAATGCTTTTTAAACATTTTTTTAAAAACCAATAGATCATTTTGAGAGTTAAATAAAAAAGAATGAAATCTCTCCCAAGACAAATCCATAGTATGCAAAAGGTACTTATGTCTCTGGAGTTTATTAATCCTTTGAAGTTCATCTGTGAAACTCAAATTAAAATTCCTGGCCAAGAGGGTCAATACAGCTGACTAAGATGTGACACTGTTGTAGAGAGAAGGACGTCTGCCCATGAATGAGTCCAGTAGGGTGCTCCGAGAATAAGATATGCCAATCTACTGAGAACAGGGATTTTTCTATCATAGGGTTAAAAGTCTTGAGATCAGCAAGTATAAGATCTAGTGCCAAAGTATGTACAGAAAGAAGAGCCTGGTGTGGGTGGCTGTTCTAGAATGTACCACACTGAAATTCTATCTTGGCAGTATTTTCATTAAATAAAATACTTTATGAATTCCAACTTTATTACTTCATTAGCATAGTGACAGGGGGTTATATTTCACTTTTCAAAATAAGATTATTTGTCTCTCCTTAATGGCCTACTGCTTTTGGAGAAGACATAAGCAGTGAGAGGCAGTTAAGCCTGCAGAATAGGTGACAGAGCTGGTTCTTAAGAAACATGACTATATAGAAAAAGTTCCCGAACCCACTCTGCCCCAACCCCGCCCCACCAGCCAAGACATGCCCACTGACCTGCCAATCATGCTGCTGTATGCAGTCGATGAAGAAAGCTTGAGCAATTCCAATGAACTTGTAAGGCTACCTGGTTTATGCATAGCTCTCCACAAATGCACATTAATTGGTCTATTTTCAGTGAATTTACCCTTTGAGTAAAGTAAGTAAAACAATATCCATTTGATTTATTTATCCGTTCTTGCTTAATGAAGTCAAAACAGATGAATTATTTATGAAGATGTCATTTTTAAAAGCCAGGAACCTCAAAAAAATTGACTTAGAAAAACAAAGTGGGAAAAGCTAAATGACAATATTCAGTTGTTTACCATCTTATATCAGCAATTGTCTTATGTACAAAATCAGAACTCAAGCTAGAAGTGTTTGCTTCTTGCAGCACTCATCATGATTGCATTTTTTGTCTGCATCCTTTCCTGGATCCTGAGTACCATGGAAGGTTGAACTTGAATCCACTTTTATTTCCTGTTGTATTTCTAGCACCTACCACAGTCTCTAGCATCTACCAGTGTCTCGAATATAGTGGGTATCCAATAAATTTATCAAGTGAACAAAGAGAATATTTCCAAAGCACTTGGAACAACTGTTCCTCCACACAGTAGGTGCCTTATTGCATATTAGCATTTTAAAACATTAATCAACCTGTATCTGTAACTAAGATCACTCTTCTGAGTTTGGCTGCATTTTCAGGATTCTTTAGGGAGGAATAGGAACTTGAAAAGTGTGGTATTATAATAGTATAATTCTGAGTCAAAAAAATTTTAATGAAGCTGAATTTAACCAAGGATCTAAAATGCAGAATTTGAAGGCTGTTTTCCCACAGAGGCTTTATAATGATGAAAATATTTTTAAGAAACTTTTTTCTTTTGAGTTGGTGTTTAATCAGGAAATTTTAACATGTTTTATTTCACAGAAAAAGTTAAGTTTATTATTAACAATAGGAATATTAATTGATAGTCACTGCGAACTATAATATTGTCTAGCCTTCGGGATGAACAATTAATTATCATCAGTTTTTTGTTTTTATTTTAATTAAGCACTTATGCAGGACTTTACATATTTGATGTATTTTATAACCATTAATTATAGAATTAATGCACAAACATAAATTATACATGTTCAGAAAAAAGAATCATCTTTAAATTACGAATAAAAGAGCTGTTAAATTTGCGTAGTTTTTCTTTTTGGGAAGAAAATTCTGCCCACATATAATAGGAAGTTCAAAAAACATTTATTTAACAAAGAATGACAAGACTAGTAAATGTTAACTAATGATTTATTAAGAAATTGTGACACTAAAAAATGGATATGGTTTAACTTTTTAAAAAATATCTGCTGTTTTAAAGTATACAAATTTTTAGGAACTTAATGGTTATTAGGTATGCCTAGCTCCCTTTGTCAAGCTGGATCACTAAAGGAGAAGTATTTTTGCAGTTTTCCTTCTTAATGGAAGATTTGGGAAAGAATGGAGACATTCTTTCAGATAAGGTACACTGTGTGTTCAGAAGCACAGGAAAAACTTGGGTTTGGGAAGCAGAAATGGGTTTTGTGAGAAATTTGGGTATGAAACACAGGGAGACAGGCTAAGGGCTGCTGAGCTGGACTCAGGAAAGAAAGAGAAGCTCTCAGAAGGAACTGTGTTGAGAAAGGGCTAGCTGGTAGAAAATAGCCCTTGGAATTACTCTTCCTGAGCTAAAACACTGTGAGCTAAAACAAAGTATGTGGCTTCTGGAACAAGATTGTCGGGGTTCAGTTATCTGTCCAAATGACTTTTGGTCAATTTCTTCCACCTCTCAGAATCTCAGTTTCCCCATCTGTGGATTAGGAATAATAAATGTACGTGCCTCATAGGGTTGGTGTAAAAATGAAATGAGTTAATTCATGTGAGCCACTTTAAACAGTAGCTGGTGTATAGTAAATCCTCAACCCATGTGAGTCATTTTTTTTGTTACTATTTGTCCCTAAGCTAAGCAAGTGTTTGAAAATGATGCGCCAGAGGCTCCTATCATTAGAGTGCTTCCTTGAGGAAGATGCTGGTCCTGCTCTCATAGGTATATGAGCAGCTTCTAAACTGGTCTGCTGGCTGCTGAAAACATGAAGTATGTGCAGAAGAGGGGACTCAGAAAGGGGAAAGCAGTGAGAGGGCTTTGAAGGAACTAGGGACATTTTTGTTGAAGAAGAAATGCTTAGCAGGATCATCCTTGCTCCCTCCAGATAGCTGAAGGAAATAGAATTGTATGACTCCAGGCAGCAGACCTGGAAGGCCTGTGTATATATAAATATACAGTCCAGTAATTGGAACAGAGAATCCATTGCATGTTTGTTGAATGGAGGAATGAATAAATGAGAAAATAAATTTGTATGAGAAAGAACTTTCTCACAGGGCATTGAAAGAGAGTGAATCCCTGTCACAGGAGGTAGGCAAAAAAATAAAAAATAAAAAAGTATAAAAGAGAACAATTACTATGAGTTGGACATTTTAGAGTCACATAAGCTTGGGCTAAAATCTGTCCACTGCCACTTTAAAGCTATATGACCCTGGGAATTTTACCTAATCCTTCTCAGCTATAACTCCTTTATCTGTAAAATGCGTATATTAGCTATACCAATCTCACAGGGTCATTGTGAAGGTTAAATGAGATAATGCATGTATCATAAGATTTTAATGAGTCATCATCACAGCAGCAGTTAGAATAGTTATTATTATCATCAGGCTAGGTAAATACAGGTCAAAGACATTATAGATGGACCTAGCAGATCAGATCAAAGATGAGACTAACTTTTACCTTTCCTTTCAAATTATAGGTCCTGTGCTCCTATTATCAGTAACTCTCCACTCGGTTTTAGAAACTTTTGAGAGTAGTGTGTTTCTGTGTATTAAAGAGAGAGGGAAAAATCTGTCTGGTGATAATAAAGAATGCAGCCTAAGAATAGTAGATGCATCTGAAGAGGCATTAGATCTGAGACCTTGGTTTTATTGGTGCTGTACTGTCACTACTGAGCTACCTAGCCATAGAACTAGCAACTAGAGACCAGAGGTAAAAATAAATGAGCTTAAAGTGGTCTCCCAGCAACCATATGCTTACCTGACAAGCTCTGGATCACTCTGATTATGGTCATTTACCACGGTCTCTCTATTTCCAGCACAAGATCATCTATAAACTCTTTCATTCTTTATTGATTTGTTCACTCAATTCTCCTTGGTTCTATAGACTCCAAGCTGAAACTTCCACTTCTGGAAGGAATCTCCTCATAAAACAGATCCAATCTGCTCTAAGTGGTCCTAGATAGCAGATCTCAAGTCCAGAATGTAAGGACACAGCAAAGTGGGGTAAGGAAGAACTTTCTCAGAGCCAAATCAGAGCCACCATATTATATAATACCAGCAAGTGTCATTAATTTGTGATTACGTGCTGCAGCATCCTGGACCAGCATGAAGGTCTTCGAAGTCACTACATGCCTCTTGTCTGCAGTGGGCCAAACCTCTTCTGAGTCACCAGAGATGGTCCAGTGGAGTCTGGAATCACAAAGTTATGATGATTAGACTGAACGTTGGTTTTCTTCAATGCAGAATTTTGAATACTAAAACATTTTAAGACAGCTTTTTCCCTCTGTTTGGGAACTTACTTTCTTTCCAGGGAGAGGACTAAATGAAGATGCAGTACGTCGTTATCTACGATTTAATGCCATCACAGTTGCACAGGTAGTGCATTATGTATTATCTCATTTGAAATAAAACATTATTTTCTTAATCTGGCTAATGCAGGAAAGGGAAAGTTTTTCAATGATACTGCAGTTTGTTTGGAGAGAAAAATTCTTAACAAAATCACATCCATGGAGAGAGAAAAAGAGTTTGTCTCTCCACATTTAAATATATGCCTTTTAAAATACAGATTGAGAAGACTTTAGCAAACGCAATCTGGTACACATAACCTCCTGGTCAGAATCTAAGGTGGTGGGTAAAAAGTAAGAAAGATAAAAAGAATTTGACCGCTTTGGCATATGTTAACCTGGAGAGCCAGACGTGGTAAAGGAGCCCCAAAATACAACAGGGTAGTTACTTCTAAAACATGGAGTTCATTTTGGGGACCCTTTCAGGAGCTCAGTAAACTATGGATTTTACTGGAAACGCCAATTCCAAAGTTAGACCCAGAGTTAGCATTTTCCCAACCACCCAAGGCATAAAGAAAAATCATGTTATGATATGGTTTTCTCTTTGTATAGAAGGTACTCACTGGACAAGCAAAACCTGTCAACACCTCTGCTTGAAGGAGGACACAAAGTTTTTCACTCTGAAAAGAATCTAAAACCTCGTGCCAAAAAGAAATTTTCAAACCAGGGAGAAACAGCTCCAAGCGAGCAAACAAACCTCACAAAACGTCCAAATAAAATGGCATTAAAGGGTGACTGTGCCAGGACTGCCAAGAAGCTTAAGAAAGTCTCCTTGGGGAAGCCTTTAAGGAAGATCTCTCACCGAGTCCCCTGCAGTGCCCTGGTCACACGGACTGGATTTTGGATGTGTGTTTGCCTCCTTGTTCTTGGCTAACAATCCCCTCAGCCCCGGCTGGGACACAAGGTATGTGTTCTGAGGGAGAGTCAATGTTACAACTGGCCCCTTTGTGAGACTTGCTGGAAGTCCATAGTGCTCCAGCCCCACGGCTGGGATTCACAAGCTGAGATGAGCCTTTGACATGAAACTGGATGCTCTTCCAGAGCTTGGCTCAGCCTCTGAAAAGTGGAAAATGCCAGTGAGACAGTTGGGAGCAGTTCAGAGAAGTCAGGGTAAGTGTGCTACAGTGGGCCAGATCCCTTCTTAGGCTGGAAAAGCAGAGGGTCACTGATTCAGATGAAATAGGAGAAAAGGTGCCTACTGACTAGTTTTACTGAACGACAATGAGCCTCTTGTGGTGGAGAGAAATGAGAGGAATTCAGCTTCCCAGCTGCCCAGATCTGCTCTTTTTGTCTGGGCCAAGCAAGACTTAAGCTGCCCGGGGCCGAGATGCTGACTTACTCATCGCCTTTTTGCCAATTCGGAGCTCTTCATCAAGGCTTTGCAAGGCATATTTGTGATTATTTGAGTTCTCAGAGTCTGGAAGACCAGGATTTTGTGGTTCATATTAAGCATGAGGCCTTAGGCAAAGAATCCATTGAGCAATATGGTTTATTCCCCATTTGAGAATTCGATTGTCATTTATTTAACATGGGCATTAACAAAATGAATAAAACTCAATTCTTTTCCTTTAGGCATGTACAGTCTGAAGAGATATGGACCCAAGCAATTGGAATGGCAAAACATAATGACAAACATACAAAGGGCAACGGAGGACACAGAGGAAAGGGTGCAAATTTCAATTATAAAAATCAAGAAGGCTTTATGGAGGAGAAGGTGTATGAACTGAGATGCAAATAGGATCAAACGAAATGGAAATAGCACATGCTCCACCCAACCTTCAGAGGCTCTGAGAATAAATATACACATGATTATATACATACAGAGCTGAGATTTACTTGGAAGATAACATTATACACTTAAGGCCATGGTCTTTGATAATCATTTACTGTAATGAAAACACACTGCTTGTCTCAATATATCTCAATAGTTTCCTGTTAACCACTTACGAGGAGGCCTGACAAACACCACATCGTTCCCCCTGAAGAGGAGATATGAAAGCACGAGTTAAAGGTGGTGTGACACTGTTTTTCAGACAGAAAGCTTCTATGGCTTTGGGTCAAATTAACATCTTCTACATCCTCAAGACATAATGTTTTGCAATGGGAATAGTCAGGCTGACCTGAGTTTCTTCTGCCAGTGCTACACGTGTCATCTGGGGCAGGGTACTTAGATTCTCTGAACCTGAATTTCCTCAACTGGAAAATGGGAACGGTCTTATTTACCACACAGGGTTCTTTTGACAAATAAAAGCACTAATGCTTATAAAACCCCAGCACCTCTCAGTACACATTAACACCCTTCCTAACATGTCATAGAATTATGACTCTTGACAGGTCTTATCCAAGCTACCTATCACTATCCCCAATCTATAGTGATATTTATCTTACTTTCAACTATAACTTCCATTTGTATAAAGTCTAAATCAAACTTCCTAGACGTGTGTAAGCTTCATGTAAGCCTTGGACTTATTTAGTTGACTGACTTACAAATGACCACGCAAAGACTATAGCCATTAAGACCATTAACCCCTCTTCTTTTCTCTCCCTGGACAATTTCCCACTGTGTCTCGCCCAGATATTCTCTCCATAAAGTTAATATAATACATTTTTACCACCTCTAATAACCTGAATTTGAGGATAAAGAGAGCCAGTGGAAGCCAAAGCTTTTGATTTTCATAGGCTTAAATGAAGCTGTGGGAAAGATAAGAATTCTTATGGTATTGGGAGACTCTACTCTGAAGGAGCTGATTTCATAGTGGCTACATCTACCCATATCATCCTGTTAATAAAGCTGCTAGTGTAGACACTGCTGCCAAGAAACAGGGGCCTGCTGGAGATTACCTGACAAGGGACGTCCTTGATCCTTGAAGTGTGGACCATGAACACATTTTTACCACGTGTGAAGAATCATTTATGCTACTTGATAAAAAGCAGATTCACAGGACTTAATACAGACATAATGGATAGGTCAATGAACTGTCATGTTTGACATGTTCTCCTGTTGATTATGATGCCCACTATAGTCTAATGTTTACTATCTAGGTGAGTATAACAGGGGCCTTCCACCAGCCTCAAGCAATGGTCATCAACAGGCCTTGTAATGTGTGGAAAGAAGATGTGGCTAGAACTAAGGTAGGCTACAGGTGCTGATGAAGTCATGGCTAGGATGGAGACAGAATTCTGGAAGAGGCGAGTGGTCTGGAGTGTTTTATGTTTGGTGTGGAGGGGATGGCAGGTACCTAAGGTTAAAATAAGACAAGCGGTCAGAATCACTCAGAGTAGACACAGCAGAGGAAACAAAGGACCAGAGCAAGCAGTGGTGAGAAGATAGGGAACCAGAGAAGAGCCAGAAGACTCTGCTGGCATAGGCAGAGGTATCACGGGTCCTATCGGGATTCTCAAAGGTGCTTGCTCAGCTCCTACAGAAGAAAGCAAGATATAAGGATCAAAAAAAAAAAAAATAGGAATAAGATCATCCTTGATGTTTGTTTATAGAATTCTCCAAACGATCTTGGATCCCAGTGTCCAGGTTCTCTTTGTCACTTAGTTCTAATCATGGGATATTAAACACCAGCCACAGGTCACACTGGTGCAAAGAGCAGCGCCACACATCAGACAGTGTCCTGCACATTTTGGATATTAATCCTGACAGAAAAATCTTTAGCATTGTATGGATTAGTCGATGTAAATTCATTAACTACTCGTCATCACTGTAATATAATCTGGCCTGACCGTAAAGACTCAACAGCACGGTGTTAATCAAATCTACACAGAGAATACATTTCTGTTTAGAATCAACAACTGCTCATCTTGCCAGATCAGAGTATCTGGGGCTTTAAGGAGGGGGAAAAAAAAAAAAAAAGGTTTTTTTTGCACATCCCTGGTAGTGTCTCTCCTGTCTGTAGAAGAGCATCGCAAGCCGTGACAATTTGAAAGTGCCTTCCATTTCCAGCAAACCTCGCACTCTCTGCATAATGGAAGCACGTCAATCTCCAGTCCCCATCAGCGAGAGGTTCACAGATAATAAAGCAGAATGGATTCTGCAGGGTTGAACATTTTCTCCTAGAATGAGTCATTACCAGGTTTTAATCATGCTCATTAGCCAGCCATTAGAGTCCTGTCCAGCTTTTCACCGCCAGAGACGAGAGGAGAGAATGATTGTGGTGAGGGGCTGCACCCTACTTTGTGAAATACTCACCATCTGTTCCTCGTTGTAACTCCCTGTTTGAAGCACCTTGGTTTATGGCTACAGAAGTCTTAGATCCCCAGCACTGAAGCTACTTATTTCTCTAGGTTCAGCCAGGCCTGAGCCCATCAGCACTTGAAACAGTAAGAATCTGACATTCACTAAAATTAGAGGCAAGCCAGCGCCAACTTACCAATCATGAGGTCTCCATTTCAGCAGAAATATACATTTTAATTTCTATAGCTTGGTGCATTAAGTTGCCAGTAACATTGTGGCTTTGAAACAAATGAGTTCAATGGAAATGACTATGAACTTCTTTCTTTTCTGTTCTGGAAGCAGTTGCCACTGAATAGAATAACATAGGCCTTACAAATGCAGA
>NW_011888801.1:3909337-3911951 GCF_000151845.1 Pteropus vampyrus
TACCCATCCCTGCCCAGTCCCACCTTCTGATTGGAAGCTATCCAGAGAGATGGGGAAAAGGGTGTGAGAGGTCATCCAATTTAGGTATCAAACTTTCTAAGTGATGTATTTATTTATTTACTAATGCTTCATTCATATTAATGATAAAATCACAACGTAATAAGATATTGAGTCTCTTCTTTTTGCTTGTAAAGAAACTAAGGCACAATGAAGGAAAGTACCTTTTTGGGATTTTACAGCAAATGAGATACAGAAGTAAGTTATGATCTAGTCTGAGCTCCATGAGCACAGGGTACCAAGCCTATCTCATCATCAAATAGCTTTTTTGCCCAGCACAGGGCCTGACAGTAGCAGGAGCTAAAAACAAATGTGTTGAATGAATGAAGGAATGAATGAATGAATGGATGGATTACTGTGTGATGGGTGGGGATTTGTTTAAGAGTGTTGAATGTAACTGTTCAGGATTTAGGGAGAAAAAGCCAATAGACATAGTTTCTTTTAGGGGGACTCGATTTTGAATCAAATCCCAGAACTCAGATTTCAGAAGAGACGACAAGAATAATTATCTTTAAAATTCACATTGTGTCGTGTGGCATTTCTTTGGAAATATTCATTACATAATTTTGAAGATGCCAGTTGGGAGGGAGAATTTATTTTCTAATAAAACAGTACAGACCACTTCAATTATCCCTGGGAAAGAGTTGTTTGTTCTTCTCTCCCCTCCGGTCTTTCACTGAACTCTGTCTGCCTCGTGTGGAAATCTGGGAAAGAACAGGGTGTGTCTGCTTCTTTCCTTTTCTCTAATAAAGTTTGTCATTTACTGAAAACTAAAATACCATCCTCTAGCCTGCATGATTAATGCCCAGGAAGCCTCTTCAAGTTTCGGACCTCTGAGCCACCAGTGAGAAATGGAGCCCTATTGCCTTCCCTACACCTGGGGCCTGCCACACACAACACTTGTATAAACAGGTATGCGCAATGCATATGCACACAGGGCACATTCACATCAGCACACACACACATACCAATCTGCTCCGTGCTTGTATCAGGCTGAGGCAACAGTTAGCTAAGGGTTTCCACTTCTTTGCCTCCTACAAGGCCTTCCTAGGTGTTTTCTTGCTTTCTGTAGGTAGCAACAGCTGAGATAAAGTTGGCCTCTCTCTTCTTTGGGCATCCAGTGAAATACAGAACATGGTCAAAGACAGTTGTCTTGGAAGAGGGGCCATCCAGCCTGAAAGAAATACATGAAGATGTGGCTGTTCAATCTTCTCGGAGCCTGGGCAGCATCCTTGGTGTGCTGATAGCGGGTAAGCTCCACAAAGACAGCAATCCTTGTCTGTTTTGTTTATGGAGGTACCTAAGTCCCTATAAACGTGCCTTCTACAGAGCAGGTGCTCAATAAATACATTTTGAAAGACTAAATAACTCTGGGTAGCTTTTAGAAAAGTACATCATCTCTCTTTGCACACATTATCTGGAATATCCTTCCTGCTTCTACATCTTTTCAAGGCAAAATCCCATTTATATTTCAAAGACCAGCTCAATGTCATCTCTAGCATTTCTGTATAGTCTCCACTCTAGGTGTAGGTATTGCTTCCTCTTCCTAGCCCTCATAGTACTTCACTTTTATTAGAGAAATGCACACATTGAGTTGCAATTTTGTTGTTACATTTTTTTGTCTTACATGATTAGCAAAAAGGTTTCTCTAAGGCAAACACCCCATTTGTTCATTTCCCTGTCTCTAGCAACTACTAAAATTATTACAAGTAACCATACCACAGTGGCTAAAACCAGACCACCTTGGTTTTAACTCCACCTCTGCTATTTGCTAACCATGCAGACTTGGTCAGTTTTGAACTTTGTGTCTTCATTTCCTTTTTTTCTTTTTTTTTGTAAAATGGTATTATTAACAGTATCTATCTCATGGTAGTGGTAAGGTCTTTAATTAATTAATACACATAAAACACTTAGAACTTTTAAAAACGTGCTTGTCTTTGGGTTGTTTAGAATTTAAGCAATCTTTACCAATAGTAACCTTTAATTTTCACTTGGGAATTTACCTCACCCTAAATCCTAAATCTCAATCACTGTAATTTTCCCAGAACTATATTCTTTCCTTGTCAGTGCAGTGGGGTGATGAATCAGGTCTGCCCAATCATTTCCCTGGTCCAATGATTAGGTCAGAAATGGATACATGACTTTATTACAGCCAGGAAGGTAGTGTGAAACTACCCAGGGTAGAGGAAGATGTCCTTATCACACTGGGCTGAATCTGGAAAGATTTCAGTCATTTCCAGCTGTCTCATTTCCAGGAGTGCGAAGTTTATCTGAGAAGAGAGTCAACAAGGAGGAGAGCTAGACCAAGAGATAGGGAAGAAGTATATCTTTGATGACATTGTTCGAACCCCTGATCAATCTATGCCAGCACCAGCAACATTCTTTGACATTTCCTTTTATGGGCCCTGTACCTGTGATGATGGCTGCATAATTCCTCAATTAAGTGGCTTAAAATAATGGAAAAATATATTTTGCTCATAAATCTGCACTTTGGGCAGAGTTCAGCAGAGATTGCTTGAATCTCCTCCATTAGGTGTCAAAGGTGGTGGCCCGAGGG
>NW_011888801.1:3912471-3916130 GCF_000151845.1 Pteropus vampyrus
GTTTTCCCTTTCAAACAAACCACAACTTTTATCATCTTTTGTTCTGCTCCACATTTTATTCAGGAAAAAAAAAATCTTATAGAGTGGCATATAAATAGGTTCATTTAACAAGGGTAAGGTTAATTACCCTTGCCAATCAAAGCAGGCTCACTTTTGTAAGCTTTCGCCAACATGGTACCTGAAGTGTATTTGTACAAACATTGTAAACGTCTCAAAACACTTTCAGATCCATGAAAATTCTTAGCCCAGCCAACCAGGATGGGCAGATATTGTTAACTTTGTGTCCTGACCCAGTTTAAAAACTAACAAAGGTTGATAGCTAGAGAGGAAGTAATTAATATTACTATGTACTAGTCTGTAAAGAGTTTAATAGTTCTAAATAAAGTGGCTATATACTATATACATTTGAGAAAAAATGGGATAAATCAAAATAAAACAAGGTTTTGCTTGTTTTTCTTTCTAATTTTTCTCTAGGACTTTCAAAGTTCTTAAGGTGTCATTCATCAATGGGAAATACAGAGCACAGTCTATTCTGAGCTAATTGTACCATAGGGTGTTCCTAGGAACACAGTTTGAGAAATAACAACATTCCTAAGACAGATCTTGGAAGCAAATATAAATCTTTGGTATTTTTTCTCTACCTGCATTTTTTTATTTTTTATTATTTTTTTCCAGGCTATTAAATTTCATAGTTTGCATATAAACACTTCACGAATGATGTTCATATGAAGATGACATCCTCTGACTCATTTGGAGGAGTAACTTCTGTCATCCTGGGTGGGATAATGTCTTTCATCTGCAGAATGTGAGAATATGGTGTGTGGTAACATTGACATGCCATTGAGCAAGATAAGTCTTCCTGCCACCAAGAGAAGGGCCTTTTCCCAATTCACAGTGGCTCTAATTATTTCTTACAGGCATGCTATGTCTGGTATATATTTCCTAGCTCTGGAAACTGGATTCAATCCTTCAAACCAGGACTTTTTTTTAAAGGCAACCCCGTGAGCCAACAAACAAATGGTGGCTATTCACTTTTCTTCGCTAACAATGTTGCTTTCTCATACTTATTTGCTGTGTTTCTTTAGTTATAGTTTGCTTGGAACTTGGCCATTTTGTGATTGGTTATTCTAAGCAGAAAGGGAGTGAAGCAGCTCCAGAAAGGTTGGCTTCCTCTCCACTTTCTTTATTTCGCAACTAAGAGTCCTGGCACTTGTTGTCCCCTAAGCATTCTTGTCAGAATACTCCTATATGATTTCACATGGCAAATATTTACAGGCTGCCAGCACTCAATACATGACACAGACCAGAACCACATTGGATTGACCCTCTACCCAGCAATTTACAATTCTTTTGTTGTGGGTTTTCAACGGAGAGAATATCACAAACAGCAGGAGGAAATTTTACCCACCAGAGGATGACGCTCTCTTTCAAATATCTCTCTCTTTAAGAGAAAATTCAGCTCAGTATTACTGAGGCCTTTGGAAAAGATATGAGTGATTCTTATTTAGATCATGTAGGAAATGGTGAGAAAAGGGCGAGGAGGTAAAGCAACGAGCAGAAAGTTTCATGTTAGGATAGGCATTGCTCAGAGGATTTTCCAATTAACCTCCATTCTGCAGAATATTAATAGTTGTCAGATGACAAAAAAAAAAAAAAAAGGATTGTTTAGTCAAATGAATTTAGAAAAACTGCAATTGAGAACATTTTTATTATAGGACTTATCAGAGCCTTTAACACATTAATATGCTTTGCGCATCTCCAAAAGAGAGATGTTCCAAAAGGGCAATGTTCTAGACACTTCGTATGAATTATTTTAATCCTCACAATTCCATGAAGTGGGTAATATTATTACCCTCCCTTTACAAATGGGGAAGTCAAGGCACAAAGATGTGGTGTTCCTTTCCCAGAGTCACTCAGCGAGTAGGTAGTGAAATCAGAAATTAAACTCGGGCCATCTGACTCCAGAGCTTTCTCTCTGATCCACTATACCCTACTGACTTGATAAATATTGAGGAAGATGTGAATGCACCATGGGAGTTATTTCAGAAAAATAAAATGGTACTGCACGTAAAGTGGTTTTACAGCATGTTTAGAATAGAGAAACTATGATGGAAAGACATTTGCGCCTCTTCCTGTGACAACCATATTCCTGACTCTTTCTAATGACACCAGCTTTTCCCACATGCATTATCCCGTTAAGCATGCAACAAACAGCGTATGGGAGGGCGCTGTGAATCACGGGGTTGTGCCTGGTGGCTTCCTGACCTTGGAAAACTAATACTTTGGCTCTTCTGTTGCTTACAATGTTACATTATATCATAAATTTTCATATGCTTTTTAAAAATTAATAGGCCTAATTTTTTAAAGCAGTTTTAGGTTTATAGAAAAGTTGAGCAGAAAGTACTGACAGTTTCCACATTCTCCTTTCTTCCCACTCCCACAAACAGTTTTCCCTATTATTAACATCTTGTACTGTGTGGTACATGTATTACCATTGATGAACCAATATTAATGTATTATTATTAAGTAAAGTCCATAGTTTACATTGGAGTTCACTTTTTGTGTTGTACAAGTCTATTGGTTTTCACAAATGCATAATGTCATGTTTCACCATGACAGTGTTATAGAGAATAGTTTCATTGCCCTAAAAATCCCTTGTGCTCCAATTATTAATCTCTCCCTTATAGCCCTAAACCCTCGGCAACTACCTTTCTAAAATATCATATAGTTGGAATCATACAGAATGTAACCTTTGATGATTGACTTCTTTCACATAGCAATATAAAGATTCCTTCAAGTTTTTCGCTACTTAGAGGTTCATTTCTTTTCATTACTAAATAACATTCCATTATATGAATGTACAACTAGTTTGTTGATACATTCATCATTTGCAACAGTCCCCAGCTTTTTTGGCACCAAGGATGGGTGCTCCTATGAGAATCTAATGCCTGATGATCTGAGGTGGAGCTGAAGTGGTGATGCTAGTGCTGGGGAGCAACTGCAAATACAGATCAAACTTCACTGGCTTGCCCGTTGCTCACCTCCTGCTATGAGGCTCAGTTCCTAACAGGCCACAGACCTTCACTGGTCTGCAGCCAGGGGGTTGGGGACCCTTGATTTAAAAGATATCTTGCTATTTCCAAGTTTTGTCAATTATAAATATAGCTGCTACAAACATTCGTGCACAAATTTTTCCATGGGTATAAATTTTCAACATATTTGAGTAAATACCTAGGAGTGTGACTGGTAGATTTGTGCTATTCAAGGAACTGGTCCATTTCATCTTAATTATTAAACTTGTGCTCATAGATTTTTTAATAATATTCTTTTTTTATTCTCTTAACATCCATCAGATTGGTAGTGATGTTCCTGCTTTTATTTCTGATATTGGTAATTTGGGTCTTCTCTCTTTTTTTTCCTTGGTTAGCCTAGCTAGAAGTTTATCAATTTTATTGATATTTTTGAAGTACCAGCTTTTGTTTTCATCGATTTTCCCTACTGATTTTCTTATTTTAATGTTATTGATTCTGCTCTAATTTTTATTATTTCTTCCCTTCTTCTTACTTTAGATCTAATTTTACTCCTCTTTTTTCTAGTTTCCGAAGATGGAAGCTTTGGTTATTGATTTTGATCTATCTTATTTTCTGATATGTGCACTC
>NW_011888801.1:3917665-3919559 GCF_000151845.1 Pteropus vampyrus
TTTTATCTCTCCTAACATTGTTGTCATTCATTTTATTAATCCATAAGTGACACTGAATACATTGTTGCTATTATTATTTTGTTCAAACTGCCATCAATTAGGTCAATTAAAAATAAGAAAAATTAAAAATTTAATTTTATTCTCATTTTTTTTTCTCTAGCATTTTTCCTTTCTTTATGAAGATTTGAGTTTCTCTCCTGTATCAATTTCCTTTTCTCTACTGTTTTTTCTCACTTATTTCAAAGCAAGTCTACTGGAAATAAGTTTCCTCAATTTTTGTCTGTCTGAGACAGTCTTTGATTATCCTTTAGTTTTGAAGGATTACTTTGCAGGATACAGAATTCTATCTTGTTGCTGTTTGTTTGTTTGTTTGTTTTCCTTTTAACAGTTTAAATATTTTACTCCACTCTTTTCTTGCTTGCATGGTTCGTGTAATTTTTAACCTTGTTTCTTTAAATATAAGATGCCTCTATCCTCTGGTTTTTTAAAACATTTTCACTCTTTCTTTGATATGCTGCAGTTTGAATATGATATGCATAGATGTCATTTTCTTAGTATCATCATATTTGGTGTTCTCCGAGCATTCTGGATCTGAGGTTTGTTGTCTGTCTTTAGTTTTGGTAATTCCTCGACTATTATTACTTCAAATATTTCTTCTGTTCCTTTTTCACTCATTTATCCTCTGGTATTCACATTATGCACATGTTAGATTTTTTGTAATTGTTCCACAATTCTTGGATATTCTGTTTCTTTTAATTTTCATTCATTTTTCTCTTTGCTTTCAATTTGGGATGTTTCTATGGACATATCTTTAAGTTCACTGATTCTTTCTTTAGCTGTGTTCAGTCTACAGATGAGCCCTTCAAAAACATTCTTAATTTCTATTACAGTGTCTTTATATTCTCACATTTCCTTTTGACGTTTTTTCTTAGGGTTTCCATCTGTCTGCTCATATTACTCATCTTCTCTGTAGTTCATCTGTTCCATTAGAGCTTTAGCATATTAATCAAAGTTATTTTCAATTCCTGTTCTGATAATTCTAAGTCTCTGCAATTGCTCAGTCTGGTTCCAATGCTTGCCTTTGTCTCTTAAAACTGTTGTTTCTGCCTTTTAGCATGCCTTGTAATTTTTTGTTGAAAGTCAAATGTGATATATTAGGTTTTAAAAGCTGAGGTAAACAGGCCTTTAGTGTGAATTTTTCTCTTTATCTGGCTAGGAATTAGACTGCATTTATTGTTTGCTATAATTGTAGGTAACAGAAACTGAAGTTTTCTCTAGTATCTTTGTTTTTGCCTCCCCTGTTGTCTTCAGGTTTCTCTAAACTTTTTAAATAGAATCTGAGCCTTGAAGTTCTTTTAGGTGTAAAGCATTCTTACTATACAGGAGACTAATTGATGTGATGGTACATGTAAAGGGAGTGAAAGCATTCTATAATCTTGTAATTAATTCTCACCATTTTTAGTGAGCCCTTCACCTTGATTGTGACCTTCAGAAAAACTTTCCAGCTTTTTTACCCCAAAGATAAGATAAGAAGTCTAGAGGGGGCTGGACATGGGCATTTTCTTTCTCCTATGTTGAGGGCTAAAGAGGCATGGGGTTGAGTAATTTTCTTCCTCCAGGTCAGTTAGTTTCCAGTAAAACCCAAGTCATTAGACTCTGGTAAAATGGTTTCATCTTTTATTTAAAAACAAAAACAAACACAAAACAGTTATTTATTGATGTAGTCATGTATGTATGTATGTATGTATGTATGTATGTATGTATTGTATAATTGACATATACCATTATATTAGTTTTGGGTGTACAACATAATAATTATATATTTGCATATATTGCAAAGTGATCCCCACAGTAAGTCTAGTTAATATCTGTCACCATACATAGTAGTTCCTGT
>NW_011888801.1:3919609-3926734 GCF_000151845.1 Pteropus vampyrus
TGTAATTTTTTGTTGAAAGTCAAATGTGATATATTAGGTTTTAAAAGCTGAGGTAAACAGGCCTTTAGTGTGAATTTTTCTCTTTATCTGGCTAGGAATTAGACTGCATTTATTGTTTGCTATAATTGTAGGTAACAGAAACTGAAGTTTTCTCTAGTATCTTTGTTTTTGCCTCCCCTGTTGTCTTCAGGTTTCTCTAAACTTTTTAAATAGAATCTGAGCCTTGAAGTTCTTTTAGGTGTAAAGCATTCTTACTATACAGGAGACTAATTGATGTGATGGTACATGTAAAGGGAGTGAAAGCATTCTATAATCTTGTAATTAATTCTCACCATTTTTAGTGAGCCCTTCACCTTGATTGTGACCTTCAGAAAAACTTTCCAGCTTTTTTACCCCAAAGATAAGATAAGAAGTCTAGAGGGGGCTGGACATGGGCATTTTCTTTCTCCTATGTTGAGGGCTAAAGAGGCATGGGGTTGAGTAATTTTCTTCCTCCAGGTCAGTTAGTTTCCAGTAAAACCCAAGTCATTAGACTCTGGTAAAATGGTTTCATCTTTTATTTAAAAACAAAAACAAACACAAAACAGTTATTTATTGATGTAGTCATGTATGTATGTATGTATGTATGTATGTATGTATGTATTGTATAATTGACATATACCATTATATTAGTTTTGGGTGTACAACATAATAATTATATATTTGCATATATTGCAAAGTGATCCCCACAGTAAGTCTAGTTAATATCTGTCACCATACATAGTAGTTCCTGTGTAGCACCATTCATAGTGGTACAGAAAATAGTTTCTTCTGAGGGAAGTCCTTTGTTACAGAGAATGGAATAGTCTAGGGATATTTCAAAATGATAACTTCTCCACTCTCCCTTACCCCCTCCAGAAACACAAAGGGGATTTTTGTCTAAAATACACCTTTGAACCTAGTGGAGCTCCTGGAGGTAAAGTTCACAAAAATACAAGGTCTCTTCTAAGATTTTGTCTCCCAAACTAAACCATACTGAGCTTCTGGAAATTTTCAAGTTACACTTTAAGAGTTCCAGTGGCAGCCTCTGATCCTGAGATTCTGTTCTCAGTAAACCGTGATTCTCTGTATTCACTTCTCTCTTTGCCATTCAGGGAAGTGGTTTACCCTATAAACTCAATTCTCTGATGACCCAAGAAAATTTGTTGATTTTTACTTTAGAAGCTTTTTCCTTGTTGTAAGGATAGGAATGACAGCTTCCAAGTTCTTTACATGTCGAATCAGAAACTACAAGCCAATCTCCTATTCTTTTTGAGGAAAAAATAGATACTATTGATGTTCCCCCACACTCCATTTGCTGTCTATATAAATTCACTTTTCTGCTTTTGTACCTTCTCTTCTACTAGAAATTTCCTCCCCATCTATAAAAAACTATGAAAATATTACTGGTTATTCAAGGCCCATCTCAATTATTACTCCACCGATGTACAGTAAATTTCCTTTGCACCAAATTTCTGTAGTATTTATTCCCTACACCATCCATGTGATCCAAACTTTTATTTCTCTTTGACCTTTTTCTGATAATTTTGTGACCTGGATTTTTTCAAGAGAGGCCATGTAAAAGCCATTGAGGAACTATAACAACCTGGGAGTTAACGTTTCTTTCTTCCAGAGGGTCTTCTGAGACCTTGCAGGGTAAAATCAGAGACAAGAGAATCCATTAATGATGACTATGAAGGCATGTCTTCTCTTACTTCTGAATCTCAAGTTTCCAGTCACCCGCAGAGTGACTTTGCAAGAGTAAGAAAAAGGCATTCTTCCTTTAAGAACTTTATTTCTATCTCTCGTACATCAGCATCATAATTTTGTGAGAGCAAGTTACTTCACTACCATCTGCAAGGAAATGTCATAATATATACACATCTATGATGCTTACACTGTGAATGAAGCTCTGTTAGATATGCATACGCAATGTGTTTATCCAAACTGGAAAACTTGCTTCTGATTGACTGTAACATTTATAGTGTTTCTCAATCAGAACCATAAAATAGCAGACCACTAAATCCTTCTTATTAAATTTAAAAATCTACAACATTTAATTTCTTTAAAATTTCTCTTTTATGACCAGTTAAGTCTCCTCTCTGTTCATTCAACTCTTATGTAGTCTTCAAAACACAGCCCAACTCCTACCTTTTCTAAGACAATTTCAGTGACTTCTACAATTCTTTGTGATCTCTCACATCTCTTAAATTTTGCACCACTGATCTACCCCACGTAGTTCATTATATATTGCCTTTTCTTGTTCATTATTATCTCAGAAATGTTAACCTTTTCATCTTGGGAGGTCAGGATGCCCTGAGCAAAGAAACAATGCCTCTATGTTTTCTTCTAGACCCCAATACCTTTATTTGGAGCCACCAAGTGGTCTTTGTAAACACATTCTGTTTGGATGAGTGTCATTTGGAAACAAACGGACTGTAGGTTATCCTAAACTTGTATTGCTTTTGATGGTTGACTCCCTGAATCTCAGCTATAATTAATCCTCTCCATTTTTTACTTACTTTAGACCTGGATAAAGACATAAGCTAATTCTGAGTAAACCCTACATGGAGAATGTGAATGAAATTTCCACAAAAATATAAAAAATAAACAAAAGATGGTCCATATATATTTTTAATGAGTTTTGGTGGTTTTCTTGTTAAGGCTGCCTCTCATGCCATCTTCCTTCCTACACATTCAGAAAGCAGTGTTTGTGAATTCTTTGCTTTCAGTCAATCAATCACTCATTCAGTCAGAACATTGAGTACTGCTATGCTAGGCCATGATAGAGGCTATGGATTCCATGTGGTGTCTGCCCTCAGGGACGCTCAAAGTCTTACTGGTGCACAAAGACAATTCATAAAGCTCCGTGAACACCGGGGAGTGAATGTGATTGAAATACTGTGCAATAGCTCAGTATATATAGAGAGAGGAGGTGAGCTAGAGAAGTCAAAAGGGAGGTGGGCTTTGACCTGGATTATGAACCTGGAAGAATATTTGAAAAGAAGAAGAAAAGAATGTTATACTAGGCATGGAAAAGACACCAAAAGCAAGAGGAGTGTGGAGATGTGCTTGATTCTGATAGAAGTTACATTTATAGTAGTACTGAGAAAAAGAGGTTTAGGAAGGGGTCAATTTATAGGTTTATTATAGAAACTATATATTTGACTCCTTTTTATCTGAAATTTCTGGATCCCCAACTCAAACTTGCTTAAGCAAAGGAAAAAAAAAAAAGGAAATGGATGCAAGGTAGAATGCAATAAGAGAAACTAGTTCTAGGGGCCTGAGAAAAGCAGACAGAGGGTAGCTTATGAGGTAGATCTTGGTAAACAATAGCTAGAGGTCAGTGAAAGCAGCTTAAAGATAACTTAGAGGAGCACAGCCTGGCCAGGAGGGCTCAGGAGAGTTTTAAGCATGGAGTCAGGTAGCCCTTATAGCAAAGCAGCCTAAACATCAATGTGCTGACAGCATGGGTGACATTCAGTGGACTTTGCTTTTATTGTAGTCTCTTTTCTGTGCTACTCATTACAGTAGTCACTAGCCATATATGGCTATTTATATTTAAATTTATTAAAATCAAATAAAATTTAAAATTTACTTTCTTACTTGTACTATGTACATTTCAACTGCTCGTGACCACATGTGGCTAATAGCTACCATATTACATAGTACAGATTAGAACATGTTCAGCATTGCAGAAAGTTCCATTAGGTAACATTGGATTAAACTATTGTTTCCATTATTTCGGTTAATTTTCCCAAGAAACGAATGTGCTCAGACATCACACTTTTCTTTTGCAGGTCAATTTAAAATAATGAGAAAAAGAGAATAGTTAATGATAGTTCCAATATAGAATCTCCAATAAGAGGCTTAAGCTCAAAACTAAAATTCAATTAAAAATGTTGATTATCTATACATTGTTATACTTACCACCCTGTGTGCTCTCTTTTTTCTCTCTAAATATATCCTGGCAAGTTGGAAAATAAGTTGTGATTGTTTGAAGCCAGTCAGGTCGATTAACAGGCACCAATTAAGTATCTACTGAAAGGAAAGAAGATGATGCTGGTTAATTCTGGCTTTTGGGCTCCATGACCCTCAATTGGTATAATGCAGACTTCCAGCTCGGTTTTAGGAAACAATTCTCTAATTCCTCTGTCAGCCACTCACTGGGTATCCTGGATGGTCCTGGCAGTTATGAAGGGAAGCCTGGAATTCGAAGACTGAATCTTCTCGTAATTGTTGAAAAATATTTACAGTTGCCACATCCCTAAATTGTAATGTATGTTTCCTATCTTAAAGGAAATGTCATGCTACAGAGAAGACATCCTTTGGGTTTTACAAATATAGTGGAGATGATTTGGGAGTGTGTTTAAGCATAAGCCATCAGAGAAAATGAGAAAAATGGGACAGCAATCATCATTTACTAAGCTGTCTATGGCGACTCTGCACCAGAGATGTAACAAAGAACTTTCGTTTAAATATTATAAGAACCCTATGTCATGTATGCCTGTTGTTTCTGATGACGAAACTGAGGCTTAGTGAGGTCAAGCACTTTTGTAAATATTTGAAAAGTGGCCACTAAAGTGGCAGAGGTGAGGCCTAAACCCATCATTGTTTGACTTTAATTTCGAGTTCTTCCCCACCTCACACTTGCTGCACAGATCAGAAAGTTTGGCCCTTAGGCCGTGACCACCTATTTTGCTTTATGAGAAGTCCACACAGAGTACGGTTGGGAAGTCCTAAGACTTTGGGCGGTGTTAAAGGTTTTTTTTTTCCTTTGCCAGGGGTATATATGTAAGCATCTTGGCCCACTCTTACATGCATGTATTCATCGAATCATTCTTTTTTAAGCAAACAGTTACTAAGAATCTATTATGCATCAGATGGTATAGACATAGAGATGAACAAGTAAAGCATGGACTCTACCTTCAAACAGCTCATAATATACTCTGTGAGATTAAATGTATCAGGAAACTATTAGAAAGCAAGGTGGCAGAAATAATGAGAAGAAAACATAGGGTGCATGCAGCGGTATTCTAAAGGTGGAGTGGTGAGGGGAGCAGCCAGGAGCATGCAATGAGGGGATGAATTGTGAGAAATTAAAAATAATAAAAGAATCAACTAAAAGTTAGACTTCTTTTTGCTATAATCATGTGATAATAAATTCTAAGCAAGGCCAGTGATAAAATTCTCCTAAAAATTATTTCTTGGGATAAACTCTAAATAATTTGGAGGGTTTCTGTTCAGTTTGAATAACATACACATAAACAAGAAATTAGCACATTTTGTCACCCGTCCTTTAAGAAACATTTGATTCTAGAAGGAAGTTAATTCAAAGAATTTCCAGTTATGCAGAAAGCCCCCACCACCACCACAACATGCATACCTGACTATACTCACTTATTTCCAAAGTAAGTTCATAATGGTACAGATGAGCTCATTTCAGATGCAGCCTGTGTCTCCAATGTCTGTAGTACTACGTATTCCTGAATTTAAACAGTAGATTCAGAATAAGCAATGATAACACAATGATTAGAAAGATGACAGAACTAGAGTTACTTCATGCTAAGTAACCACTTATGTGTGTTTAAAATTAAAAATAAGTAAACAGTTCAAACTATAAATTGAAATAGTTTTGTTACAGGCAAAGAGGGATTTTAATCCATTTATGAAATATTTTACAGATTTTATAAATATCTTTTAAATTAACGTTCATTTTTCTTTTAAAATGTCGATTGTTTTTAAAATAGTAAATAAATAGGAAAATCATGATTATTATTAATTATTATGTGATTTCAACATAAATTAACCTCATCATTTAGAAGAGGCAGGTGTTAAAAAACAGCTTGCTCTGATGCCTGATGCACTAGGTCCAGCACTGCTGCTGTAGCTCAGAGGAGACCTCTGGCTCCCTCACGCTTGAGAGAGCTTGATGAGCTCAAAGTGCCCAAGATGGTGGCAGTCTAGGGTAAAGTGTTGGTAGTGACAAGAGCTGAGTCCAGCGAGGTGAGCAGGGACCAGGTAAGGAAGTCTAGAGGCTTAGGTGGTTTTGAACAGGGGAGAGAAATGGTTATTTTTGTGCATTAAGAAGTCTATTGATAAGAAGTATGTGCATAGGCAGCAGGATGTTGTTGTATGTCACTTTTTTTTTAAGTTAAAAGTTTTTAACAACTTATCATTTAAAAATAATTTCAGGCTTACAAAAAAGGTGCAAAAAAGCTTTTCAAATATCTTTCACCCAGAATCCCCAACAATTAAATCTTAGCATAATTGATATACTATTTTTTAATTAACATCTACCTCTTGTGATATAATACTATTGATATGTTACTATTAACTAATCTACAGACCTTATTAGAATATCACCAGTTGTCCCACTAATGCCATTTTTTGGGACCGGGGTTTAATACAGGATACCATGTTGCATTTATTTATTATGCCTTTAGTCAGTATCCCTCTAATCTGGGACAGTCCCTCAGTCTTTCTTCATTTTTCATGACCTCATTACTTTTGAAGAGCACTGGCCATTTATTTTGCAAACTTATCCTCAATTTGCATTTGTCTAATGTCTCAACATGATTACATTCTGATTTAGATTTCTGACAAAAATACTGAAAATTTGATATTGTGTCCTTTTCTAGTACATATCAGGAGATTCTTGTTGATTTGTGCCATTATTGATGATATTAACATGTGCTAGGTATCTTTACTGTGGTTATTATTTTTTTCATTATAATTAAGAAATGTACTGTGTGGAGACATTTTAAGACCATATAAATGTCCTGTTTCTCATCATGCTTCCACCCACTAATTTTAGCATCTACTGATGTGAAACAACAATTATTGTTTCTCAAATGGTGATTTTCTGTTTCTACAATTCCTTCTACGAGCATAAGTCGGAAATATGCTGTAAGGAAAAGCTGTCTCATCCATTCATTCACTCAGCTATTCATTTGTATTGTATAATTTCTATAAGTATACATTTATATAAGTATCAGTATAAAGCCATTGATTTTTATTTTAATCTATGGGTTATAGTTGATTACTATCATTATTAATTTTGTTTCTCAAAATTTTCTAGATTCAGCCTCAGGAGCCTCTTCATGT
>NW_011888801.1:3927836-3929726 GCF_000151845.1 Pteropus vampyrus
TCCTCAGATCTCTCCTCTTGAAACAACAATACACTGAACATCTAAAACTCAACAAAAAACACCCAAACCACACACCAGCATGTCCGAGCAGGGGATCTGCGCATAACAGTTACCACAAGTCAGAACTCCAGTGGTGGGCGGTGGACTGAGACAAATAAAGAAGCTGCCTCTTACAGCCGCCGGAGCTCCTTGCAGGATGAGGGGAAGGGTGAAGGTGTGGCAACTTCCCTGGTCAGTCCTGCTTGGAAATGCCAGGACTTTTCTGCTCAGCCAGCCACAAGGCTCAGTCATCAGGGCAGAAAGCTGAGAAGTAGGATGAGATCGCAAAGAAACAACGGTTGATTTCTACTTGCCCCGGTTGCAAAACTGAGGCTGAGCCACAGCCCCCAAACCCCAACCTAGAAGGCCCTTTCCCTCATACCCTCCGAGACCAGGCACCACAAAGCCCCAGAGGAATCTAAGCAAACACAACCAAAACTGTTGCTAACATTGACAGGGACTGAAACTGAGAATAGTGAGTGTGATTAAAATCTACAAGAAAATAAAAGACATTAGGCTCCATATAAAGCAGGGATCCGAGAGGCTTAGATACCACCTACTTGAAACCAAAAGAAAAGCGCCTTCTTTGCAGCAGGCTAAAGAGAGACATTTAAATAAAAAAATCTTCTTTCTGGAAAAACAACAGAATATGCTTCCATTAATGCCCAGGCAGAGAAATAGTCTATTAAACACCATGAACAATCAAGGTGACATGGCATCTCAGAAAGAAAGAGAAAAATCTCCAGAAAATGAGCTTACAGACATAGAAATATGTGACTTAAGTGACAGAGAATTCAGGATGGTAATTCTGAAAAAAACCTCAGTGAGTTCCATTTGTATTTTCTCCTTTATTAAGCTTATTTTTTTCAATTCCAGGTAGAAGGGTTTATAGGTTTTATAAATTTTATTAATGATATCTAAGTGTTCATTTTTGCATAATGATCAGACATAGTACTATTTATAATATTTCTACTTTAGGAGACTCATTGTTCATTTCTTTGTAACTTAATATAGGATCAATTTTGTTTCAATTCATGAGTATTTAAGAAGAAGGCAAATTCTTTGTTTTCAGTGTGTGTGTGTGTGTGTGTGTGTGTGTGTGTGTGTGTGTGTGTGTATTCCTGAAGCCTCAAGGATTTTTCTTTTATCTTTGAAGTCTAATAGTTATATATGATATGTCTCAGTGCTGATCATCCTGAGTTAATTTCCCAAGAATATGATGGGCTCTTTCAAGATACAGATTTAAGTTTTTGTTTCTGGAAAATAGTATTTATAGTATTGGTGTATATAGTACAGTATGTAGTATGTGAAAAATGAATTAAAGTTTTAAATATTATATCCGTCCAATTATTTTGCTTTTCTTGTTCTGGGCCTCCAATTATATGTATGTTATTTCTTTTTTGCCTGTCTTTCATTATTAAGAGTTTTTCTCTGACTTTTTTCCTTCTTTATTTACCCCATTTCCACTAACTTGACTATTTCCTAACTTTATTCAATACCATTTATTAAATTTACATTTCATTCTATTATCCTCTGAAATAATTTTATTTTTTCTTTCTTTCCTTGGTTCAATTAACTATCCTTTCCTTTTTTTCCTGCTTTTTATCTATTTCTATTTTTGCCTTTTGAATTTCTAATTCAAAGTGATTTTTCATAGTTCCAAAGACTTACTCGTATATATTTAATTAATTTTGCAGTGTTGTCTTGCAAGTTATTTCTGCTTTGTGGTTATTTTTTTTAGAGGAGAATTTTCTTCAACTGAAAGGTGTTGACTCTTGTTTTCTGATTTTCTATAACTTTCAGTAGACTTTTTAATTATCTGCCATCAATTTTTAAAGTGTTTTTGATATT
>NW_011888801.1:3931336-3934512 GCF_000151845.1 Pteropus vampyrus
AAGATGACTTGTCTCAGTGGACATAAATGGAAGCCCCTCTTTCTTAAAAATGTTCTTTTTACAAGTTTTTTTTCAGAGTTCTACAATATCTTGCTGCTTGTTTAGTCAAAAAAAACTTTGAGCAACCCAATCTTGGCTGACTCCAAGGAAGAGTCAAGTTCATCCTAGCATGTGAGTATTAAATGTGGCCTCCATATTTTCAAAACATCAAAAATGATGTCTCAGAGTCAGAAGGAACTTGAGAGTCTAATCTCCTACTGGATGCTTAAACCCCTCCAAAAGTTCCCCAGCAATTGGCTCTTCATTTCATCTGGTGGGTCTCTAATTGCAAACAAAAAAAAAAATCACTATTTCTTAAGCAGGCTATTTTGTTTGTTTGTTTGGTATCTGTGGTTGTAAAGCTGCCTTTTTTCATATTAACTTGACTTTTCCCTCCCTTCGACTTTCATCCACTGAATCCAGTCTTGCCAACTAAAAGTCACCATACTCATTCTATTTCCAGGTGCTCTGAGTGCCTCAGAATTCTGTAGGCTCAGTGGTTGTTATTCGAAACCAAGTGCTCCATTAAATCTTTCTTCCCAGACTGTAGAGATTTTATTGCTTTGGTGGCTGGTTCTGCTCTACTTGTAGAAATAACTAGGCTTCTGCATAATTGTCCCTATGATAAGCTATAGGATGTTTTCCTTGTTTGCTCAGTATACCAGATTCCTCTTAGAAATGCTAGTTTTGGATCTTCTCTAGAATCCAGCTCTTCTATACAGCAGAGCATCTATGACAGTTACTTCTTTTTCTGGATCCTCAAGGATGTTAGCTAGTTATAGGATATAAACATGTACCCAGCAGGGCTCAGGACCAGTAATAAAAGCTATTATATTTTATTTTCTCTGATGCTTCCTCTTTTTCACACTCTTTTGGAGTAAGTTCTCTCACTCTCACTCTCCGCATTCCTGACAGCATTTTATTCTATTTGATTGTGTAGGTCAGTAATATAAACTGAACATTTTCATAGAAATGTGATATAAATATAAAGGCAGCTTTCATAAAACAAGTTTAGAATGGCTCCAAATTTTAAAAATAGTTATAGACTTTTTGTGGAATCCTATTTTAGCAGCAAACATAATAGTCAGAACATTGTCTAATAACCTGTTACCTTCTTACATTACCCATCATGACTGCTATAATGCCCTGATTTCAAATAAAATATTTTCACTACTTCAGGCCACAGGTCATTTTTTCATTTAGTCAACACAATCAGCAAACCCTTAAAGCATACAATATTCCTATTCCCCAAATCAGTAATTATCATCCACAATTGTGATATTGTTAATAGCAGCAGTAACAATAATAATTATAGATAGCTTTTATTGAGTACTGTGTGCCCTCTGGTCTAAATGCATTATATTCATTATTAACTTAATCATCATAAAAATTCTGTAAGTATTCCGTAGGCAAAGCCTTTTCCTGAATTCACCATAAAATATTTCTTTCTCTTCACCAAACTTCTTGAAAGAGTCTTTACTCGATGATTTTCCTTTGCAGCCCATTGGAATTTTGCTACTGCCCTCATCACTCTATTGAAATTTATCACCAGTAATCATCTTATTGACCAATTCAAAGCCTTCTCTTTATTTCTTGTTCTGTTAGCCCTTTCCTAAAGGTTTTGACATTGTTGACCATTCCCTTGTCCATGCAATTTTCTAATAAGTGTTATCATTCCCGTTTTATAGATAAAAACAGTTGAGGCTTCCATGGGTTGAATAACTTGCTCAAGGTTACACAGCTAGTAAATCAAAGAGCCAGGTTTCATAACTCCAGAGATCAAGCTCTTTACCCCAGTAGTCGATCCCATATCCCCAAATTCAAATTTCAAAGTTTCTTAACCATCTCTACTACAAAGATATTCACTTCCACTCCTTTTGGACAAGTCATCTCTGTGACTATACATTGTGGACTTGAGGTTCTAAGATTATAAACTAAGATCATGACTGATTAATCACAAGTTTCCCATGTAACCATGCCTCTTTGAATGATGTTGGTACAGTTCTCCCCAGTTCTCTCAAATCTCTTCTCCCTGGTCACATTGCTGCATTTCTCTGTCAACCCCAGCACCAGACAGATACCATCCAGCTACTCTATTTCTGAATGATTGCCCTCTGTTGAAAAAGGGTATTGTTTCAGGAACATCTTGAGTGCTCTTAAATCTCATATTCCTGTCCATGATCTTATCTTTTTCCCTAAGTCCAACACTCTACTTCTGCCCCTTCATTATCACTCTCAACTGATAATGAAACCTTTTACTCCTTCAATACAGTAGAAGCCACATAATTATGAAGCAAGCATACTTCCCTCCCTTCCTCCAAACTTATTTTTACTCCTCCTCATCTTCTCACATCTTAGCTCAAAACTTGTTGTATGTTAGAATCCCATGAGAAAATTATAAAATTCCCAATACCCAGGTGGAACTCTAGACCAAATAAATCAGTATCTTTTGATCATGAGATTCAGAAATTGATGTTTTTAAAAAGTTCCTCGGTTAATTCCAATGAACAGTCTAATTTGTGAACCATTGCTGTAATTTCAGATATTCCTAAAGTAACTTCCCAATCCTGCTTGATTATAAGGATCTCCTGGGATGTTTATTATATGTTGAGATCCCCAGGTCCCTCTGGCAGAAACACCAATTTAGAAGGTCTGGATTGGGGTCCAGGAATATATTTAACAAGTAGTTTGGGTTTACAGGTTAATTTAGGAAATATTGTTTTTGATTTTTGATGTCTCCTCTCTAATGTTTTTATATTCTATTAGTTTCTCTTCTGAGCTCAAATATCTTTAAGTATTTCTTCTTCTTAAATAATCTTCTCTCTGCTATACTTCTTCCTAAAGTTACTACCATATCTCTCTTTTCATCATCAAAAGTCTTGACAATGGCTCCCATTTAGTCCTCACCCCAGAATAATCTGCCTACTATCCATACTACTCTTCTAACCTAGGATTGCCAACAATTAGGCCAAAGGCTTTTCTGTTCTGTTTGGTTTTTAACTAAATTCATTTCCCTGTAGCATTTGCTATTAACCATCCCCACCTCCATCCCCACCTCAAAAACATTCCTCTTTGATTTTATTATTTGATTTTCTTCCTACTTCTCTGAAAGTCTTTGTCTCTTTTAGTGAGTCAGC
>NW_011888801.1:3934832-3941381 GCF_000151845.1 Pteropus vampyrus
CATGACTGCTATAATGCCCTGATTTCAAATAAAATATTTTCACTACTTCAGGCCACAGGTCATTTTTTCATTTAGTCAACACAATCAGCAAACCCTTAAAGCATACAATATTCCTATTCCCCAAATCAGTAATTATCATCCACAATTGTGATATTGTTAATAGCAGCAGTAACAATAATAATTATAGATAGCTTTTATTGAGTACTGTGTGCCCTCTGGTCTAAATGCATTATATTCATTATTAACTTAATCATCATAAAAATTCTGTAAGTATTCCGTAGGCAAAGTCTTTTCCTGAATTCACCATAAAATATTTCTTTCTCTTCACCAAACTTCTTGAAAGAGTCTTTACTCGATGATTTTCCTTTGCAGCCCATTGGAATTTTGCTACTGCCCTCATCACTCTATTGAAATTTATCACCAGTAATCATCTTATTGACCAATTCAAAGCCTTCTCTTTATTTCTTGTTCTGTTAGCCCTTTCCTAAAGGTTTTGACATTGTTGACCATTCCCTTGTCCATGCAATTTTCTAATAAGTGTTATCATTCCCGTTTTATAGATAAAAACAGTTGAGGCTTCCATGGGTTGAATAACTTGCTCAAGGTTACACAGCTAGTAAATCAAAGAGCCAGGTTTCATAACTCCAGAGATCAAGCTCTTTACCCCAGTAGTCGATCCCATATCCCCAAATTCAAATTTCAAAGTTTCTTAACCATCTCTACTACAAAGATATTCACTTCCACTCCTTTTGGACAAGTCATCTCTGTGACTATACATTGTGGACTTGAGGTTCTAAGATTATAAACTAAGATCATGACTGATTAATCACAAGTTTCCCATGTAACCATGCCTCTTTGAATGATGTTGGTACAGTTCTCCCCAGTTCTCTCAAATCTCTTCTCCCTGGTCACATTGCTGCATTTCTCTGTCAACCCCAGCACCAGACAGATACCATCCAGCTACTCTATTTCTGAATGATTGCCCTCTGTTGAAAAAGGGTATTGTTTCAGGAACATCTTGAGTGCTCTTAAATCTCATATTCCTGTCCATGATCTTATCTTTTTCCCTAAGTCCAACACTCTACTTCTGCCCCTTCATTATCACTCTCAACTGATAATGAAACCTTTTACTCCTTCAATACAGTAGAAGCCACATAATTATGAAGCAAGCATACTTCCCTCCCTTCCTCCAAACTTATTTTTACTCCTCCTCATCTTCTCACATCTTAGCTCAAAACTTGTTGTATGTTAGAATCCCATGAGAAAATTATAAAATTCCCAATACCCAGGTGGAACTCTAGACCAAATAAATCAGTATCTTTTGATCATGAGATTCAGAAATTGATGTTTTTAAAAAGTTCCTCGGTTAATTCCAATGAACAGTCTAATTTGTGAACCATTGCTGTAATTTCAGATATTCCTAAAGTAACTTCCCAATCCTGCTTGATTATAAGGATCTCCTGGGATGTTTATTATATGTTGAGATCCCCAGGTCCCTCTGGCAGAAACACCAATTTAGAAGGTCTGGATTGGGGTCCAGGAATATATTTAACAAGTAGTTTGGGTTTACAGGTTAATTTAGGAAATATTGTTTTTGATTTTTGATGTCTCCTCTCTAATGTTTTTATATTCTATTAGTTTCTCTTCTGAGCTCAAATATCTTTAAGTATTTCTTCTTCTTAAATAATCTTCTCTCTGCTATACTTCTTCCTAAAGTTACTACCATATCTCTCTTTTCATCATCAAAAGTCTTGACAATGGCTCCCATTTAGTCCTCACCCCAGAATAATCTGCCTACTATCCATACTACTCTTCTAACCTAGGATTGCCAACAATTAGGCCAAAGGCTTTTCTGTTCTGTTTGGTTTTTAACTAAATTCATTTCCCTGTAGCATTTGCTATTAACCATCCCCACCTCCATCCCCACCTCAAAAACATTCCTCTTTGATTTTATTATTTGATTTTCTTCCTACTTCTCTGAAAGTCTTTGTCTCTTTTAGTGAGTCAGCTCTCTCAGTCTTCTCTTATGTGTTTTTCATAAGATTCTATTTGTCTCCCTGTTCTCTTAAGACACATTCTTTTCTGGATGTTCCTATCCATCACCATGGCTTCAACCACAGGTACATACTGATTAGTCTCAAAATTATATCTCCAATTCTAAACTCTAAATCATTATATTCAACAGGCCAGCAGTTAGCATGTAGTTTCCAATTCATCATACCCCAAATAAGCTCAGTATCTCTCTGTCTACATCATCTTCTATCTTCTCTATCTCTATTAACATCACCTTGCTTTGAAATGCCCAGCTAGAATTTTTGAAATAATTCCTGGTGTTATTGGAATAATTCTTGGTGTTACTTATATATCTGAGTCTATACAGTCCCATATATTATTAAATCTCCTCACTCTGGCATCAAAGTGAAGAACCATCTCCTGCTTACCTCAGTCCTAAATAATTTGCCGCAACCATATTGCCAGCTCTGCATTCTGACTTACACCAGCTCTCATGAGCTTCTGACCTCAGCCATCCAATACCTCACTATTACCTTTGCATCATCTTCCACACCTGGCTCTTAAAGACTATTTCCATGGTGATATTCCTGGCTATCTTCTTAGACTACACTTCTCTCTTGGCTGTGCTGCTTTAGTTAGACCCATGCAAATTCTTCTCAAGGTTCTACAGTCCCCCAAGACCAACTTTCTTGGAACAGATGTCAAGGTTACACTTCAGCCACATTTGCTCTACCCCAAAGAGCAAGTGCTTGATAGATTCTATTTATAAAACATTTCTCACATCTTTGTCCTTCTCTCTATTCCCTGTGCAACTCTAATCCGAGATTTTATTCTTTTTGCCTGGAACTGTTATAATAGTGTCTGCCTAGTTTTTTCTTGTCTCCATACAGCCATCTGATTGCATTATTACCCTGCTTAAAGTCATTAATTGCTCTTTATTACCTATAGATGAATAAATCTAAATTTCTTAGCTTGCCATACACATCCCTTCATCTGATCCTCGTGCATTTTTCTAGTCTTTTCTGAAACCACTTTGTCCCCCAAAGTCTTTTAGATTTATGTCCTGTTCTTTGTCCCCTCATTTGACCTGTCTTCTCTGTTTTCTGATCTCTCTCTCTCTCTCTCTCTTCCTCTTCCTCCTCCTCCTCCTCTTCCTCTTCTCTTCCTCTCTCTCTCTTAACTCTGGCCACACTGAATCTGTAATGCCCTTACCCATTTTAACTACAGCATCTATTGTATTATATTCATGCATGCGAATAGCTGTCGTCTCCATTACATTACAAGTTCTCCAAAGCAAGGATCATCTGTTCCATCTTTTTCTCTAACAGCTAGTTCTGTGCCTGACAAATAGAAAGCACTCTTTGAATATTAGTTGGTCAAATGGAATTACTACAAACTTTTTGGTCAGTGGTCTACAAACTGTAGCCAACAGGCCAAATCCGGTCCTTAGCCTGTCATTGTAAACAAAGTTTTTCTTGGAACACAACCACTTCTGATTTTTTACATATTATCTATGACTCTTTTTATGCTACAATAGTAGAGTTCAATAGTTGCAACAGAGAGGACAAGGTCCATAAAGCGTAAAATATTTCCCATCTGGCCCTTAAACTTGATGACCCTTGCTTTTAGCCATGAAGAATATTAGTAAATGTTAAATGTAGATATCTATATCTATATATATATATATATTTAAAAGTAGACTTTTCATCCTTGATATTATTGTTCCAATTTGTTTTCATTTGTTCACGCTAGATCCCATGCCTTTAATTGCATCAATAATAGAACGTTCCAGTAAATGAGAAAAAAATAAATTTCTGTCCAAGAATCTCTCAAACTGCTCATTTCTTCCCTTGGTAGTTCTATTTTGCCATGGGGCACTTCTCTCTTTTTACTGAACCATTGGATGGTTTGGAAAAAGGTGCTGTGGAATCATGGGCTTAGAAAATTTAAAATAAGGTGAAATATTTCACCAGGGAAATATATTAAAAACTCTGTGTATTTATGACTTTTCCAAGCTCAGATTCATAAATCTAAAATAATCAACCAGCACCACTGTGAAGAGTAGGCTTCCCAGCTGATGAGGAAAGAGGTATATTCAGTGAATGCCTGGTATCCTTACACGTTGATTTGGCAGGCTGTTAATGGGATTACCCACTCTTCATTTGGAGAAGGCTTGGCCCAGAATATATACCTGGATTGTACCTGAATACCAAAGGAGAGCTTCCTACATCATAAACATCCCTGAGCCCTTGCATAGATGTTAAAACCTTGGGTGCCTTTGTTGTGGTCCTTAATTCTGTTAATCGCCCTAGGTAAAGATTAGCTGCTCTTGTCAATTTAATTCAGCTTCAAACAAAGCAACAAGGTCACTATTTTTCCCCCTTCTCTCTCTTTCTCTCTCTCTCCCCGCCTCTCTCTTTGCCGGCAAACAGGATTGAGTTGTCATGTAGCTCTAATAGGCAGCGCGGGGAATCGTTAGTCTACCTCAACGCCCTGACTGATGGGCACTTCACTTCAATCATCTGCCTGAGCAGTAGTGGCCCGGTACTATTGACACTGTGTCAGCTGCGAGAGAAGATGCCTTAATCGGCCTCGACACCCTCTGCATTGATTTGACAAGTTGCTGTAATGACCTTCTTGTTTTTCTGAAGGATTACTGTTTACTCGGGAGGTGCTGCTGACTAAATGTACTGCATCGTCATGGAAACGCTGATGGTGGAGACTGCTTCTCCACCAGGCCTGGTGGAGAGCGACAATGATAGGAGACTCTGAATATTTCAATGAACTGGTCTTTCCCAGTAGCACTAATTCCGGTCCATTAATTATACCTAACTCTGAAGAGCCAACGAGAATTAGGGACCAGCCCTATTCAGGTTCCCTAAAAAAGACAGTTTGCTACCAAACACATTATTTTTTAAAATTTATGCTTGAGTTTTCCTGATAGTGAGAAAGCTCTTTTCATGGTGACACCCTTCTGAGTGCACCTGGAAATTATTACCATTTACATATTATTGAAAGAGTCTGCCTCTTCTTGCACAGACACACCCTTGCAATAGAAGGAATAAAAATGGAAGGAAAGAGAACAAGACTTTGAGTACCTACAATGTATTTGGAAATGTGTTAGCACTGTTACATTTATGAATAAGAATAAGAATTGCTCTATAAATGTTAGCTATTATCCTGTTTCATTGACTCTAAGACAAACGATTCGCCCATCCTAACATTTCTGAAATCAGGTACATCTTATAAATTAATCCTAGTGTACATTTGTTGCCAGCTAAGTGACAGTTACGACATAGTTGGAATAGAATGTTTCATTGACATCTTCTAGTAAGGACAAAAAAACAACAGCATCAGAATGTCTTAAATTCAGTATTGCAGATTTTTATAATGAATGCTTTATACAGATTATTTCTTTGAATCCTTAAAAAATCTTGTACAATTACATATTGCATTTAGCTGCAAGTAGCAGAGACCTGACTACAGAGGTCTAAACACAAAAGGATTTATTTTTTCTCAAATAGCAAGAAATCTAGAAGGAAGAGTTTGCTGGCATTGCTTCAGCAACTCAGGGATGTCAGAGCCAAAGTCTCAGCAATTCTTTGTCTTTTCCTCATAGACCCAAGATAGCTGCTGAATCTGAAGACATCACATCCTAATTGCAGATAAAAAGGATAAAGGCAACAGAATATTATACTCAGATACATCGGCCTTCTTTAAAAGAAGTCCTCTATGTCACTCTTGATAGTTTTCACTTATATCTCATTGACCACCCCTATCTGCAAAGAACGCTGGATCATTTTTAAATTGTGGCATATCACTACCCCTACCAAAACTGGGATTATTACTTAGGAGGAATAGTGGAATGGATATTGTGTAGGCAACTCTGACTTACACTATGAGCAAGGTATTTCTTACTATATGCCCATTGTACAGATCATAAAATCAAAACTTAATTATTCTTATTCCCAGGCTACAGATAAAAGATAAGCCAAGTGAACAGAGATTAGGTAATTTGCTTTATTGTCACAAATCTACCTTTCCCTAGATCAAAGCACCGTGTACTACACCACAAGTTGTTCTAAGGAAGGCATATATTCAATGACAGATAATTTGGGGATGGAAAGAGGACCTGGGCTAGGAGAAATGATTGAGAGTATATTTTTCTTCTTCTTCCAGGGATCCTCCAGTGGCCATGAACATAACCCATCTTCATGGGTGTCTGTGATTTATTTGGTTTATTAAACATACACAGAATGTCTGGCTGCTTGAATGGAGACCATCTGCCCATATTTTACTGCCTATTTTAAGGCTTATTGACCATGCAATTGTTTTATCTCATAGGCTCTTGTTGACTACTGATTTCCCTGGGAAAGTCCTAGCAACTTCAACTGTAATTTAGAGCAGTGGTTCCCAACCTTTTTGGCACCAGGGAATGGTGCTCCTATGAAAATCTAATGCCTGATAATCTGAGATGGAACTGAGGCAGTGATGCTAGTGCAGCTGCAAATACAGATGAAGCTTCACTTGCTTGCC
>NW_011888801.1:3942356-3956325 GCF_000151845.1 Pteropus vampyrus
GCACACATGCACATACACAAATATATACTGTATTATCTCATAGATGTATGTGTACATGTGTATATATAGTTATTTTCCAGATCTATTTAAGTGTTCTTATGATTGAATTAGAAGTGGTTGAATACAAATTTGAATTTTCTCAAAGGTCCTTTTTATCATTTTCTAAAGCTACCAATAGGAAAAAAATAAGTATCCATCAAAATCACAATAAGGTCAAAGAATTTTTTTGCTATAGTCTGGCGGATAACCAAAAATTCACCCATCCGTTCTCTCAGAAAGAGCCTCAGAAACACAAAAGCTGATGCAGTGTCCACAGTTCTTAAAGCTCCTTTTTCAGACAGCTTCCTTTAATGAGTTTAAAAAGTCAATAATAACTATATATATTGGAGCAAAATCAATTTTGTCATCTCTTTAACTTTTTCAGTATTAACATTATATATTTATAAATATTTTCATGCAAGAACACATACATGTTTTGTGTACCATGTTAGATGTGCTTTCTATATAGGTTGTCAGGAAACAAAATACAGGCATATAGGAAATACTCAATTAGATCATATGTGACTCAGTTAAATAAATACTAAGATCACAGCCTTTAACAGTGATTCACTGTAAAGTTGCTAAGAGACTTTATGTCGTCTATTATGTCCATTTGTGTTACCACTGAGTCAAATTAAAGAGTGAGGAAAGTTAGATTTGTGGGTCGCTTTAAATTGAAGTATGCTTCAATATGCTACCTGAGTTGATAAAAGAATAGCTGTAGACCATCATATGTTGGTATGGTAACGTTTTAAGCCACGATAGATGGGGCAGTCATCTAAAGCAGGAACTAATGATGGCCAAATCAGCAGTTAATAAGCCGGGGGCCTGACATATATCAGGTTTTGAGAGACAGAGAGAAAACATTAATGGTCCTACTGATCAACATCTGATGAGAGTTAAGTGAAAGAAAGAAAGAAAAAGTTCATTGGGTCTTACTAACCCATACCTAAAAGGAAGAGTCACTTTTTTGTATTAGCAGAGGTTGCAATGTTTGGGAGGATTAGAAATTCTTATCTACACTCTTTCTTATGCTACCTGTCTACCAATGTCATCCCAAGATAACTGCCAGAACCTTAACGTACTCAATGAAACGTATCTCTTGGCAGAAGAAAAACTTCAAACTATAATTTATTTTTCAGAGCTTAAGTGATCTTTTTTTCTGGGTGTTTTGGGGACTTTTCGTTGTCGTTGTTGTTGTTGTTTTTGTTTTTTATTGTGAAAGGTTTTTAGTTTCTATAAATCTGCCCCTCCACCAGAATGCTACCTATTTGCTGGACCCACAGCCAAGCTCACTGACTCAGGTTCAACTCACTCTTTCCAGACCAGAATGCTACCTATTTGCTGGACCCACAGCCAAGCTCACTGACTCAGGTTCAACTCACTCTTTCCCCAGCAGAATCTTAAGCCATGAGCCTGGTCGAAAGGAGTTTTGCACTTGGAACCCCTGTGCTACCTCATCTATTGGCTTCTCTATCACTCTCTCCCATTCCACTTTGAGTTTACTTCACCATTCTCTTTTTCTTCATGCTGTATCTGTACTTATTCCTAATGACCACCCCGTTAGGTACCCATACTCATTCTACCCCTGGATATGCCTCCTAAAATTTTGTTGTCCATAAGTGATTGGGGCTGTAAGACAAATCTGTGAGTCCTAGGGCAATTATCACATGGACTGAAATGAACTGGTCAATGAGTATCAAATTGAACACTTATGTAGATGATCCTGGACACAGCTGTGAATGCATGTCTGTCACAGTTTAGTGATCATAAAGAGCAGTGACCTCTATGCAGGTGGATGCCAAGACAGACCCCATTACCCCCAGTCCCAGCTTAGGCCATGGATAACAAGTAGATATCCTGATTAATTCTCTCTGACTATATTCATGAGGATTATAATAGTAATGAATTACCTTTCTTGCATACACATTTGCATATTAGTAGGAGTCTTCTGATGATTCCGTAGATTAATAGAAATGCCAAAGGAGTGGAATTTGGACTCCCTCGAACAGATAGTGGGACTATCCAGTTCCTCTCAGAACCATCTGCAGAGGAAGTCACCTATGTGATCACCATCATAAGCTGAGTTTTCTCATGGACAAAGTTTCATTTTACCAACTTGTGCATGTTTATTCTTTTCATGCAGCAGCAGAAACAAAAAGTCAGTCCATCCTGGGAAAAATTCTCCAAGAGAAGATAGAAGAAGGACAGATCGGTGATTGGAAACCTGACTTGCCTTTCACATCAAAAGATGACTTTACTTTTGGGAAACAAATCCTTTGCAGTAGCTCAGTGAGATTTTTAGTGAGTAACTCTCTCCTGGATTGGATGAGAGCTCTGTTAAATTACATGGCCCCTGAGTCACCTCTTCAGCATCACCTCCTTTTCCTCACTAGCTTTATACTTCAAGTTCGGAACATTATCAATATTTGCAGAGTGGCATCTGCCTATTGCCTCCAGGCCTCTAGACAGTCTTTTCTCCTGCCTTTTTCTCTGGAAACCTCTCACTGATATTTTAGGTCTCAGTTCTGTTCGTTCTGTTTACAATACTATCTCTAATCCTGCGGTCCTCAAAGTTTTGTCCCCAGACCACAACATTAACATTGTATGAGATCTCATTAGAAATGCAAATTTTTGTGCTCCTTTTTGCTTACCTCTTCCAGAACGTGGACATGAATAACCAAGCAGTTATCACTCATTGTGAGGTCTGTTAAAGAGACAGCCACAGGCCGCAGATGGCATCACTTGTGCTAAAGCCCATGATACCAAACTTAGATTTAATACCTGACCTAATCACTATTTCAAAGTTTCCCAGAAACATAATCATAATCAACCAGTCTGAAATTTTCTGGTCAGCACCAAGGAGGTAATCTCTCGCATGGGCCCTCTCTATTTTCCTTCACTCCCATAGAAAAAGAGTCAATCTGTACGATAAGAACCCTTGCCCTTCCCTTCACTTCCCCCCAAAAAGATGTCCTAGTCTTAAAATAATACTTTTTTCTTTCCTTTTTTTAATAGCTCCCTTGCCTCACCCTTCTTCCTATAAAAACTTTCCATCTTGTACAACCCCTCAAGGTGTCCTTCTAGTCATTAGATGGGATGCTGCTCAATTAATGAATCCTTTAATAAAGCGGATTAGATCTTCAGATTTCTTCCACTGAATTTTGTTCAGATAAATTGTTTGTCTTATAGAGGAGCGTTCCTCAAACTTTTTGGCACCAGGGACCAGTGGTCTTATGAAAATCTAATGCCTAATGATCTGAGATGGAGTCGAGGCCATGAGGACAGCCTTGGGGAGCAGCTGCAAATATAGATGAAGCTTTGCTTGCTGCCAGCTGCTCACCTCCTGCTGTGTGGCCCAGTTCCTAACGGGCCATGGACCAGTACCAGTCTGCAGCCTCGGAGTTGGGAACCCCTGCTACAGAGCTGAGAATGTGCCTGTTCTTGCTTATGTGTTTTGTGCTCAGGTGGTGGTACTGGGGGAAGTTACAAGCCTAACTGACCGATGTATAGTAGGTGCTCTATATCTATCTATTGAATGAATGAATGAGTGAATGAATGATTTAAAGTAAATGAGAGGCAGAATAATAAGGGGGTCAAATGTCCAGGCTCTGCGGCCAGACTGCCCAGGATCAAATCCTGGCTCCTACATTCCTAGTTGTATGGTCCTAGACTGTTACTCAGTCTCTGTGCTTCCTGGCAAAATAGGCATCGTAATGATACCAATTTTGTAGGTTTAATGTGTGGATTTGATAGATTAATACTGGTAAAGTACTTTGAACAATGCATGGCATCTAGTAAGCACCCACTGTTAGGAGTATAAAAAAGAGATTATAATTTCGACCTATTCATGTTGCCAGGAGGATTTCTTGGATTTCCCCAAAGGAAACTTGGAGTTAGAATCTGAAAAAAATAGTATGTGTGCATATATATATATACATATATGCTATTTTTTCTTTCTTGGCACTTTTCAACACAGTTTCTGGAGAAGAACTTCTTTTGCTGATCTTGTTTTCAACCCAATTAACGGTATTTATAAATTTGAAGCAGAGTCGGTGAGAGTAGGAATTTGTTGAATGGTCTTTCTCACTCGTCATTTCTCACTTCTCTTTTTGCTCACTTTCCTTCTTTTTTCTCTCTCTTTCCAGTTACTTCCTGTGTCTCTCTTTCCTCTCTTTTCATTCTACCTCCTCTCTCTGTCCATCATTCTCTCCACACCCATGCTAGACTTCCTCCTTGCCCTCCCTGTCTCTCCCAGATGCTTCTGAAGCTATCACAACTGGTTTCTGCCACAGAGTCTGAGTTAGCCAAGATTTAGAAATGACTCTTAACTGCCACTGTTTTTAGCCCAAATGAAAATGCTGGGAAAGTGTTGGGGGGAAAAAATTAATGTAAATAAAGCCCTCAATGTTGTTTTGTTCATTAAACCTGAGGGCTTTCAGTTGTGCTTTCAGCTGAGGGCAGCTTGTTATAAAGCTGTTCACAAAGCGAAGGCCAGGGGGGCCACCTGGGGGCTGTCTTTGGCGTTCCTGATATCCCAGCCCACTGGCAGAGTGCCAGTCTCATGGGCATGCAGAGCGGACAGACTGTAGTTAGCTGTGCTGCTACCATGCACCAGATGCCTCAACTGCACATGCAGCATGGAGGGGGCCTTACTGAAAAGAGCTAGTGATCTCCCTGTGCCTAGGTGCTGGGTCAGCCCTTCACAGGTACTGAAGGGATGATGCTGATGTTTCGTGGGAGGTTGGACAAGATGACTTCAGAGATTTTTTTCAAAGTGGAAATTCTGTGATTGTGTTAATTCTTGATTCCAAACTCTTGTTGGAGGGAACTATAATTCTACTGTACTCTATCTAGGTCACCTCACCTGACCCCTCTAACCACAGAGGACTTTCTTAATGGTCAGCATCGTCTCTGACCTCTGGCAGACAAAACCATGCTTCCTCTGAGTTCTACTTTAACCCTGTACTCTTTCTCAAGTATTAATAATAAGCCAAATACCTCCCTCTGAAGTGGCCAAGAAAATGGGGGCACTGCCCACCAAGGCCAGATGATGGTGGCTTACTGGCTCAGATGAGGGTGTGGCTTGACTTAAGAGGGAAGTTATGGTGACAGTGGACCATGCTCTTCCTGCCTCCTCTCTCAGCAGAAAAGCCCTCTGCTCTTCCTAGGAGTGAATCCTCCTCCCTCCTTAAAAGCCAAATCAAATTTATGCCCCCTCCCCACAACCTCCCAGCCAAACAGGTGACTCCTGCCAGGACAGGAAAAGAAAAAGGGCACTGTCTGCTTTTACCTCTGGCTCCTTTTCATTTCATGGAGCTCACACGTTCCCTCTTCATGTCACTGAAAATGTTATTTATCGATTTTGCTGACGGTGACAGTAAATAGAGTCAATGCTGTTTACATCGCTGATGAGAAGGCAGGCTCCACAACTCATCAGGCCCAATCTGATTCCACGTCAGTCCTTTTCCCCTTTTTTTCTTCTGTATCTTATTATGGAAATAGGAATTAATAAACATGGACAGAAAAAAAAAATGAGTTCAGCTGTTCTTAGCGTTTTTGTGGAAAGGCAAGCAGCCTCAGTGGTTCCTTAAGAAAAGTTGAAGAATGGGTCAGCCCGTTTGCAATGTGCAGGCATGCCCTCGTCAAGGTCCATTAGCTGTGCCCTAATAACAACAAACTATGGTGTCATCACGCATTCTGACTTGAGCTGAGATTTGGGGATTACAGTAGAGATAGAAAGCCCTCTAACCATTCTTCCAGATCTCAGTGTACATCTGCGGGTCACGGGTGGCCTGAACCATAAGATAAAATGGTACATTTTCATGGAATGCCTATTTTATTTCATTATTTAAGGAGCAACAGTATATTAAAATAAACACATATATTTTAACATGGAGTTGATGCACATGGACATGAATTTTAATGGGAAACTTCAAAGAAATTTCACTCTTGTAATGAGCCTCTTGGAGCTTGCTTCAGACCTTCAGTGACAGGCAATCACTTTACTCTGGCTTTGGAGCCCTGTCAAATAAAATACTTTCAGAAATGAGCCAACCTATTTTTCTTACTCTTCTGAAAGCATTGTCCTTAAATAGGAACATAGCTTTGTGGAGTTCAACCCACAAAAGCAGAAAGCAAGTCTACATTGAGACACAGCATATTGAGTGGGACCATGTTGGATGTAGGATGGGAAACCCAAGATGATTTTCCAGGCCATCTCTTTGTTGCAGGATCAAGCACACAGCTCCCTTTTACCCAAACCTCACTCTCCTCCTCTATTAAGTGGGGATGATGGTATCTGCCTGCTTGAGTCCTTGTGTGCATTAACTGAAACAAAGAGAACTTTGCTTGTCGACATTCTTGTAAATGAGACTTTCTGCAGTATTCAAGCGCAGAATCAGCACTGATTTCTGAGGGCAGAGGTCATGTGAAAAGACTGCACATTATAAATTGTCTCACTGCATAAAACACGATTTGTATTGTTATCGAGTACCTGCTAGTTGAATTAAGGACGGACACTGTGGAATGCTAAGTGTGCTAAATATAACTCTGATCAATGAACTCCATGTATTACTGAGAAAATTAGACAAATGTCACCAAAGTGGGACAACTAGCAAGTGACAGCAAGAACTTTTAGGTGGGCTGTGTATTCAGACTTTATAATAAAAAAAAAAAACAAGACAATTGCAGCCAACCTGTATGCAGGTCTGTCATATGCCTGGCACTGTCCTCAGGGCTCCAAACCTCCTAAAACATCCAGAATATATCTTTGTTTTATAATTGAAGAACTGAGGTGTAACAAGATGAAGAGTCTTGCCCAAGATCCTACAGTGTTTGCGCCCACATTTGTTTGACTCCAACCCCCTCACTAAGAGGTTTCCCAGTGAACTGTGGCTGTGGAGGGAGGGGGCACGTGAAAGTTTCTGAGAAAGCCTAATTTTCTCTGCTTCTCATCCGCTGAACACTAGAGATCTCAGACCCCTCACTGTGCCGTAGTTTCTTTATTTGCAAAATAGAGAATGACTTAGATGATCTGAACTCTGAGATTCTAGATACACTTGTGAAAAGGGAAACTAGGCAGATTCGACCTTATTCTACAGAAGATTTGGTAGGTTTTTGAAGTCTTTATCCTAAATGGAATGGAGAAGGGCATGGTAGAATCCCAAACTAGGCTTCGTTTAGCTCTCAGGAGATGATGCCTTTTATAAGTTTATGTACATGCATATAAGCATTTATCGTTATTAAAGTTGTAATTTTTATTAACCTGCTTAAATTCTAGGCTGACTATCTTTCCCTATACACAGAGCTTAGAACTCTGAGTGTTGAGACATCTGAAAATCTCAGCTCTTGCTCTTTTCTTTGCCATCTTTAGAAGTTGCTGCTGCTCGTTTCTCAGCTATTTCATAGTTCCTAACTTTGCTTAAAAGCATTTCTAATTCTTTACATTGAAAAGTGGATTGCAAATGAAGTTTAATATGAAATGTTTTGTACCAAGAAAACTAATGCCCCGTTTTCCCCCCCTAATGAGTGCCAAAATCATCACAGACTCAAAGCTCATGAATAATGTATATCATCCAATTAAGTGCAAATGCTGTTCAATTCTTGCAACTGGTATATGATGCCAGTTCTGGCCTTAGAATGGGCACCAAGGCTGGGGATGATGGGAGAAGGGGTTGGGGAGGATGAGTGGTTGTGTGCATGTGTATCTGACAGCTAAGCCCCCGCAACATGTAGCATGCTAATTATGTCCTGGGAGTTAAACTTCCCATGCTCGAGTCCACAGAGAGATGTTTTTCCAACCATAAATAGAATTCATCTTAAATTTCTGAATCCCCAATTTTCAATAGCCTGGAGCTTCTGCCTGGTCATGCTGTCCTCTGCCTGTAAAACCACCAACACTAATTGGCCAGCAGACTCCTCTCGCCAATCTGGACTGCTTCAGAAAGTCAGCCTCTGGAGGCCTCCTCACCAAGGAAGCTATAACTGTGATCCTGTGGGTAGCTCATTTTATCCTTTTGGTTCCTGATCAAGAAGTCTTTCTTAACCAAGAGATCCTGGCAGGCTTTTTGAGACTGCTGAAATTCGTATGTTCTTGATTTTCAATGGCCAAAAACACAGACACAAGAAGGCATGATAGCAAGTCACTGCTTTCATGCACCCAGGAAAGGTGGTCATTTCACACAGCTGAGCTTCAGAAACAGAAGATGGTAAATTACTATTGCTATGGCCCAGGTGGGTGTATAGATTAGAAGTGGTGTTATCCGTAAATAAGCCTCATGCAAATGTTTTTTAAGTACCCTCTTTGCTTTCAGTGTCTAGATATCCTCACTTACAGCTTCATGACTGGACATGACAAATCTTCAGGACTTGGGCTGGCCTGAGTCTGATTAATGTTGTTCATAAAAATATACATCCATCAGGGTTTCCATTTGTAGCATTTAGTTGTGCCAAATAACAGAGCCAGCCAGTGGTTTCTTAGAATTACACTGTCTAATAATGAATGCTGTAGACGGAATTTTTTTCAGCCTGAAATCTGTTCTTATAACTCAGGGCTGATGAGTGCTGCCCTACATTTCTCGATGGATCCAATTTAACACTAGACGAAGCAGTGACTCAGACTAACTTAAATATCTCAAGACGAGTTTCACCTTTTCCTCTGAGGCCGTATCAGTTCAATTGCATAAGTGCAAATTTATTGAAAGTGGTTTGGTGCTTAGCTTTTCTCTATTGGCAGTAATGGAGTTTAAATTTATAGCAGGCTGATGAATTTCAGATAAGAGAACCATTACCTTACAACAACATTAAGGAAAAATATATAACTCCGATTGCTGAACCTCGAATGCGTATTGTTTGAAGGAGGGGAGATGGATGAGGTAGGCTGACATTTGCAAATGCAATTCCTTTCCATTCTCATGGAGCTGGCCTAGGAGTTAGAAAGCATGGCATATTCCAGAAAGGGCTTGGGATAGTTATGCATTACAAGTGCGTTATAATAAAATAGCAGGAGCGGGATATAATATAGAGGTGAAGATTTTTCCTTCTCTTTAGTACTATGATTGGAGGTGCCTTCTGGCAATGCACCAAGTCTGTTATAGGGCTTAGGTCACTCATTTGCTACTTGTAATGTGCCTCTCCCATACGTCATTTTCCTTTCACTATATGGTTTTGTCTTTGTGGGACTCTGGCATTGTAGAGAGTAAAATGAAGGATGCCCAGGACAAACGTGCAAGGCTTCAGAGAGGTTGAATGAGGCCTTGGCTTCTCCATTTTCTTGAGGCTCTTGGTATATGGGGAAAAAAAGAAGAAATGCTGAAGCGGGGCTATAAAAATCATGTTATATTTTTAAATTGTTATGCTGAACAAATTAACTCTTTAAGTTATCAAAATGCGATATTATTCTGCTACACCTGAGATAATCTCAGAATTGATAAAAATAGGGGTTATAGACAATATTTACTCATAATGGAACACAAGTTTCTGGTTGTGTGAAGAACTTTATTTTTACCCCCCCCATTCTGTCATGTACTTCAGCAATTGTATGAGTGACTTCATTTGGCTAAATGCGACCTTTTTGTGGGTCTGTATGCCAAATAGCCTTTCTGCTTTCTCATTTCCATCCCATTCCACTATAGGCTATAACTTTCCGAAAAGTTATGTTCTCGGGCAAGTTAATTTTTTCTGGCTTATCTATCAGCCTCATGTGTGTCTGTGGCAGCGGGGGAGGTGGGGTGTGCTCAGCACCGCAATGGTCTAAGGTGAGACCCCGCCCTCCCCCCCACTGAAACAAAAAGGCCTCTAGTGCATTTCTTCTCAATGAGAGGCATTCTCACTGCTTTCAGAGAGAGGAGCAGCTTCACCTAGCCCCCAAGGGAACCATTCTTGGATTAGTTTCTCTGTGGCCCTTTCTCTGTGGTTCTGTCTCCATCCAAGGCCCCTCTTCTGCAATTTGCACCGTGCAGGGTGAACTAGCCACACCTCACCCTGAGGATGAGAAGAAATGGAGGAAGACATGATTTCATTTCTATAAATCCCCCTGATCTTCCTGAGCAAGGAGTGGCTGAGGGATGAAGTCACGCAAATTGCCTCTGTCATTTTAGACACCATGTCTCCGGCTTTTGTCCCAAACGCTGCAGGCAAGGGATGGAAGCCCATTCTAGCTGTACATGTAGGGTCTTTTCTGTGCGGCTTGCCCTCTCTGTCCTAGGACACCAGAGACATCCCAGCACTTAAAATGCAATTAAGAGAAAAACCTCAGTTTTCTATAAATAATACCAGAGGAATTTGTTTAGAATGTGACATTCATTTTGTAGTTATACACACAGCAAATTTGAAAGGAAAGGGGCTGAATTTGGTTGGCTAGTCATTTGTTTTGAAAAGAACTGGTTATTAACTGAACTCAGCAAAGTTTGAATGAAATTAAATAGGCAAACAACTTGATGTTTTGCCAGAAGTTTTCTCAGCCAACAAACAGCTTGTGGTGCGGCCTGATCTTGGAAAGGTTGATACTGTCATTATGCCCTGAAACAAATGACTGTGGTCTCCTTTCTTATAACAGCCCAACAGAAAAGACCCAGACTAATGTGGCCTTTAGTGGAAAATAGCATTTCAAATGAAAATTGCAGAAGTGTCCAATGCTGCACCAAGAATGTCAATTACCATTTTAATCTGAAGACTTTGAGGCTCTATCCATAACCACGGTTGTTTGTTTATTTGTTTGTTTGTTTAATGTAAGGACAATAGCACACAACGAAATAAAAATAAAAGTAACAATAACAATCATATTACATTTTGATTCACAATTTTACAAGTGAGCAAAAAAACCCAGATGTTATTTTACAGGTGAAGAAATCAAAACCAATAGAAATGACTCAAATGGCTTCCCAAGGATATAGATTTCAGCACCATTTCTGTTCAGTGTCTTGGCCTCCAGAAATTGACATCATGGAGCTTCTGAATTAGAAAAGACAGATTACTTCTTTTGGTCTCATTTTAATTCTTCTCAAAACTCATAAAATATCTTTGGAGTGCTTTTTAATTTTTTTTTCTGAAAAGCAGGAAATCGTAAGGTTGATAAATAGTTTAATGTGAACCTGATGGCTTGATTAATTAATCACCAAGCTGAGGAACCACTACAATTCATATGTCAATTCAGACTATTTTCGGGAAATGATTTGAATCAATTGCTAATAAAATTGAGAAATTTAGGAGCCCCTTTCTGACTTTCAAATGACAGGGCTCATATTTAACTCAAGAAATGTGACAGTTAATGACAACATAAAAAGTGCCATGAATTATTTTCCAGATCATGGGAAAATTATAGCATCTCCCCATTGAAATAGCTCTCAGCTCATCAGCATGAAAATAAACAGCCTTAATCACATACTAAGAAATCTTAGATGCTGTTTAAAATCTAGGTTTTTTTCCTGAAATAAACAAAGACCATAATCCTCAAGAATAATTGTAATATTTCATAACCTTTTTTCTTAATACTGAGTGATAGATGAACCTAGTCTAACTGATATTAGAGCTGAAATTCTTTGGAGAAAAAAAATGTGTATTGTCATTCGTAGATCTAATTATTTTAAACTCTTAAAACAGGTAGAGTTTAATTTTTCTTCTCTGTTTTAATTTATAGACTGAGCTTTCCAATTCTGTTTATGTTTAAAAGAGCTTGCTTCATATGTCTTTATGTAACTTTTTATTTCCAGCTAGACTCTTTAATTAATTTAAAGTTACATCTAGATGTAACAAGACAGTTATTATGTGTTAATGAAATATCAATGGAAAGTGCACTAATCAATATTCAATCTAATTAAGGTTGATACAAGACAATATTATTATGTAATTAACTCAAACACAGTATAAGTAATACAGGCATGTTTAAATTTTTATTAATATATTTGTTAAGAATTTTTATATCATGCTGTTTTATGGGCTTACTTGAGAGATATAAAATTAAAATGTTTGTCAAGATGCTACTGGAGCAACTATTAAATGTGGCTCTTAATCATCTTAACAGTCCTTAAGGTTCCCATGCAATTCTAATAGCCTCACTAAGAATGAAAGATGATTTTGCCACAAACAAGAGTCCACATGTAAAATCTTTCTGGAATGGTATTTTAATTTTTTTTAAGTTCCCATGCTACTTGCAAAGATAATGTATAACAGGGCTGGCACATATAAGAAAGTTTAAAATATGTTTAATATTTTTATGAACATTCTTTATAGAATTCTATGTTGCTGGAGAGAAAAATATATTAAACAATAAATATCATTTGATTACTCAACATACATCTTATGGGATTTTAATACCACAGCTTCACAAATTCCTGTAAAATTGCAACTTTGAGAGTTAACTTTGCTGGGACAGTAAAGACCAGAATTGACTGTTATGTTTTTTAGAGACCAGAATTGACTGTTATGTTTTTCAGAGCTCCAAATATACAAAGTTACAATGTGAGAAAACATTTAAATGAGGATCTTGAGGCCAAATCCAGGAACCAGCCACTACACATAGATGTTAACATGGGTGGTATTGTGGAATGTACATTTGAGCTGAGTAAAGTAAAGAATGATTTCGAAGTTACAAAGTTTAAGCTCTCATTTAGGGTTATTGCTCAGAAAGTTCTCAGTGTTTCATGGTTCCCTGAATCCTGCAAGCAAATCTAGGTCTTGAGCCAGAGAACGGTCTACTTAAATTTGCCCATTCTGTGTACGGGTCAATGTATTGAGACTCTGGCCCCTGTAGCTGCTGGACTACCCAAAATGTTGGGAGACTTTTCTTCTCCAAATAAATATAAAGATTGAATTTAATGTAAATGTAATTTGATTACAATGACTCTGATTACTTCCCCCAATCCTGTCATTTTACTGTGAAAAAAATATAGGAGTTACTGGAACAATTTATTGCTCTCCACCATTCTTAGTGTGAATATCTTGCCAAAATGTTGGAATGATATTTCTATGTTTTTTTCTCTGTGATAGGAGGAGGGAAGTATAACTCTTACCTTATGATTCTTCTCTCCTATGAGCAATGATAACAACAGGGTTGAGTCATATATTATATACACAACATATTTTTTTTCCTTTCTCTTGAGAGGGGCTGCAAATGCTGAAGATGACAGTTATGGAAGATGTGAAAGCTGTAAAACTTTTGTGGTATAAAGATGTTTCAAATAGAAGTAAATTTTAAATACTTCTGTATGACTGTTGGAACTGAAGCCATTGATATGTGCATGGCAAGCTAAGAATAGTTGAAAATGATTAACTTTACCTCTTGTTTTTGCTTTGTTTTCTTTGTGTTTGTGTTTTTATCTTTTAACTATAGTTAGAACTATCTTGAGTCCACAATTCTCAGTATGTTATGAATCTTTTATAGCTAGATAGCTTTTAAGCCTAAGCAGTTGTTGAGGCTACTGAAGGAACTATTCACAAAACCCTTCTTCTGTAGGCTCATGTCTGAACCCAGTCTAATAGTCGGGTTCAGCAAGCACCCACCCTGGGTGAAGGTTGCAGGGAGGTGTGGGAAACACAGGGAGGACTTTACCAGTCCAATCACAAACTCTTCCTCCCCCATCCTGTCTCCTCAAAGAAATGAGGAAAAAAGAATACTGGCATTTGCTTATCCTTTTCAAATCAAATCTGACATTTTAAAGTTTCTTTGCCAATAAAGGAACAATTAATCTTTAATCTCAAGGAAAAGGAAACAAAAGAACTCACAAGAAATAGAAACAACTTTTGTCTGGAGCAAAGAACAGAGCTAGACTCTTTAGAAGAGTTTCCTGGTAGAGCCACTTCTGAATGTAATATATTCTAACTAGTTTATTTTACTACCCTCAGCTTTTTCTCCCCAAAGAAAAATGGCTTTATATTTTCTCTGTCATTTCTGAGCTTTTCTTTTGTATCATTAGCTTTCTTGAGGTAAACC
>NW_011888801.1:3956496-3973502 GCF_000151845.1 Pteropus vampyrus
AGAGAGAGAGAGAGAGAGAGAGAGAGAGAGAGAGAGAGAGAGAGAGAGAGTCATGTAATGATAACAATCAAGAAAGAGAATAATTCCATCACCCACACAAGTTCCCTTCTGCCTCTTTATAGTTAATGTCCTCTTATGCCAGCCATAAGCAACCACTGAATTGCTTGCTGTTACTATAGTTTTGCTTTTTCTAGAATTTTATTCCAATACAATCATGCAATATGCAGCATTTTGTTTCAGGCTTCTTTTACTTAGCGTAAAGCTTTTAGGATTCATCATGTCTTTGATTATTTTAGTAGTTTGTACTTTCATATAGCTGAGTAGTATTCCTTGAATGGATATGCCACAATATGTTTATTGTTTCAAAAATCAATATACCTTTGAGTTTTTCCAATTGTTAGCTATTAAAAATAAAGTTGATATGAACATTTGAGTACAAATCTTTTGACAGACACGCTTTCATTTCTCTTGAATAAACACTAAGTGGGAATGCTGTGTTGAATGGTAAATGTATGTTTAACTTTGTTAGAAACTGCCAAGATGTTTTTAAAGTAGATATAAAACTTTGTATTCACACCAGCAATGTATAAGTGGTCTAGCTACTTTATATCCTCATCAACACTTAGGTTGTTGGTCTTTTTATTTTAGACATTCTATTGGATATGCAATAGTTTTTCATCTGGTTTTAATTTCCATTTAAATTTTGTAGAGATGTTTAGCATCTTTTCAGTCCTTATCTAGTTATGCACATTGTCTGGTGAATTATCTGTTCAAATCATTGACCCTTTTTAAAAAGTGTTTTTTCTTAATATTCCATTGTTAGAATTCTTTATTTATTGTGAATATAAGTCCTTTATAAACTATGTTTTGCAAACTTTCTCCCAGACTTGCTTTTTCATTCTCGAACAATGTGTTTCTTAATTTTGAATAAAACCACCTCATTTTTTTTTCTTCTTAGGATTCATGCTTTTTTGTGTACTACCAAGAAAGCTTTGTTTAAATCAAGGTCACAAAGACTTCTCCATAAATTTTTCGATAAATTATATAGGTTTAGCTCTTAATTTTAGTTCTACCATCCATGATAAGCTATTTATTATTTGTAGTATGAATAAGGGTTGAGGTTCACTTTTTTGATATGAGGTCCAGATTTTTAGTACCTTTTTTTGAAAAAAAAAAAAAGGTTCTTTCGCTGAATTATCTTAGTAGATTTGTTGAAAATAAATTAATTATACAAATGTGAGACTGTTTCTAAACTGTCTATTCCATCCCATTAAACTATGTCTATTACACCATTTTAATTACTGTAGCTTAATAGTAAGTCTTGTTCACAGGTTACTCCAATGATCCAATGGTCTTCACTTTCAAAATGGTCTTGACCATTCTGGCCTATGCATTCTTATAAAATTTAGAATCAAATTGTCAATAACTTTTTAAATGCTGCTGGAATTGTGGTTGAGATTAAGATTGCATTGAATCTCTAGATTAATTTTGTAAAACTTGACATTATTCTTCTTTAGTCTCCATATGTATGAACAGTACATAGTTCTCTATATAATTTTGCAGTTTTCAACATACAGCTCTCATACAGATTGTATTATATTTATCTGTAATTATTTCATGTTTATGATATACAAATGGTATTATTTTTAAGTACAATTTCCAGTTGTTGATTGCTAGTGTATAGAAATCCAATCAATTTTGTATATTGACATTGCATCTTGCCATCTTACTAAAATCACTTATTAGTTTGCATAGCTTTTTGTAGATTCTTTGAATTTTCTACTTAGGTGATCATGTTGTCTTCAAATAAGTATAGTCTTTCTTATTCCTTTTAAATGTGTTCACTTTTACTTCTTTTCCTAGCCTTATTGCACTAGTTAAGATCTTCTATACAACTTAAGTAGAGATGGTGAGAATAGATATTCTTGTTCATTTCCTGTCATAGGCGTAAAGCATTCAGTTTTATAGGTGATGTCAGATGTCAGTCTTTCATCAGGTGAGGAATTTTCCTTCCTATAGCTGAGAGAAATTCCAAAAAGACATAAATAATTGGACAAGGCTATTATATTTATGGATCTGAAGACTCAATATTATTTGGATATCAATTCTTTCCAAATGGAACTATAGATTCAATGGAATTCCAAACAAATTTCCAAAAAGCTTTGGTGGTTATTGAAGAGCTGTTTCTAAAATTCCTATGGAAATGCAAAGAATCTATAAATGCTAAAACAACTTTAAAATGTTTGTTTGAAAAGCTAGAGGAATTATACTATATGACTTCAAGATGTATTATAAAACAACAGTAATCAAAAAGTGTGATATAAAGATCAAGGTAGATGAGCAATGAAACAGAATAGAGAAACTAGAAATAATCCCCTGGAGATTTGGTTAATTGACTTTCAACAAAGAAGGAAAGTTATTTGGTGAAGACGAATAATAATTTCAACAAATGATGATGAAAAAAGTTGACATTAACGTGTAAAAAAAGAACTTTAATTCATATTCTGCAATATTTACAAAAATTAACTCAAAAGTAGATTATGGACCTAAATATAACACCTACAACTACAAAACCTTCTAGAAGAAAATGTAGGAGAATAGCTTTCTTCAACACAATACTAAAAGGAGAAATCATAAAAATGATAAATTAAACTTTATTCAAATTAAAGACTTCTGCTCTTTGAATGATATTGTTAAAAGAATAACAGATTGGGAGAAAACATTTGCAAATCACATGTCTATTAAAAGACTTGTATCCAGAATGTACAAAGAACTCCAATTATTTTATTATAAGAAACAAACAATCCAATTTTAAATATTTACAGACTATTATTATAGGGATAAACAGAAATGCCAATGTATATGTAAAAGATGTTTTGGAGGAAGGAATAGAGAAAATTAATGGAAAAAAATATTCCAAAAAATAACTGATAATTTCTAAGAACTAAAGAAAGACATGCATCCTTGAATTGAAAGGGATAACAGAGCAGGACTAAACTACACACCCCGACAACAGCACCAATGCTATATTGACATAATATTATAGATACACATCTGGGCACTAACGGTAAAGAGAAAATCTACTTATTCTCACATCTTTGCCTTAGAGCACTTGAAAGTACAGAGAAAAATACTTGAATTCTAGAATTCTATTCCCACATATACTGTCATTTATGGATGAGTTTGGACACAGTAGGTCTATAATTTATAGACTGTGTCTGAAAATAACTTATTAGAGAATGAACTACATCGGAAAAGACAATTAATTCAGAAAGAAGCAGGGGTATGTGTGAAGATATAGTTAACAAAGAAGTGAAAACCACTTGTTAGGTCCATATAAGTATTTATTATGAAAAGAAAATAAATTTAACAATAATATGAACTGAAATTTCAGGCATTTTCCACATGAACATTGGTGGAGGCGGGAGGGAAAAACTGAAGAAAATGAAAATGTACTATGATTTTTACATTGCTCTGGAGGAAACATAGTTACTAATTAATTCCAGACTTTAAAAAAAAACTATAATTACAGAATTACCTCATATAGGGATTGTTCAGTTAATGACATTTTGTCATAACAGCTCTTGAAAAAGTATACTATTTTGGGGGGCCACAAATTTTTTGGGGGGGAGGATAAGGACTTTTCATCTAAAAACACACTGAGTAAATACACTCTAAGATGTGGTATTTCAAAGTTACATTTCAAGCAAAGACACATTCACCAATTTACTAGACACACTTTCTAGTAAGAGAATATCATATGGAACGAATTTAAATTTCAGGTCATGGTTCAATGAATTAAAACATTTTTATTTGTGAATTCAGGCCACATGAGAAGGATAAAGAGGAGCTTCTTCTTCATCTCTTCAGCCTGCTGAGTATGTGTGCTTTTTCCATATGTTTCAATGTGCTTTTGGATTTAGACTGTATTTTTTTAGATAGATGTTTTTCTATTATTTGATTTTATTTATGAGTTTGAATGCAAGATAAAACGTAAACTCCAAAATGTTGACTAAGAAAAAGGTGCGGAATGACAAATGTACCTTCTAAACAGTGACCCGTTACACCTCTTTCACAAGCTAGCACCCACTCTGAAATTTGCTCTTCATCTATGGTGAGTACAGTAAGCTAGTATTATATTTTGTGTCTTTTGGTTTTTAAATTATTGCTTATATCTTACATAAAATTGTTTAATTGTTTGATTTATATATCTTTCTATTCGTGTATAATGTGTGGGACTCTAGGTTTGAAATGGAGCACATCTAATTTTTCCCATTAAAATTAATAAACATGGGTTTATCCATTTCAGCTCGGACATGTAAAGAGCTTGCAAGTCATCTCTCCTGTCATTACAAGGAACTCTATGCAGAGTGAAAATCACCAACTGTTCTTGAATCCATCAGAGAACTAGGGTCACAAGATAAACCGTCACTCCCCAATCTAGAGACTGGTACATCCAGAGACATATAGCACTAGAGATGTACTTACCTGGAACTAAAGCCATTGGAAGCCATAAATTGAAAAACACTTCCTTTAATTTTGAAAAATTTCTGTAGGCTGAGTGCTAACTAGCTTGATCATGACAAGTTCCTGGGGGCTATTATCAAAGGAGAGCCCCCACACTTTCTTGGGCTTTCCTTCCAAGAATCCCACAGGTTCTCACAGTGAGGATCCAAGAAAAGTCGCCTGTTGCTCTGAAAAGTGGAGGAGAAAAACAGCAAGTGTAACCGGCTCATTTCCTTCTCTGTAGGAAAGGTTGATTTAATCTCCAAGGAGAAATACTTTGCCACAAAGCAATGCTGAAACTTTATCTCACCTGGGGAAAGAGATTTCCTTTCCCCTGCAGTCCTTTCTAGCATTTATATTTTACCTGAGAGTGGGGGGAAGAAAGCTAACAGGGGACAGAACTTCAAGGAAATATATTGGGAACTTGGTACAGGGAAGATGGGAGCAGCTGTATGCCTTGTAGGGAAACAGAAACTCTCTTGAAGGCCGTGCCTTGAGACGGAGGTCCACTAGAAGACAGACCTTTTCACTCCCTCACACCCAACCACCACACCAACAAACCTTCAGTATAACAGAGAATTATAGCTAAGAAAGCTGTAAGCCATAGACTGCCTCTGAGAGGCAGCACAAAGAGAAGACTTAAAGCCAAGAGAGGAAACAAAAACAATGATATCAGAGGAGTTTTGAATCTCTACTACATATAGCTACAGGAAACATTAAAAACAGCCCAACTCATAACCAGATCAGTAACTAGTATTGATATAACATGTTGACATTCAATAAAAAATTAAAAGGCAAACCAAAAGGCAAAGAAAATCATGGCTTGAGAAGACAAAGCAATCATCATAACCGCATTAAGATATGTGAATTAACACATAAGGAATTTAAAATAACTATGGTTAATACGTTAAGGGTTCTAATAAAAAAAAGACGACATGCAAGAGAAAATAGGCAATGTCAGCAGAGTGGTGGAAACTATTTTCAAACTCCAAAGAAAATGTTAGAAATCAAAAACAAAAAAATAAAGAATGCCTTCAGCAGACTCATAAGTAGACTTGACACTGTCAAAGAAAGAATAGTGAACTTCAAGATAGTGCAATAGAATCTTCCCAAACTGAAACACAAACAGAAAAAAAAAAAGAACAGAATATCCAAGAACTATGAGGATGAAATTTATGCATAATTGCAATACCAGGAAGAGAAGAAAGAGAGAATGAGGCAGAAGGAGAAATTTTTGAAGTAGCAATAGCTGAGATGTTACCAAAATTTTTGATAGACACCAAACCACAAGTTTCAGAAGCTCAGAGAACACCAAGCAAGATAAATACAAAACAAACAAACAAGTAAAACTAACAAAACAAAACAAAACAAAACAAAACCCTCACACATAAGCATATCATGTTCAACTGTAGGAAATCAAAAATAAAGAGAAAATCTTTAAAGAAACTAGAAGAGAGAGAAAAGCCTTCCCTATATAGGAACAAGGATGAGAACACAGCAGACTTCTCATCAGAAGTCATGCAGCCAAAAGAGATTGCAATCAAATTTTGCAAGTGATGAAAGAAAATAAAACTGCCAACATAGAATTCTATATCCCGCAAAGTTATTCTTTAAAAGTAAAGGAGAAATAGACTTTCTCAGAAAAACAAAAACTTAGAGAAGTTGTTATAGCAGAACAGTACTAAAAAAGGAAATTAAAAGGTGTTCTTCAAACTGATGAAAAATGATATAGATCAGAAACTAGGATCTACATAAAGAAATAAAGAGTGTCAGAAAAGGAATAAATAAGGTAAAATAAATATTTTATTTTATTATTTTAATTCATCTAAAAGACATCTATTTGTTTGAAGCAATAAAGTAACAACATAGTGAGTAATTTTAGCATATGGATAAGTGAAATATATTACAGAAATTCACAAAGGACAATTGGAAGGATTGGGAATACTCTGTTATAAGGTCCCTGCACTATACACGAAGTGGTACAGTGTTATCTGAAATTTGGTGCTCATCGTTTTTAATATATGTATTGTAAACCCTAAGGCAATCACTAAAAACATTTTATTTATTTTTTTAATTTAATTTTCAATTACAGTTAATATTATTTTATATTAATTTCACGTGTCATAGTGGTTAGACATTTGTATAATTTACTAAGTAATCTCCCTGATAAGATTAGCACCTGCCTGGTATCATACATAGTTATCGTAATATTATTGACTATATTTCCTATGTTGTACTTTACATCCCATGACTATTTTGTACCTATCAATTTGTACTTTTTAATTCCTTCAACTTTTTCATCCAGCCCCCCCACGTCCTGCTTCCATTTGGCAACCAGCAGTTTATTAAAAGGAAGTATAAATGACATTCCAAGAGGAGAAAAAAGATAATCATATAAAATGCCAGTTAAAAACAGAGAAGGCAAAGTAACAGGAGGCAAAAGGAAGTAAAGAACAAATATAAGTTATAAAACAATTACAAAGATGATAGATTTCAATTCAACTATATCAATAATCACTTTAAATGTAAATAGTATATATACAATAGTTATAAGTCAGAGACTGTCAGATTTGTTAAAACTAAAAATATCTGAATAAAGCTTGGACTTTTGTTAGCAATAGTGAATCAATATTGGTTATTTAGTTTTGACAAATACATCATACTAGTATAAGATGACTTTACTCTAGAACATGAATTATTTATTAATATCTATAAAAAATCATGATATATTAACATTAAGCTCCCATATTCAACCACTCAGAAACTTAATAAATGCATCAAAAAATATAATAAATTGTCAAAAATTTAATAAATTGTCAAAAAATATTTGATCTCTTGCTTCTTTTAGAATCCCACTTCTCATTTCCTCATGATCCAATCCTCACGAGCCAGGACTATTCAAGAACACCCCAAAACCATAGCCGTTTGTATTGTGACTGGTTTAACTAAGCCATTGGTTCCCAGATATTTTCCTTCTGTAGACCTTTGTGAAAACTGGAGCAACCAGCTTTGAAAAATGACTCTGGTCCTTCACTATCTCTGTACCTTGCTCAACAAATGGGATGTAGTCCTGGAGCTGAATCTAGAACCTATTTCAAAAATAAGAGAAGAGGGAGAAATTGACTCCAATAAAATGACCCTGAAATTTCTTCATGGCAAACTCTCTAAAGAAGGGAAGAAAAACTCATTCCCAGGAAGATATTTTTATCACAAGAAGAAATTATAGATTACTGGAGTTGGAAAAAGCCATGGACAAGATCCTTAGACAGTATATGGATATCAAGCCCCAGAGAGATTAAATGACTTGCTCAAGGTCATAGTTTGTTATTCTCAAAGAGGAAATAATAATACATCTTTGTAAAATAACAGGCTTCTCACATTTTCGTCTTTTACCTCTTTAACAAATTTAACCTTTCCCATACAGCTATTGAGATAACCTACTGATCATACAAGCTAAATCAACACAAGGGATATATCTCAGAAAATGCTCCCTTTTCATTATTGAAAACCACGAGATGAAAGTCTTTAATAACTCACTGCACAAGAGAACCATTACTGTCAGCATATACTACTCAGCCATATATTATAGCTTTTTACTTCTCCACACAAAATTGCTTTGAAATTTACATTTGCTATAAAGGATTCAAGTCCATCACTATTAATTTTCTTCTACAAATTATGTTTAATTATCACCTCTTTCCACCTAGAAAGAAACCTCTCTTGTACTCCTGTCTCCATATAGCTCTCAAGAAGTTTCCCAGGCATGAATCTTTGATGATGATTTTACATTCCTTACCTGCCCTTTCTCCTCAAGTTCACACAGCCACCTAGAGATATGGAAATGAATGGTGTCACTAACTCCACATTGCCTGCATACATATGATATCTGGTCTCTCTAAGCAGGAAAAAAAAAAAGGTAACATTTTCCAGATTTCACCTGTGGACGATTAGGATAGAAACACTTCCACTTTAAGATTGAAAGTAGCTTCGAAAGTTCATCCATGATTGATTGCTTAACAACTCATATACTGGATCTACTAAAGAAACTTCTTGGAGATTCAGCTATCTTTCTGATGCTTCAAGAATCATCTTTAATCTCTCCTTCAGTTTTGGAGCCCTAGAAGAAATTAATTTAAAAGAAATAGAGAAATCCAAAAATTATGTTTTATTATTTTTTTCATTTAATTTCTGTGCTTTCTTAGTACAGGGTATCATATAAATAACATATCTGGGGAGTCAGAAACATCAGCAGTCAGATCATAACTATCCAAAATTTATGAAACTTCAGGCTAATCACTTATTTCTGAGCCCATGTTCTCTCAAATTTAAACTTAAGCTATTTTAAGTTTAACTAAGTTTAACTAAGTTTAGCATGTATTATGCTTGGCATTCAAGGAATTCAAATGTTAATTGTCTTCCACTTCTAGATTCAATGAAGCAATATTTTTGTCTACAATCTTTTGTCTGCAGTTGATCAAAACTCAACCTCGTTTAAGCAGAAAGGGAATTTACTGACTCATATAACTAGGAAGTCCTGGCATGTTTCTGGCTTTAGACATAGCTAGATTAAGCTTCCCAAATAATGTTGTCATGGCTCTTGAGTCTACCTCTGCTTGGAGTTGTTCTGAACATAAGCACTGACCAAATGCCTGGTAAAATAGCCAGGGTAAGTTAGTGATTTTCAGCCCCTTTCTTAGCAGTCCCTCAGTCAAGAAAAATGTCTCCTACTATCTCTATATAAAGTTCACAGAAGACCCTTATTGGCCTTGTTGTCAATTGTTGTCAATCAAAGAATAAGTATTTAGCTTCCTTTTTCATAACCTGTTTCCACACCACCCCTCCACTGCCCTAGATTGTCTTGTTTAGTGATATGTAGTCTACGTCAAGGATCAGAAAAATACCACCCACAGACCAAATGTGGCCCACTGCCAGTTTTGTAAATAAAGTTTTATTGAAACACAGCCACGTTCATTCTTTAAGGTATTGTCTATGGTTGTTTTCACAGTACAAAATCAGGATTGAGTACAACCGAGTTCATACAGACTAGAAAGCCTAAAATATTTACTAATTGCCTCTTTTCAGAAAATTCACTGACCCCTGATCTATGTTATAATAACAAAGATAATGAGAGAGATAAAAAAGTTTACTTACAATATTTGCTTAAAATAAAATGGAAATATTGGTGAGAATTTTAAAATGAAATTTGCATCTATAATCTATTAATAATAAAAGTATTTTAGAAGTTAGAAAAATATATCTTGCCAAAAATGTGTCCTACCCACAATAATGCTCAGTACATATTTTTAATACATATTTAACAGCACAACCATCCACTAAATTTACTCACGTTCCCAAATTTGGAACCACCTTAATTCATCCTTTTCGCTCACGCTCCACTTCATTCACACCATCAATCTTCTTAGCTCCACCTTTAAAATATATTCTGAATGTATCTGCTTCTCTTCATCTTTCAGCTTCCTACCTAGTGCAAACCAATATTATTTCTTGTCTGGACTCATGCCATAGTTTTCTAACTGGTCTCCCTCCTTCTATTCCTACTCTCCTACACTCCATAATCCCCTTCAGCAGCCAAGAGGGACTTTTTAAAAAACAAATCAGGTAATATTATTTCCTTTCATAAAATCATCAATGGCTTTTCACTGTACATAGACTGAAATCTGACTTCTTGTCCTTGGACTGGCCCCTGCCCATCTCTCAACTTCAACCAGATTCCCTCTAACCCCTTTGCCCTTTTCCAGCAATGAGAGGCTTTTTTTTTTTTTTTAGTTCCTAAAATATACCATGCTCATTCTCACTTTAGGACTTTTCCCATCCCACCCTCTGCCTAGAACTTTTTGTTCCCATACTCCCATAGCTGGCTGATATTGCCTAGTAATTCAAGAATCAATTCAAAGCTCACCTCTTCATTGGATTAAAAGGTCTTTTTCCATAACTGTTAGAAAATATATAATATCATGGTATTAAAAGCGATATTCTATTTTCTAACTGGTTACCACATGCACTATGAAATTTACACTATGTGTCAATATAAAGTAATTGACATCCATAAACTTTTTGTTTATGACGTCGTCCACTTGTTAACAGCCTGACTTCCTAACATGCTCTAGGTGTTGAGTAGAGTGATATGAACACAGTGATGTATGCTAGGTGAATGACTCTTTTAATGAATGTAGCAATACACTATTCATATATTTCTTATTTTATAGTCTTTGACTAATCATTTCATCATTAGCTCCAGCTCATCTACTTACTTCAATTACTAAAGAGATTTTTGAGCTTGCTGTTGAAGTTAACAACCATTAGCTAAAATAGATTTGACATGAATGTGTACTATGAAAATAAGAAACATCTTATTATAACATCTCTATGCTCTGTTTAGATAACTCACTGAAGTTGTATATTTTTATCCGGGAGCTGTTGACCTCAGGTAAGCCAGACAAAAGGCATGATCATCGTCATCATCATCAAAACACCAAACGTCATGCTTTTTCTGGCAGGAGGCATTTGCTTATTTTCTGTTGCAGGACATACGTTTTTAACTGACCCTGATATGACGTTGGTCTGTCAGGATATTAGCTTTATGTAAAAAAAGTGTTTTGCATTACAACCAACCCCTACTGGTTCATAGTTATTCTGAATTTCCATAAATTAAAACTAATATATCAATACAGGTTGAAACTAATATATTAACCCATACCCTTTGGGTACAACTCTTCAGCCAAGTACTAGCCACCTTAATGAGTATCTCAACCCCATATTTGTCCACAAATATATTTTGAGGACTTGTTCAAATGCCATTAAAAAAAAATCCAGGAACAATGTGTACATAATCTTGATTTGTCATGATAAGTTCTCCCTTACTGCAGTAGGTTTACTAAAGTACTTTTGCTTAGGCTACAGTTTATTCTAGTGGTCTTTTGGGAAGTCAGCAGTCAACATCCAACTATATATATCAAACCTCTTATTTTCTGGCACCTTGTTGTACACTGGGAATTTAATGGTGACTAAAAGTGACAGAGTCCATATAATTCTGTGAGGGAGAAATATGTAATCAAATAACCACAAATACATAAATTTAAATTGTGATTGTGTTTTGGAAAGCTGCAAGGTGTTATGGGAACAAATAATCAGATAATGTGACACTTTGAGGGGAGAATAAGGAGGCTGCATTGAGTAAGAAATGTTTGATTTGAGATTTCAAGTATGAATAAGTCTTAACTAGGTGATATGAAAAGAAGGTGGAAAGGCAGGGAAAGAGGAAGAAAAGGAATGGAAGGGAAAAGGGATAAACATAGAAGAAAAGGGAAGAACAGGCAAATGGAGAGAGTGGAAGCTGAAGAAGAGGAGAAGGAGAAAGGGGAAGAAAAGAGGTAAAAAGGGAGAGGAATAAAAAGGAGGCAAAGGAAGAGAGAAGGAAGGAAGGGAGGAGATGTCTGAGAGTTTTCTAGGCATGTGGAAAATCTGCGTGACAACAACTGAAAAAAAAGATCCCCTTATGCTGGAACAGAGAGAAAAGGAGAAGCAATATGAGCTAAGACTAGAGACATTTAGTAGGGGCAAGACGCAGGCATACTGACCGGAAATGTTCAGTTTAACTTTTATCCATAAGTGTATGAGAGTGTCTGTTTTATCATATTATTGTTAACATTAAGTATAATATTTTCATCATTGCTAATTTGATAGATGAAAAATATCCTATTATTTCTATTTTTAATCCTTTGTTTACTGGTGAACTTAAAAAGAAAAGGTAATTTATGTTTTTTATTTCCTCCATTATAACATCTCTTCATAATCTTGGCCTCAATGTATCCATTGAGACTCTTATTTTCTTATTTATTGTATATTAAGTGATATTAGTCTTCAGGATAATTTTTACAAATAGTCCTTCTAGTTTGTTGTTGGCTTTTAATTTTTGTATTGTTTTGTTGGTATACAGAAAGAACTTTATGTTTATGAATTAAATCCATGAATATTTTCATTTGTGATGTTTTCCTTGCTTTTCTGCTTAGAGCGTCTTTCTCACTCCAAAGACTGAAATAATCACCTAAATGGTTTGAAGACTTTTATGCTTTGGATTTCTATATTTAAATATTTGATATTTATTTTGGAGCACAGCATCTGTTAAGTATCTAAATATACTTTTTCTCCCTTAATAATTTTTTAAATTTTTATAGAATCTTTTGTTGACTAATCTTTCCCATCCTCTCTCTATGTTTTTGATAACCTTCTTTATCATATTTTGCTTTTTCAAATCCCAGAGTCTGTTACATAGTCACCTATTTTACTTCATTTGTCTGTTTGTTTATCCCTGGGGCTGAACTGATTTAATTATTGGAGCTTTATGCTAAGTTTTAATGTTTGGTGGCAGCATGTTCCAGATCTCACCTGGTTATTCCTCCAGTTCCACTTTAGAATAACAGCATCCGCTTCTGAAGAAACAAATCTTTCTGAAGTGTTAATCTGGAACGTGTCAGCAGATTCGCATTGTAATATTGGAATACCGCCTCAGACATTTCATATAGCACGTGTGTTATTTAGCCTGCTAATTCAAGCTTCCAGAGCTGTAACTGGAAATGTTAGATTTCAAAGACCTGCATTTGAGGCTGTTTCACCACTTTCTGCATCTATTCGAGGATGTCTTTTAATAAGATGGTGGTTCCTGTGCATCCCATGAAGCTATCATAAGGATAAGAAAATATATGAAAAACTTTTGTGGGCCAAGAAACCAAGACTAGTCCTAGAGTCTGAAGCCAGGCTAGGCTTTCCTGAGTGACCGTGACTGGGCCACCCTTACGCCACTGCCCGCATTTGATCTTCATTGCCTTCCACTCCTTACCTAGCCTCTTCAGCCTAAAATCTCCCAATTTTTAAGATCTTAGTTTAAAATTAATACTGTGAAAGCAAACACGTCAATGCTTAAAGGATACCACAATTAAACCCTGATATAAAGTGAACAGCCTTAAAAACAAACAAGACAAAATAATAGGCCTCTGTAACCCCAAAGAGCTTGGATTTGGGGATATTGAGTTTTCTTCAAGAGCAGGGGGTGAAAATGAGGTTGGTTCCCTGTGTGTTCATCCTATGTGAAGAAAGGAAGAGATAGGTCTGCCATGGGGTTAAGCAAATAGCCAACAGAAAAAAGAAAAGAGGAACAGAAGTGGACTCTTTAAAATTCAATTCCCCCTACTCACTGTGGGGGAGGGGAGAATGAATTTCAATGAGGATGAAACTCCCCACACCTTCTGAGATGAGATCTCATTTCCTTCAGCCAGAGTGCTGCTGTTTGCCCAGGTCCAGCTTGATGGGAAAGGTTGGTCCCAGAGAGGCCTCCTGAAGGCCCAGCCACCCTCCCCTCCTCTGAGTCAGGGCTCCAGGTTGTCACGCACCCCAGCAAACCCCAACAAGTTAATTTGTAATCTTAGGGGGAAAATGATGGTCGCGCTGTGTCTGTCACTGAGCACTCTCCCTGCCAGTTTAAACAGCTGATTAGTTAGCACCACTGGAATCGATCCGCATCAGTTCCACCTGCATGCACCCACCAGGAACCACTTTATTGTAAATCAATCATTCTGAAAACATCTCACAAAGGGGCCAGGCTTTGCTAACAAGCCGTCAATTCCTGCTGCCTGTTGGCAGCGCCCAGCAAATGAGGAGTGCAACTAACATTTATTCAAAAATTATCTCTTCGGGTTCTTTTGAGCCCGGGCAGTGGGTAGAGAAGTAGAAATGGGTTAGAGCTTTCTAATGTAGCACGTCCACAAGCCTGTGGATCTGTGTCCTTGGAAGCAGGGCCAAGGTATAATCAGGCCCTAAAAAAAATGGGCAAAATATTTGAAAAGACATTTCACAAAAGAAGATAATGTGAATGGCCATAAACCTGTGGAAAAGTGCTCAACATCATTAGTCATTTTGGAAATGTAAATTAACAGCTCAGCAAGCTATCTTCACCTCCCCTGGTATGACTAAATTTAAAAAAATAGACAACTCCCAATGTCGGTGATGACGTAGAGCAAACTGAATTTTCAAACGTTGGCTAGAGTGTAAAATAAGATAAATACTTTGGAAAAAAGAGTTACAATTTTTTATAAAACTAAATATATACCTTCCCTATCACCAGCAATTCTGCTTCTACATATTTATCAGAGAGAAATAAAAACATACATCCACAGAAAGACTTGTACACTAATTTTTATAGCAGTTTTATTCACAATAGCCAAAATCTGAAAATAGCCCAAATGTTCATCAACAGGTGAATGGATAAAAAAAAAATATATATATATATGGCATATCCATATATAGAGGATACTGCTCAGCAATGAAAAGGAATGAATTACTGTAATGGACATGGATGAATCTCAAAAACATTATGCTGAGGGAAGAAAACTTACACAAGAGTATCTACTCCATGATTCCACGTGTATGACATTAGAGAGCAAACAAAACTGATCTACTGTAGGGAAAAACAATCATAATAGTGCTTGCCTCTGGGGAGATGATGTTGAGGATTGACTGGAATGGGGCATGAGGGACATTTCTGGGCAATGGGAATGTTCTATTACTTGATAAGGTTTTGAATAACACAGGTGTATGCATTTATCAAAACAGTGAAGAGTCCACTTAAGATTTCTACATTATATTGTGTGTAAGCTTTCCCTCAAAGCTAAACAATGTAAGAAGTGTAAATTTAATTAATATCTGTGCTGAAGTATTTGGGGCAAAGTGTATCCAAGTCTTCAATTTACTTTAAAATGCACTTTAAAAAATAAGATGAATCGATAACTGAATGAAAGGATGGACAGATGGGTAGATGTAGCATAAAGCAAGAATAATAAAACCCAAGTAGGAGTTGGGGGTTGTTCACCATAAAATTCTTTCAACTTTTCTGTATGTCAGAAATTTTTCATAATACAATGTTGGGGGAAAAAAGAGTGGATAGATGAAGGGTCTTCCTTACCTGGTCAGCATTAATAGGGGCTTTGTGCCCTGTCTGAGTGTCCCATGGGTCACTAAATCAATCTTTGCCCTTATCCATTGATTAGATAAAATCATTAAATTTTGACTGTCCATAAGACAAACCTGCCAGATAGTACCAGGAACACAGTCCTCAGTGAAAAGATGTGGAGAGAATATTATAATTGGTTTCCAAGAGCCTCTACAAAACATGTTCAGCTCTTTTTAGCTGCAGATATGGGACAAAGGCATTTTGTCTTGAGATATTTCTGGCTACCTCTGTGGTTTCTATCTGAATCTCAGTATATGGGCAGGAATGCCAGAGAAAACTATGCCCCCTTTCTGGGTAATGGAGAGTTCTATTGTTTGTGTTTGGTTTGAAGGCACAAAGGTAACAACCTGATTTTGCCGAGTGTGGTCCAGACAGCCTCATACAAGCACCACTCAGCTCATTTGCTGACAGATGATTGCATTGTCAGCACTGCATGGTTGAGGGTAATTGTGTCATGATAACTCCCTTGTAAACTCTGCATCAGAAGGCAAAACTCCGGGAGTAGATTGAGCAGTGGGGAGGAGTAGATTTGGACTGCAAGAAAGAGCAGCTGAATGCCTGTGGCCCATTGACTTCAGTGGGGGCTTGTGGAGGCACAGATGGGAGAACCTGCTTAAAGTCACTGGGGAGACAGTTATGGTAATGAAACATCACAAGGTAATGGTTACAAGATAACATGGTTAGAAGGAATCTTGGATTGATGAGGACTTGGCAACGGAGGTGGAGCAGGATTTAAGGAGGCAGTAGTTGTGTTGAAACTACCGATACTGTTGTAGGAGTTAAGCACCCAGCTGCGAAATCTAGCTTTGCCTGGGTTCAAGTCCCAGGTGGGTACTTACTAGCTCTGTGACCATGGGCAAAATACTTCAACTCTCTAGGCCCTTGTTTTATCTTATCGGCAAAATGTTTTAAACATTTGTAGCCCACATATGATTGTTGTGAGGATTGTGAGCAAGGTAAAACCACAGGGTAATGCTGGTCTATGATGGCATTATGTAAATGTTCACTGTGAGTCTAGGCAAACCTCTCTTCCTCTGGGTCTCGGGTGGTCTTGGTTACAGTAATACAGTGTTAGGCTCCAAATATTACTTTCTGCTGCTTGACTACTGTCTGCCTTCCATTCGGGTTGGAGGTTCCTGTTCTGGACACGGACCATAACTTTTCCCAATATAAATACAAGATATGAGCAAGTCTGTTTTAGGCTGAGCAAGTACTTCCTCAGAATTCATTCATAGAATTAAGTCCTGGGGTCCCTGTCCTTCTGGGTGGTTTATCTAACATTTCTAGGCCTTAGCTTTCTTTTCTTAGAATAGAATAACAATGCCAGCTTTTGCAAGGTTATTGTGAGGATATGAACGATATTTGTAAAGAGCCCATCACCATACGTGGCACACATTAGGTGCTCAATAAATGATATATGCTGTTAAATATGTGTGTGTGTGAATGTGTATGTATGTATAATATATGCATATATCTA
>NW_011888801.1:3974720-3976855 GCF_000151845.1 Pteropus vampyrus
TGTTTTATAGCTGAGTAAGAGCTATGTGTGTGAAGATTTCATTCCTAGTTTTATGTTCATACATGTATAGAAAATTTTATTTAAGATTTCTAAAACTCCTATTATGTGCCAGGCACCTGTTTTAAGCGCTTTGCAAATACTGACCCCTCTAATTCTCATAACAATATTATGAACATAGGTATTGGTATCATCCCCATTTTACAGCTGAGGAGACTGAGACATGAAGTTTAGTGATTTGGCCAAGGTCACATAACCAATAAATGGCAGATCTGAGATTAGAACCTAGGCAAAGTGGCTCCTGAATCTATGTTCTTACATAATTAATAGTTTAAGTTAACATAAGGAAGATCTGCAAATATTTCTTCCTTTGAATACATTACTCAAGTTTGAGAAACACTGTTATAGTTCACTTGCTTCCTTGAGCAGAACTTAGAGATGATTTAACCTAGCATTTTTATACAAGAGGAAACCTACGTCCAGAGGGAACAAGGCAAGTATTTTTTGAAATTATTTATTTGTGCTTTATAATGTTATTCCAGTTATTTCATCTGTATCTGATCTCCCTATCCGGATTATGAAGAGACAGGGTTAGTGTCTTTTCTATCCTCCAGGAACCCTAGGACAGCACTGCTCACAAACACCCATAAAATTCACCTTGGCTTAAATAGCTTCAAATGAGATTTAGACCAGTTAGGGATCTAACGGGCTGGGACACATTTCTCTCCTTCCGAGTATCACAGGAGGTTCTTAATATGAGATAACACTGGCCTGCATAGGCCACTGGGTTCACCCTGAATATCCACCTTTATTAAATGCCTCTTCTTTTTCCTCATCCTTCTCCTTTGGCCCGAAGAACTCTACAAAGACTATAAGACTAGTACCAATATTGTCTTCCTGCTGACATTTTCTGTGACCCAGTCAAGTGGACTTGCTGATTTCTCCTCTGTGCCCTCACTCTACTTCATATCTGCCCCTATTGCTACGCTTCTTACCCTGTAGTATTTGTTTTCCTGTCTCAATGACAGGATCCTGGAAGGGAAGGGATTATGCCCATTTCTTTGTGTTGCCCTAGCCTCTCATGTTATGGGCTGAATTGGAAATAAGATCTTTAAAGAGGCGATTAAGTTAAAATGAAGTTATAAGAAGAGGAAGAGATACCAGAAAAGAAGGCACACAGAGCAAAGGCAGCGTGAGGACACAGCCAGAGTGCAGCCATATGCAAGGAAAGGAGACTGACCTTGGAAGAAACCAAATCTGCAACACCTTGTTCTTGGATTTCCAGCCTCCAGAAGTGTGAAAATATATATTTCTGTTGTTTAAACCCACCCCCATCTTTGGTATTTTGTTATGGTAGCCCTAGCAAACTCATATTGCTAGTACAAAGTATTTGCATATTTGTTGGTGCTAAAGATACAAGTAGATACATATTTGTATTTATAATTTTACTTATGTTTATGTCTATATTTTAAAATAAAAGGGATTTGTCCAAGGCCACAGAGCAAATTGATATGAGAGTGTGATTTAACAAAAAAGAGCCATCTAGTCATCTGGATCCCAACCCCACTCTCAACTCCATATTGATTTTATTATATGATTCAATTTACATGACTTCTAATTTTAGTGAGAACCCTTCTAAGAAGTACAATGTGTTAGCTTTGACATCATAAACCACATAAACAAATTCTTACACTTTGGGAGATGCTTGATTCATTTAACTATATTAGGAGCAATTGAAGTAGAAACTAAATCAACAAAAATAAAGTGCATATGTGTGTGTGTGTGCACATGCTCACAAACATGCACAAATGTGTGTGTTTGTGCACCTACACAATCACACAATATGATTAAATTGACCAGAATCCTCGCGGGCTCTTTTTTGGAACCGTGATCTCATTCATACTTTTAACATTTTTCTCCAACAAATTTGTGCTCTTTAAGCAGCGACTTGACAAGAGGTACATAAGGATATGGTAACCCTATAATAATAACAATAACAATAATAATAATAATAATAATAACAACAACAACAACAACAACAATAAAGATAGAAAATCAGCAAAGGCAGACATCTGAGTTCCTGGCTGGAAGCTAGGTCCAGAACAACCAAATGCCTGAGACTGGACTCACAAGTCAAA
>NW_011888801.1:3979115-3988234 GCF_000151845.1 Pteropus vampyrus
GATGTTAATTTCCTAAGGTTGTTCTAACCAGTTACCACAAACTTAAGCAATGTAAATTGATTATCTTAGAGTCCTGGAGGTCAGAAGTCCAAAATAGGTCTCATTGGGCTAAAGATCACAGTGTCTTCAGGGTAGCATTCCTCTGGAGGCTCTGAGGGAGAATCTGTTTCCTCACCTTTCCAGATTCTGCAGGTTGCCTGCATTCTTTGGTTTGTGGCCCCCTTTCCTCCATCTTCAAAGTCAATAATGTCTTATGTCTCTGACCATATTTTGTAATCACATCTTCCCCTGTTTTTCTTCTGCTTCCCTCATTCACTTTTAAAGACCCTTATGATTTCGCTTGACCCACCCAGATAATCCAGGAAAATCTCCCCATTTTAGGATCAGCTGATCAGCAACCTCAATTCCATCTGCAAACTTAATTCCTCTTTGCTATGTAAAATAACATATACTGATTTCTTGGATTGGGGTGTGGAGATGTTCAGGGGTGCTTTATTCTACCTACCCCACTATCTATTAGAGTTAACAAGCATGTCAGAGGACCCCTGGAAGTAGCATGGAGAAGATTCTCACATTAAATTGGAATTGGACTAAGTGACCAGAGGTCAGCTTTCCAGCACAGAAATTATATGCCACTTTAACATTGTACAAGGAACTGATTTTCTCTAACTTTAGCTTCCCCACTGATAAAATGGTGCGGTAATATTTACTACCAACAAGCAAGAGTTTTTAAAACTGCAGTGTTTGATTGCATATACATAAAGTGCTTATTTAACCTTTCTCTGACTATTTTACATTTTCATAGCTTTGAATTTTGCTATTAAAAATAACACTGCAATAAATATCCCTATATAGCTCTGGTTATTTTCCTATCCTTCTGGATAATTTCCAGATTGCAATCATGCTGGTGCAATCCAATGGTGTGAACATTTTTAAGTACCTCGCTACTTCCCAAAAAGGCAGCGTAGGTACAAGTATATATCCTGGAGGGAGCACAAGACAGGGTGAATCAACCTGCTCATGCTTAGTCCTTCTCAGTTCCTGAGGCCTGTCATGAAATGTTTAATGACACACATTTTTATATACATCATGGTCACTAAATGCAAAGGAATCACTTTTTATGGTGCTCAACTAAAGAAATTTCAGAAAAGGAAAGCCCTGTTGGAGTTATTACACAGAAAAATGGTCTAAAATGTCAAAGTTCAATGTGGTTTACAAAGTCCCCTATGATATTCATCATGTGGTCATTTTTATGCCACACAGCTTCCTCATACATACTGACATTAAAGTCTAACCTCTGTATGAAATATGGTTCACTTGTACCAATATATATTTGTGCCAGCAATGTACATTTAATGCATTTATTCAACCAGTATTTATTGGTTGATTTATTGCTTAAGTCAACTATGTGCTATGGTCCATTTTAGGCTCTTGGGATGTATTAGTAAACCAATGATTTCTGTCCTCACGGGGCTTATATTCCAGTAGAATAGATGTGGCTACTATTAAATACTACTGATTGATGAGGCATTTTTAGAACAAAGTTAATTTTGACTAACCCTGATGTTTTCTGTGGCCCAACTTGACTTATAAATAAGAGAACCTAGGTGGATAACGTATTCTTAAATTACATCCTACCAACGTCCATTGTCTCAGCCATCCTTTTAGCTGAGAGTAGTAATTTTAATTGTTTTCATCTGCTCAACATCACTCTTTTAGGGAAATGCTTCTCTCACATCACATGTGGTCTGGTGGGACCGGCAAGCATAAGACTTTCCCTTTGACTACAAGTAGGATGATAATCTAGGTGAACTAATCAGAATCTCTCACCTATGGATTTAAATATTGGCTTAATCAGAAAAGACAGACGGGAATGTAAGATACTTGGTGCCATACTGCATGCAATATGGAAGGCCCTAGAGAGATGAACTCACTGCTATAAACCCTGAAGAGGGCTTAGTTTCTTCTCTTTTAGTGGCCTAGTTATTTTTCTATTGCTTTTAGCCTGTGAGCCCCATTATTCTTCTAATAAATTCCTTCCTTCCTCAGATCATCATTTTGAGCTTGAGCTAGGCAGAACCAGTTTCTGTTGCTTAGAACAGAGAACCCTAACGTATAGACCCTGGATACAAATAGCTGATTATATTGATCATAAGAAATCCAGCAAGGTTTTGGTTAGTATTTCTTTTGATGGACCCAAAATAAAACCATGTAATAACAAAGAGTAGGGAACTTATTCCCCACCTAATGCAAACTTCTTGCTTTTCAGGTAAAGAAATTTAGGACCAAGGTGGAGGAGTGATTTGCTCAAGTTGCCTCAGGGATTTATTGGTAAATTCAGAACAGTTATATACACTTAGGTCACACAAGTATCTAAAACAACCGCTGAATGAATTAAGGAGCAGATCCTACTTCAGTCAAACCTTGACTGAAGTCTTATGAGAGACCCTCCACTCAATGACCTCGCTAAACCATGCCCAGATTCCTGACTCAAAAATCTGTGTGATAAAAATTCTGTATATTTTCAGCCACTAAATTTTGTGGTGTTTTATTATATAATAATAGATTATTAACACAGTCCTTTGTGAAGTGATATTTTTTACCTTCCTGGGAGATTAAAGCTGTCTTATCATGGTTACATAGGAAAGTAAGTTGGGCTATAGATTTGGAACACTCTCAGGCTAATAGCCCTGTACAAAGTGGCAAGGAGTGTTTTATGTCTGTCAGGGCCAACCAGCTGTAAGGTAACTACGGGTTTTAAAATGGGGAATTGGGATATGTAACCTTTCCATTGTCCTCATGCAGGGTTTACTACAACTTTGAAGGAAATTCTACAAGAAAGAAAAGTAAGAATCAAGTGGCACTAGTAGGGAAGAGAATTTTTTTGAGGTATAGTTGGTCTCACCAGTGTGCTTAATTGCACATTTTTATTTAGTTTCAGCCAACTGGCAGTTAAACACCATTTTAATTATGTTAGCACTGGAGAAGAAGAGTATTTAGTTTGAGTTTCTTGTTCCAACTTCCTTTCTTAATTGCCTTTTCATTCAAGCTGAAGACTTATGGTGGCAGCCACAGCCCAGTTGGAAAACAATTCATTGTATCAGTGACTGGGCCTCATAACAGAGCACCTTAATAAGACCAAGTTCTGTACTTCCTGACTCCCCAAGATGGATTATGTTCATAGTCCATTATTTGAACGAGGGTACCTGACTTATGGCAAATCTATCTGAAACAGCATTGTAGAACTGTATTTTATCTTTAAGAAATGTATTTTATAAAAGTAAGATATTTACTTCTGTTGCAGGAAGAAATTTAAGCAGAAAAATTTCTCTCTAATGTTTGTTGAATCATATGAGAATGATGAGGGGGAACAGGGTGATACATCAACCAACTAACTTAAAAAACTCAGTTGTATTTTTATTTCATGAAGAAAGCCTGAGCTAAGGGTGCCCTATGGTATTGCATGAAATACTTTTCTTCTTTTACCAAGTCATGCATATCACCCAGGAATTCACAAGGGTAGCATCTCTGTTCCCTATTACTTAAATTTGCACAAGCATGCTATCAATTCTTTGCTTTTCTTCTTCTTTAGGGCTTGTGAATGGAGTTGAAATTTACAGTCTTTGAAGACGGCAATCTTTGTTTGGAATCATAGGATCACAGACTGTAAGAACCAGAAGGGACCTCTAAGGTTATCTGGTCCAACCCGCTTATTTTATAAGTGAGGTAACCAAGGCCCTTTGGTGAAAGATTCTGTCTGTGACTGATGTTTTTGATGACACTTGGAACCCTGAACCAAAAGGGACCAAGATCAGGTTTCACAAAGAGCAAGGAAATTACGGACACAGGTAAAGAGTTTTAACTTCCTTTAAGTTAGTTTTTTCTTCTATTTGAAGGAAGTTAGAACGTGAATAGAGGGCCAAAGGTGCACAGACTATGGTGGCAGAGCACTGGATTCTCAGCGTGGCTCTCCAACTCTGTGACCTTGGAAAAGTCTCTTCGTCCATCAATTTCTGCATTGGTAAACAAGGAGATATACAATAAGACCAACCAAGTGGGCTATAGTGAAGATGACATGCATAACTGCAAGTAAAGCTCTTAGCACAGGGCCTGACTCTGAGCAAGCGCTCCTAAAATGGTTGGAATCATTATTCTTAGCTCCTGTTAGTATTATACCATCCTGATGCTCCTGATCCTTGCTGACAGCAAATCGTTTGGTGGCCTCAGTTTGGACGTACGTAAATTGAAGGGATGTCAGTATTAAGACTCTTTTCGTCTTGGGTTGTACTCTTCTGCTGACCTCAGTTTGGAATTTATCTCCTCAGCTTTGAATGGCCTCCTCCATCAGCTCCCACCCTGGCTGTCTATGTGCCTCTGAACCAGAAGTGATGTGAGAGTCAAGTTCACAGTTGACCTTTCTCTGTTTTTCCCTTGGACCTAATAAAATGTCTTCAACTAATAGATGCCCATATTAAATAAACACTTTGCTATTGAAGTGTTATGTTTTCTAGAGAAAAAAACAAGCTTGATAGATTCATACAGAAATAGAAGATCCTAGCTAAATAGATAGCAGCAGAGAATAATACACTATAAAGCTCCCCAGAGATCTCATGATTAGTGCCAGTAGTTCAGGAAGTACTGGGCTATCAGGGTACATGAGGCTATTGGAAAGCTGGTAGGAGGAATATGAAATAATTGGACCAAAACATCAATTTAAAAGAGATTGAATAGGAAGAGCGGTGTTAATGCAAGAGGGAGTCTACAGTGGGAGGTTAGGCTACATCTAGTGGTAGAAAGGGATTCACACATATTTACTACTTATGCCCATGGCAAAAGAAGAAATGATGCCTTAGTTAATTTTTCTAAAGTATTTGAATTGTAGCTTTAAGCATGAAGCTCTAGTTACCAAACATAGTGTGCTCTAGGGAGTAGCCCTGGAGTTTTTTCTCATTTTTTTTTTTTTTTTTTTGCCTTCTACAGAGTTTCCATGACAGGCAAAGGCTTTGGAGACGACAAAGTGCAGTGGTTTGTTCACTCAAATGGACTGTCCCCTGTTGTCAAGGCTTAAATTTTAAATCATTCTGGCTGCTCGGTGTGGAATCCGACAAAGAATCTTTGTCAGGGAAAGGTCAGATGCAGTTAGTAACACAGAGTGACAACTGTACTTCAAAAAACAATTGCCCTCTCTCATACCTGCAACCTTCACAGGAGTCTTTGCTGACAATCTCTTTATTCCTATATATTGTCAGCAAAATATTTAACAGGATCTTGTTGTCCATCTTGGCTCTCTCAGAAGTGTGGACTGGGACAGTGCAGTGTAACTGGGGAGAATAAAGGATACAAAGAACATTTTAATTTCTGGCTGAGACAATTCAATGACAAGTCAGTGAACATTTAACTTTTTTTTTTCCCTAGCAAGAGTGAGGCAACTCTGAATCACAATCATGAAGTTTTACAGCTAGAAAGAGTTCAGCCCCTGCCCCCCGCACCCCGCAGAAGCCTCAAAGAACCCCAGGATTCTTGGACCCTATGGCCAGTATCGTGCCCATTCTCCATCATTCCATCTGTCAAAGTCTGAGTCAGTAAAGGGAGCTCTTGGTTTCTGGTGACCTCAGGCCAGATCAACCAACAGGCTGCTGTGATTTCTTAACACTTTGTATCCTGGCACTCCTTGGTGTCCTCTGCCACTGTGAGGTTTAATTATTCCTGAATGGATAAATTAATGTATTTCTCTAGACTTGCAGGACTAGGTCAAAATGAGCAAAACTGCAAGGCTATTTTGTTCTATAGATGAAGGAGAAGTGCCAGAGCTAATCCTTCCCAAACAATCCAGGGATAGGAGAAAGGCAGTGATGCCAAATCTCGCAGCCTTCTGTGAGTATGAGTTATGTATCTTGCCCTAGCGAAGCAAGATTTCAAAAACAGAGGGGCAAACTGTTGACAACCTCCATTTTAAATATGTGTGTGTGTGTGGGGGGGGGGTGTGTGTATACAAATGAGCATGCTCATGTTTCCAAAGCCGTCATAACTGTGTATACGGAGAGATGAAGAAGACCAAAAGCAGTGAAAGGAGAAATGACACGTGGACTGTTGGCAGCCAGTACTTAAATCAAATAATCACCATGAATTACCAATTGCTAATCTGGATGCTAGTATAAGTCAAGCCACTCTTCTCAGGTGAGGAGAGGGCTTCTGTATCAATCTGTGTTTTCTCACCGTGCTATACTACCATGACCCCTGAACCAGGTCAGCCCTATCCCGGTTTGATTTTATAGAAAGCTCTTTCTCCAGAATGGTGGTGCCTGTGGAGAGAAGGGATTCTGCTCTGGAGAGCACGTTGAGACCAAAAGAAGCTGTGACATGTGATAAAATGATGAGCTCCCTGGGGAAATCTCTACAGGCTTGGCACTAGCTCTGTGATTAGTCGTGTCCTCATTGGGGGATGCGCAATGCCTTTTCCAGCATCTTGGAAGGAATAATGTATGATTTAGATATTACTCTGCTATTGACATGCTGGCATTTCAGCTTTAACAATTTTTAAAGAAATAAGTAGGAGTTTACAGGGCTGGGTACTTAATAATCCTGGAAGACAGCTGAGAGTGGCTGCATGAATGCATATTACATTTTATCCCAGTCTTCCCTACATCATTAAACATACCTTAAGCACAAAGTGTAGAGATTTGCACCCTATCTACACTCAGAAAATAATTGCTGATGAGGTGGATTTTCAATAGATGGGATTTGAAATTTCAAGTCAAACCCAGCTCCCCTACCGTGATTTTTTTCTGACGATTGGAACTTTTTTATTGCTCTTTTGTGTTACATAGAGACGATCTGTTTCATAGCAATTCAGTGTCAGGGACCATAATTTGACCTGAGTTTTCTTTAGATCTATATAATAAAAATTCTTGCCAAAAATAATTTTATCTCTGTTTTATCCATTTGAGTTTAGACACAGCCACCACAGACAAATCTGAGTTTTTAAACCACTTTTTGGAGATGTCCTCAGTCATCACCTCTAATAATATGCTCATTCTCTAAATGAGTCTGTATCACTTCAGGTCAATGACAGAATTTTTTTTTAACTTCCAGGGCAGAGGGGTACTGAATGAAAACAAACAAACAAACAAACAAATGCTGAGTTAAGGTAGACTAGAAAAGTTTGCAGCTAGATGCAAAGAAAGATTTTCCTGTTTATAATATTTTGGTACTGTGATAAGATAATTTTTAATTTGACTTCTTAGAAAAATGAACTAGTTCGTGTTTATAAAGTTTAGATTCTTACTTTTTATACATTAATGATTACTTGTTTGCTTTTTAAATCATAAACACTGAGACAAAAGAAAAGAAAAGAAAAGAAAGAAAAGAAAGAAAAGAAACCTTACAAGAAAACCTACATAAGATAGAAAATGTAGTAAACCAGCAGTATGATCATTGCTCTCTACACTGTACACATGGCATAGCTGATTTTGTGGGATTCAGTCTGAAGTGTTGTAAGTTAATGTTTCAGAGAAAGAAAGGAAAGTTCTAAGATTCCTAGGAGGTACCTGCTCATGGGACAGAAGTGTTTAGGAATAGCATGGGTGTGGAAAGAAATGAGATGCTCAAAGGCAATGCCCATGTACATATGATTTGCCTTCCTAGGAGAAAGAAACAGAACAAGCTTGAGTTGATGATATTATTAAGGCTGGGACCCTGAACAAGGGAAGAGAAGATGAAAAGGTCAAAAAATATTGTGTGCACACGCACTATCAGATCTGAATTGCGATCCTCCCAAATTTGTATGTTGAAGTACAGATCCCCGGTACCTCAGAATGTGATTGTATTTGGAAATTGTGCCTTTAAAGAAGTAATTATGATTAAATGAGTTCATACGATGGGCTCTAATATACTATGATTGGTGTCCTTATAAGAAGAGAGAACTAGAACACAGACACACACAGAGGAAAGACTATATGAAAATACAGGGAGAAGATGACCACTTGAAAGTCAAAGACAAAGGCCTCAGAAGAAAAAAAAACTCTGCTAACATCTTGAGCTTGGATCTCTAGCTTCCAGACCTGTGTGAAAATAAATTTCTGTTGTTTCAGCTACTCAGTCTGTAGCATTTATTAGGGCAGCCTTAGCAAACTAATACACACACAATTTTTAAAAATTTTAAACAAAAGTGGATCAAAGTATAAAACTTTGCAATTTTTTTTGCTTTTCATATTTTTATTATTATAAAAATTTCAAACATTCAGTAAAGAAAGATAATTCTATGTACCTACTGTTAAGATTTAACAAATCTTAACATTTTGTTGTTTTTGCTTTAAATATTTCTTAAGGAACAAAAACATTTCAGACACAATTGAAACGCCTTTGGTATCTCACCCAAATCCTAGTCTTCTTCCCAACCTAGAGATTACATGGTCAGGAAGTTTTACATAACTGTCTCATGTATATTTTTGAAATTTTAATACATATATTTGGATCCATAAAATCCATACTATTGTTTTATATGTTTTAAAATTTTATGTTAATGGCATCCTACTGTATAGAAAATTCCATAACTTGTCTTTGAACTAAGCACCCACTTTTACAGTTTATCCATATTGACACATTTGTCTGTAGTTGATTCATTTCATCTGCTCTATAACATGCCATTACAAGGATATACCAAGTTTATTCTTATTTACTTACTGATGGACTTTTGGGACATCTTTAGTTTATTGTTATTAACAAATAATGCTTCAATGATTATTTTTGAACATGTCTCCACGTGTGTATATGGAAGAGTTTATCTGGTGAGTATACTTAGTAGGATTATCAAAATACTTTTCAAAGTCATTAAACTAATTTGGCTCCCACTAGCAGTGTACATGAGTTATTTATTTCTTCTCGCCAACACTTCATTTTATCAAACTTCTAGATCTGGTGATTGTAAAATATCTCAGTTTTAAAATTTGCATCCTCCTGATTATTCATAAGGATGCATATCTTTTTTACAGGTATTGGATACCTTGTTTTTTCCTCTTTAAATTGCCTATTGTTACCACAGTAAGGTTGAGTAGCTTTTTCTTATTGATGTGTAGGAGTCCTGTGTATAGTCTGAATTCTAAAATTTTGTCAGTTATATA
>NW_011888801.1:3989634-3992929 GCF_000151845.1 Pteropus vampyrus
AAGTATATATTCATACTACTGTATTTAATATAAATACTTCATAACATATGAAATATTTAATATTTAATACAATAGTGACATGCAATTATAATATTATATAAAAGATTATTGTATCTATAAGGTTTATAGATAAAAACTGGTCTATAATTTTATTTTCTTGACCTATTCATGTCTGATTATATTATCCAAGTTCCACTAACCTTGGAGAGTGAATAGGAAAATTTTTCTTTTATTATCTGAAAAAAATTATAAGATATATGTTTCATGAAAAATAGCAAATTTCCTATAAAACTATTTTGTTGTTGTTGAGGGAAGGAAGAGTTCTAAAAATTGATTCACTTTCTGGTTATTGATTTATCCAGATTTTCAAGTTTTCTTGAGGTAATTATAGTAATCTGTAATTTTCTAGGCTGTTGTCTATTTTGTCGACATTTTTCAGATTTATTGTTATAATTATTCATCACATTTTTCAATGATTTTTTATTTCTAGAGTATTTAAACTTCAGCCTTTTTTTTTTTTTCAAGTAGACCAAGAATGCCCAAACTCCATTATTTATAATGTGTATATACCACACTTTGGCCTCTCCTCAGTCCAATCAGAAATCAGCATAAAGAAACATAAGTGAAAATATCTTATATTTAGAATTATCCAGCTGGACTCAGTTTAGATGATCCCATTTTTGTTGGCAACGTCCAAAGCATCATAATCGGGAGCAAACCAAACATATGCCTTCTTCTCTCCATCAGGCCTGATCAGGGTGTTGACTTTGGCCACGTCAGTGTCATAGAGCTTCTTCACAGCCTGTTTGACCTGGTGCTTGTTGGCCTGGTCATTCACAATGAACAAGTGTGTTGGTGTCTTCTATCTTCTTCATGGCTGACTCTGCAGTCAAGGGAAACTTGATGAAGGCATAGTGTTCAAGCTTGTTTGGGAGTGGGACACTCTTCCGAGGATATTTGGGTTGCATTTGGAGCTGCAGTGTCGTGGGCCATCGGAAGGTGGGTGACTTGCGTATCTTTTTTCTTTTTTTATTCAGCACTGCTTTCTTTGCCTTCAAAGCCTTAGCTTTGGCTTTGGCTTTGGGAGAGGCAGGGGCCTCCTTTTTCACATTTGGTGCCATCTTTGTGAAAAGGCAACTTCAGTCTTTTTTTACTGATATTATCTATTTTTCTCTTCCTGATTTTTGTAACCTAAGATTTGTCTTTTTTATGGATCTCTTTAAAAAAAAAAATTTTTCAGGTTATTGTGCTTACTGTCACTTCATTGTTCTTTATTTTATTTACTGCTTCTAACTTTATTTTGTTCATTTCACTTACTTTGATCTTTGATGTACACTCATAATTTGTTTTGTCTTTTCTTACATAGTTGCAGTATTACCTCTTATTTTCAGTATCTTTTTATTTTAAAATATCTTTATATGTGGACATAAATTTACCTCTGGTTAATACTTTTGCTGCATCTCACAAGCTTTTACATGCAATATTTTTACTGGGATTCTAAATGTGTCATAAATTTCTTTGTGCTTTCTTCTATAATTGAAGTATCAAAGACAAGAATACTCTTTCATATTCATGTTTGGTCTTTACTGTCTTTTATTTTTTATATCTAATTTTATTTTACTGTGGTTGGAGAAGGTACTGTGCATGTCATAGGTAATTTTAAATGTGTTGAGTTTTTCTTTTCGTGTTTCAGAGTTCTAGTAGATCAAACAGAGTTTGAGAGGAGAAAGGTAGATGAATATGTTAATAGATAGTTAAAACATGATCATTTGCTCCCATGTTCAGGTGATAGATATAAAAATAATTTAGAATTGCATTTCCATGCCTAAACTGTTTAAAAATGCTTAACTATAATTTTTAAATAATCTGTAAATTCGGTGAGGAAAGAAGAATGAACAGAAGGCAGGGAACAATGTAAACAAGATGTACAGGAAAAAAATAGTGAAAAAAGATGGCAAACATAAGGGCAAATACCTTAAGAGTCAAGACATATACAGACTAAATGTAGTTATTTAAAAAAGTGACCATCTGACTGCATGAAATAAAAAAAAAAACAATTATAGGCTAACATCATAAAAAATGATGCAGGAAAGTTAAATACAAAAATTTGGACAAAAGATAAATCAGGAGAATATCACCAAAAGGAAACAAAATCAATATCAACAACATGTAATTTAACATAAAAATATGATTAGAAATACAAAGACTACAGATAGAAGCAGCAATTAATTAAGACTATATAAAACTCATGAACTCATATGTACACAACTATAACACAAGCAATCTTAATGGAATATTTCATACAATTTCCTCAAAAAATGTAGCAAGTCATGAACATTTTCTTATGTCAGTTAGATCTTCAATTTCATTTTTATGTCTTTATACTCTTTCTTGACTACATGAGCAATGAAGTTTAATGACTTCTTTTTGTTGGATAGTCTTGCAATAGACATACTTCTTATACTACTTTGTTTTATATTCCTATAGATTCGAATTTCCATCTTGTATCATTTTCTTTCAGTCTGAAGAACACACTTTTAACATTGTTACAGTACAGGTCTGCTGTTGACAGATTCCTTCAGATTTTGTTTGTCTAACAATTTTAACCTCATTTTTGAAGGATATTTTTACTAGATATATATTTCTTGATTTCAGCACTTTAAAGCTAACATTCTATCATTCTCTGGTCTTTAATTTTTCTAAGACATCAATGTTAATTCATGTTATTATTTCTCTGCGTGTAAACATGTAAAGGTGCTTTTCTCTTTATGCTTTCAGCTCTCCCTTGAAATTTTATTCGGCAATTTTACTATGTTGAGCTTAGAGGTATGTGCGTGTGTGTGTGTGTGTGTGTGTGTGTGTGTGTGTGTGTGTGTGTTTATCTTGTTTGAGGTTTTCTGAGTTTTTTGAATATTGGAAAAAACTCCTATTATATATACTTTCAGCTATATGATATTGTCCCACAGGTCACTGATATACTATTCACTTTACCTGAACTCCTTTTTCTTCATTTTTGTTTGGATAATTCCTATTTATATATTTGCTTTGATTCTTTCTTCTGTGATCTCCAGTTTGCTGTTAAGCACACCCATTTCTTTCCATTTTAGTATTTTTTTTTTCAGATCTAGAATTTCCATTTGTTTTATTCTCTATAGTTTTCAGTTCTCCGAATATATTTCCTAACCATTTAAGAAGACTATATTTTCCTTTACTTTCTTGAACATATGTTCTGTTAGTTCTTTGAAAATATTTGTAATAGCTTCTTCAAAGTTTCTGTCCACTAAATTTAACATCT
>NW_011888801.1:3993244-3997778 GCF_000151845.1 Pteropus vampyrus
AAAAAAGGATTCCTTTCCCTTCCAGGGCAGGAAGAGTGGAGTTTAAAGCAATGATTTCTCTTAGGTGTTTCTTTGTCTCCTCTGACTGTAATCCTGTCATTAGAAGTGTACATCTTCCTCCAGGTCTATCTCCAGTCTTAGTCTGTTGGAGAACTCCTCTTCCCAGACCTCTCTCTGTTAGGATCTTATCACCTCTGTAGATGGTACTCAATGGTAGAATTCTTTTTTTTTTTTTTCAATTCAAATATTTAGGGAACTTTATTTTCTTTACTCTTATTTTAAAGCCAGCATTACTATAAACTCGTTAATTTTTGTAACCAAGCTAAATTTAAAAGAATCTTGTTATCTTAAATAAAAGAACAAAGTTGATAAGTATATGAAATGAGCATTTTATTATTCCTCAGATATTTGGAAATGAGTATATTTAAGGGTTTTGTTTTTGTTTTTAAAATATGAACATTCCCTTCATTCCACACCCAAATCAAACATGCTTTTAACTCTGTGATGTACCTTTAATCTTTCTTTGTAACTCCTTATTCATATCCAATATCGATCTCTCTTACCTATCCTCTTCATTTCAAACTTTCTTTCATCAGCGGTGGAATTCTTAAATGGCCCCAGACCTCACTCTCTCTCTCATATATGGCTTAATTTTAGCCCATGAGAAACACTCAGCGTCATGCTTTGGTGGGTGCAGGGTTATTTTTAAATGCACACCTTTACTTTCCCTTGGCCTTTCTGCTCAGGCCAGCAGCCACAGCCCTCATCTCTGAGATTCTTCAGACATTGTCTAACAGTGGTCAAACTCCAGTGGACATTTATCAGTTCCACAAATGGTTCCCTATAAAATATTAAGTGAGGGAATAGGTACTTCCTCTCTTTGCCTATTGAGGAGGACTCATAGTCCATCTTTCATCAAAGAAATCCTCCTTTTATAATGCACTCTTCACAATTTTATGCCTTTCAAGTGGTTAAGGGGTTTCAAGAGTCATAAAAATAGCTGTTATTTGCTTCGAAAATTTGTAATTTGGTGTGTTACTTCACTATAAAATTTTATATTTTGGTATTGTGGTGGGCTGAATAATGTCCCTGTAAATATGTCCATACCCTACTCCCCAGAATTTTTTAATATGTTCCTTTACATAATAAAAGGGATTTGCCAATGTAATTACATAAGGATCTTTAGATAGAGAGACTATCCTAGATTATCTGGGAGGGCCCAATATACTGGAGTCCTTATAATAGAAAGGCAAGAGGGTCAGAGTCAGTAGCAGGAGATGTGATGACAAAAGCCAGAGGTATGAGTGATATGAAGAAAGGGCCATGAACCAAAGAATGCAGGCAGCCTTTAGAAACTGAAAAAGGCAAGGAAACGAATTCTCCCTTGAGCCCCCTAGAAGAAATCTGCCCGCCACAGCTTGAATTTAATGAGTCTCATTAAGGACTTCTGATCTCCAGAACTGTAAGATAATAAATTTGCATTGTGTTAAGCCACAGAGTTTGTGGCAATTTGTTACTGTAGCAATAAGAATCTAATACAGGTCATTTGTTGCCTCAGAAAAAATTTCAAATTTTGTATCTTGTTACCCAGGCACAAGATGCCCTTAGAAAATTGGGTTATTGAAGTAGTTAAATAAATATTTCACATTGCTTCTCACTACACAACAGACTTAAAGTACTTAGAAGACTTCTAAATTCTAAGTTCTACTCTCCCACGATGGTGTTGATACATGCTACATAAAAACTGACCATCACCTTAGTGTTATACAGGGTAGCAAATACCAATTCTTCCATTTGTATTGTCCAAGTGACTTTGGGGAAGTTATCTATTTTTATTTATCTATAAAAAGGGATAATGTTACCTGTGTTTCCAGATTTGTCTAAGGATTAAATGAAATTATTTAAAATTTGGAAACCTTATTGTCAGTATCTGCTATGCAGCAACTGATTTAAAAAAGTATAGCCACTAAATAATTGAGTTAAATAATTGATGATAAAATTGGTGACATTTTGATTCAAGGTGAAGTCAATTTGGAAGTGTTTGTTGAGCATTTATTCAGTACTCGAGACAATCTTAGATGCCATGGTAGGTTTTAAAATATTTCCCCTTGAAGTAAAGCAACCTTAGACCTTCTATGGATAAATACTGAGCCAGTCAGTGCCAGCCAGTTAGGCAAGATGTCTCCTTGATTCCAGAATATAGTGTCTTGGTGGAGGGTTGTTAGCTTTGAAATGTCAGTTTTCTTTTCTGATGAAGCATAAGTTCTTGCAACATATAAAATATATTTAGTAGTGCCAGTGATGAATAAATGCTAAAAGATGCATTTGAAAGGTTAATATTGGCATCCTGTAAGACTTAACTTCATGTGCTGCACAAGTATTGATCAACTGTGGTGATGGGCAGGAAAGTTTCAGCGTGGATAATTTACAGGAGAGCCAAAGTGAGTGCTCAGAAGACTCAGGTGTTTGGAGAAGGTCAGTTTTTCTCTAAACACACATTTTGAAATTTCCAATCCAGCCCATGGGCTGATTAGTCTGTCTCATGCAACAAAGACAACAACTCTCTATATCCAAGAAAAAACATTTGCTGACCATATATGGTTGGTTGATTATGACTCTTCCATTTGCTCAGATACAGGAGTCAACAGGAAGCTCCCAAGTGCCTAAATAATGCTTTTGAAAGAAAGCATGTGTTTGCCTTGTTCAACCAGTTACTAAGAAAAGTTTTTTGGTGATAGCTTGAGTTTTAATAATTCCTTTCAGGCTATGAGAATCAACGAGATTACTGTTAAAAGAAGATTCTCTAGTAAAGAGTAATGTTTATTTCACTGGAAAATCAATGAATGGCCAATAATTATCTTGGATAAAGGGTAAGATGAATATATTCATCTTGGACTGCCGAATGTCCAAATGGTACTTTTCTTTTCTTTTTCTTTTTTTTTTTTTTCCTAAGTGCTTCATATAAAGAGAACATTGAAGGAACCAGAGGCTAGATCTGGTTGTTTCTTGCATAATTACACAGAGAAAAAGAAAAAAAAAAGTTATTAAATGCATTACAAATGATACAAATAATATTGTATATTATTTAAGTATATGTCACTATACACAAAAGAGAAATTAGATTATTATATTTGTTTCTTTTATTTTTCATTTCAAAATAATTTCAAACTTATAAAAATATGGCAAAAATGGCACAAAGAATTCCTGTATGAACTTTACTCAGATTCTGCAAATGTTAACAATATAATTATCATAATCAAGAAATCAATATCGTTACAATATTATTATCTAAACTGTAGATCTCATTAAAATTTCATCAGTTGGCCCACTAATGTCCATTTTCTGGTCCAGAGTCCAATCCAGTATAGCACATTACATTTCATTATTATGTATCCTTACTAACCATTAATCTGAAACAGTTCCTCAGTCTTTGTCTTTCATGACTTGACACATTTAAAGAGTACTGGCCAGCTATTTTATAAAATATCTCTCAATATAGGTTTGTCTGATATTTCTTTACGATTAAATTGGAGTTATACATTTTTGGTAAGAATATAACAAAAGTGATGCTGTATCCTTCCCAGTGCATAATTCAGAAGTTTTACCTCTTCTTTACCAATTCTTAGTGGCCAGTTTGTCCCGCAACTGATAATGTTAACTTTGATCACTTTGGTAAAGTGATGTTGTCAGTTATCTCCACTTTTCTTTTTCCTTTGCATCTTCTGAGAGGTTACTCTGAGGCTACCTAAAAATCCTGTTTCTCATTCCACTTTTGTTTCCACTTCCAGTTTTAGTATTCATTGATGATACTTAACCTGAAAAACCATTATGTGGTGATTTTCTAATTCTAACATTCTTTTTATGTTTAAAACTTGGAATTCAACTGTAAGAAAGAGCATCTCTTTCTAAAAATCAATTTTTGAATTTATTCCATTAATTATTGACAATAGTATGGACTTGTGAATTCTTATTTTATTCTCTACATTGTTAACAAGTTTCTGACTTATCCTTCCTAAGCTAGCTTCTTGTGCTTAAAATGTGTATTTTGTTATTTTCTCTCATTTTTTATTTAGAAGGTAGCATAATGTAGAAGTTCTTTATATCTAAAAGTGTGGTACAAATAAACTCTTGAGAGTTTGTTTTTTGTGTGTGGTGTGAGGTATGGTTCTAATATGACCTTTTTAAAATTGATTACCCAGTTGTCCCAGCACCATTTATTTAAAGTCCATCTAAGCCCTATTAATTTGAGATATCACCTTTATCATACATTAAATGTCCACATGTTCTTGGGTCTATTTTTTTTATTTTTTTATTCTTGTCCACTGGTCTGTTTATCTATTTATGAGCCTGCCTTGCACTCTCTTAATTATAGAGGCTTTAGTATATTTTAATATCTGGTATGGCTAGTTCTCCCCTCTGCCCCCTAAAGTTTTATTTTTCCTTATTTTCTTGACTATTTTATTATGTCCAATTTTCTATATTAACTTTAGGGTAAACTACTCTAGTTTCAAATAAAATACATATTATTTTAATC
>NW_011888801.1:3998878-4018162 GCF_000151845.1 Pteropus vampyrus
CATAGATAGCTTAGCTGGATAGAAAATTCTTGGTTCACAATTTATTTATGAGTTTTTTGAAACACTGCTTTATTTTTGCCTTGCTTTTTACATTGTGTTTGAGAAATATGATGCTAGTCTAATTATTATTATCATAAATTGTTCTATTTTATGATAATAAAATAGAACAATTTTGCCAGGAGGTCTTGAGATTTTTTCCTTATCCTTGTAGTCTAATAGTTTTACTGGAACGTATTTTGGAGTTGATGTTTCCAGGTTTACTTTCCTATGCACCAATGGAATCTTTTAATACATAGAGTCAGAATATTTTTCTGAAAGATTTTTTTAGATCATAGTTCAAATATTATTTATATCGCTCTGTTTTAGTTTTGTCTCTTCAGATTTCAATTATATACACATTATTCCTTCTTTTCTGTCTTTCCCTTTCCCCACTTTCCTCTGACCTTTTATTTCTTTTTTAATATCACTATTATTTTCTTGGCTAGTTTCCTGAATCTTTTCAATGTCCCTCATTAAATTTTTACTTGCTACCATTATTTTGGATATCTTATAATTTAGTGGTAATTTCTGAACTAAGATTTTTTTCTTCTATTTCTTTCTAAATTCAATTAATTTTTTTTGTTTCTTCCTGTTTTTGTCTATTTTTGTTCTTAGTTATTAAATTTTAGATTCAGTGTATTTTTTTAGATCCCCAATTGCTAATTTAAGGTTATTTAAATAATACGGAGCATTGGTCAGAATTTTTCTGTTTCATAGTTTTTTCTTTGTTGGGAGGTGTGGGCAGTTTCATCATCTGAAAATAAAGAATTCTTGCTTAATATATTTTTTGTACTAACTCCTTACAGATTTTGTGCCATTTTTTCTTATGTTCATTTTCTAGTTTAAGGGTAGATTGCAATATTCTTAGTTCAAAGTCATTCTCTTTTCTTAATGCAGTGAAGCCCAGCTTATTCAGTGGATGTCTATTTATGAAGGAGAGTTGTGTGTGTTTTTTTTTTTTTACTTTATTTCTTTCAGAATCATAAAATTTCCTCTTTTTGCTTCTATTCTCCTTCACTACCCAATTTCCAAAGAGAATTTTGTCTTTCTATTTGCTTTTCTGTCCTCCAGAAGCTATATCTTTCAAAATCTGTCTCTTAATTACACATATTTTAAACTTCTTCCTTCCTGTTAGTGCTCTCAACTACCAGGGAACTTTTTGTTAACATTTTCACACTTAAAGTGGTGTCTCATTTTGTTGGTTTTTCAAGAGCAATTTTAAGCCAGCTGCTAGCTCTGCTCTTCTCTCCTACCTTCAGTGTTTTTACATTGCCCCTGCTGACCTCAAAAGCATGTGGCAGGGGTGTGAAAGACTACTCAGTGGCATTTGATGTTTTCCCTTTTCTAAATTATAATTGCTTTTAAGTTTGAGCCTTCTCTTTTCTGTTTATGCTGAGGGTGTGGTTTCAGGGGAGGAGGAAGACAGAGATAGCAAAGAGAGAAGAATAAGAATATAAGAATAAGAATAAAAGAATAAGAATAGAATAAGAAGGAGAAGAAGGAAGAAGGAGAAAGAAGAGGAGGAGAAGGAAGAAAAGGAGATTAAGGGAAGGAGGAGGAGGACCGAGAAAGGATATGTGTACATATATAGTGATACACCAACCTTGACAGCAGTCGTTGTGTTTGGCCTCTTGGAAACCTTAGGTGTATTTTTAACAATTCGCTTGCCCTAGTTTTTCTGTAGAAGAAAGAAAAATTGTTTTGTCAGAAAAAAGATTTCTTATATTCCAGCCTCAGCTAGCCCTTCGTTGATAGCATTTTGGCTGTTTCTTAATGACTCTTTTTATCATGGGTCTAAAAAAATCATAAAAAAAGTACATCTTCATTATGTGGAGATATTTTCTTAAATTTGAATTCTAAATGGTCTCTTAAAATCACTCCAAAGCATGTGTGTGAATGAATTTGTGTGCATGTATATGTATGTTATATGTACATATATGTTCATATGTATATGTATATAACATTTTGATTCTCCCTACTTCAGCTATCCACCCCCAGTGTCACACTCTTTAACTTGTAAACATCAGTCTTTTACCTTCAGAATATTCTGTTCTTAAGAGACCTTCCCATGTTTCTAGGTCTTACTTTAATAGTTCCTTAGCTCCCATCTGACCTCATCAAAGCTTCAGTCTCCAATTCATGAATCCTACCACTCTCTCAAAATCCTTTTCTCTCAGTCTTGCTATTTTCTCCTCATACAGGTAATAGTCCATCATCTATTACTATAATTCAGTGCTTGCAATCTCAAGCTTACAGGGTCAGACAGAAAACATAAAAGAGACAAACAGGCAAAACAGAACACAGCAAGAACACAGTGGGGAAGTGGTGAACCAAATTGATTGTGCTCCATCTAAAGGCATTCAAATAGGTAATTTTAATACAATGTGTGAGCCAAACAAAATCTGTCTCCAGGCTAAATTTGTCCATTCACCTCTTGCCTTATTTCCATTTATTGCTATCCTCTAAAATCTCAACTTTTGTTGAACTCACTATCTTCTTTCCATGTGTTTGCATCCAAGTTGCTTCACACTGAAGAAGAGAAAAATCATACTATCAGGCTGACCAGCTTCACCTTTAATTCACTATCATATCCTGAGTTGGGCACCCTGCTATGAGCAGCCATTCTTCTGCACTGTTTAGAAAGATTTCTATTCCATTCTCAGAGATGACAGTTTCATAATTCTACTCCTCACGTGTCTTCTTATTAGAATGCTTTTGGCTGTAGTAATAGAGTTCTCAACTAAAATGGTTTCTATTTATAAGAAATCTATCCTCTAAACTCAGTTACTTGTTACCCTATTTCTTTCTTTCGTAACGATCATTATAGTCTACAATCATTTGCTTTTTCTTTACTGTTTCATTTTTTTTTCCTCCACCAGAACATAAACTCTCTGAGGGAAAGAACCACATCTCTTATTCATTAAGTAGCTCCAGGGTCTAGAGCAATGGTTGTCATATATTAGGTACTCAAAAGCACATGCTAAATGAAGGAATTAATCCAGACAAAGGTTCAACATGTTTGAAATGCCAAGAAATCTGGGAAAAAGTGTTGTTGCATGTAAGATCAAGAACAGGGCTTGGCAAACTTTTTTTCTGTAAAGGTCTAGATAATAAGAATTTTCAGCTTTGCAGGCCATACAATCTCTGTCACAATTATTCAGTTCTGCTAGTACAGCATGAAAGCAGCCATAGGTAACACGCAATAAATGGCAGGGTCTTGATGTGGACCATAGTCATAGTTCACAGACCCCTGGTCTAGATGAACAAAGTCATAGTTCACATACCCCTGGTCTAGATGAACAGAGTCTTTGCACAAACCAATATCCTGGGCTCGTACTGCTGCTTGTGGATGCTCAAGAAATTATGTATGCATGTGCGTATTCACATCTCTATTATCCACTGAAAGGCCACATGTCACAGTGGTTGAGAGTATGGACTCTAGAGCCAGATTGCCCCATTCAAGTCCTGGTCTTCCATGTATGTACTTCATGACCATGGACTAGTCTCTGCCCTCTCTGCACTTCTGTTTCCTTGTCCTTAAAATAGGGATAATGACAGTGTCTATGTTGTAGGGGCAAATGAGGATTAAATGAGGTTATCCTTGTCAAACATTTGGCACATAGTAACTGCTAGATATATGTGTTGAATAAATGTGAACTAGGTCCTTGCTAAGCACTTTGCATACATTGTCTTATTTACTTCTCACAGATGCCCAGTGAGGTATTATAAGGTGTAATAAGTGAGGTATTATACTTTAAATATATGGAAGCTGAGACTCAGAAAAACTAGATAAGAGTCCATGGTCACACAGTTAGCAACCATAGTTATCCAGATAAATAGAGTTAGAGATAAAAGGCCAGATAAATAGAGTTAGAGATAAAAAGCTCTGAAAAGAAAGTATCATGCATTTCTCCTACCCAATATCAGTTTAAAATAAAGACAACTGATGTAGATTGGCTTCTGCACTGGATTTAAACACATAACTGCACATACTCTGATATACTTCTCATTAAGAGGAATCCCCACCTCTTAAATCTTGGTCTATTTAAGATTGCTTCAACCAACAGAGTATGGTGAAAGTGACACTATGTGACTTCCAAAGGGCCACCTATCTTTTGCCTTGTTCACTGGAACCCAATCTCTTAGAACTCTGAGGTGCAATATAAAGAGTCCCATTACCCTGAGGCTGCCTTGTTGGGAGGAAGCACAAACCACATGGAGAGACCATGCATAGGTGCTTAAGTCAATAGGCCCACCTGAGCCCAGCCTTGGAGTCATCCCAGCCTAACAGCGAGACCTCTGAGTAAGTCTTCAAATAATTCCAGCCCCCCAGCCATGTAGTAATCTATAGCCATTTAACTCTTTCACGCTGAGGCCCCAGACATCAAGTAGCAGACAAACCATTCCTAGTGTGATCTGTTTGAGTTCTTAAACCATAGAGTCCATGAGCACAATAAAATAGTTGGTGTTTTATGGGCGTAAGTTTTGGGATGTTTTGTTATCACATACATAAACAGAACAGCTTCTTTCCAGATTTTCCGAAACTAGAATTATGGTTGACTTTATCAATGCTTGTCTTCCTTTATTTTTCAGTGGCCTAGCTTTGTCACTACCCTGAAAGTTTTTTGAGTCATCCAGTATTAGAAGGAGCTGACATTTGAGCCCAGAAAGTCTTCCTTGAGAGAAAGGCTGCTGACCCCCTCAGTCTATGAGGTGATCATAAGAAAATCATTTTATTTCTTTAGGTCAGTTTCCTCTTCCAAAAATGGTGAGCAGAGCCTGCTTTGCCAGATAGCCATGAGAAACAAACGATAACTATGGATGCGAGACTGCTTTTAAGAAATTTAGATTCCAAGCCTTTGTCAAGAGACTGGCAGCAGAAGGTCATTTTAATCTTCCTGGAGTTCCAGCCTTGCAAAGAAGCATATTTGCACAAACAAATCAACAGTGTTGATTCCACAATCATCAGAAGAGCAAGCACACTTCTCACCACACACCGGGGGCTCCTAAAGAGTCTGTATGTGTGCACGTATGTGTAATTTAATAGTGGGCCAGCATGGCGATTTTGAAACAACTCAAGTGTCTGACATGAGAGCGAGTGACAGTTCTTGGAACGAGCGCCATGAAATGCAAGTACATTGCAAATCACTCAGTTGCGCTGTCGGGGGAATCATAGTCACCATATATATTTTCTTAAGTGTAGTTTCCCAGCAAACCTTTCATAAAATTCATGACTGACTGACCTCTGCTACATGCTTGCCTCCACAGCTTCCCCTTCCCCCTCAAGTATAACCCAGGCTTGATGTACTTGTGGCAGACACTGTTGATTGGATGCTGAACGGTATCCTAAACCCCTTCTCTCTGCCTCCTTTCATAGAGTTCAGAAGAACAATAGTTGCCATCCCAGCCTCTCATGCAGCTAGGGATAAACAGTGTCCATGAGGAACAGGCAGATTTCTTCTGGGAGAGGTTTTTTATAAAATATTTCTTTCCTGATATGAAGACACATAATGCTGGCACAGCTTTTTTCACTTACTCTTTCTACTGTGTTGAATGCATAATGGATGGAGCTATAGCATCCATCCCTCATTATGACAATGAGAGAAACTTTGAAAGTGATATCTGCTCTGATACCTCTGAACCAACTACCTCTGTCTGTAAGAAAATAGGTCCAAATTTGTGTAAGCCACTGGAATTATTCTTTTTCTTACAGATGCAGAAATTTTTTATATAAAACTTATGCCATGGACAATTAAACCATTGTCCTAAGTGAACAAATAACTTTTACATTCCTGCCCTTTATGAGGACAGTAGAAACAAAAACCTTTGAGTGTAAAGTCACTTAGAAGCCACACATTTCTCTCCTTCTACTGGTCCATGACTTCACAAACTCTCTCTCTGTGTTCTTCCCACAGCTTTGCCACTTTTCTGGCTCAGGCCCAATGTCCTTCTGCCTAGACCACTGAAACAGCTTCCCTGATTTTCTTCTTTTCTCCATTGTGGTACACCCCCATTCTTCACACCGAAGCCATAAGGGTCTTTCTAAAAGAAAACGTCCATCCATATGTGCTCCACTCATGAAACTCTGAACTTCTTTAGTCTGCTGAGAAGACCTTCCGTGATTTGGCTGCTGTGTCCTTCTCCAGCTTCTTTTTCGGCAAATTCTTTTGCACTGACCCCTCTCTGCAACATTCTCAGACCCTCAAACTCTCAGCTGCAACCACACTAAACTTAAAAATCTCTCTCATTATTCTAATCCTTCTGCCTGGGTTCTCCCTCTCACCCCAGATTTTACTGATCTAGGTACATACACACGCACACATGCACACTTCCCCTAGATTTGTTGTTTCTGTTAAGTACTCCCATAGCACTCTACTCCAGTACTTGTAGAAGCAAACGCACAATGCAAGCAAATATCTTTGTGACCAGATGATAAGCCAGGATCAGGGCAATGCCTGAGTATATCTTATTTAATGTTGTAATGCCCATGCCTAGAGAAGTGCCTGGCATATAGGCTTGGAAGGTATATTGAAAGATATTTTGATCACCTCCTATTCACCATATTGGTAGGGGAGAGATCATCCACCCTACATAGTAGGAGATGGACAAACACAAAACACCAGAGACCAGACAGATGAAACAGACAGCAGTTTATCAGCCATAAATACTAACAACTCAAGGGAAGAGGACGCCTCAGGCCATGCAAGACCACACAGCAATGCATGTGGGAATGAACCAACAGGGGCTGTGAGAGTCAGGCTTTGTGGTCACAAGAGCATGAAGAGACCCTTAGGTCATTTGGGAGGCTATGATTGGCTCATTTAAATAATTTTACAATCTGACAAGGGGTTAAAACCCATTAGGTTGAAGACCAGGTAAGGTGCAGCCGACCCAGCTGATAGGGGAACCTGCCAGGGAGGGAGTTTTTTCTGTGGGGACATTTCTGGCAAGAACAGGGAAACCCAGAGCTAGGTCCTTGGGGCTCTGATAGACTCAAAGCTGTCAAGGCAACATTTGAAAATTTAGACCTTACAAAGGAAAGAAGAAGGGAAGAGAAGAAGAGAGGAAAGGAGGAAGAACAGAAAGAAGAAACTTTCCCTTTATATTCTGGCCTTAATAAATTCAGTGGTTACTGTAGTAGACTACTTCAATGCCAGAAGTTAGACAGGGTGACTTTTCAGTTACCATACTGGCACTCATTGATTGGTTGACCCAATCTTCATTTACAACCTTCTTTTCTTTATCTGCTTTCAACTAGGCCTGGTCAAAGTGCTGGCCAATTGGAAATAAGAGGAATTGTGCCATGGGATTTCTGGAGAAGCTTTAGCTTCTTGATTTAGGCAATATCATTTCCTCCTTCTTCCCCTTACTTCGTGCCCACTGGAATGTGAACTTGATGGCTAGAGCTATAGCAGCCATACTGTAATCATTAGAAATAACCAAGAGAATCAAAAAGATCTGCAACATCTCATATACTTTGTCTTTTATTCATCATTTCTCAAGAAGCTTTTGTATATTTGAGTTTTACTTTTTTTCATTTAGGATTTAATCATAAATATTTTTCATAAGTATCAGATTATCCGCATACCATTACATTGACTGAATATACCACAGTATATCTGACCATTTCCTATTGTGGTGATTATGATTTTTTTAATTTTCTGTATTATTCAAATTTGAGAAATTAAGCAATACAGGCAGCTGTGCACTATGATGAGCTGCAATTGTGGATTGGTGTTTGGATGGGCACTAATTTGAACACCCTCTGGGTTTCAGAAGACATGATAAGTGGTTGTAGAGCTTGATGGGTTTATATCTATGCAGTGGTTATAATTTCTAAAGCATAATAGAGATCCAAATCTGCCTATGAGGCCTGAGCCCAAGTCAGCCCAATGGACAGTCCACCTGTATGATAGGAGTCAGGTCTGGGGAGAATTGGGGCTGAACAGAAATGGAAAAAGTGTTACTTTAAGGAGATCCAAGGCATCATAGCTGGTGTGGAGAAATAGAATCATCCTTGAGAAGTGTCAGGTTGCCTACCAGAAATTAAATAAATGAAAGAATATGGATGTAGCAAGAATGGAAACGGGAAAATGAGAAGTGAAAAATCAATAAAGGATAAAGTATGCCGTGTGGTTACAGTTCAAGACTGAAGCCATAGACACTGAGTAGACACTGGTCATCTCGTTATAAGATGCGTGTCTGCAATGGTGAAGGCAGATGCAATAGTTAAAGGACAACTTCAGCTAGGTAACCCTACTCTTCATGTTTCCTGATTATTTCTCTACCCTTTTTTATAGGATAAAAGTACTTATGTATTGAAAAATAAATTAAAAAAAAAAAAAAGAATTGCTTTTACTGAAGTTGGAGCAAGGGGGCTGGCCCTACATTCTCTGTCCTCTTCTACTGCCTCTGGTGGTGGCCCTTGAGAAGATCCAGGGGCTGTCAAGGGAGCATAGACTTATAGACTGTCCTACCTCATTTCTCTGAGCAAAGCAGAAGAGGGATAATTTGCAGTTCTTTTTGACTATTTAATGGGATCTGCTGATCCTCTCTTTGGAGAAAAAAAAATGCTCAAATGCACGCATTCATAAAATTTGATCACAATTTCAGATAGTTAAGAATCCATCTTTAACAGCATAATACTGAGATTCAGGAGCCGTAACTGCCCCTTTCTCATCTCTCTGCTACTTTTCACTGTCTTCTTCAGAATTGTGTTCTTGGATATCAGCATATGACTGAACATTCAGATGTACCACGGGGCTCAGGAAGTGCAGAGGTAAAGTCACTGTGGGACAGTCTCTTCCTCCAATGAGACTAACGTTGCTTATAACCAACAAAAGTTAAAGCTTAAAGATGAAGAAACAGAGTAAACATGACTATCGACGGCCCCCAACTATGTTGATTGCCCCATAATTCGCATGAGAAAACCTGTGTCCCCATCCAGGTGTTGTGAGCCACTGTCCTCACATGACTTCCCTCCACAGAATCCAGGGGATTCCCCACATTACAGACTACACCACACTCTCTTTGAGATAGCCATCATGTACTCATCCTTTCTTCTCCTTTCTAAGCCCCATCCTCCTTTTTCCTATAAGGATTCTATTCATGTCCCCTCAAGCTTTACTCTACCTTTGAGTTTTTACCTACATTGATTTCCATCTGGACTCAGGCCGCAGCTCATAGTTTGCTCATAATCTGGGCTCCTTTGCAATTGTGATTCTCTCTAGGACAAGCTGAAGGTAGAGATTATGGAATAAAAGGCCAAGGAAGAAAGAGAAATAAGTAAATTTAAAAGCCAAGAAATAAACTTGATAAAACAGATAATGAATATTAACTGAGTTCAGGGGAAGACAAAATTAACAAGGGCTGTGTGAGGCAGGGTAGGGGTCAGAGTGATACCTGGATTTAGGCTGGGCCTTGAAGCCACTACATTTTTGGAGCTTATTACACGTTAAGCTTTGTGCTAATTATCTCACTACACAAGCTCTTTTGACCCTCACAATAACAAAAGGAGGCATTATGGTTATGCTCACTTTGTAGACAAGGAAACTGAAGTTCAGAGAAGTTAAGGAACTTACTCAATATCACAGAGTCAAGATTTGAACCCAGATCCATCCTATGCCAAAGCTTTACCAGAGTCCAAAACATATGATTGATAGTGACTAGCACATAGTAACCGCTCTATCGATATTTGTTAATAAACGAATGAAGCAATGATGTGAGAATGAGAAGATTTATATGTCTTATAATGTGAATTATACATCTATGGTGGAGGGGGGAAGCTTAAATAGAGAAGGTGATTGTGCAGCTGCTGAATTACTGATATTTATGGAACGTTTACTATGTGCAAAGGCTTTTAAAACTTTAGGACAATCTTCTTGAAGTCAACAAAAATATACTGAGCACTAGACATTTGGCTGGCCCTGTATTGGGCCTTCAGGACGGCAAATTATCCTCAAGTGTTTACAGCCCAATTGCAGAAGAAAGACCTGTAATGTACTTCACACCATGGATAGGGCTATCTGGGGGTTTAATTTACCTACTCTCTACTCACCCTCTACAACCGTGAACAATCCATCAGAAGTTAGATTTCTTTGGCTCTGGGGATTTTGGAGTGATCGATGGGCTCTGAATATAGTAGGAATCCACCCCCTCCTTTCCCAGTTCTCACAAACTCCTCGTAATAGACTCCCATAGAATGTAAGCAATTTACAGTATAATGAATTTGTTTTATTCTGGTTCAGTCTGGGCACCACAGCCCCTGCCTGCCTTCCTGTTGTTTTATTTACTCCTCAGCCAGTCTCATTTTTTGTAGCCATTCCTGTTAGCTCTCCTTTTCTGTAAGGTCATTCTAAGGACAGGATGTTGCAATGGCCAAGATGAGTTGTGAACAAGTGCAAGCCATGTGTGTGTTGGTGATTCTCTCTCTTCTCTCAGACTCTCTGAAATCTAGCCCATAAAGAAAAATATCACATGCTCAAGATTTAGAGCCCAAATTCCGATTTTGAGGTTAGTGTCATTCAGATGAATGCCCCTGAGCCAGCCACAACAGAGCAGTTACTAGGAGAGATAAGGTGATTCAGTGTCATACCTCAGTGAGCTGTAACTCACAAGGGGTGGGGGTGGGGGGCATTTTTGTAACCACTAAAATGTGTAAGTCTAGCTTCAGCCCTATATATTGCTGTTTACCACAATGGCTGTTTCCTGGAAATCCATCTCTTTCACCATGGGATGCTAGGGACATCGAGAATTAGTCAGTTTGCTATACTGGCCTTGTTAACATTTGTGGCAGGACATTAATACAGGATAATAGTAACCACATTGGTGTTAAACATTTGCAGTGTCAGGGCAATAATTTTGAATCTCAACCTACTACATTTGATTAGTAGGGACTCTGATGGTGACACCGGGGAAGATGGACTCCCCAGCTTTCTTGTCCAAACAGTGCAAACACTCCAGTGCTAAATGCTTCATTTATATGTGAATACAATTAAGATTAGCTTCTAATTATTTCTGGCACATGATCTTTAATGCCAAAGCCTTTAAGTCACAGTGGTCAAAGGGTAATGCATCATAACAGGTTACAACGTCCCCAAGGATTTCTTGATTGACAGAAAAATACGTTTTCCTCCAACTGATTGACACTATGGCAGGTGCAAAGTGATGGCCAAGCTTCTAGCTGTCCATTAGAAGATCTTCAATCAAGAAGGATGTGGCTTCTATAATTACCTTCCACATTTGAGGTTGAGATCAGCTGGATTGTGGAAAGTGTTTTTTAGGGGGGCTACGGTACCTCAGGGATGCTAGTTGAGTCTTCTAGGGCAGGTAACTTGAGAAATTGATTTTCAACACTTCTGGAGTGTCTTTTTTTTTTTTTCCTTGAAGGACATAAATGGAAACCATAGGTTTACAGTGAAGCAAAAGGATGAACACTGTCTAGACATAAGCAATTTGCCAGTGAGAAGAGTTTCTCTTTGCAGAAACCTTGTGCAAAAAGGTGGGGAAATGTGTTTACTTTTAACAATCGGACCATATATTTCAGCCACTCATTAGGAGAGGAAGCTGATGTTGGCTGAAGAACCATAACATACTATAACCAAATGAATACTCTTGGGGAGGACTGCAGAATGGGCAACCCACTGTGTTCTCAAGCTCTGTGTGCCAGGAAGACAAGATTTCCTAGGCCTTCTATGATTTATCTTCCATACTCCTGCTACTTGCTCTACATCATTGCTTTGGTTTGTACAGAAGGTCTTCAAATGCATATTTGTTCACTGGAGTGCTGAAAGTTTCAGAGGCAAGAAAACCATGGATTTGTAGTCTGCTACAAATCCCCTCAGGAACTCCTAGGGACAAAGAACTTGGATTTTTCTGTGTCTGGAACAGATAAGCAAACAGGAGCAAGGAAATGTTATTAGGTAAGGATGATTCTAACATCCCAGAGAGGCAAACCGTTAGGTTTTAATAAATAAATAAATAAAACCCAGGCATACTTGTTCAATGTGTGTGTTTGGGTTAACAGCCCTTAATCTTCAAGTTCTCCACTCAGATAAACCAAACAAAACCTCACAGTCCGCTATGCATGCTGATGCTAGAATCAAAAGAAGAAAACAGGCTTTTTAAGGAGCCCACTTTGTAATGGGAGACCAAGACATAATACATAAGCCAAATAAGGAGTCCATAGTGCAAAAGCACTTGGAACTGCATTCACCAAGTGGTGTGGAAGCACAGAGAAGGAAATGATTAGTTTGATGATCTATAGTGTCAAGAAAGGCTTAACAGAAGAGTTGATATTTAAGCTGAGCTTAAAAAAAAAAAAAATGAGTGTCATTGGAAAACAAATTGGCTTGGGTGGGAATGGGGCATTCCCAGCAGCAGCGTGCCTAAGGAAGCAGCATCCTGTGACCTTCACCCATTGGGAGCTTCCCAGAGAAGCAGAGAGAAGGACAGCAGCAAAGCTTCCATGGCTATGTTCATTTACTTAAGAACTGTTGTTGAGAATCTATGTTCCAAGCACTGGACTGTGCAATAAGTACCATGATTATGTGAATAGAGTACCAACTTTAAGCCTTTTCTTTTTTTTTCTGTTATGAATATGATACTATTATAAGAACTCACCAATATATGTTTATATATGTGTGTATACTATATATTATATAATATATGTTATACAAATACAAGAAAGTGACATAAGAATGTTAAAAGAATTTGTACTTTACAGTAATTTTTGTTGTCATTGCCAAGTAGAAGAGGTCTGCTGAAATGGGAAAAGAAAAGAACTAAGGTCTTTTCAAAGCAATTATATATAATATTGTATTAATAATTTATATTAATATATATGATAAGGTATATGTTTCCAAACTTCTAATTTTTTAGTAATAATAAAGTCCTTATGTCACATCACAATTTTTCACCCCTCAAGTTCATTTTTATAATGCCCCTGTTGAGCACTGATTTGGGTGAAAGGCGGAGGAGAAGGAGAAGAAATTGAGGGTTAGGAGTGGAAATGAAGATTGGCACTAGATATCCAAAGTCTCTAAATACCATTACTAGTAGGGAATGAAGCACCGTTTTAAGTATTTAAACTGGAAGGTTGACATAATCACCTTTAAATATTAGAAATGGAATATTATCAGTAGATAGCCAGAAGAAATCTAAGAAGATGAAGAAATTTGGGGAGATAACACTAGGTCCAGTTCTGGACAAGATGAATGTGAGATGTCTGTGGGGTGTTCAGGAGAATTGTAAAAAGTAGGAAATTTTAAGAGATGAATATATAACAAGTAAGGAACCACTAAGAAAAGACAGTGGAAGAAAAGCCATTGAAATAAAAAACAAATGGTCAGAAAGGTAGGAGAAACTAAGGGAAGGGAACTAATGTTCATCCAGTACCTGTTTTAAATCAGACACTGCTATGAACTTAATCTGTGTGATGACATTGAATCCTCATAGTAAGTCTAAAAATAATCTTATCCCACTTTATACATGTAGTTGAGATGTTTTGAAATACGAACTGACATTCTTCCTGCAATTATTTTGTACCCATCAGTCTTTTCCCATGTGGCACCCATTGACTCATAGATACATAGAATTAATGTTACAAAAGAAAGTAGGAGGAAAAGGCTTTTGATTTTAAAGAGCCTGGGATTTTAATTTTCAAAAATAAATAGCCTTAGGAAATTTGAAAGCCAAGAGAGCTGTGTTTCTGATTCTCAGGTAGAGCCGTGGGAAGAAGGGAGGCGTAGTGTAGAAACGGAACTCTGGTGCATCCAGGGTGACAGGCTACAGGCAGCCTCACAGAGCTTCTCAAGTCTTAGCAAGGTGCAAGTCAGTGGAAGGACTGAAGCTGAGAGTGGCGTGGAAGTGAGGAAGGATCTTAGCCCCTCCAAGTTTCTTATAGCCCGATAAAGCCAGAAAGCAGCAGACTGGCTTCTGTACACCATGAAGGGCATGAACTAGCTCAGATAGAGGTGAGCCTGATAAGGCCTTGGATTAAGGAAGGAGGCATGACTCAGGGCAACCTGCATGGACTGAAAACAAAGGATCAGATGGAAATGTGCATCTTAGCAAATGTCAATGTGGATGGATCCTGGTTAATCTGGGATCAGAAATCCTCAACTCAAACCTTAGAACTATATGAACCCCTGAGAACAAGAAAGAACCTTGGGGAAAGATAAGGGAAGCCCTTGCAATGCCTTGAGATTGAGTATTTGCCTTCTAACTGAATGAGGGCTTTAAACACTGGAGGGAAATAAGGGAAGTTATATTTCTTGTCCTGCTAAATCTATGGTCACAGATTTATATCTGCAATAATTAGTAAAACTTCTCTTAGGAAAGGAGGTTAAGTCGGTTTCCAAAGGCCATGTAGGTAGACAGTAATGGAGCTTGTATATAAGGTTAGGTCTGCCTGGCTCCAGAATTCTTGCTCTTGCCACTATTCTATTTATATTGCACTTTCTCATTTTCTAGAGTCAAGAGAGAAACGGTCAGCTATGTCAGACTTTGGGGGCTGACTAGAAGGAGGTCCCTAACCTTTCCTGTTTTTATTTCCCCATAGTACTGAAGGCAGATGATAGAGTAAATTAACTGAAGACCAGACCCAGGTATCCATCTGTAAACCTCTCATTGTCCCACCTACTTCAATAAGCTAGCAGTAAAGTCACTACTTCTTCCTTTTGCACATGAAGGAAAGAGTTAGAGTTGGGTAAAAATATAAGTTGAGGAGGGGAAAGAACATTAAAACAGTTTGTATTTTACAGTAATTTTTGTCGTTGTTGCCAAGTAGAAGAGGTATGTTAAAGTGGAGAAAGGAAAGAATTAATACTTTTATAGCATTTATATAATGAAAGTTTACTATATCCCAGGAGCTGTATATTAGTTCTACTGAAAGTGATATTAATGATATGGACCAATATTCTTAATATCACCTATGAGCTTGTTAGAATTACACATTCTTGGACTTTACTCCAGATCTATTGAATCAGAATCTCTTGAAATGGTGCCCAGAAATATGTGTTTTAATAAACATATAAGTAGCTATTATGTACATTGAACTTCGTGAAGGGCTACTATAGAAATATGAAAAGTAATTGACCAGAGATGAGGAAATGGATTATGGGTACAGGTGAGGTTGGAAAAAATAAGCTGGGAAAGTAGCCCATCATCACGGTTATCAGATTCTCAAGATGAACTCTCGATGGCCAACTTGGAGATAGAGGGGTGTGTTGGTTTAGGACACATAAAATTCACAGAATACATGAGCTAAAAAATCAAGAAGATGAAACTGAGGAGTCTAAGAGGGTGTGGTTGATTTGTTGAGGAGCATTAACCATTAACCACACAGGTAGGATGGAAATGATCCAAGAATGGAGAGGATCGATAAGGAAATTTATCCCAGGTTAAAGAATTTAGTGACGCCATGATGTCTAAATGTCACTTTCTTGCAGTGAATGACCGAAGAGGTGAAAGGAAATGGTCACAGGAAAGTGTGGTAAGACAAAGTTGCTGAGATAGAATGGAGTAAAAGACAATAGAGGATTTTTCCATCTTGTTCATAATTGATTCTCTGCTTTTTTTGATATCACAAGGAGGTCTGGGCACCAACAATATCAGAATAGATTACTGGGAAAACCAGAAAAATAATCTCCTTTCTATATTCTCTTTATTACCTTTATTCCTTCGTATCTCATCTCCCCTCACCTTCCTGAAATTCTAGTGTTTCCTGAAGGTGAATAAATCTGCATCCAGTTCCAGCTCCCCACCTGTGAATTAAAATGGAGCCTCGGGATCTGCACACACACAAACCTTGCTTCTCCATTAGATATTTCTTTTCTTTTGCCAATCTAGAGAAATCACTTGACTGTGCATTGCGTTAGACCACTGTCACTAACAACAGTAGCGTCATTTTGATGTACTCTGTGAGGCAGTGGGCGCTTTGAAGTTAAAAGATAGAAGAGACATGGATAAATAGTTCTGTGAAGAGACCGCCATTGCACCATTATTGCCAGCAATTATTTCACCGAGTGACACATCTGATAAAGAGTCAGCCACCTTCCTCCAGGAAGTGTCTCAGTAGCTACAGCTAGGGACTTCTGCCTGCACCTTCTTCTTCTTCTTCTTTTTCTTTTTTTTTTTCAAACAGACAGAAGCTCGTTATTTTATTTTATTTTTTTTGCTGGAGCCTTGTTGCTTCCTCCTTTGTGATCTGTCTCCATTTCTGTGAGTTGTTACTCCTACTCAGGCTTTTTGACACTGGTTTTGTGGGAGCTACCATGGGTTAAAGGCTGTTTCATGGAACAGGCTATGCAGGGCCTTTTGATTGGTCCTTTCCAGGTTTCCATTTTGCTCAACTCCTCCTCAGCCTGTCATTATCCTTGACAGTTTTCCTTTTCTTGCTTTGGAAATACAGATGTGACATCTTCGAAGCTGAACAGCTATGTCTAAAGGAGACTTAGCATTTGATGGGCTGTTATTTTGATCATCACATACAACACTATGTGCATGGCATTGTCTAAAGGACAGCTACCAGTATTAACTCACTCAATTTTCATAATCAGGATTGTAAGTAGTATTATTAACATCCCCATTTTTTCAAACAGGGAAACTGAGGAACTGAGGTGCAACGGCAGCCACACAGCTCATGGTCAGCAGAGCAGGAGTCAAACCCAGGCAGTTAGACTACAGAGATTATCCGATTGCCTTTGTAGCTGTTGGAGATGTGTGTTGGGGATGTGTGTAGATGTAGCTTGCCATCAGTATTGTGTGTGTATGTGTGTGGGGGGCTGGGGCGGGGGGGTTGTGCATAGTGATAAGTTACAAGGGATGGAGTTGGGCTTTCTGAGGTTTGCATTGAGATTTGTCCCTCAGTGCTTCTTCTGGAAGATTAGTTGTCTCAGTGGCTAACACCAAGACACCAATTTCTTGGTTAGTGACTTCCAATCACCCTAGACCCACTGTGTTTGGGGGTACTACAGCTGGCACTGGGGCAACTAGCTACTGGTTAGAAAATTTATATGTGGGTGGGACTAGGTATATATACCCACTGATGCTATCCAGTGCCATGATGGACTAATGGCCCGCATGTAAATGAGCTTATGCAACTGAGAGATGCTCTGGGTCATGGGGAGGAATATGAGGTGAGGCTTGGGGTGGTTGTGTCAGAGGCTGGGAAGATGGTCTTTGGAGTCGGCTGCCTAATGGTCAGTCCTCTAGTCCCAACTTTATTCTGGCTCAGTCCAAAAAGGAAAGTTTTCTGAAATTCCTACATCTCTGCCTTCAAATTTGATGTCAGAGATATTTGTTTTTGGGCAGTTCATATCTGTATACATTTTCTTTTTTTTTTTTTTTTCCCCATGAAACTTATTATTTAGGTAGATTTCCTGCTTTAAGCTAAAATATCAGAACCTGAAAGTTTTGCCCATGTCTGATTGCCTAGCATGACTTAAAGACTGTGTGGTTTAATCAGATGGCACATTGATGATGATAACTGAGGCTGAACATTGTTCTGTTATCTAAAATTGAGCAAGTGTCTTTAGCCAGCTTTTCACTATAAATATGGCAGAATATTGTTACCTCTTCATCTTCTTCTTTCTTTACCCATTTTTACTCCTAGTCGGAAATTGGGCTTTGGTAAAACTAGCTAAACAAATAGAGTACCATCCTAAGATGTTTTAATTATGTTGAAAATATGGTAGGCAAAGTTTTATTTTTCTTGTAAGTGTTCCAAATGTCAGATGTTGGTTTTATGCATATGCCACAATTCCCATTAATTTCTAATATGAACATAAAAAGAACTATCTAAGGAGTTGAATTTTCAAAATATTATTAAGAAACCAAAGGGAAAAAGACATTGTGTTATAAGGAGGTGGCGAATGTGAATTCAAAGCTACATGTTGAAACCAAAGCAGAGGTAATCCAAACATTTGGTGCCCCCAAAAGTTGACCAATTCAAGGAATATAGAAAAATGTATTACACCCAAAGATTGGGTGAGAGTCAGTTTATCATGAGCATTGGAATCTTGAGGCAGGAGTGAGAGTAAAGGTGACATAGCTGTTGGGTAAATGAAAACAATGTCTTCCATGAATTGTTTAAGGACTTCTGAATCCATTCTTCCTTCTTGTGGGAGAGTCTTGTACTTTTCCTCTAGGGAAACTACCTCCTACATTTTGAGACATGTTTCCCAAGGAGATAAAATATCCACCTCCACATCCAGAATAAAGAATATATATCCTCAGACTTTCCCTGAAACAATCATGAATGCAGGTTGCACAGATGATCGATTGGCCATCATTTTCATCACAATGGGAGGGCTTGCCTGGGAATGAAAGCTAACACCTAGGAAAGCAGAGTCTAGGGAGACAGAGACAAAATTCTTATTATATCATTTGAGCGCCTGAAGCCATTACCTTGGCCTTTCAGACTCATAAGCAAGTAATTCACACTTTTTGCTTACGTTAATTTTTATTATATTTGTCTTTTGCAACAGACTCATATAAAACTGCATTTACTCCTTTGAGGCCATAAAAAGTTTTATAACTAAGGGTGTTTTTTGTTTCTGTCCCAAGATCAGGAAGATACAATGTTACTAGGAAACAAACATATAAAGTTCCAGTGATCAGCAAATTATTTTCTTAATGTGCCAGATAGTAAATACGTTAGGCTTTGTGGACCAAGAGGAAAAACTGAAAATATTATGTATATCACCGTTTAAATTTTAACCATTTAAAAAATGTAAAAATTATTCTTAGTTTCTTGATTGAAAAAAAAGTCAGCTGCCTCTGTTTTGCCTGCGGGCCCAACCAAAAAACGACGTTTTACTTTGAATATTTTTTTTTTGTTTTCTGCCTCTTAGAAGAAAGCATTCATTTCATTTTTATCCTTGAAGACTCAGGACCATGGAGCTTCCTGTGATTGCCTAGATTGGGTCTATGTTCCCTCTTTTATACTCATACCACCCCATGCTCATAATTTTTGTTTTGTTCCTTCACATATTTTGACTGAATTTGTGAAACTTCAGACATAAAAATGATGTAAAAATAATAAAATAAACACTGTGTAACACATGTAAAAACAAACATAGCGGTTAATGCTATGTTTGAAGCCCATTTGAAGCCCATTTTGTACCCTTCTCAAAACGTGATTCCTCCTTCCTCTACAGGTATCTGCTACTCAGAATTCAGCACCTTTCATTCTTTTGCATATTGTTATAAATTTAAAATATCTATGATCATTCTTATGTATGC
>NW_011888801.1:4018242-4020406 GCF_000151845.1 Pteropus vampyrus
CTTTTTTCATTTTTCATTTTTTTTACATCAGAATTGTGTCTGTGTGAGTCATCAAAGTTGATTTATGTAGCTATAGTTCATTAACTTTTACTGCTCTATTGAAATACATTTGATGAATATGCCACAATCTGTCTATTTTCCTGTTGATGGACATCTAGGTGGCTTCCAATTTTTTCAAATATAAAAATGTGCTACTCTGAATATTCTTTGCCTGCCTCTGTGCACATCTGTGAGGGTACCTTTGTAGCATATACACAGGAGAAAAAATTGTTGCTTGTATGTTATGCTTATTTTCAAATATACTAGAGATGATGCATGAATAATGGTGTAAATATATAAAACTGCACTGTGGTTTTAATTTGTATTACTGTGATAATTACTTAAGTTGAATGTTTATATGACCATTTGGGTTTCTACTTCCATAAATTTTAAATTTCTATCTATTGTTCATTTTCTTCCATTGGAATGTAGTCTATCTTATCAATTTGGGGGAGTTTTTTGTATATTCTACATATCTGTTCTTTATTGATTATATTTGTTTAAAAAATTTCTTTTAATATGTGGCTTATCTTTTTACTATTGCTAGACTTTTTAAAATGTTATTTTATTATTAGTTTCAAGTATACGGTACATTTATATAGTTTTTAAAATGATCCCCTAATTGCTCTTTCTCTCCTCTAGCTCTATAGCTAGCCATTACATTACTGCTGACCGCATTCCCTATTCCATGCTCCCCATCCCTGTAACCATCTATCAACTACTAATTTGTACTTCTTTAACCCTTCACCCCTTTCTTCCAGTCCCCCGATCCTCATTCCCCTCTGGCCATCACCAGATTGTCCTCTATAGTTGTGAGTCTGTTTTTGATTAGTTTGTTCTTTTTGTTCCTTAGATTCCGCATATATGGCATTTATCTTTCTCTGTCTGACTTATTTCACTCAGCATAATAACCTCTAGGTCAATTGATGTTGTTGAGAATGGTAGGATTTCATTTTTTTAAATAGTTGAGTAATATTCCATTGTATATATGAACCATAACTTTTTTATCCAATTGTCCGATGATGGGCATTTAGGTTGCTTCCATATCTTGGCTATTGTAAATTGTGCTGCCATGAACATAGCGGTGCATAGATCTTTACGGATTATTGTTTTGGTTTTCTTTGGATAGATGCCCAGAAGTGCAATTGCTGGGTCGAAAGATATATCCATTTTTAAGTTTTTGAGGAACCTCCAGACTGTTTTCCGTAGTGGCTGTACTAATTTAATTTTAAGGCAGTTAAACGTATTTTTCTTTACTCTTATGGTTTATATTGTTTGTGTGTCTGGACAAAGACCTTCCTTAAGGATACAGTGTCCAAAATGGTGGTGTGAGGAGCTATGCAAAACCTCTCCTGCATCGAATAACTATAACTGGCAAAAATTATTTTTAAAAAAAGTCATTTAAAGTCTCTGGAATTTGGTACTAGAGCCTTGACCCACACTCTCCCTTGCCTTTCTCAGCTCAACATGATGGAAGCACCACTCTGATTGGGTTTGGTTAAGAAGGGGAGTCTCCCTCTCCAGTCAGTTCTCAGTGGAAGACTACTGTATTTCTCTAGCAGAGGCAGGCCACCAGCATTTCTCATCCTCCTTCCTGTTCCATGTAGCAGAGGCTAAATTCTAAGACAGTGTGGCCAAAAGTTTAGGGCCCCCTTCTTCTAACCAGGCCCAACTTCGACTAGTAGGGCAGAGGCTCTAGATCACGAGTAGAAGGCTAAGAAAACTGGTGCTCTGCTTGTCATTGCTGCAGCATGATTGTAAGGCAAAAGTTTCATACCTGGGGAAGAAAGAAACTGCCAGATGCTACTGCTCCACCCAGCACCATGCTCAAAAAACAGGTGTTTCACTCAGGAGAAACATGCCACTGACTCCATAACCAGCTCCACAAACAGTGGCCCAAAATTTTGCTCAGGATAAGAAAAAGGCTATAAGAACAGAGCTAGCTCCAAAGCTTTTTTCAAGAGAACTTTATTTGGAGCAGTGTGGGAAAGTTAAAGACTGAGAGCATTCAGAAAACAATGCAAATTTTGATGGTATCTCCGTGAGAGCATCAACTAACTGTGAGAGCATCAACTAACCGTAGGCCAGCTGGTTTACTAGAAAGAACCAGGGAAAAGACAGCTAA
>NW_011888801.1:4021427-4054265 GCF_000151845.1 Pteropus vampyrus
TCCTCTTGAGAGTAATTTATTTTTTGCATAAGGTGTTAGATAGGCCTTCTATGAGTCTCCTAGAGCCATAATAGAGTGACATTAACTGGGTGACTTAAACAAGAAAAGTTTATTCTCTCACTGTTCTGCAGATTAGAAGTCCTAAATCAAAGTTAACAGATGAACCAGGCTCCCTCTGAGACTCGGAGTAGAATCCTTCCTTGCCTTGGTGGTAGCCCACAGTCCCTAGTATTCTCTGCCTTGTAGATTTATCATTCCAATCTCTGCTTCTATCACCATGTGGACTTCTTGCATTTGTATATCAGTCTATTTTTATAAGAATACCAGTTATATTGGATTAGGAGCCCACCGTACTCAAGTATGACCTCATCTTAACTAATTCTGTCTGTAATGACACTATTTCCAAATAGGGTCACATCAGAGGTATTTGGGTTGGGACTGCAACGTCTTTTGCGGGGACGCAATTTAACTCATAATAGGATCAAGTTTTATTTTTCTCCCGTGACTACCTATTGTCTCTACATCATTTAAATTACCACCTTTTCTCCACTAATAAGTAATGCCATCTTTATCATATTCTAAATTACTGGATATTTGGGAGAAATTTCTGGTGTCTCTATCCCATTTCTTTAATCAGTCTGTCAAGTCATGCATTAGTACTACAGTTTTGATTATTGTCACTTTATAATGTCTTTTGTTTTTAATCAGCTTTAGTGAGGTGTAGTTTATATACCATAGAATGCAGTGATTTTAACCGTGCATTCCATTAATGGTGATGAACGTACAACTACATAACCATCATTGCAATTAAGATATAGAAAATTTCTATCGCTCCCAGATTTCCCTCATATCACATCTCATTCAATTCTCTCTTCCTATGCCTGTCTCCAATCAACCACATATATGCTTTCTGTCACTATAGATGTAATTTTGCTAAAGTTTCATATAAGTGAAATCATACAGCATGTATCTTTTTTGTTTTGCTTCTTTAGTTTAGCATAATTTTTTGAAATTCATCCATTTTCTTGCATACATCACTAGTTCATTCCATTTGATCGTTGTGTAGTAATCCATTGCATGGGTATATTACAAATCTTTTATATATTTACATGTTGGTGGAATTTGGATTATTTCCAGTTTGGGGTTATTCTGAATAAAGCTGCTATGAAGGTTATTTTTATTTTTATTTTTTTAAAACTTTTACATGTTCTTTATGATTTTGCAGCCCTTAGCTTTACAAAACATTCTTCTTCATTTATTTTAATATTTTTGGTCTTAATTTCATTTCTTCTATATCAACACCCCTGTTAAGTTTTGGGGGGGGTTATTTTATTATGGTGACATTAATTAATGAAATCCAGTGTTCAATTCAACAGTAAGGCATATATATATTGCATTATGTGTTAACTGCCCATAGTTTGACTTCTTTCTGTCACCACATATTTAACCCTTTTTACCTCATCTACCTCTCACCTCCCCCTTTTCCTCTACCCTCTGATAACCACTAGTCTATTTTCCATGTCTATGAGTCTCTGTTTGTTTGTCTTGTTTGTTGCTTTTAGGTTTATATCGCACATGTAAGTGATATCATGTTGCTTTCAACTTTTTCTGTCTGGCTTATTTTGCTTAACATGATTATCTCAGGGTCCATCCATGTTGTTGCAAATGGCAGTATTTCATCTCTTCTAATGGCTGAGTAATATTCCATCGTATTCATGTACCAGAGCTTCTTTATCCAATCATGTATTATAGGCCATTTCAATTGCTTCCACATCCTGGCCACCATGAATAATGCTGCTATAAATATCAGTGTGCAAATATCTTTTCGGATATATGTTTTCCAGTCTTTAGGGTAAATATCCAGTAGAGAGATTGCTGGATCATATAGTAGATCAATTCTTAGTTTTTTGAGGAACCTCCATACCATTTTCCATAGTGGCTGTACTAATTTGTAATCTCACTAGCAGTGGATGAGGGTGTCCTTTTCTCCACACCCTCTCCAACACTTGTTATTACTTGTCCTCTTGATGATAGCTATCCTAACAGATGTGAGATGGTATCTCACTGTGGTTTTGATTTGCATTTCCCTAATAGCTAACCATGGTGAGCATCCTTTCAGATGTTTGTTGACCATTTGTATGTCTTCTTGAGAGAAGTGTCTGTTCAGGTCCTCTGTCTATTTTTTAATTGGATTGTTTGTTTTTTACTGTTATTGAGTTGTATGAGTTCTTTATATATTTTAGATATTAGGCCCTTACCGGATATGTTATTTTTAAAATGGGGCTTCTGAGTTTTATTGAAAGTGCGTGTATTACTTCACTAGACACCGCCAGACTGTTTTCTAAAGTGCAGTTCACATATTCATATTTATAGATGAGTCCTGTTTCACAAAACATGTTGTGAAACATTTTTCCACATAATTTTACATATTCGCATATCTTCTCCTTGATTTTGGTGAGCATATGTTACTTTTGAAATTTTAAAGAGAAATTTAATGAACAAATTAAAGAAATGTGTAACTTTAAAATAAATTATGTAGGAAGATCAAAAAGAAAAAAACATAAATGAAAAAATTGGCAATAAAATATGAAAAGATGTGTAACTTTGTTCATAATTTAAAAATTTAGGTGACAATGAAAATCTATTTTTCAACTCTCAGACTGGCCCACTATTGGGTGGCTGTAAACACTTCTTTTTTTGTTTGCATGATCTTCAACCCACCTAATGAAAGAGGTGATCTTAACCCCAGTCTAACATGGGTAAACCATGGTTGCCCAAAGTCAAATACGTAATTTTCAGACTCTTTACTGGTTATAATTTTTGAAGGTGGGCATGGGACCCTATTCAGGCCAAGGGTCCCTGAAAGAAAGTGTACTAGGTGCCTCTAAAAAATGTTTCCTCTATAATAAAAAGGGCTCGTGAGTGAAAATGCCCTCTTCTTCTTCACAGGATATTGTTGTCTCTTACGTGACTACTAAAATAAGTGCAGCCATTGGTCGATCATGAGCATGGACATGCAAACATGCTGAAGACAGCAGGTACAAAAATGGAAAGCACCAAGGCTCTTGGTAAAGGTGACATGTTCCTGCATCAGCCAATCATGTGAGTAGTTGCCCTTTGGACTTCTCATTTTATCAGATGATAAACATGTAATGCCTTCGCCACTTTTAGCTGGATATTCTATTACTTGTAGTGAAAAATATCTTTGTTAATATAATATCCCACATTGAAGAGGGTTTGGAAAATTAGTGATAGATGGTAGATGATGATTTAAGACATCTTCCTGGGGGGATAATTTGGCAATATCAAATATAATTTAAACAGATTTTTTCTTTTAAATGACAGAGCAATTCCAGCAATTACTGGGAACTTATCCATAGTTACATCTGTGCACAAAGTTATAGGCATAGGGTGTTAACTGAGGCTGCGCGTGGAATAGAAGAAAACTGAAAACAACCTAAATGGTCATCAGTAGGAGAAAGGCTAAATAAATTACGTTTTATATGGAATAGGTCCTATGATGGGTGGATAAAAACAATCTGAACATTATATTGTTTTTAAAAAGCCATATAAAGTATATATAAAGTATATAGCTTGCTATGCTTAGATCACATTTGAATATGCATAAACTGCTTCTGGAATGGTAAAGAAGAAAATATTAACCATGATTGTTTGTAAGAAGGGGAGCTGGGTGTTTAAGACAGAATAAAAGAGAGACTTCCTTTTGTCGTTTATTTAATTTATATATTTTTTAAATATGTGTGTGACTAGTGTGCATGATCTATTATAATTAATTAATTCCTTCTCATTTTAATTAATTAATGAATAAATATCCTTGAAAGGCATATCTTCTCTTGGTAGGTGCCTTGATAAAAAATACTGCAAAATAGAATAAGGCCATGATCCAGATAGATATTGCCAAGTTGAGGCCTGTGGAAAAACGCAGCCTTAGAGCTTGGAGTTAGGTATTTTGGTCTTGCAATCTCCTCCTGCAGGTGTGTAGAGGGTGCTGTGTTGGTGTTGGTGTTGCAAGTATGGGAAGAATACTTTGTGGTGGAATAAGACACATGCTTGCTAGCCTGGCAATTCCAGAGCTCAACAGTTGCAACAAACTCAGAAAGTAGAGAAAATGTCACTGTGTCTCACCCTTGCCAGCTGTATACAGGACATTTGGAAATAGGGAACTATGAGATACAGAGCCCTAGGATGGTCTATAGAGTGAGCAGAACCTCATTCTCATTTTGTAAAGCTACTTATATCCTTCATGGCCCTTATTGATTTATTTTTCGTAAAAAGAAATATATTAAGAGCTTCCTCTGATTATAATTATTCATGTTTAATCTATATAAACTTAAATAAACCAGAGATTTTTAATAAATATGTAAATATACCAAATCATTTAACAGAAATGAGATCCTAATACATGTTATATTTTCTCCCCGTATGTAGTATAGACCAGGAGTCAGCAAACTTTTTCTGTAAAAGGTAAGATAGTAAATATTTTAGGCCTTACCTACCATGGAGTCTCTGCTGCAATTACTCGTTTCTGCTGGGCTAAGCTGTGTTCCAATAAAACTTTACTTACAAAACAGGCATCAGGCCACATTTGGCTTACCAGACATAGTTTGCTAATCCCTGATATACATAAATCTACCTCATCCTTTTTACTGCATGCCCAGTACTCCATTGAATGGATGGATAAATTCAATTAATTCATCCTCCATTGATAAATATCTACAATTATTTCCTTTAGAAGCCCCCTAACCAAGGATTACTTATCAGTTAGCTGAGTTAGCTGTTGGTCTCTATCTCCCCGTGGACGTGCTCACTGGCATCCGTGGTACACTGACACTTTATGCCTTGAGGGCTACTCCTTCCTCCACCTATCTCCTTGTACTTTCAACACCTAAATGTACCAGCAGTCCTGAGCTTGTGTAAACATTCAATTGTTATTGCGATTTAATTAAATAGTATGCTAACCAAAGAAATGGAAATATAAGAAAGAGATTGATAATTCTACAAAAACAAAATTGGTTATTTTGGAAAGACCTGATGAAGGTAAATTACCTTAAAAAAAAAAATACTGTCAAATTAGGTATGGGTGAGATCATTATAACAGACCAAAAACCAAGAGCATGAGGAGAGCAAGGCTGTGCAGGTCCCCACATTAGCTCTTTGGACAGAGCAGGCCAAGCTGCCAGGATGAGTCTGGGTGCAGGCACCGCCATGCTTCCTCCACGGTTTTCGGAGGCTAGACTGAACAGGGGAACTGTCTTCTGCTTGACCACACCCTGCTCTCCCATCTTGCTCAACCATCTTTTCCGAATCTTTGTATGTTTCCAGATATGTTGTATTTCTGATTTTTAGCCTCCATTTTCAGACTCTCAGAATGCGAAAGATTAGGTAGCATGAGATTCTGTTTCTTCTCTCAAAGGCCTGGTCCATTATCATTTGAAATAGTAGGAGGCCCATATTTACATTTTGATGTTGTTCATGCTTTATTTCTTCGGCACATTGTCTATTCTGTTCCCCTCCTCCACTCCCCACCCCCCAGTTTTTCTCCCAGGCAAAATCTATCTTATCTGATGCTGCAAAGCAGTTAACATTGATTCTGGTGAATGGTCTGCTTTGATTTTTGCTACAGGGAGGTTTTAGCACAAATTCACGTATATTGTTTTTCAACAAATAGAAAAATATGTTCCACATTCATTGTGCTGCGGATGCCGAGCCTGCTATTTCGTAACTCACTGTCTCATCTCTTTTATTTGCTTTCTCTGTCATTGTCGATCTTTTCCTAATACTTCATACTTTATGCAGACTCCTTCCTTGGAGCTGGATTTGGCAGTGGAGTTTGCCTAACTAATGGGGACCATATGCTCTGCAATCACATTCCCCAACAACATTCAGATTTGTTAGCAAATATTGGAGAAGGCAAGTTGAGAGACTGGAGTGCAAAGACCGTCAGAAATTGGCACATTCTGACAAGTAAACCCTCTTTTGCTGACCCCTGTGAATGAGTTCTGGTTTGGGCTGGTATTGGCTTAGGTGGAACAGGGGTTTGTTTTTGAAAGTATCCATCAATTGGTAGATTGTTCTTCAAATGGCTAAGTGCCTCTCTTATGTGTTCCCAGTGGCATACTATACTTACCCCTATAGATCAATTTTTAATACATGAGAATTGCTTGTTTATTTGTTGGTTCATTTCTCCCCAGACTGGAGACTGAGATCACGAGGTTATTCACTGTTGTATCTCCAGCTCCCAGTAGAGGAATGTAAATGTGATAGTTATTCTGTAAATATTTGGCTGATGAACAAATGAGAATCTCTAAAATATATCAAATGTCAGTACATTATATATATTACATACATATAACCTGGGTAGCTTTTCTCTGCTATCCAGCTACTTTCTTTCCTCCAGGCTAGACCAGTCTTAACCTTGGGAGTCCAACCGCCCTAAAAGAGTTCAAACTCATCATCTGAAAAAGATTTAAATCATGGCCCTGAAACTATGGAACTAATTTTTAAGAGGTCTATTTCTGCCTTGAGATGAAGTTTGTCTATGGTCCTCTTAGGGATGAGTGTGGGACAGGATGAGTCAAACAGATTGTCTTGGTTTTTGTTAAGCTAAATGCAGGGGGAAAGAACAGTGCTTCACTGTGCAGATGTCAAGAAAAGGTAACTAGGTTGGGAGCAGGTGGCTGATGAGATAACTGTTCTAACTTTTCAAAGGTCCATCTGAAAGCTTCCCATATCTTTAGAGGCCTGCATGCTGGAGCCTTCTTTAGGAACATGTGGCCCCTCTGACCATCTTGTGGCCCTGTAGGGATTCTAATGACAGTGGCTCTTCATTGTCCCCACTGTCCATGGCAATCTTGGGCCAGCATCCACTGACAGTGTCCTTGGAGATGTGGGCATCTATTTGTACTCAAAGCTGGCAAGGCAAAACCATGGCTCCTATCAGCCTTCATCAGAGAGGGCAAAAGCAGCCTGCTAGAAACTCAGGGACTTTGCCACACTCACCATCCACCCCCACCTCGACCCCCATGGCCACGTGGCTGCCTCAGAGACACAAGAAAGACTCATTTTAGAACACAAATACATAAATTTTTAATCTGCGAAAAATACAAAATGAAACCATGTACAAGTTATGTACAAACCCTTTTTACAAGACAAGAGAGTTATCACTGGTTGTTACAGATGACAAAGTTGGATAGATCATTTCAGAGCACCAGCATTTATTCTCTCCTCCAATTCCTGTTAGGTCATTGTAATTAATTATAATCATAATCATAATGCCAACAATCAAAAGTTTGAAAAACAGATGAATAAGCCACGCTCTTTTTCCTTAATGAACATATAGGCTGACCTCTATGTAAGTGTACTTTTTTCTTCTTTGTCCTCTGAAGAAATGTTGAGTGCAGGTTTTAGTGTTAAGTGCGGGAAGGTTTCTTTTCAGCATCTGGGTGGTGGGATGTGGGCCAGATGTTTTAGGCAGGATGTAATTGTGCCACCTGGGAATGGAACATTTTTAATTAAGACTTCCAGGAAGATCTTGGTTTATGTTTGAAATGTTGCAGTTCTGGTCAAATGTGTCTCAGGATGTACTCAGCGGAAGAAGGGGAAAGGGAGCAGACTGCTCTGGGGCAGCCAGGACTTTGGTTTAGTGTGGAAGTGGGGCTCCATCAACCTTGTTGGCAGGGCTCCCTTACCTGCTGGCTGCCTTCTCACATTGACCCTGAATCCCCTGTGAGGAAAACTCTGGTTTGCTCTGGCAAGCATGTGTCAGTGCCATGTCTACATTTCTAAGAGTCTGAACAGTGGGTTCGGTAATGCTTCCTAAGGCAGGCACATTGGAGAGCTTTGGTGTCACTTTCGTCCCTGTTCTGCAGAACAGCAAGGTGGAAGAGAAGAAACACAGAAGTCCTCAAGGAGATAAATGGACCAAAGAAAACCTTTTCAAAATTTAAAATCTACCTAGAAATTAAGGTCAGTTTTTATCAGGACAAAAAAAGAAATCTCTCTCTTTGCGCTGTCTGTCAAGAAAAGCCACCTGAGCCAAGTGATTGTAGCATTTGAGAATCCTGAACCCCGAGCTGTCAATGTGTGTGCTGCTCAGCCGAGAGGACGAGAAACAACAGCGTGCCCTGAATGGGGAGGTTAAAGAGGAGGCCCACCTCAAGATCTCATTCCTTTGAGTTCTTCTCCAGGAAGAGTGCTAGTGACCTAGAAGTTCTCTCCAATCTTCATCGCCCACGGTGTCCAAAGCGACATATAGTGGCTGACTAATTGCCTACACTGAGCCAGGCCTCATGGCAAGCTCTGGGGTTGAAGACAAATGAGCAAAGTTCCTGCCCTTGTCAAGTGAGTACCTTTACTTCTTAGTCACCATGTTCAGTATCCTTCATCTCCACCCTCATAGATGACCCGTCCTCTCTATCTTAAAGTTCCTCTCTTTTGTTTTCCATTTTCTTGGTTCTGAAGTACACTAGATCTCCCGTTCCAAGAGTATCTACTTATTTTGTTTCTTTTAGGCTCTAAAAATATGGTCATAGCCCCCTAATAGTATTCTGCCAGTTGATCATCCATACCCACGCTTTCTCCTTTGGAGAACTCAGCTATGTTCCCCACTTTATAAGCACATCTGTGGGTCTGACTTGTAAATCCACAGGGCCTGCTGTAACTCCCTGCTTAGCATCACTCTCCCACTCCCTTGCCTGCAAGGCCCTCCCTTTTGGATCTCTCTCAGTTTCTTCCACTTTGGACGAATCCAATGCAACATTTCTCAGCTGCTTGCATTAGCTGGCTTCCCTTCCTGTCTTCTACTTTCTTATTCCTCCACATGGTTCTTCCCTTGAGGTCCAAATTCAGTGTTCCTTTCACAAAGAACCTTTTCCAACAGTTATTGTCCCATTACCGAGCCCACACACCAGCTCCCACTACAACTATTATGATTCATCAAATTGATTTGAGGAAGGTAGAAGCTTCACATGCTGAACGTGCACTCCTGAGAACTTGGTGCCACCGAGAAACTGTTCAGGTTTGTGTGCACTCTGATGATGACTTCCAGGAAGAACTGACATCTCAAAACTTTCAACCTAAAAAATTCACAGGCATTGGTGTTTGTGACTTTTTGTTTAAAACCTTTCATGGCTTTCCATGACTTTCTAAATCCAGTCTCAACCTCTTAGCTTGCCCTTAATACTGTCTACTATCTAACCTCTTCCATGAGATCTCATCTTAGTTTTCTTCAGCTCTTCTACATGAACTTGCCACCACAGACAAAATGGTCTATGTGTTGAAATCACATTTCTATCAATGAGCCATGGCCCATTAAAACTTCCTTCTCTGGAAAACTCTCATGCTCCACATGTCTCCAGTCATTTGTGGCCTATTGAAATCCTCCAAAATCCATCAAGCATTGTATTCCTCTGTATTCTTCCCAACCCATATACTTCAATGCAACCTCTTCCTCCTTTCAACCCAAAGCACTAACTCTTGCCATGACATACATACTCCTGGCTGATGGCATTTTAAAACACTGTTAATATCCTTTTGTTTTTGTTCTTTTTCCCCAGCTCCTTGCTGAATGTTCTGTTTGGCCTGTCTTTAGATATAGAAGTCTCAGGCCCATTTTCATTCTAAAAAAAAGGTCTAGTACAGATATTCTAACTAAAAATTCCTTCCCAGCCTAACCATGTGAGTCTGTGATATCCTGTTGTAAGGCTAATGGACTGCTCTTTGGAGCACACAGGCTCCTTTCTCTCTGTACATGTTCCAAGCAAGCTTACCCTAGAAATGGCAAATTAAGCTCTGCAGTTCTTTGGGAGATAAAATAATTCCCTGAATTGTCTTGTTCTGTGGCAATTTTGAAAATATTAACAACTGGTATTGCATGGGCGATAACCAATCAAACAGACTTCATCTGAACAACCAATATGACAACAAACTGGCTGGAAATCATTTCTAATTATTATTCTCTTATAAAGAAATCCAAAGGGCACCTAACATGGGACTTAAATGTTAAACCATCTCTACTAGGTACAAAAAAAAATGCCCTTTGAGAACATGGGGCAAGTAGGTGAGGGGCAGAAAAGTAATTTACCAGAGAAGTTGTATGTAAAACCTTGGTTTCTTCGGTCCCAACCCCCTGCCCCCAAAGATGATGAGTCAAGCCTTAAATAGTAAAGTCCTTTGCAAGGGCCACAGTGACTGGTGATTTTATCACCATCCAAAAGGCAGCAAATAGGAACAGGATAGAAAATAGAATATAGAGACAGAATAGAAAGAGGACAGATTCTACATTCAAACCCCATGTCCAGATTGCATAGATTTGCTTAGTCTCCTACAAGTAAGGTAGTTCACACTCCAGTCAATTGGTTTAATATTCTTTTTATCTTTCTCTTTCCACTTCTTTTCCCTCTTTTGTCCTTTCTTTCCTTTCTTCCTTTACTGAGGTTCTCTTTGACAATGAAAAATAATAAATCAAAATTAGACATAGGAATGTAAGTAGCAAAGAGATAGTTAATATGCTAATGGAAGAAAAATATCAAATAACCAGAGGGTAGGAAATGAAATGAGAAATAAGACTGGTTACTTCCTAAAGCCCAGATTTACATGCAGAAACAAAAATGAAGAAAATTTCAGGAATCAGAATTTACGAGCCTCAAACTACAAAATGGAAATTAGAGATATGGATTAGAGGTAAAGAATTCGACCCAAATTGAGCCTTGAACCAAGAAAAGGAGCAGGCAGGAATGAGATTATGATGAAAATCCTAGGAATACACAGAAAAACAAAAAATCGAATCAAAGTGATCCAGGAGAATTTGAATTTTGAGATTTGCATTTTAAGCCTAAGGAGACTCCAAAGTGTGAAGCAGATGAATGAACCTAACAGCCATATGTCCAGAGCAGAAGTGTACACGGCCCTTAGAAGCGCTGTCTAGGTGATGCTGTGAGGAGGGCCCTTATTACAGTAGGACAAGTTCGTCTCCAAGGGCTTCATTCCCATGCTCCCAATCCTAACTTAGATCATGTCCCCTCAGATCTGAATGGGACCTTCAAGTCATCTAGATGAATTGCTCTCATTTACAAATGAGGTCATTGAAACTCAGAGAGTTGAAAGAACATTTTCAATGTGCATAGCTAGTTATTTGCAGATACAGCTCTAAAACCCTCATCTTCAATCATAAGTGGGAAAGCTGGACTCTTTCACCTTTCAACGTGAGAATATTCGCAATTTTCTTATGCTTTCTTACTTCCTCTTTCCAACACTAACCAGTTTGAATTTTAAGTTTGTTGAAAGTCTTCAGTTAAATTTTGTACAAAGTACGTCATAAGATGTCCCAATCTTTCAAAGGACAAAGTTTCTGAATATTGCCCAACACACCTTAGTCACAATCAGTTTTATGTAAGAGGTTTTATATTGGTTCAAAGTGATATTTTAAAACATAAAATTGCTCAGATGAAAGTATAAGTATTCTTAAAGAGAAAGATGATGATGATGATGCCTTTACAAGTAGGTGTTTTATGCTTTTTAAATAACCTGTTAGTGAGTCTTTGATTCCCAAAGTGCCCAAGAATCTTTAGTTAGGGAAAATGGCTTGTCTGGAAATTTAAATTGGGATAGGAGATCAGAGCCTGTCACTGGCTGTACCATGATGACTGTCATTGGTCTGTGCTGAATTTAGCCAGAAGGACGAGTGTGTGACAGCAGGGTAGAAAGAGCACTCCCTTGGGTCCAGAGAGCTCAACGAATAGAAAAAAACCGAGAAGCTCATTCCTTGAGCCCTTCAGTGGTCTTACAATCTTGTTTCTGTTTTCATTTTACTTTCAACCTACCAGGAAGGAGCTTTTGCCAAATGAGACACCAACCAATTATTTGGCATACTTGCTTAAGACTGTTTGATTTTATTTTCTGGCCAGGAACAATCCATTATTGCATAGGCAAAACAGCATGAGCTTCCTGTTGTACCTTAGAAGAAAATAAATTCTAGATAATTAGCTTTTTTAGGGGGAGCCCTTTGCTGTAAAAAAGAAAAAAAAATCTTAACCATTTAGTTAAAAAGAAAGTTCAGACTGAAATCCCTAGCAATGATGGAACTGGAGTTTACACTTCTGCTTCCAGACTTACTTGGTATGGCAAGATGGGGAAGGGAGGGCAGGGCATGGAATTCTGGCTTAAGTTCCTCTCAGATTATTTAGGTGGCCACCATCACTTGCCAGAGAAGACCAACTCATTATGAAAAAATTCAGAAATGGTTATCAGGAACAAGAATGAAGAAGAGTCCCACCAGAGTTCATGAAGGAAAGAAGAGCGTGGATTAAGGTGAATGTACTAAGGTGAACCCAATGCAAAATCGTTATGTAGAAGAAGACCTGGCTTGTAAAATCCTAGCAAGGGATTCACCCCACGAACCAATTTTACTTCTGTTGGAAACCAGGAAATGTTTATAAGCCTGAATATAGACTGCTGACATCATTTAGTCTGCTGAGTAGACTACTGGTTGGTTATAAGTAGTTTTTAAACAATCCAATTGGACATACATTATATTCACAATACTTTTATAGAACTAGTTCTACAAAATGTGACGACACAGTCTGACAAGTCACTTCAGGATGGCACCTACAAGGTGGAAGCACGACTACGTTGGCTCTGCAGCAACTGGACAGAGTGGAAGCTCATTTTGCCTACGTTGGTAATTGGAGTACTTAGTGGACATACGTTTTCATGGTGATGTCATTGCTTGGCTCTGACCTGATTTGCACTAACATACTAGGTACCACAGGGCCATGGTCTGAAAAATTAATGGAATAGATATCATAGGACTTTGGGGGATATTTTGATAAGTTTGGTTTCATCAAGTGTCTACAGTTTAAGAAAATAAAAATCACTGTTACATCCATGCTTCTCCAGAGACCCTGATGATTATATCAAAGATTGATAATTGTGAAGTCGAAAGACTTGCTAAATCGTTTGGAATATAACAGTTGCCGGGATGACTATACACTGAGCATGCAAGCGACCAGCAGAGCTCTGAGACATAGTAATTGTATCTGATGGCTAGAAAAATCTTTTGACCACAGTTTGAAGTGGCTGATACATTTGATTTCATTGCTGGTAATTTTCAAAGGCCTTTTTCTAACAGTCTATGTTAAGTGCATTCTTGCTTTCCTCTTGTTGTTATTATTTTTTATATTGTTGTAGTAAGTTTGTTTTTTTCCCCAGCAACTAAAGGAAAACCTGCAAAACTAAAATGTGGGTAAGAGTCGTCTTCTTGATCATAGAAATTGTCTGGCTTTTAAACAAAAGTTCAGTGAAAAGAATGAACATATTATCGTATCCTATTATGAAGCAAAACTATTCATTAGTGTTTATAAACTTTTAGGCTAAAAGCTCCGAGACTTGGGGAATGGGGAGAAAGTCCACCAGACCCTTCCAAAGTTGAAAGTACTTGTGTGCGTGGTTTGGAGATATGAAATGAGAAGTCTAACAGCACGTAGGAGTCCCCACCATCACAACAACAAACAGAGCGACGTCTCGTGTGCATCTGGTTCTCAACTTCCATGTCCCGGGTGTGCTCAAAACCCTCCCAGTATTGTTAGTTGGCTGGGTAAAACCTGATCTGGCAATTGTAGAAAAGCTGCAAGAAGGTCTTCTCTTTAAGTATATGAACAAAGGGATAAAAAAATACAGAATGAAAACTAAAACTACAAAAATATGACTTTCAACTGTGAAAATAAATGTTTCCATTTATTAAGAGCTGGTGTCAATGAAGCCAAAATACACACCCATCCAGGACATTCACTTGCCCCCTTTTGTCTTCTTTTTTGAATTTACTAAAATACATGTTTACGTCATTGAACCATTTTAAAATTGTTTTAAGTAATCCATTTTCCATCATTATAATAAATTGTGGTGATGACCATCATTCTCCTCAAAGAAAAAGAGAGAAGAGAAATACACATTAAGGAGTCTGGCCACTTATTCATTTTGATTTTGCATTGTTTAAATATAGGGGAGATATTTGACAATGAAAAAAAAGAAAAAATATATTTTCTTTCTAATAAATAAAAATAATTTAAAATGCTAGAGGCTATACATGACTATTTTAGTATGTTCATTTATAAATAAAATCATTTTCTTTTCCAAAATACATGGAAGCAATATCCAAGGCAGACAAAGAGAAAGATCTGTCTACTTTACTTTTCTTGAAAAACTTGCTTATCCTAACGTTTCCACCAGTGATTCAGCGTGTAAGAAGAAGAAAAGTCACATCACCATTTATGAAGTTTGTCAGGCTTTAAAAAAATAGTTCTGGTCTCCTGGGAGTCAACATTCATCTTCGACTTCTCTGATTGGTGGAATCAAGCTGCTTGTGGATTTATATTGGTTGATCTGGTTAGCCATGTGGGTACTCATGGGCTTGATTTGAATGTTTCTGGGATAGGCATTATCCGGTTCATCTGTAAACCATTTCTTTTCTGCTAAAGGGCAAAATGGATAGAGAACGAGAAGGAGAAATAAGAAGCTTAATTAGTCCTAAGGTAAAGCCTTTGGAAAGTTCATTGAAAAATGCAAAAAAAGTAATAGAAGCTGACAGTGAGTTGCTGCTAAGAGAGACAGTGCAATGTAGAAAGAACTCCCAAACCTGAAACATACCTCTGTTGCCATAGCAAGTGATGACCAATGGGCCATTAGGGCTTGAGGCACCATGGGTAGACCTCAGAGAATAAAGAGAGGTTGGAAAAAGAACTCCGGCAATGTTCTCTGGAGTTCCCTTAGTGGCCTGAAAAGCTTTGTTGGGAAGGAGGTGTCGAATATATCAAATATTGCCTGAGGAAAGATTTGTGCATCCATTAATTTGAATGGAGCATATGGAACGTGTCTCTGCTGTAGAGTGAGTGATCTAGAATCTTATGCAGGATCTCCTTCTCTCAGCCTTTACTTGGCATAGTTTGTAAAACACATACTTCAACTATTGCACTCTTCTGTTTCTTTTGCAGCCAGTTTTGAGGGTCTTAAAATAAGCCCACAGATTTTGCTGGTCAATGAGAAAGAAAATCAGAATAGCAACCAATGTTTGAAGAGGATTTTGAATTGGCTTTTATGTCAAGAAAGAAAACTCTATGTTGGTATAAAGTTATGAAAAGAATTCCTAGTAGCACTATCTTAACTGGCTGTAATAACCCAAGCTGTTGACAAGGGAGCTAGATGAGGTCTTGGCATTTCATTTCCACCCTAAAAGCAGAGAGGGCCGAAAAAGAATGCCGAGTCAAGGTATTTGGGGGCCTAGGGTGAGACTAAAAATGGTCTAGCATCCTCTTAACAGTCGATGCTATTTTACAAGACTCAGCCCTCATCCCCATCTCTTTCGAGGATTAAAATTTTCTGGAAAATAGGCCATGTGTATAGATAAAGAGACTGTGTGAATAGGACATTCTAACTTGGGAATCACATGCCTCATTTTAGTGGCTTACGAAAAGAAAAGAAAATGGGAAAAGCTTTCAAACACACCCACGGCTAAAGAGACAGCAACCTCTCCGGCCTCCTTTTCTGCCTATCAGAACAATTCAGAACTGCCATGTCAGTGGCCCCAGACTGATGTGTTAACAAAAAATGGCCCTCCTGCCTTGACAGAGGTGTGTGTGTGTGAGTGTGTGTGTGTGTGTGTGTCCGTCCATCTGTCTGTCTCTCTGTCTTTCTGTTTGGCTAGTGATTTATAAATTCAGTATCTACGATTGGCTCATGACCACTCTGCTTGTTTCTTCTTGGTTCTTACTTTCTCTCGCCATGTCAAGTACCCTGAGTCCTCAATGTAAACACTATCGCTGGAGCTGGGATGTGTTTTGGTGAAAGCTTATGCACTACCCTTTGTTCAGCAGCTCAGTTTACCCTCCAGGAAACTTACTGCCTCTTGGATCATTCTCCACCCCCCTCTCTCCTGCTCTGGCTCTCTCACCTATTATAATTAAGTTCACTTTGATTTGAACAGATTGGACGATAGGAATTCATAATGCTACATCCTCACAGTGAAGCTAACTGATTAAGTGTTTTAAATTATTCTCTCTGACAGAATGATAAAGTTACAATCTGTTCTGAGATGATCTACAGCTTGCCAGACTCCTACAGCTTCTTTCTACATTCATTTATCTTTTTGTCAAGCAGAGTTTTTTTTTTTTCTTCCCTAAGCTTCAATTCCATAGATCTTTTAAAGTCATCAGCACATCTGAATTATTAATGAGGCTTTAGAGGCAAGGTTCCTGATGGGCTGGTTAAAAAAGGTTGTATAGAAACCCGGGACTGTGTACACATCAAAATAATTTCAGCTCCATTTAAAAAACCATTTAGTTCAAGTGTGACATAGATGAACCATTATGCATTTGTGGAAACCAATTTTTTTGTGATCTACGATTAAACTAACCTTTCAGGGAGGAGTAAAGTGTGATGGTTATCATGTTTAAAAGCATTGCCAGGCCGCTGAAACAATTTCAAACTACGATTTTTTCCAATGGTTTATGTGTAAAGGTGATTTTTAGAAGTGCTGAAGCTGGCGTCTGTGCTGTTTGCCTGCTCCACCCTTGGTTTTGGCCATGCTATCATGTGGGCTGATTTTGCAAAGGGATTTAGTGATAGGTTGGACATGCCAGGTTGGAAGGGAGAGTGAACTCTGCTTATGGAAACAAATAAGTCTTTTGGGTGAAAGACCCAAGACAGCTTCAATTTGCTGAAATTTTTACAACCGCTGTAGACAATAATTGTTCAGAATTTAGTCTTTACAGTTCACTTCAAAGTTGGCATTTTGACCTTTCACGGCAGAGAGAATATCAATTTCCTTCTGCTGTCTGCTGCAAGAAAGAACATTATTTCCCCATTTAAGCTTTTTTCTCTTTCCTTTTAAATTTCTTGCCATAAAAAGAAATCTAAGCAGAGTAGCCCCAGTGTGCTGGTCATTCAGCTTCAACACAAGAGGGAGTTGTGTTAAAACACATCCCGGTGATCAGCTGAGGTTTTTTAATTAGGGTAGCTTGTAAGATATATGTGTTGTTGGAAAATTGGTTAGATAGGATGTTAAGGAAATGAAAATATATTAATGCTGTGAGCATTGTACCAAAATATCTAGGAGCGAAGGTATTTTATGAAGAGATTTTTCCAAAATAGCTTAAGGGAGACACACGCTTAATGATAGCCAGTCATTCTACTTCAGAGGAGAGCGATCTGAGGATGACAATGACACTTTGGTTTATTGAATATTGCCTTCCAAAGAAGAAACTGGGCCAATGGGTGGCTACAAAATTGGCCATAAAAAGGGTGCTCAGGGAAGAAATTCAAGTGAATGCTGAAGTAGTTGGTCCAGGATAAATTCAAATTCCTGTGTACCTCCTCTCCCTGCCTCATCCGACGTGCCAAAAAACTTCTGGGAGCTTTGTTTAATCCCTAAGATGAGAAAGGCAATGATCTGGATGTGAGGGTCTCCTCATTGCCAGAGAAAAATAGCCCCATTTGTTAATCAGCTTCTTGAGGATGAGATGGATGATGTCATCACTGTGAGTACAATGTGTGACCTGCCTGGAGTTAGGAAAGGAGTGGCATTGCACACGATCTGTGGCTAGTGGGCTAGTCAAACAAGATAAAACGTGGAAAATAACTTAAGGAGATGCTGGTAAAAGAACTGACACTGCCATTGGGAGATGTCACCTAGCAAGACCAGCCACGCCATGGGCTGTCAGGCACAGACGAGCAATGAGATATAGGCCAAGGAGATGGCATAGGGCAGTAGGTTAAACTCAAATGAATCTGGCTCACTCACATACTAGTTGCAAGGCTCTGAGCAAGTCATTATGTAATTTATCTTAGCTTTAGTTGCTCTTCTGTAAAATGGGGCTAATGATAGGATTTTCCTAATGTTGTTTGGATAAAAAGGGCTAGTGCCCATGAATCACTTACCACATAGTAAGTAAATGTGAGCTGTTAAGATTATTAGTATTATTTGTAACATTAGCAGGCATTATGTCATAGAGGCAAAATTTACAGACTCCAGTTTTAAATTCTACCCTGCCACTTCCTGGCTAGGTGGCTTTGAACAAATCCGTCTCTCAGATTCTGCATCTTTCAAATGGAGATACCAGTAGCATCTACACCTGAGGGTGTCTTAAAGATTGAATGAGCTGATATATGTAAAGTGCTTAGAAGAACATCTGACCCGTGGTAAGCACTAAAGTGTTAAATTTTAGTATAAGGTTAGCATTAATGTAAGTACTAAAGGACTATGTAAGGATGAGTAGTACCTTTCAATATGATTACAAATGAGACTGGAGTGAATAACTGAGGTGTAAAAAACTGGGCGGTCGCCTGAAAAATGAGAATTGTGGCAGTAAAGATGGCAGAGAAGGATTTGGTTTGGTAGTCTTCATTTGGAAGGTGAGGAGGAGTGATGAGTGTTCTGCCTGGGGAGGTCAGGGCTGCTAACCTCATGTGGTACCTGTGTCTTTGAAATATTGGCTTTCGCTTGACAGATGTCCTACCTCACCTGCAAACCATCTCCACTGTCTGTCCATCTTTCATCACTGAAATTGAAGGGTCCAGAATAAGAGTCAAGATTTCCTCCAGGCACAAGGAATCCCAGAATAGTAAGCTCTGGTGGAAAAGGGCCCCAGATATAGGCTGACATAACTGTCTGGGGACCCAGAAGCAGAGAAACAGGCTGCACTGTGAAAATTGAGTCTCTTTGCTGGCTCTGTGGATTGTCAGTGCTGTGGGATTTAGCCTTTTCACATAACTACTCCCCAGAGGAGAATGCATGAAAGGGGAGACGATGATACAGCAAAGGCATTTGGAATAATTGGCCCTCTTCTCGCTATACCACAAGCTGAGGTTTAGAGAGAAAGGGCTTGAAAGAAAAAGATTCCATTTGGATAGAGATAACAGTTGAGGACAGTACGAGCTAACAAGGAGCTCAAACTTCAAAGGTAATGCTGTGTGGTTTCACATCTCACATTTCTGAGAGGGAGTCTGGCATTCGCCCTCTGCCCCACAGACCCCAAGCCTCCCAGTGGACCCCACACATGCATACTGCCTCCTTTCCTCTCTGTGGACAAAGTGTGGCTATTTTATAGAAATTAAAATCATTTGTACCAGAAAAGGAGCAGTTTCCATTTATGAAAACTGTCTCACTTCATTGCAATTGTCCTCTATGACTGTGTTTGCCTCTTTTAACTGAAAGTCCAAAGCTGCCATTCGCTGGGCAGAGCAAACTGCTCTCTCCTGGCCCTTGGACCCCTGGAGGGTGGAATTTGCACTCTTTCTTTCCAGGTGGCAGGGATAATTCCTCTCACTTCCCCATGCAATGAATGTGCAACCTCCTGATGGGAACTAGGCAGCTAGGTTAGTGACAGGTGCCCACAGCTACTTCTTTATCATGTTATGACAAAGCAGGGAAGGGCTGAAAGAAGCTGAGACATTGATTTTTACCCTGTCTTGACTTCTACAAGCCCTGAAGTTTCTGTACTCTCCTTTCTCCTTCAAGAGCCTGTTGCTATAGGAACCTGGCAGGTTGATTTAATTGTTTCTATTGGGATGCAGACACCTTTAGGCTTTTCCCATGCTGAAGAAGAGCCAGTCCAAAGGTTTTTCTGGTCACCTGGGATCTTGACAATGCTGACAGAAGACACAGTCTCTCTACTCACCAAGCTTACAGGACTGTTCCCCTTTCTCGGAAGCTGTGTACCCAGCTCAAGAAAACGCTAACAGCACAGTGGCATTGTGAAGCACCTACGGACATTTCTTGTATTTTTTTTTAAGATAAGCCAAGAGGGTAGAGATAATTTGTAAAAGGATTATAAAATTTATACTTTATAAAAGATGTAAAAATGTTTAAGGTTATTTCAAAATATATATTGAGCACTTATTGTGAGTAAAGTTCTGGGTCATAACCTTTAATATTTATAACAGAATTTGAAATCTTTCCTAACCATGATAGAAATCTAACTACACATATAGGGGGTCCAGCTTTTTCTATATCCATTTGAACTGGCTTCAGGAAGGACCTTGAGTTGATAATTTCATGATCATCTGAGTTTTGAAGCTGAGAAAGTTCACTGAGCCTCCTGGTCTACCCACTTACTTAAGGTTTACCCCTTTCGAAGCCTCAAGCAAATTGGACTGACCTGGCTTATAAATTGCTTCTCTTCTAGGATGGTGTAGATAATTGAGTTTCTAGCTGTTGTTCTTTTTAAGTGCACAAACTTTCTCTCTAAATAACTCTTTCACTTTCTACCCTAATCTACTTGTCTCTTTTTTTAATAGGGAGGTGGGAGAAGAGGAGACACATAATATGAAAAACTTATATGCCTCCTTCCAAAGAGAACCTGAAAGAGGAATGGGAAGTTTGGGGTCACACAGAAGACAATGGAGGAGACTCTTTGTTCTATTGAGGGAAGTATAATATAGTTGTTTTGGCTAATGAAATAGAAGTAGTAATAATAATATCTTTTTCATTATTAAACATGTCATTACCCAAGTGTAGTCAACTTTCAATTATGTGCCCAAAGTCCAGGGGAAAACCCCACATTTTCATCTCATGTCAGTCCATTCCCACTCCATTCCCTCCACAACATCATCTCATCAGAGCTGCTAACAGATTGTATATCAAATGCATTTTGGATTTACTTCTCTCTATCTGCCAAATCTCTGGTTGAGATTTAATAAATGTCTGAAGGCAGGTGGCAGGAGAGACCTGGGTAAGAGACTGAATCGTCATCCTCCAGGTAACTGGGTGTGGGCTATTGATTTGATACATACAGCTGAAAAGTTTTAATTTGGGGTCATACTGATCAAACATAAAGAAGACCAATGCTTTTGCCATTAATAACCCTCCTGGCTCCAATCAAAAGGAGGATAAAATATTAACCGAGAAGGAGATTTGCCAAAAGGAATAGCTGCAAATGTTTTTCAGAAAAGTTTATCACCTCGCGTCATCACTTGATTTAGTAGGTCTTACTGAGATAAACACAGAGATGTGGACAGACTGATGGTGAACTGGGTTGGGGTGGTGGTAATGGGGGGAAGTGAAGGAAGCTGGGTTTCTTAATGGGAAAATGCTTTCGAACTTGGAGCAAGGTACCAAGGTGGGCAGGGAGGCCACGTGCATATTAAAAGGCAAGCCAGATGGAGAGAAGTTCCCCCCAAATCACCCAACTCCAAACCCAAGAACACCAAAACAAACTCTAAGGGATCTAGCAGTAGCAGTAGCACAGCCTCATTGCTCTGAGCAATTTAGAAAGTGGAGGAAGGAGGAGAAGAAGGAAAAGGAAAGGAAGGGAAATGGGGACGGGGGAAAAAAGCAAAACAAAATAAAGAAAATTACAAACAGAAAAGTGTAAATAAAAATAAAACAATAACAGAATAAAATTTGTAACTCCTTTTTTTTTTAATTTCACAAAAGTTTTCACAAGGACAATGTTATAGAAGAAAACCCCCAGCAGTGGCTAGGTCATGCAGAACCATTAATTGTCATACCTTGGCCCATTCTATTCATCCTTGTTGCACTTTAGAGAGAGAAGTAAGCTATGTGAGTTTTTCAATGCTTTTAAACTGTCATATTTCCTACTGAGCACTTTAACTGGCACATTCTTATAGTTATAAATGTTCTGAGGGCATAACTTTATAACCTCCTTTGCAAAGAATGCATGAAGAATTCTTCATGATCCAAAACTAGGGAATAAGTATGTGTGTGTGTGTGTGCGTGTGTGTGTGTGTGTGTGTGTGTATACACATACATATATATGTATATATGTGTATATATAGATATTTATATAGTTATATATAAAAAGATAGTTATACGTTATATATAAAACAATTATGTATAGGGACAAAAATAATTTGAAAAAATCTTCCACTCATAGGGCTTTTTAATATACATGTATACAAGTATTCCCCACTCCATTACTGGTTTGAATACTGCACTTCCATGTCTTTGGTGTGGGGGCGGGGGGTGGATGTTCTGATTGAGCCTCATCATTTCGTCAGTAAAAGTGCTTGTCAATTCACACAGCAAGCAAATCTCCAAAACTATCATGCTCAGGGGGACAGGGGATCCAAAATCTAAACCCAAAACATTCACCATAAAAACACCTTTTTAGAGATGGTACAGCTGTAACATTTTTCTCCTCCCCTCCACCCCTATTCTATTCCATAGAATTTTTTTAAAGTAAACACTTCAAATATGTATATACCAGCCTAGCGCTAGTCCATCTATGTAAGAATTTGGTTAAGGTAGAGTGGGCAGATTTTTAAGAACTATTGTACCACCTAAAGCATAATTTGCATGCATAAAACATCTGACAATTATATATTGAAAAAAGGGTATTTTTCTATCTTTCCTCTCATGCTTACTAACTGCTAGAAAGAAAGAGAGAGAGAGAGAACAAAAGAAAAAATAATTATATCAAAATATGTTTGGCTCACTATTGTACTCTTCTTCTCCTCCCCATCTCATAATGACAAGAAGTTCTCTATGATTGTCCTTCACCTGCCTAAATGAATTGGTTATGTTAAAGAAATTGATGAGGAGGGGTTTTTCCCATCACCTTTCTGCTTTGGGACAGCCAGCATCATGCAGCTGTACCAACAGTTTAAGGTGGTAGCTGTCTTTGTTTTTGTTGAATCAACTGTGGCTTGATCCTCCTACATTCTAATTTATTTAGCATGTTGGCTCCTAGAAAACATGATCAACTGCTGGGTTTATCTTCCTCTCCCTCTACCATGGCCCCAGCCCTTGCTCCTACCTGGCATGGGGACCCTAGCTATCAAACAGAGGGGAGTAAAAAGGTCCCCTGAGAAAGCATGGAAAAATACCTGCTCTTTCCTGAGCATTATTTATTCTGTACATAAGGTAAGTAATTCACCTTTTAAAAGATGTAAAAGTCTCAGGAAGGCAGTTTTTAATGACTTACATCTGATATTTATGATACATATGGCTTTTCATCCCAAATGTCAAAAGTGAAAGAAAAAAATAGCTATTCATATGGCAGCGTAAGGAGACAGAATAACAATTTAATATGCAATCAAACCTCTTTTCACTTAAATTAAATGACTAGAATTTGATACATCCACAAATGGAATACTATTCTTCCCCCACAGTAAGGGTAGCAAGGTTCATCTGAACTCCCAAAGGAAACTAGCTCTGGGACAAAAGGCCTTGGTTAGTAACTAAAAAATCTCGGATATTCTCTTGCAACAAGCAAGTGCTTAATAATCATCTACACAAATGGCGAAAGCTTTTCAAATGCTTCGCAATACTTCAGCCTAAAGAGTGAAAACAATCGAAAGGTTTTCGTTGCTTTTTGGTTGCTCGTTTCAAATAAACATGTGTGTATATATTACTGTGTGTATATAAAAAAAGAAAGAAAGGAAAAGAACGAAATCAAAACCCAAAGCACCCTGATAATCCTGATAAATCGGAATAAACTTTTCTTCTACATCAAGTAAATTAACTATCTTAACTGACATTGATCTCAAGTGCTCTCTGCTAATCTGTGAACTCATTCCTGCAGTAAGCTGTTTATGTCAGGAGCATGCCTTTGGGTTATTTTTCCCCTAGGATCATAAATAACTTTTGGTCCTTCTGCTTATTTGCTGTTGTGCTCAAGGGTTTTATGGTGGTGAAATAAAAATGACAACCACATGCACACTATCATACATATGCAAATATGTGTAAAAAAAAGGGGAGGACTACAGGGGAAAACAGGGGAAGTTACTTTTGGAAACACCCACTGGGAAAATGAGTGGCAGATACAGTTTCACACACGGTGGCAGTGGATACATATATCAGAGCCGCTCTTCCTGCACGTACTTCTGTTTGTCTCGGGACTCCCGGGACTTGGGCCGGTTCGGTCGGTTTGCTGTGGATGGGATGGAGTGAATGGACGAGCTCTTCTTGCTGGAGGACTGGGACGAGTGGGAGGAATGGGAGAGGCTGGCCCGGGACTGGCCGGCGTTGTGGTCAAACTGCATTAAGCAGAAGATCAGGTCCGTCGGCACGAGCTCAAACTCGTATGGGGGGTTGGTGATGACGTACCTAGATGGGGAGAGCAAAGATGTCACAGAATGAGGATGACTGAGTAGAGATTTCACTTCTCTTGGAATCAGAAGGAACTACCTGCTTCTTCAGTTCTCCCAGAGGATCTGGAAGGAGGACTTCTAGATGGTTCAAGGCCTTAAAAATTGTCTTCCAAGTAGAAGTAAATATTCCTCTGTTTAGCTCAACAGAGGAGACCAGCCATGAGCCCTGGCATCTCAAGATGCTGAATTAGTGCCAGTAATGGGAAAAACCAAACTGTGCTTCCTATGGCCTATGCGCCCCTTTCAAGACACTGTCAAGTTCACTTCTGAAGTAGCACAAGTACATGCAGGAGGTTTCATGGACTATACTGCATCTTTCATTCTAGAATGTTCCATCACAGGATCTTTGCTTACCATAATCTAACATCTTCTTAGTCCATCCTCACTCTTTATCCTTCAAAAAAATCAACTTTAGTGGGGATTTTAGTAAGTAGAAGAACATAAAATATCTCCCTGACTATAAGTAGGTCCTGCTTTAACAGTTCTCAATTTGATCGGGCTTTCTCTGGTTAACACCAAACACAACTGAAAAAAAAGGAAAAAAAAATCACTGTTTCATCTACAGCAGTAGATCTCACAGTGTGTTCTTCAGGCCAGATATACCAGATATACTAGCATCACTTGAGAACTTCTTAAGAATGAAAATTCTTAAGCAACCCCACACCAAACCTGAATTGGACACTCTGTGCTTGGGGTCCAGCAGTCTGTGTTTTAACAAGTTTTGCAGGTGATTCTCGTGCTCACTAAACTTTGAGAACCCACTGGTCTATAGCAATTATTCTCAGCTCTGCCTATACACTGTACTTTCTAGGCATTAAAAAATTATATATATTTTCATTCCAGACCAGTTAAGTCAGACTAATCAGAGTATTTTTAAAAAGTATCTTCAATGATTCCAATATGCAGGCAGGCCTGAGAAACACTCATCTTTACAGCACTGTTTCCTGGGGTATATTACGCAAATATGCCACTTTTGGTAATTTTAGGATGTACTTTAATTTGGGGCTGCCATGAATTTATTTTAATGCATATTAGAAAAATACAACTAGCATACATACATAAACTGTTGTTTTTTTCCTCTTAAAAGTGATGATACACGATTTTCTTAAAATATATAAAATAAATGAGTGAGTCGATTAAAAATATAGTAAGAAGAATAGGCACCTAAGATGGCAAAAAAAAAAACCAAACAAACAAACAAACAAAAAATTTATTTTAAACATTAGCAGTATGAAATATCTCTATAATAGGTACCAAAAGAATCATCCCAGTAGCTGGAATTTGGAGGAGGTGCTTTTATTCAAACTTTTGTAATTAGGTGATGAAACTATTCTATAAAACTTGAATTCTTCCCACAATGTCTTTACATGTGCTATTAGTAATTAAAGAAAAAAGCTTACCATAACCTCCAAACTCGGTGTTGGATTGAATGTGGGCAGAGTAATTTGCATTTGAGTGCTCATATAGAGAGAGGCCTTTGCCTTCCTAGTGGGGGGCAAGGACAGAGCATCTATGTCTTTGCATTTGGGTGGAAGAGCAGAGTGTAAACATACTCACCTCTTTGTGCATTGGCTGGGGGTGCTGAGGTGAGCATCTCTCAGCCGATAAATTCCAAAACAAAGCATATTATACGTTTTCAGAGCTTTGCAGAACAGATCACCATAACAACCACCATCCTGGGAGACAACAGAACAAAGAAAAACATTATTTTTATTGGCCTGAAAGTAGAGGTCCAGGAGGAAATGAGCCTTTTCATGGCAGCTTGTTTTGCTGTCTCCTGAGTCGGAGGGTCTGAACCAAGGGACTGTGGCTGAAAAGGTCAATTTGGTTACCAGCCTATACCCGATATTGGTGGTTTTTATGAATCAGATAATGTAGTTTTCCCCTGGTTCTCCCTAGCTTTCCATCTGTAGCAATGAGAGCTCTAAGGAGACTGTGCCTTTCCTTCACTTTAAGTGAGTATAAAGCTTGAAGGTCTCAGTTGTGTGTTCAGCTGAGGAGAAGAAACCAGTTCTGCAAAATGGTGATTATGTTTGGCCCCAGCTCGGCTGTAATCACTGTGCTCTGACCGTGTTGTCAAAACTGCTCTAGTGATAATTAAAATCACCGCAAGGAGAAAAGACCCCACCAGGTACTATGGTGACAGACTCTTTCGGGTAAGGACTGTGTGAAAAGCACAATTTACAAACCTCAGAGATGGCAAGAGTGGAAGAGGATGTGTTTCCTCAGGAAGCTGGAGGTCTGCAGGCTGAATAACTGGGATTCACAGTTCTAATCAGGTCACAGTCACCTTCCAAGGGTCTGGGGCCCGATGTGGAATGTGAAAGCAAATTCATTTACTTGGAAATACTGGCTTTATGCAGCCAGGTGGCTTCATGCAGGCATTATCACAGGAAAGGTACTGAAGAATGACTTCATTGGGAATAAAGTGACTGCATTTGCCCTTCCTGTCATTGGAATTTCCATATGGGCATCATATTAAAGAACACAAATGGGGCCGAATCTTACCGTTAAAGTGTTTGTCCTTTCAAAGTGTATTAGTAAGTAAATGACAGATAAAAAGAGTCACTAGCTACGGAAGCTGCCTTTCAAAAAAGCCCAGTCTAACATAGGTTCCTGCCTATAACCAAAGCAAAATATGGTGCAAGTTGGCATCAGGGCTTCAAAAGAAATCAAGAAAGTGACCCTTTCCTTGAGTGACACTACTGTTTGTGCAATGAGTGTACAAGTTCCCAAGACTTGGGGCTCCAACCCTTGAAGGCATATCTGGAGTAAAGCTGGGAATAAGGCTCGAGATGGCATACTTCTCCCAAAGTGTTTGGACCAGGCCGGTGTGTGGAAGCCAAAGAGAGACACTGGTCACTTCTGCGAAAGGGAAGAAATTAGAAGACCCGGGTCTGGAATTAGAGATGTTAAAGGAGCCACATGAGATGCTGTTTGTTTGGCCAGTGGTTCTGGATGCACATAATTACTGGTGGTGTTCTGAAAACCACCAGTACCTGGGGCCTACTCAGACACAAAAGCTCAGAATCCTGGGTGGTTTGTAAAAGCTCTTCATGGCCTACTAATGTGCAGTTGGGGTTAAGTAGCCTGAGCATTGCTAAGACTCTGTGGAAAGGGTTCCTATTTTGGCTGCAAGTTGGAATCACCTGCTGTTCCCTATCTCATCATCGGAGACACCTGAGGGAAGTGAGCAAGCCACAGGCTCTGAAGCCAGGGTTCCTAGTGCAAGTTCCTATTAGGGCCTTCAGTCTCTCTGAGCCTCAGTTTTTTTAGAGTCTGATAAAAGAATCTATGTCAAAGGATTGCCATGGGGATGAAAACGGATGATTACGTGTAAAGCGCTGTGCCTGATATACAGAAAAACGTAAACTTCACCTCTTAGTTATTTACTAGTGAAGGCAGAAAAGACAGATGCCCAGCTTGTCATTATCTGGCACCCAGCTCATTTGGACCAAGCTCATTACCAAATAGTGGGCTCAGGTGGCCCGGGAGTTGTGAACTTACCCCCAAGTCTGCAAAGGGCCCATCCAACAGTGCTAACTGGGCTACTCGGCAGCGGTCCCTGTTGGCCAGCGTCTGGGGAGTGCTGTAGCCCCCTCGAAGTGCATTCTCCTCAGCAATCAGAGCCTCGAGCTCTGGCGTGGCTCCTCCGGTCACCAGGGTCCGTATCAGGGTAAGGATATTGTCATTGAAGTATGTCTGGAGAGAGAGAGAGAGGAATATAGGGGAAAGTCCTTTAAGCAAACACCCTAAAGTCACGACAACTGACATCTAAATGACAACTTCTCTTGGTATTCCTGTTTAAAGTTCTGGCCTGTCTCTTCAAATAATTTTATGTGGGAAGTGAAAAGACAGCAACCTCCAATTATTCTATTCTTTTCTCTCCTACTTGCTTCTGCCACCAGAGCCTGACTTTTAAAAACCAATTCAGAGGATTTTTATTAAAGAACTAAAGTCTAAATAGTTGCTGTTTACCATAACTGATGTTACTAGGGATGTAAATACTGTTTACTTGTGTAATAACATGCAGCCTGCCCAGGCTGCGAACCTAAGCAGGACTGCCTCTGAGGCCCTGTCACCCGCGTGCCTGGAAGCCACCTCCTCCCAACAATGGCAAAACTTCTTTCTGTGCTAAAAGGAAATGCCAAGAACATCATTAAGGCCAGCACTCAACAATTTATCACAGGCTTTGATAACAATCTAACCTAGAAGTCAATTAAATATGCCAGATAAATTTACAATGAGGTGGATGCCCTGGTGTGTGTACTTCGGATTTTGTTTTTTATATAACCTCAGTAGTCTGAGGCAAATATAGCCTATTAGAGAAGCTTCCTCTACATGTACATTTGTCTCACATCTGAACCGTAACAGGTCTGTCAAGAGTAAAACAATGGGAGTTGAAAAAAGTTAATAAGATGTCAAATAAAAGAGCTCAAAAAGACATTTCCACCCAGCCCAATTCGAGAAAAATCTCAGTTAAGGATCTACTTTCCATTTTCCAGTGTAAAAAAAAAAAAAAAACAAACCAGGGTAAATAAAATCCAACCAAATTTTGCATGTGGCTTTTGAGAGTATATGAAACTGGCAGCAGGTTAAGAAAAACAGCTGCATTTTTACTTCACCAGTTTCTTAGACAGTTTACCTGGTAAAACATAGTGGAGAACAAACCAGGTGAAGATGAGCTCTCATGCTGCTTGGCCATGCGTAGTTTTATGTCTTGGGGAGGGAGGTTGTCTAATTGTTCTGGATATTAATTTTCTCATCAGTAAAATAAGCATAGTCATTAAGATCAAGTTTATATGCAAAGAATTTCATGAGGACTTCTGAGTTCAGATGAAAGCTGCTAGTGGTTCTCTGTTCACTTTCCTTATTTAAATAGTTGTGAAAATACCCAAAGTGATACAAGATTCCAAGAACAAAGGAAACTAGGAGTGCTATTCAGAACCAGTCAGGCCCTAAGGAGAATGTATCCTCTACCAGAGCTCAGCTGTGCCCTGGGGCAGAAGCAGAACAAGGACAGTAAAGGAGGAAATGTTGCTGGTGTGCATGCCTGTGTGTGTGTGTGTGTGTGTGTGTACATAATTGTATATTTCTATACTATCTGACTGGATAGATAGGTAGATTAATTGATAAGTAGATAGATGATAGATGATTAGATAGATAGATAGATAGATAGATAGATAGATAGATAGACAGACATACATACATACATACAGACAGACAGACAGACAGATTAAATATATAGAGTGTTAAGGAAGGAGAGTCAGGCTGTAGGTTTAATGCTGACCTCACCACTCAGTAGCTGCATGACCTTAGAAAGTTCTCATTTTTGTGCCTCAGTCTCATGATCTGTAAAATGTAAAAATAGAGTAGTTATAAGGACTGTAAAATTAATACATATGAGGCACTTAGAAAAGTGTTTGTGCAAAAGAAACACTGATAAATACTTTAGGCCTTATATCAGACACTTGGGGCCTTTGATGATGAGAGGAACAGTTAGCTCATTCCTAACCTTCTCTTTTAAAAAATCTTTTACATTTTTGGGGGAGCTGGTGCAAATCAAGGCCATTCATATTATCCTTGAATCTGCACTTCTCAGTCTCCCTCCATTCTAAGGCCCCATTTAGACTCTGGAATGGCACAGTGAAGGTCACAGCGGACTGCATCATAAGATGTGACTGCAGCAGTGGGACAGGCCACAGAGGCACAGTCTAGTCGAGGTTGGCTCTGGACACATATACATGCATTTCCAAAGTTTTCAGAAGTAAATCCTCTTCTATACAGTCAGATAGCCCATCATGAGAAGCAGGAAACTTCTCCTCAGCACTGAGGCACATTAAATGAGTGAGCGCTTGACACAGAACTTTGACAAGAGCCTTTGCACTGTGATTCCCCTTCTAGGTCCAGACCGAGGGGAAAGTCTAACAGCACTCAAGGTGGACAACAGAATAACCACGACCTTGTATACTGAGAAACAGACCTCTCCTTGCTCAAATGTGGAGAGAGAGAGAGAGAAAAAAAAACACAGCTAATAGAAGTATTTTTAAAAAGAAAACCACAATGTTTACGATATAAAGGAAGAGCCTCCTTTAAACTGATTAGTTACTGAAGTAAGTAAAAGAAAAATTTAGGAAGCATTCATTTTGAAATCAAAATAAATGTTTAAAAATGTAGAGTATTGATATAAGATACTGAAATTAATTATTGAAATTAATTGATGTAAGATATTGAAATTAAAATGGATACGATAAGAAATAGAATCCAATAGAAAAAGAATCCAATACCTTTTCATGACAGTCAACAAACCAGGAATAGATGGGAACTTCCTCAATGTGATAAAGGGTATGCATGAAAAACCCACAGCTAACATCAAACTTAATTTTGAAAGACTGAATTCTTTCCCCTTAAGATCTGTAACAAAAGGAGGAAACCGGCTCTCATCACTTCTATTTAACATAGTCCTGGAGGTTCTAGTTGAAGCTAGAATTAAATAAAAGGCATCCATATCATAAAAGAGAGAAGTAAAACTATCTCTTTATTCCCTGAGAACATAATCTTATATATATAAAATCCTAAGGAATCCACTAAAATACTAGTATGAGTAATAAGTTCAGCAACTTTGCAGAATACAGAATCAATATACAAAAATCATTTGTGTATCTGTGCACTTGTGATGAACAATACAAGAATGAAATTCAGAGAACAATTCTACTACAAAAGCATCACAAAGAATAAAATACTTAGTAATAAATTTAACCAAGGAGGTATAAGACTGTTACATTGAAAACTACAAAATATTGCTGAAAGAAATTAAAGAAGATCTAAATAAGGAGAAAGACATCCCATGTTCATGGGCTGGAGGACTAATCTTAAGACTGCGATACTCCCCAAAAATTTCTATCAAAATCTCAAAAACCATTTCTGCAGGCATGGAGAAGTTGATTCTTAAATTCATATGAAGTTGCAATCGACCCAAAAACCAAAACAATCTTGAAAATAAAAAGTTGGAACACTCACACTTTTCAAAGCACACTACAAAGCTACTTAAACAGTGTGGTATTGACATAAAAATAGATATACAGACCATTGGAACAGAACTGAGAGTCCAGAAATAAACTCATATGCTTATGGTCAATTGATTTGAACAAAGGTGTCAAGACCATTCTGGAGAAAGAATATAGTCTCTTAAACAAATGATGCTGCAACAATGGGGCATCTACAAGTAGAAGAATAAAGTTGGATCTCCTAACTCATACTATATGCAAAATTAACTCAAAATGGATCACAGACCTAAATATGGGAGCTAAAACTATAAAACTCTTAGAAGAAAACACAGGAATAAATCTTCATGACCTTTGAAAACACTTTCTTAGATATGACATCTAAAGCATAAGCAAAAAAAAAAAAAAAAGATAAATTGAACTTCATCACAATTAAAAATGTTTTGTGTATTAAAGGACACTATCCAGAAAGAGAAAAGAAAATCTACAGAATGAGAGGAAATATTTGCAAATCATATATCTGATCAGGGTCTAGTATTTAGAATATATTTTAAAATCTTAAAATTCACCAACATAAAAACAAATTACCCAATTTTTTAAATGGACAAAAGACTTGAATAGACATTTCTCCCCCAAAAGACATACAATGGTCAACAGACAAATGAAAAGATGCTCAACATCACTTGTCATCAATGAAATGCAAATCAAAAACACAAGATACCACTTCACATACACTCAGATGACTATAATAAAAAAGATTATAACAAGAGTTGGTGAGAATGTGCAGAAATTGGAACCCTAACACACTGCTAGTGGGAATACAAAATGATACAGCCATTTTCGAAAACAGTTGGCAGTTCCTCATATGGTTAAAAAAAGTTACCATATAACCCACCAATTTCATTTCTCTGTATATACCCAAGAGAAATGAAAACATATGTCCATATGAAACTCATACATAAATGTTTATAGCAGCATTATTCATAATAGCAAAAAGTGAAAGTAATCCAAATGTCTACCACCTAAGGAATGCATAAACAAAATGTGTTATATCCATGAATAAATATTATTTAGCCAAAAAAAATAAATGAAGTACTAATTCATGCTCCTACATGAATGAACTTTGAAAACATTATGCTAAGTGAAAGACATCGGTCACAAAGGACTACACATTATATGATTCTATTTATATGAAATGTCCAGAAGAGGCAAATCTATGGAGAAGGGTAGTAGATTAATGGCTGCTTAAGGTTGGGGGAGGTGGGTAGAGGGTATAGGTTTCTTCTTGAGGAAATGAAAATGTTCTAAAATTGACTGTGGTGATGGTTGTACATATCTGTGATTATACTAAAACCCATCAAATTGTACACTTTAAATGAGTGAATTGCATGATGTTAATTATATTTTAACAAAGATGTTATAAAGTAGTTAAAAGGTAGCTAAACTTGTAATGGCCAGATATTTATCTGTTAAGAAGTAGTAATTAACAACATTCTATTGTATGCCCAAAATTTTGTTAAGTGGGTTTATCTCATGTTGAGTGTTCTTATCACAATTAAAAAAAAAAAAGCAGCAGCAGTAAGTTGTAGAATTAAAAATCACACACACACAATCAGATATGTGGAAATAAAACTAAAGAGTTCACTTAAATTACATAGCGTAATGTATAGAGATTTTTTATTTTCTTTTTCTTTATTTTTAAATAAGAATGCTG
>NW_011888801.1:4055070-4060659 GCF_000151845.1 Pteropus vampyrus
GGTGGCATGGCTGTAGACTAGAGTTACTTCATTTGAAAAAAAAAAAAAGTACTCAGAAACAAAAATCAGCTTCCTTCAAGATCATTTGAAACTTTTAAAAATTAAAAAAATAAACATATTTACTTAAAAAATACTAGTGAAATATATTAAAACATGAAATTTAAAAAGCTATTGTACATATTATTACAAACCGAATGCAAGTGTCAAAAGGAATTCTTGAAAGAAAAAAATGTGACAAAAAATTTTCTACCAATACAGTAATATTAAATTATTTTTAAAAGTCACAAAAATGAGACAAGAGAAAGGAGGATACACAAAAAGGCATGGAAATTCCCTGATTTTATAGAGGGGGGGGAATCAATAGTTACTATATTTTTCTAGGTAATAATATTTAGAAAATATAGCTTCAATTACATTTGTAGAATATCGTAACCACTAGAGTTAAAAATAAAATAGATAGTTTACACATCATTAGAGAAAATAAGCATAGAGAATATAGTTCGTATGCCAAAATGGATAATAAAAGTCATGAATTATAGAAGCATATATAAAGCATAATGCAAAATATAGCATTATATGTTATATAACTAAACATAAGTAAGCTAAATTATTTGCTAAAAAGGCAAAGGTACTCAGATGTATTCAAAAGCCAAATCAAACTCTGATATCTTCAGAGACAAACAGGAAAAACAAACCAAAGCAGGTATAGAAAAGTATATTTTAAAGAAAAACATTTATATTTATAATTAGTTAAAATTTATATAAAGATATAACTTACTGTTATACAAATGTCTAACCACTATGCTTTACACCTGAAACTAATATAATATTGAATTCAAATGTAATTGAAAATAATACTACATAAATAAATAAAACTCCCTTAAAAATATAACTTACTTATAGAGACAATAATGTAACTGAAATATAGAAGGCGAAACTAATTAGCAACTACAGTAAAATAAATATGAACTGCGAGTTACATGTGAAAATGATATATGAATTATTACTGTGTTTCTAGGTTTTGCAAATCCAACAGACCAAAATATATATATATAAAATTAAGGATATAATAAGAGTGATTTAGTAGATTTGTGCAAAACTTTATGTAATATTTTTAGATAGTTTCCAAACAATAAAAAGACCATAGCTCAAAGCATAAAATCTCAATATACATGATAAAGTATAAACTGTACAGTCTACATTTTAAAAATTAATGTAATAGTAGAAACAAAATAAATATCCCTACACTTCCAAGTTTTTTTTTAAAGTATATTAAATAACTATAGGTCAAGATGGAAATCAAACTTAGGATACAGAGTGTTTAAAAATTGAAAACTATTTGAAAATGGCATATAAAAATGTCATAGATTGAGGACAAAGCTATAGAGACAAATTCAGAGCCCTAAATGCTTTTGTTATTAAATATGAAAGAATTACAATAAATAATGCTAAATATTAAATAGTTTTTATTATTCTTTTTATCTAAGAAAAGCAGAGAATGAAATAATAAAGCATTAACTAATGAAATTGAGAGTAATGAATTGATAGATGTAAGAAATAATTTTTGAAAAAATAAACCTATGACAAATATAACTGCAACAACAACAAAATAAAACTTGAAATAAGAAAGAGAATATAGTGTCATATAAGTTTGAGAATTAATATTACTATTCTAGAAGCTCTCTTTAATCCCAGTCACGGTATGAGTAAAAAGAATACTTACCATTTTTCAGTAGAGAGCAAAGTTATGATAGTTTACAGAGAGACAGAAAAGATTATTCAGAAGAGAGAGAGGGAGAGAGAGAGAGAGAGAGAGAGAGTCCATGTTCCTTATCGTGTAAACTGGACATTACAAGGTCATATTTTTTCTAGTATAATTTTTGTTTGATATATGCCTAATTATAGATTCAACTGAACTTTAAAATGATATAATTATGCTAAATTTCATCTGAAAACAGTTATGAAATTGTCCTTCCAGGTATTAAAATTAATATTAAAGAATCCATAATTAAACATTGTAGATAATATTAAAAATTGGAAGATCAATTAATCAGAATGAATTAATGAGAACCATAGCCTAATAGTTTTAAGACCTTAATAACAGATGTTGACAAATCTGGCCTTTGGGCCAAATCTGGCTTGTCACATTTTTTGTTTTTTACATAAAGTTTTATGGAGATCCAGACATATGCATTTGTTTATGAACAGGCTTTTGTGTTATAATCGCAGAGGTGAGTAGTTTTGACAGAGTCTATATGGCTCTTGAAAGCTTAAAATATTCACCATCTGGCCATTTACAAAAAAAAGTTTGCCAATCCATTCCTTAATGTGTTAAGGAAAACATCACACATCATAGGGAAGGTATGTTTATTCGACATACAATTTAGGAGAAACTGGCTAGCTGAAAAAAATTTTTCAACAATATAGTAATGATTAAATAAATAAAGATATGGTTACCTGACTTACATTGTATAGATATCAATATTATCAATATTATGCTTTTAGAGAATATTTAATGGCATGGTAATTATTATATAATATTAAAATATTCAAAAAAGGAGACCCCAAAATACCATGATCTAAAATACATGTTAAAAGTTCAGACCTCAACTGATATATTTGTATTTATGTAAAAATAACTATAGTTAGTACCCCCAAATTTTACTTGGTGAATAATTCTTGGTGATAGAATTCTGATTGATTTTTCCCCCCATAATTTAGTTTATTTAATATATTTTCTACTGTAAAAATATATTAATTTTAAATTTCTGAAAAAGAATTCCATTTACTAATGGAATTCATACAGCTAAGTGGACAAAAAAAAAATCCAAGTAAAAAATAGGCAAAGGAACTGAACAAAAATTTTTCCAAGGAAGATATTCAAATGGCCAACAGGTACATGTAAAGGTGGTCAGCATCACTAATCATCAGGGAAATGCACATGAAAACCACAATGAGATATTACCTCACACTTGTTAGAACGACTATTGTCAAAAAGATAAGATATAATGAGTGTTGGTGAGGATGTAGAGAAAAGGCAAGGTTCGTATATTGTTGAAGGGAATGTAAATTGGTATAGCCACTATGGAAAACAGTAAGATGTGCATCAAAAAATTACAAACAGAACTACCATATAACCCAGAAATTCAACTTATATGTATATATTCCAAGGAAGTAAAATAACATTCTTGAAGAGTTATCTACTGCACCCCCATGTTCATTACAGCATTATTTACGAGAGCCAAGACATGGAAAAAACATATGTCCATCAACACATGAATAGATGAAGAAAATGTGATACACACACACACACACACACACACACACAGAAATATTATTCAGCCATAAAAAGGAAAGCCCGCATTTGCAACAACATAGATGAATCCTGAGAGCTTTATTCTAAGTGAAATAAATCCAAGAAATACAAATCTGTATAATCTCACTTATATGTGGAGTATAAAAAAAAATTGACCTCAGGGAAACAGAGAGCAGATTGGTGTTTGGAGAAATGGAAGGTGGAGGTCAGGGAAATGAGTGAAGGTGGCCAAAGAATACAAACTTCCAGTAATAAGATGAATAAGTTCTGGGGATATGATGTATAGCATGGTGACTATAGTTAAAAATACTCTACCGTATATCTGCAAGTTGATAAAAGAGTAGATTTTTAAATTTCTCACCCACCAAAAGAAATCGTAATTATGTGAAATGATAGATATGTTAATTAATTTTATTGTGGTAATAATTTTGTAATATATACATATATCAAATGATTATATTGTATGCCTTAAACTCACATAATGTTATAAGTCAATTATATCTCAATAAAGCTGGGTTGGGACAAAGGAAGTAAATTTTATAAATTGTTAAAGGCAAAAAAATGCAGCCATAAATAGCCTGGTGAAAATATAGCTGAATACTTAAACTGATTTCAGGATACCTGATAGTTCTCTTGTTCAGCAAACACTTTTTAAGAATAGAAACTATTAAAGAATTCACAAAAGAAAATATGCATTTACATGATTACATACAAATTAAAATTCGATATACTTCATAACTATCATAACCACAATTAAAGGGCCTCCTAGAGAAAATAATAATCATTACCTGCCGGAGTGCATGAGATGGCCCTTATACACCAATGATAGTAGTGGGCAATGGTGTAACTGTTTCTGAGATATGATCTGGCAATATGTATTAGGAGCTTGAAAATGTTCATATTTATTTAAAACCCCATACATTTACTTCAAGGTAATAAGTTGCTTCTTGTTCAAAGATTTATATACAATAATGTTTATCACAGGGTTAATTATTGTTACAACAAAAAATTAACAAGTGAAATGCCCTGCAATAGAAACAGTTAAATAAATTCTAGAACATCCATATGTTGGCATCTCATGAAGTTCTATATAGGCTTTGCAAATCCTGATTCCTGAGAATATGAGATGATTAAATGCTCTGGATAAATACTGTGAAAATAAATGAAATAAAAAAACAAGATATAAAACTGGATGATTGCATATTTATCTACCCATCCGGAAGGAAATATACCAAAATATGAACCACGCTTATATTTGGGTGTTGGAAATATGGTTCATTTAAATTTTCTTCTTTATGTGTTTCTGTGCTTTCCAAATTTTCCACCATGAGTATGAATAACTTTTCTAATGAAAACATGGTCAGTAATGTTTAAACAAAGAACACCGTAAGTCCCGCTTTGCAATGATAAGTCTTAGAAGGTCAACATGAAAGGTTATTGTTTTGTCAAATCTTTAGGATTTGGCCTTAACATGTTTCCCCTTCTGTGTTGAAACCAGTTATACTGAAACAGCATAATCTTTCTGATCAGTCACTGACATTTATTGAGCACCTACTAATCCCTGGGCCTTGGTTTGCCTTGGTAGAATCAAAGAGTGTCTCACTTTCAAAATTGCCCTCAATTCAGGGCGGGCCACAGAATTTTATAGGTGCTTGAACAATTCTGGAACCACTCACAACGTTGAACATAAATTCTCTGTCCCTGAGCTCGCACTGTACTTATCCCAGCTGTCTCTCCTCGACTTCTCCATGCAGGCATCACAGAGCAGTGTGTGGGCAGCACTATCTGCTATGACAGAGAATAATGCCTTTCTGTCAGCAGAGTACTCTTGCTCCCATTTTAATGCCTCGGTATTCAGCAGCAGAGAAGTACTTTGAGCATTGCATATGGAAGTGCTTTGAGCATATTTCAAGGTCTCTTTGTGATCTGAGTAACTTGGAGGAAAGATAATGCTTTCCTTGAAAAAGGATGTCCAGTCAGTCATACTAGAAGTCACAAAGTTTTTCATGTGCTCACTCATAGAGCATATAGTGGTCTGCAGTTAAGCACTAAATCCAGGGCTTTCTGCATAGGAAGTGGCTGTTTCAGCATCGTGAAGCAAACCAGGTGCTGGGCCTTCAAATGCCAATTATCAAAGATTATTCCTGTGGAGGATGTTTCAGCTGGAACAAGTTCTCTACAACTCACCTGCCCCAGAAGGCACAATTCTTTTCTGGATTAAGAAACACTAGAATAGAAGAATCTCAAAATTCTAAAGCAAGTATCATAATGTG
>NW_011888801.1:4060709-4062996 GCF_000151845.1 Pteropus vampyrus
TTTCAGCTGGAACAAGTTCTCTACAACTCACCTGCCCCAGAAGGCACAATTCTTTTCTGGATTAAGAAACACTAGAATAGAAGAATCTCAAAATTCTAAAGCAAGTATCATAATGTGTATTGTGATCCTTTGCCTTCTAAGCTTTTGTACTACTAATCTTTTGGGGGCCTTACCATGTTCACTACACCCGTGCTAGGAGCTTTGTGAGGGAAATTGCATAGACCTCTAACCCTGGCAGGACTAGTTTCCAAGGATGCTTTTGGAAGAGGACTTTTCTATGGCTGTTCTTATGTCACATGGGTGTTGGAGAGCTTGCCAGAATGAGTTAGAGTTTTGCTCATTGCCTGGAACCAGGAGACGTGTGTAGACTGAGGAATATGGGAGTCCCTCTTTCCACTGCCAAAGACAGGGTTCCACACTGATCAGGGAAACCGTTTTGTTAAGTGAGGCAACGTGGCACTCACTGCGATGTGTACAGACTAGAATACAGCTAGTATGGTTTTAAATCCTTGCTTTGCCATTCAATAGCTATGACAATGGGAAAGTTGCCTAACTTTTTGTTTTTCTTTTTTTTATGTCTCAGATTCCTCATGCATATAACAAGGATTAAAAAACAAAACAAAACAAAAAACAAACAAAAAAACAAACCCAGCTTAAAGTGTTAAGTGAGATACTTTGTGTAACTTCTAATGCACAATGAATACTCAATAAATGGCAGTTCATAAAAAGAACAACCAACTAGCAAGGCAATCAATTTAGAAAGTCTCTTATCTCGGTGCTTCTGTATTCTCATTTCTAATATCATAAAGCTGGCCCACATCACATGTGTGGCCCCCTTGGCCTCTAAACTTTGATTATTCTCAGATCCAGTAAGTAGACAGAGTAACAGCACTGAGGAAACCAAGAAATGCTGGGGAAGGGGCCAACTGATCGCAATGGGGAGACGGGAGCCCGCAGCGCCATCTAGCCCACTCTGTGGCTGCCCGTCTGCACGTGTGTCTCCAACACGCGGGAGCATCTTCCTTTTTTATTTTTTCAAGTATAATTACCAGAGCTTATGTTTCACAGTTAATGCTGTCAAGCCTTTTAAACTAATTGGTCTTTTATAGAAAATTTAACTGAAAATTAACACATCTTTTAATAACATTGCCTTAACTTTAATGGCACTTTGCCTTTCGTTTATAATTGCTCTAAAATTGTCATTTTCCATGTCATAGCTGCCATTTTTTATATTTCCTCATTTTCATGGTGTAGATTTTTATTTTTAGTATTTTTCTTTCATGAAAGATGAGAACTATTTGATTTCTTTCAATCCTGGGCTCACCTGGCCTGATGTGACAGCCATGGCATGTTCTGAGTCCAACAGAACGTACTACAGTTTGCCACACTGACACAATGCCAGCTAGCTCGGCCGCCTTGGGACAGCCCATGGCTGGTCATTCTTCTTCTGAGAAGTAGAAATGGAGGTTCTTGAGTGGAGTGTAAGAAATAGGCCCATAAAGGAGTATTTTGTTTATGTAACTTACTTCACAGGGCACTAGGTTAGTCTGGGCTAAACAAGAACTTGGTTTTCTCCATAACATAGTTCAAGGGTTTGGCCCTTAATGCAAACAGAGTTAAGAGAGCAAATCATGTGGGTCCACCTTCTAGATGGTCACATTCTCTAGTGGCATTATAAAGATACTGGTGGTAACCAAAAGAAGGTGCATCCTCTAACCAAGGTTGAAGTATCTAACCCCAGATTTAAAACTTGACTGGACATGCTTTTATATACAGAATATCTGTGGTGTTGCCGATGGCCTTACCTGTCTAACTGCTTCTTGTGTAACCTTCACCCATGTCTACCACACTCCAATGACTATGGCCCTTACCCATTTCTTGGACAAACCAAACCCAGCTCATCACTATTTTTCAGCCCTTGCTCTTTCTTCTGCCTGGCAAAGTTAGTCACCCTCAGCTCCAGGCGCTCTCCTGATTTTTTGGTGTCAGCTTCAAACTTACTGCCTAAGAGAGATTTATTCCAATCACTTTGGCTAAAACAAGTCTCCACACCCATTCAAACTATTTCATGCGCTTCAAATCAGTTATCCCTAGCTGACAGAACTTATTTACTCACACAGTTATCATCACTTATATAGTTACCACCCACTAGAATGAAACTTCAAACAACATGAAGGCAAGGACTTCGTCTTTCTTCTTCACTGCTGAATCCCCAGCATGGAAAATAGTGCCTGGCATTTAGTAAGTGTCCAATAAATGTATTGATTAATAACAATAAGTACATATA
>NW_011888801.1:4064066-4070372 GCF_000151845.1 Pteropus vampyrus
ATATGATTAAAGGGCAAATTTTGGGAGGAGCGCTAGAAAAAGATCATCAAGATCTAAAGAGAGAGTGTGTGTGTGTGTGTGTGTGTGTGTGTGTGTGTGAGAGAGAGATGTTGCCTGTAAGAAAATGACTGAGATGGAAGCTTACCTCTGGCTCCTGCTGCTCAGAGGAGTCTCACTTTCTCAATTTATATTCTCACCCACCCTTTCCGTTCTTTCCAGTTACTGCCTTGGTCCCTGATAATCTATTATATTATATATTATAAATATGAAGGTTGGGGTGGAATGCAAAGAAATCACAGGTAACATTTTATCAGGTCTAGATTCAATTAGATCTGTTGAACCAGACCCAAGTCAAGACCTCACTGTGAAACTTGTTCATTCTAGACAATGAAAAAAAGGCCTGGAATAATTGGTTAGGCATTTGGTTAATGATTTGAAAAGTCACTACAACTGGATCAGTTAAATATATCTTGCTTTAACACTTAGACCAGGTTTATTCATATTACTGCCCAAAAGATTAGATAACTGTAGGTGAAGTATCTCGCACAGTTCTGAATCCTCAATAAATGATGCTGCTGATAATAATTACAATGACAGTTACTAGATTCCTGACACTCTCTTTTCCCAGGCTAGAATTCAGAAGTGCTACTCTCAGACTATTGTATCCACATATGTCTTGGCTACCCTCTCCCAAATACTTTAGTTTGCATTTCAAAGGAGATTAAAGATAGCTTTTTAAAAGACTTCAAACCAACTCACTTTGATATCTCCTGAGTTTCTAAGAACTGACTCCCTATGCTGCAGACAGATAGCTGTGCACTTCAAATCCAGATGTGGACCCACTCCCACCCCATGGCCACCATGTGTCCCCGTAGCTTGCAGAAATGGAGTTCTCGGATGCTTAACACCAGTTGTACTCCTTGGAACCAGGGCTGGCTTTAAGGGTGTGTGGCCTGTGCAGTGACCCAGAGCCCATGCTCAGGAGGGCCCCCGGCTTGGTTTAATGCTCCGCTGTTACCGTTTTAAAATTTTTACTAATTTATGAAAAAATGGCCTTGAAAATTATGTAGCTAATCCTACCTGAAATATACTGAATACCTGATATGTAAAAACAAATAATTTTCTAAATTTGAATTTCAAAACATTTTAATAAAGTATTTCCTAATTCTGAATAAGTTTGTACTATAAACAGTTTAATTATTTCTTAGTGAGAACAGCCTTCTGTAATCCTCCTTATTAGCATCAGAAGTAAAGTGATATTTCTAAAGCGATGAATTACAGAAATCTGAAACAGAATTTGGAGACTATGAGGACCATTATAGACAGTGTGGTGGTTTAATGAACACATCCAGTATCACCTACCATTCCTTCTGGCTTGCTTAAGGAGTTTGCCCAAACCAAGCCTGACACCACTGCAGGTAGAAAGGTTAGGCTCAGTGTCCTCAGGCCATTAGGAAGATCATAAGCTCTGGGAAACCAAGAGTGTTCTTCCCTAGGGACTGTATAATTCTTCTCCTTGGCTTGGAAAGCAGCGGTATAGCATGGACTGCAGCCAACCTTAATTCAAATGAATGTTATTTCATAATTATTTTTAAATCCATAATTCTGATTTTTAACAAAGATATGCTTACAGTTGGACCACATTCAGGAATATAGAATAACCTAAATTAGTCTTAAAAAGCTTTATGTTTTTTTCTTTCTTCAAATAGAGGTCCTTCTGGGATTAGCTTTAATGAATAGATGAGAATTGTGCATAATTAGCCTATCAGTTGTTTAACACATTCAGGAGAATAGGCTTTTTAAGCACTTTAAGAAATGTATGTGCATAAAAACTCTCTGAGCTATGTTTATGGTTTTAATGTGTTCAATAAGACTCCTTTTCACGGATTCTCCAAAGGTCAATGTTTATCCAGCCTATGTCTGGATTTCCACAAATTGTGAACCTGAGAATTCCAAAATAAAGAGGCTTTTCTATATAATACATAAAGGCACTCAGCGGGAACACATCATTATCCTCAGGTTATAATCCATCCTAATGTCTGCTTTTGGCTTTTACAGTTCAGGATGGCTCCATTAAACTAGGGCCTACCTTTAACTTGTTTTTGTTTTTGGTCTCAAGGGTGCAAAAACAATGCCACCAAGTTATAAAAGAAACCAAAGATGCTTTTGATCCTTTTGCCAGCCCACTCTCCACTCTTTGCCACTACTTTAGTCCTTCCTTGCAAAAAAGAACAGGCCAGGCCTGGCCCTCATGCCTGGTCCTCCCCCAAAACTAATGTCTCAGTGACCAGCAGTGACCTAGGAGTCATCCTGGACACTTTGTTATCTTCTACCTTCAGCTCATATTCACTCTATTCCCAAGTTCTATCGATTTTACAGAAACACCACTCAAATCCATCCACCACCCTCCAGCTCTGCCAGCTCTATCCTAGTCTAAGCTCTGAGAGCCTCTGATTCTGCCATCTTGCCTCCTGAACCATCCTCCACACCTTAGCTGAGGCAGTCTCTTGTCACTTCACTTGTCAGCTTGAAACCCTTCAATGCCTCCTCATTGCTCTTAAGAAAAAACCTAAACCATTAAAACGGGTTCAAGGTCTTGCAGGTCCGACCTTGCCTTGTCCCTCACTTACCGTGGTCCAGGCACACAGGCTTTCTTTGGCTTCCTTGAGACTGTCATATTCTCCTAGCACAGGGCCTTTGCATTAGCTTTCTTTCTTCATGGGATATTCTTCCTTATGATTCCCACCCACCGACCTCCTCCCCAGCCTTCTATTGCTCAGATTTTGACATAAAATGTGGATTATTTCTTTGTGGAAACTTTCTCTGATCCAGAGACCAGGTCAAGTGCTCACCTATATTTATACATAGCCTTCCTTGCACTTTCAAGAATTTATAATCAAATATTTATTTGCATGACAGTTTGACGAACGTCGGTATCCCTTTTCAGACTGCGAGCCTCTCGTGTGGGAGGTTGGAGGTGCTCCCCTCTTTTATCCCGCACCCACTCACCGCACTCATGAGTGAGTCCAGGACGCTGACGGCAAACGCTGTCCCACATGCAAATGGCTGCGTGAGGTACAGTTCTGTGTCGGGGTCATCATCATCGTCTTGGTCCAAAAACTGAACATTAGTATCATTCACTAGAAAAGCGTAAAAAAGAATTAGCTCAAAAGACCACACACAGGCAGTGAAGCCAGAGAAAGAGGAGGCTAGTGGTTTAGAAACACTGAAGTCACTGAAAAGAAAAGAAAAGCATGGGAGAAGCCATATGGATCTGGGGGTGGGGGGTCAGTGGGACTCAATGGACTGCTCCTGTGTGATCGTTCAAGTTTCCGAGGCCTGGAGAGCAACAAATTCAAGCAGGCTTGCCCCACGGCAGGCTGCTGGAGGACTAGTAGACAGTCCTGGTCAGTCCTTTGGTATAGTTTTAGAATCATGACCGAAAAACACCCTAAAGTGTTTTTTGGTAGCCAAGTCCTTTGAGAGATGAACATATTTCAAGGATGAGTAGCCACAAGTAGCCATGCTGGGATGGTAAGTTAAGCCACAAGGAAAAGAAAGTGAAGAGCAATTGACTGGGAGCACAGCAGAGGCAAAGAGCAAGGAATTCACCCACAGGCATGACCCGCAGCCTGCCTGGCGTTGGGTCTGAGTAGTGGCTGGTGTCCCGGCCCTGAATCTGGGCCCATATCCGACAGGCCCTGGTTAATACAAAGGCAACCCCAGGTGGGATGGATCCTGGGCTGTCTCTGGCTGCTTGCTGACAAAGACTTGCTCTGCATCCCGAGGTGCATAGGGACGCCCACGTTCTCCCTTTCCCCTTCTAAACGGTTCAGTCTTTTCTGTGCTTCAGCTCAAGCAGATGCAGCATTTGATGCCGTGTTTTATTTCCATCTGAGGATTCCTCAAGGACTCCTCTGGCACACACATGCAGACTGATTGACTGTGTCACTGAGATGTCTTTAACTTATTAAAAATTAAGTGACAAATTAATTTCCATTCCCATCTTGGCTTCAGAAATGTTCAGTTTTGCAGAGTAGGCAATAGCAGGGAGAGTGTGTGGTGGAGGAGGAAATGAGTGCCTGTGATTTCTGAAGTAATGCTCATGCTTTGAGGAAAAGAATAAATGAGGTTTCCTTTTTCTGATTCCTTTCTAAACATATCAGCAGCTAATTTTCTTTCTTAGAGTTACTGTTGTTTGTTTGTTTGTTTGTTCCGAAAGTAACTTTTTGGATAATATTTTTTTCTTAACTTTTGTTTTTGTTTATTGTATGAGGCAGAATTCTTTGAGCTGTTCTTCCAAAGTTTATCACTTCTGGGTCCACATTGTCTCAGCAGCACTTGAATTACAGGCTCGTGGGTGAAAGTACAAAATGCAGGATGGACAACTAGGCTTTGGAGCCAGGCTCCACACTAATTCTCTTGTGCAAAGCATTCTTCTCCACCTTAGTTTCTCCCTCTGTAAGATGGGGAGGTAATAGCAGCTCTCAAGAGGCTGTCAAGAGGTGCCAGTGAGACTGTGCTTGGTGAGCCTGGCCCAGCACCTTGATAAATGTTAGCTGCTCAAAGGATAGCCTTTCTGACATCACACCTTTTGTCCACCCACTATGTTATGGAAATGCCCAGCTTCCTTCCACTCCTCTCAGAAGCACATAGGCCTTGTTCAGGGATCATTCTAGGGTCAACTTGTAGCTTTCCTCCCCTCCCTTCATTTACCCCAAAGCATGTTATGGGCCACAGCTCAGTATACCTGCTTTATGAATCAGGAAATTTCAACTTGGGACAACATGCAGAGGGGCATGGTTTTAATTATTTGTAATAGCCAAGGAGGTATGTGTATGGACACTCCAAAAGGAACAGCATCTATTATCTTTTTTCAAGTTGATGGAGAAAGGTTGGTATGAGACTTGGCGGGGAAGTAGTGACAAGTAGAAAGTGATGACTCTGGATTTTCAGCAATCTAGAAATTTGAGACACTGGCAAGGAACTCCAAGGCACAAGCCAAGTTTCAGTAAAAATCCCGCATACTGTTCTGTGTTACCCTGACTTGGAGGGAGAATAGCCAGTGTCACCCAAAGCCTATTTCACAGACCAGTATTTATGTAGGTGCTTTAAACAATCACCCCGAAATCTGTGAGGTTAAATACAACTGGGAAACAGTCAAGTTGAACAGCTTTAAACAAATTTTCCCCTTGTGGAACTTATACAGGCCTTTGACCCACAAATATCAGTTGGGACTCTCCAAATGGATGAAGACTAGAATATACTACAGTGTTTAAAAACTTGTTTTGATCTTGGCATCATCTGTGGTTTTCAAAAGGCATTTTACTGGCTTGGTGAAATGCAGAACACGTCTCAGAACACATAGGTAAATAGTAAGTATTTGTGGGCACGCAAGAAGGCAAAGTGGTTGGTGGATGACGGCGTGATTGCTAAAGGTGGTATAATCACCGTAAAATCAGGCTCACGTCAGAAAGTAAGGGTGATGGGAACACATGGAAGGTTCTCTGAGCTCATGGAAGACATCCGGTGAGGGACAAAGGCTTCGGGAGATTCAATGATACTCATCAAATGCTTGAATTTTTGCCTCAGATTTGGGACATCAAGTCTTTTCTTTACTCTTCTGATCACAAATCGAGATATCCCAGCTAGTTGGCAGCACATGAATTCCAAATGTAAAAAAGAATTTCCTGGCAGTGATGATTCTGAAATGCTTCTAAAGGCTTCTGAGATGGGGATGTTTGGATGAATTTTCCAACCAGAAGTCTGGGCTGCCCGAGCTCTCTGGGTCTCTTACACTAAGGTTCTGAGGAGAATAGTCCAGAAGCCTAGGCTTTTAGCCAACTTCTCTAAACCCAAAAAAGACCTCTTCTGCTGCTGGAAAAAATAAAAAATAGTGCAATAGTCCTTGACCTGAGTGAATTTGTCCTGATAAATAGCTACGTCTGCAATAATGCAGTGCTGAGTGGTGGACAATTTATTCCTTAGTTTTTAGACACCTAGCAAGCAAGATTACTGTGTTAAAAGCTGCTATCTTATTTTGAAATATATTTGGGGGCCAAGAAAATGGCATGTTAGTTTCATTTGAGTCATTTGAAGGCAGGTGCTCCCCACCTCTCTATCCGCCTCTCTATTGAGAAGCACTTTTGCTGTCTCTATTTAGAAGATCAATCCCCGGTTCTGAGACCAGCTGCTGAGGAGTGCCTTTCATGGAGTTATTAACCAAATTATGGAAAATCATGGAAGGGTTTGACAAATGCAGTCATAATCAAGCCCTTCGTCTTCCTGATGGGTCCACTTTGAATC
>NW_011888801.1:4070422-4096058 GCF_000151845.1 Pteropus vampyrus
GTCCTGATAAATAGCTACGTCTGCAATAATGCAGTGCTGAGTGGTGGACAATTTATTCCTTAGTTTTTAGACACCTAGCAAGCAAGATTACTGTGTTAAAAGCTGCTATCTTATTTTGAAATATATTTGGGGGCCAAGAAAATGGCATGTTAGTTTCATTTGAGTCATTTGAAGGCAGGTGCTCCCCACCTCTCTATCCGCCTCTCTATTGAGAAGCACTTTTGCTGTCTCTATTTAGAAGATCAATCCCCGGTTCTGAGACCAGCTGCTGAGGAGTGCCTTTCATGGAGTTATTAACCAAATTATGGAAAATCATGGAAGGGTTTGACAAATGCAGTCATAATCAAGCCCTTCGTCTTCCTGATGGGTCCACTTTGAATCTCCCAGAGAAGGCCCTGGGCCAGTGGGGTGGGGATCAGAGTGCAGAGCTGTGCCTCAGTAGCTACTAACCTCATCTTTGGCACCCTTCCTGAAATCTGGCTTTAGTAAGAAAAGTTCCCCTGGGAGCTAGCTGCTTTTATGGCTTCAGAACCAGAGCTTCTGAGAAAGGGCCTAGTATGAAAAAAAGGCAAATAAAGTCAGAATAAAGGAAAATAAACAGCTGGAGGGAAGGCACTGTCTTGGGTTTCTTATCTTAAAATTTTTATATTTCTCCTTTGACTTCCTCTGAGAGCTGTGAAGACATGTCAGTCATACTGACAGTATGTTGGAAGAGGACTATAAGGGAGAAGGCGGGAGAGCAGGGGGGACACATGGAAAAGAAAAAAAAAAAAAGGCCCAGGCCAAAGAAAATGAATTAGAGCAAAGATGCTTTGAAAACAACGGCTAGGTCAGATGGGTGTGATCAAAGGTTTACTGATGCTATGTGGGGAAAAAAATCATTAAGAAAGGCCAGAACAAGACAGTCGATTCCAACCAGAGCCACAAATAAAACACATTCAAAGCAGTGCCAAGGGGTAGCCTTTCTGTTACAGCCGGTGAAATAAAAAACAAGCTGATGATGGTTGGAAATACCAACAACAGAACAAAAGGAGATACTGATGTTAAGGAAAACAGTGCTTCTTACCCAGTTCAGTTATCATTAGAATGTGTGTCCCACTGTTTTTTTCCTGATTGACTGATACCAAAGGCAACTTGCCAGGTTTAGCTAATTGGATACAACATTTAAGGGTTGGGGAAAGGGAGTGGAGGAAAGTACAGAAAAAGACAAGAGTGAGGGAATAACAGAGGAAACATTCTAAAGTAAAGAGACCCAGGATCAGGACCATAGGAATCAGTATTTGTCTTGGGAGGCGGAAACCACTGTGCAGTTTTGCAAGTTCACAGGTGGTAGCAGGGAGTGCCATGGCCAGGTTAAAAGTTGGATTCCATGGCCAACGATCATGGCACTAATAACCCCATCATTTATTGGACCTGAGTGGCACTCACTAGAAATGGCTTTTGTCTGAGAAGTTCGAGGATAGAATAAATGTAGAGTCCTGACATATTAGTCTAATGTTTCTCCCCAGTTCTGAAAATGGTTTGGCTTAGACCTGAGGCTTCGCACCTCAGTAGGGGGTTCTGATTTAGGAGCTGTCCAGTGCTGCTGCCAGTGAAAATTACCAAGAGTCCATGGACTATGCCTTCCCTCCCTCCCCCCCTTCCCTAATTAATGCCCCAATCTCAAATCCATCATCTCATACGCCTTGAAAAAGTTATCAGCAGGAAGTAAACTGTCCATTCATCTCAGAGGAAAGATAGATCAGTTTTCCATTTGATAATCTGATAAATTTCCACTCATACTTCTCTCCGACCTCCCTCAAAACAAACCCCACTGGAGCCTACTATGCTGAAGGAACTAAACAATAGGCCAGCCTCCTCATATCCTACATGGTTGGAAGAGAGGACCAAAAAAATCCACCCAGAGCTGACATTCACCCCTACCTAGTTCAGTGATGATGGGGATATTGACCCCAGTCGTGATGGATGGCTGGCGTAACATCCCATGCACTGGGCTGTTGTCTGGAGAAGATCTATCCATTCCTGGAGGCGTGAAACCTATTGGGAAGGAAAAAGAGAAGGAAGAAAAATCAGAGATGTGGAAAATTTGGAAATAACGAGAGTTCAGAGTATTAACCCAATCCAATATGTGTGTGTGCGTGCATGTGTATGTGTGTGTGTGTGTGTGTGTGTGTGTGTGTGTGTATACATACACACATTTATTTATTTATTTATCTATCTATTTATTTATTTATTTATAATGCATGATTTATAGGTCAACAATTAGCACTACCAGGATAAACTCTGATGAGTTGTTTTTTAGAAGGACAAACTGGAGATTGTTATAAATAACTCTAACCCACTTTGATAGTTCCCTAAAAACCTGTCTATACCAATTATTGATTTTTCTTGCTTACAGAGATTTGTCCCCCTCTATCTCCAGGCACACATGAGAATTATATCTAAGTGCCTCCTTGAACTTAGATATAGCCATGTGACATAGGAAATGCTCTGGCCCATGAAAGATGAACAGAACAATGTTAGCATCACTTCTGGTCCAAGTATTTGATCTACTGCTTCTCTTCCCAGGCCATAGCAACTGTGGGAATATGAGTTACTATGAAGATTAAGGCTGGGCAGCAGCCCTATACAGTACCCTAGACCCACAAAGCATTCTGAGTGAGTGAAAAAGCAATATGTGTTGCTTTAAGACAGTGAGATTTGTTTTGTTGCCGTTTTCGTTACTACAGCATAACCTGACCGGTCCTGCTATCTTAAACCAATTGATTGCTTATTCTCTTCTCAGTGAGTGACTTAGCCTGGCCGAGGGGAGATGGGAAGAAATCTGCTCAGGGGCTTTAATGACGAGTTTCCTGGCTCTTAAAAAGAACCACATAGGGAGAGATTCTTATTTAATCCCCTGGACATTGCTTTTGTGCCTGTAGTGCCCGGAACTGGGCAGCCATCATCCAACTAGGATGGGCACCAGCTGAGGACAAAATCAGCTTAAATGATATTGACTGAACTGAATGATAGAAAAATTGAATGACAGGAAGAACTGTCCTTGAGTTTCTGAATTAACCGGCCCTAGAACCAAAATTAACTGACCTCAGGACTTCTTACTACATGAAATTTTATAAATATGTAAATTTTATAAATATATAAGTGAGATTATAATACATAACGAAGAGACCCTGACTGCTGCATTTGCCTCTTGTTCATAATGTGTTAGGCACACTGGGACACTTGAAATTCCCAATGTGTCTAACACAGAAATCATAAAGTAGATGTGGGCACAGTAAATTGGAGAGCAGCCTATTTAGTTTTAGGTTTTTGCAATTTGGGCTTCTTTGGATCTCAGTCTCAAATCTCAAGTACATATTACAATGAGGTTGGCCGAGCCATAACTTCAAGTTTAGTGAGGGTGAGAAATCACTCCAACTAGGTTGACTTTCTGCCTCTTTAATGACGTGCACAGAGACATAAAAATATGAGACATTTATTTATCTCATACATCCTTTTGGTGAAAATTAATTTTATCAAGTGAAGCACATCAGCTCTATGCTGGCTGCAAGGCCCAATTTGCTTCCCCACTTAAAAGACAGGCAGACACATTCACTTGGGTTTCTCTTCTTTGCCCTTGATGGATATTTATATGAGTTTATCATTGAATTATGGACTTAAATATACAAAGTTACTTGCTAAGTTCTCGAGGACGAAATTCCAAATAGATTGTATGACCAGATTCTTGACTTACCCTCTAGTAATGTGACAGACAAGAGCGGGTTGAATCTGGCATTATGGTACGTGTGAAACTTTATCAGGAATGAAATGACAGGTGCTCAATAACTGCTTGTTGTTTTGGAGGTGCATAATGCATGAAGTGCCAGAAAAATATAAAAGAGTTTGCCTGTTTTCTGCTCTTCTGTGTATATATTTTATACTATTGAATATCATGCTTTCAGAAAGAAAAAAAAAGTTTTATTTATGTTTCATCTCCTTATTGCACTTAATTTTATTCTTTATATTGAGATACTGTGCACAGGGTAAGTAATTTTAAATGAAAGTGCAGCGTCCACCTTTCTAAACTTTGGAATGTTTGTTTTTTAGCCAACCATATAACCAATAACATGCATTTTAAATGCTAGCTGTTTTCTTCCCCTAGAATAGTGAAGGGGAAAACTAAACTGTTTTCATCAGAAGTTTCATTCAAAAAGCATGAAAAACTGCAAGTGACAGCTGTGCAGATTCAGTGGATATGACGTTTTTGAATTTCTTCAACTTGACAAGTAAACACCTTAAATCGGTAATGCTATATGCATAATACATGGCCTGTATTTTGACATCCATCATCAAATGCTGACTTGAGAAAATACAGGTTTTACGTCAAGGAATAGCACCCATAAAACAGGGAGAAATGCAGGTCACACGGTATTAGCAGACTGTATTTCATTACAGAAACTGCAACAAGCCAAAGTGTTCTTTTATTTTATCTTATTTAAAAATTCCATTTTCAGCTGTGAAAAGACTCAATTCCTTTGCATGAAACCTTCATTTAGAAATGACAGGCTTGCTTCATAGGCCTCTTTCATTTTGCTTTCATATTCCATTTTCCCCTTCAATCGCCAAGCCTGGTTCCATTAGCATCTGCAAACTGACAAACTATGGTAGGTGTCCAAAGACATCTCTCCATTAAAGGTCCTTCTCTCTCCTACACATGACCCCCAGGAACAGGGTGCTTTTGTTGGCAAGAAAACTTCAGCAATTATAATGTCGCTTTTTCTTTTGATACTTTCTAGACACACATTTTTAAAAGCAAAAAGAAAGACAAAAGAAATAGACTTCGTCTTTTTTCCCCCCTTTTGTAGAGCTGTGTTAAAGATGAACAGAATTTACTAGTATCATTTTACTTAGAGGCCCTAATATTAAAAAAACTGTAGTTGGAAATGGCAGGACTGACCCAGATTCCCTAAGTGACCTTGGAGAAAATAGAACTTGGGCATCTTTCATTTGAATGAATGAGGCAATCCAGCCTTTGATGCCACTTGATGGCATCTACCCTATTCATCACAGCAGCTGTTGATAAAGGGACAGGCCTAAATCGTGTCCACATTTCTGATTGTCTTGATCCCCACCATTGTCTGCTGTAGTAGATACATATGTGGTTGAACTTTAATTCTCTCTACATAAAACTGCACTCCAGTTCTGCAAATGAAAGCACAGGTACATGGAACATACTCGAAGGGTTCTAACCTACTAGAGAATAGTGAAACTGGGAAACATTCCCTTCATTAGTTAAACTAACACCTGAGAAATTAATTTTAGAAATGACCACTTCTTTTGGTATTAGGGAGATAGAACAAAAAATTCTCAATCAGGAAAAGATTCAAGTTCAATCATCTATGGCCTAGGTTCTTACTGAGATGCTCTCCTGTTTCTTTAGCTGTGTCCTCGTTGCTCTCTGTTGAGCATGGGCATGGGAGGCAAGCACTGGGCAAAAATGACTTCCAAAGACTATCTGATTTCCTTACATTGAGGGCCCCTCCCCATTCCAGTCCTCAGGGGCAGATGTGACCAGCTTTTGTTATCTATTCAGTTCCTTTGCCATCAGGCATAAATGGGCCCAACGTTGCCCCCTGTGAAGCATGCACACTCCATGTCCTGTATGAGAACTTTAGGCTACAGAGCATATATTCTATTTCTTTAAAATTCCTAGATTGGCTGCAGAACACCTGGCCCAGAGAGAAGAAACAGAGAGGGAGAGTTAATAGCATAGACTTTGAAGTCAAATGTCTTGGGTTCAAATGCTGGCTCATCTACTAATTTGTCATGTGACTGTGAGCATAGCACGGACTTTCTCCAAGCCCCTGATTCTCTGTCTGTAAATCGAAAGTAACTCTTACATAGGGTAGTTGTGAAGATAAAATCAAATGATGTATTAAAAACATTTACTATGATGCCTGATATGAAGGAAGTACTCAAAAATGTTGACTACCAATGTTAATATTTTACTAGGTACACAATAAATATTTGTGAATAGGCACAGCATCCATAACCACCCCTCCCCTATGAACAAAGAACTGAGGTAGCTTTTGGCAGATTTTTTAAAAAGACATTCTTACATACAGAAAAATCATGGAAAATTAATAGAAAGGCAACAAAATAGAAAGAAAGAAAGAAAGAAAGAGAGAGAGAGAGAGAGAGAGAGAGAGAGAGAGAGAGAGAGAGGGAGGGAGGGAGGAAGGGAGGAAGGTAGAAATAATCAGATCCATTCAGTGTTAAAAATACAATTCAAAATATTTAAGGTAGGAGGATTTTTAATATGGAGATAGCTAGGATTCTCTTTAGGTATATTGAAAAACTGGTTGTTGGTCTTCATGTATGAAAGGTTCTTAATTCCTTATAGCAACTAAAGATTCTCTCTGGAGTCTTCTGTTCTAGAGCTAATCTCCCACTTCCTTCATTATTTAGGGGCTCACACGTTCCTTTTTTGTTTCTCAGGCTCCTAAAATGTTTTTCACAACTCTCTCCAGTCTTTTTTGGCATTTGTATTCTTGATCATATGTGTTACTCTTGGGTTCAGGTGAATGAAATTAGTCGTGTCTGATGTTCTTTTCATGATATTGGTTATTCCAGAGGTTGGCAGCACTCAGCCTCTGCCAGGGAAGTTGTTAAAAGGTTAAGTCACCCTTATTTAAATTAGACAAGGGCATTTCAATTAGGATGGCTTTGAATCAAAGAATTTAATATAAATATTTGACCTGTTCCTAAGAAGTACAAGGAGAAGACATACTGGGATAACAAGGAGATCACCAAGGTTTCAGTTTTATTAATTGTTTTGGGTACCTGCTGCATGCACACACGCACGCATAGCATCTAAGAGGCACCATGTGGTTGCAAGTGAAGAAAGGCTGCGGCTCAGAGGAAATAGCTAGAAAAAGGTTCCAGGGTAACGCAGACACGAGTGCATTAGAAAATGAAAAACATTAGATGTCATAGTCCTTATGGAACTTAATGGAAATGCAAGGACATTCGAGGTCTAGACCGATTAAGATAATTGAGAATGAAGTAGGCAGGCTTAAGTTGAACCTCAAGAAAAAAAAAAATAGCCAACATTTATTGATTGCTTACTATGTACTAAATTCTGAATAACTTTAGTTCTCAAAACCATCCTATGCAGATACTGCTATTTAACAGATGAGGAACCAGCACAGTAAAGGTAAGCATTTTGCTCCGAGGCATACATCTAGGAATTAGAATTCAACCTGAATAAACTGGCTCCAGAGTCTCCTCTAAACCACAATGCCATATTGCTTCTTAGCATATGGCAAAGCTGTACTAGGATTTTCATGGGCCCACCTCGTTTATTCATCACAACAACCCTATGAGTGTAGGAACTGTTAATATTCCCATTTTGTAGATATGAAAAATAAAATTCAGAGCAGTCAAAAAACTTTCTCAAGCATACTCAGCTGATGAGTAGTAGCAGATCTGAGAGCTATAGCCAGGCAGCCTGACCAGAGCCCATGCTGCCTTCCATCTGTGTGTGACGATCTATACTTTTCACGTACCGACCCTGGCAGGCAAGTTTGAGGCCAGAGCCAGTCTTACTCTTTTATTGTTTTCACTTTTAAGCAATAGTAGATAACAATGGGGACCCATTGTAGTTATGCTTAACTTGCTTTTGTTTGGTAGTATGCACAACTCAGTATATATAATAAATGCTTTATTACAGTACTTTTCCATGGAGGAAAACACAAAGTACTTTCTAAATCTTCCCTAGTTAAATCCCCAAGCCTTTGCTGGGAGAGAGGGAGATGGAAATTCTCATCAATCATCTCCCCTAGAATAGATGGAGGAACGGAGGTAAGTGCTTCCCCCAACCTCATAGACTTAACATAAAGAAATTGGTCTAAATGGTGGGCCAAATTATCTTTTATTGTGTGCATATAAATGATGGTTAGAAATCCATATGCTATGTGAAACTAGGGAAATAAATTAGGCCGAGTCATCTAGGTTTGCTGAGACAGGTATTCAATACGAAGTTGTAAAACGGAAAGATCACTGTTAAAAATGATCTATAAAGACACGTTAAAATCAAGAGAAACATTTCATATGACATCATCTATGAGATGAATTAAATTTCCTGTTAATGTCAGGAAAAAAAATCCCAAAGCCAAATGTCAGATGAAGTGAAGATCAATAAAAATATTTTGATAAGTAAATGCAACAATGCCATTTAACACATGATTGGCAACTGCTGAAACATAAATTATCCAAATTTCCCATTGCTGCTTATGGGAAAATTATGCAGATTAGAACTTGATTAGGCTTATATCATGAGACTCAATTTGGACTTTTAATCTATTAAGCTCCAATAAATGAGGCATTTGAATAGCTCCCCTGAGCAAGTACAGTAATAGCCACAGCAGTCATTTTGCAGTATGTATTCCAACAAATTCTTCAGCAGCTGAAGTAAAGAAAATTCCATGTATACAAGCACACTGCTTTCTAACTTGTGTGTGTGTGTGTGTGTGTGTGTGTATGTATGGTGGGGTGGAGTGGAGTGGAATCCACCTGTAAAAGCTTGGTTCGAGAAAGAGATTTTTGGAAAAGTCTGCAAGAGAAATCTGGCCACAGAAAAACCTCAATTTAACCTTATAATATTTTTTTCATAGTAGTTTTCAGGGGCTTTCTGCAAATTTTGAGCCCTGAATCATGAAAGCCAGGCAACTGACCAGTGCTGACTCAATAAAATATGACTACTTACCAAAGAAGCAGCTTCCCCCTATACTGCCCAAATGACCACTTTTCACTTAGGAGCCCCCAACATGATGGTAGAGATCAATGTAAAGGGAACTCCTCTGCCAATTTCAACTGTTATCTGCTTTACTCCAAATAACCCATGTGCTTAGAGCTGATAACTATCCCCTACCCAGAGCCTAAAGACAGAGCTTAGAAACCGTGTAAATAGGGAATTCTGAAAAACCTAAAACATATCATTGGGTCTCTTTTGCTTCTTTACCAATCATTCTACATTAGAGATGCAAGAGATTTTGAAATCCTCAAATCAATCTCTCCATTTTACAGGTGATGACTGAGGCTCAGAGCAGTGAAATTATTGTATCTAAAGTCATGGAGCCAGTTGGTGGCAGAGCCAGGATAGTTGATACTTGTTATCTGTCCCGCTTTAACTCCTTGTCTACATGAGGCATCCATTCCACAGTGTTTGGTGGTGGTGGTGGTGTGGGGAACAACCCTGTCCCCACCCTGGCCACAGGATGGCAACATGAAGCAAGATAGTCTCATTTTACAGCAAAATGGTCGGTCTCCAACATCCTGGCCACGTGTCTAATTTAGAGATGGGCCTGTACTCCAAACTGGGGCCAATCTGTGATCTCCTCAGGACCTTATATAAAAGATGTTAAAGATACTGTAGATGCAAAGCCAGAAGGATGTAAGGATGGGGCTGCTGATGACCATTTAGCCCACCATGGGCAAGTGGATAAAGAGGTGAAGAGAATTACACAGAGCTCTAACATCATTTAAGCTCCTGGGCTGAAAAGTGCCTAAGCTGGAAGCACCCCAGGTAAATGACTTCCTTTATACTTAAGCCTTTTTGAGCTTGATTTCTATCTCTTGCAACCAAAATGACCCAAATAGTACAGCAACATTTCTTGGTGAAATGTCTCATGCTTGTCTGATTTTCTATTGAAACTAGTGACTATATCTTCATTTGAGAATTTTTGTTCACTTCCAGTGCCCAAGAACAAGACTTGAGCCAATATCCCACCCCTCCATTTCTTAATTTATAATAAGTAACATTGATACATTTAACAGTCCTGTTTTCTAGAGACTGTCTTTGAGGAATGCCTTGGGAAGCTGGTTCTACCCCCTGAGTAGAGTATCTCATCTTGTTTAGAGTTTGAGTTTTTGATTTGAACTAAACCAACCAATCGAAGTCCTCTACAGTTATTTGCCCATTAAATTTCATAAGATACATTCAGCACTTAGACAAGTCTCACACACATGAAACAGGAGGGGAGGGAGGAGGGGAAAAAAGAAGGAAAGAAGGAAGGAAAGAAGGAAGAAAGAAGGAAGGAAGGAAGGAAGGAAAAAAAGACAAAGCTAGTCACAACTTAAATACAACTAAGACTACAGATTTGAAAAGAAACCAAATATTAACCTGGCAATGTCTTCATTTGCCCAAGAGCTCATGGTGTCACAGTGAATTCTCCACAACTTCTCAGTTGCTTTTTACCCCCTTCTAATTTATCTCACAACTTAAAATAGAAGTGGTACATATATACAATGGAATATTACTCAGCCATAAGAAGAGATGAAATACTACCTTTGGCGACAACAGGGATGGATCTTGAGATAATCATACTAAGCAAAGTAAGCCAGATAGAAAAAGTCAAGAACCATCTGATTTCACTCACATATGGGATATAAAACAGAAAGCAACACATAAGTAAACAAGACAAACAAAAACTCAGAGACAGACAACAGTATGATTGTTACCAGAGGAAAAGGGTAAAGGGGTAGAAGACGGTAAAGGGGGCTCAATTATATAGCAATGAAAGAAGATTTGGCTTTGGGTGATGAACACACATTGCAATATACAGATTATATATTATAGAACTGTATACTTGAAACGTTAATTTTATTAACCAATGTCACTCCAATAAATTTAGTAAAAATTTAAAAAGTCACATAAAAAAGAAAACAATGTGAATGTTAGGTTTTAGAGAATTGATTATTAAGTATGCATCCACTAAAAAAATGCAGAAAATTATTTAACGACGTAGGAAAATGACCATGATAAAATATTTGTGGACAAACACAGATCACATAAAATATGTACAATCCATTTTTGAGATCACATAAAATATGTACAATCCATTTTTGAGGGGGAAAGTATTTATATATACAGAAACAAAACTAATGTGTCTACTTTCTTATGTTTGAATGGTAAAATTATAGAGAATGAATATTTTCTTCTTTTTGTTTATACGTCGTTGTTAAATTTTCTAAAAAAAATATTTTATTTATGCAATAAGAAAAAAAATTTACCAAAATTATAAACTAATAGAAGAAAAAAACCTGAAACTTTGAACCTTATGTGATCTTTATGGGCTAAGAGCAGCTGGTTGTTACAGTGGATGGACTCACCTTGATGAACTGTAAGGATCCTAAAGGTCATTTTGAGAACCCACTTTCTTTAGAAGTTGAGGAAACTAAGATTCTAGGATGGAAGTGACCAGTCAGAAGTTACAGATTAAGGGGCCTTAGAAGAACAGACCATAAAAGAGTTTTCAGGGTTCTCACCTCTCTGCTATTTCAACTTCCCACCATTTTATAAGAACTGCTCAATCTCAGAGCTAAGGGTGCCGAGAGCTCATGTAACTCTAAAGAGTGCATGGGAATCTATGGTACCATGCACTTGGCTGAGAGGAGGAGCAGTCAGAGCTGGCTTCCATCACAGAAGACTGGCACTCGCTGATTCTCATCCCTGCTCCAACCAAACCTTACCTGCTTCAGAAAATCTGCCCACTCTCTTCCCTCCCATCCCAGCTCCTGCCCCTCTGTCACCTTCTCCAGAAGGACTGCCTTAACTAATTTCTCTCCCCACATTTAGTTACTTCATGAAGAATCAATCCACTCCCTTTATTCACTATCTTAAACTGTACAAATCACTACTAATGTGTAGTGATTACTAGAAACTAATGTTTAATGTTTTTGAAGCATCTTTTATGTTCTCCTTTTTTTTTTATCTCAATACTCATTGGATCCTTCATTTCAATATGGGATGGAGTATGTATGCTTTTTCTTTACTGTTATTATTATTAATTCTTAATTCCTGTTCTGGACCCTCCCTTTTTGCTGCCACCACCAGAGGACAAAGACTGTTTTGCCATTAATATAGGATCTCCTCTTTCATGCTGGGTCATATTTCCAGTAAACTAGAGGCATACTATGCCAGGGAAAAGGTAGACATATACACTGCAAGACAGTGATATGAAGTGGATACTAATAAAACACACAGAAACCTCCCTTGTGCTGCCAAGACTATATACATATCATTTTGTTTCCATTACATCAATTTTTTTCTCCCCCCTTTGTGAACATTAATCAAAGAAATGCAAAGAGCTCATTAAAGTGATAGATTGACTGAAAATGTAACCACCTTTACATTATAAACAGTTTCTTTATGTTCTCAGTGCCATGGGCTTTGTTTTTCAGCATTTGTCATGTCCTTTTACATCTAAAACACCAAATGCCAAATGGGCCCCAGTTGTTTGGTTTAGTATGAATCAATGGCCAGTGTAGCAAAAACCAGAGCTACGAAATCGTAAGCAAACTAAAACATCCATATCTAAGCGCACAGAAAATTAAGTAGCTGTAAAGGATGGATTTGTCAAGTGATCCAAGGCATTGCCATGCAGTTCAGGAAAAGCAGAATCGCATCACCGACAACATTCAGCCAGCTGTCTCTGAAAGGTTCTAGAGACAGAACGCTTGGCCCAAGATAGTAACCAAGGTTCCAAACATTTGATCATCCTTGAAAAGAAAGCACTGTACATTTTTCTTTTAAGTTTTAAAGGCTTTTCTGCATTTATATTATGCTGGCAGATGACTATATAACTGGGATCTTTGGGGTCAGGCATACACACATGCATGTGTGCATGTGCACGTGCGCGCGCACACACACGCACACACACACACACACACACACACACAGTTCTCATTAAAGAAGAGGTTGATTGGTGCTAGTCTGATTTTGAGCAATTCTGTTTATACCATGAGCAATATTGTTGGACCATAACCTGAAATGAGCCATAACGTCATGAGTAAGAGCTTTAATTCTGGAGCTAAACTGTATGAGTTTAAGTGCTGCTTCGTTCAATTTCTAGTTTTATGATCTGGGCAATTTATTTAAATTTTGTGGCTCAATCTCCTCATCTGTAAAATGGGAGAGTAATATGTCATGAAGATTAAAAAGTTAAATAATACAGGTAAAGTGCTTACAACAGTGCCTGGCACAGAGTAAGCACACACTTTAAAAGTACTAACTTATTGTCTACAGCCATGCCAACCTGAACACACCCGATCTTGTCTGATCTCAGAAGCTAAGCAGGGTCGTGCCTGGTTAGTACTTGGATGGGAGACCACCTAGGAAGACCGGGTACAGTAGGGGGTAAGGGGGGGAAGTACTAACTTATTTATGATGATGATGAGGAGGAGGATATCAACAATAGACTGGTACTGCTGACAAGAGAAATGGTCAGAGAATTAAAAATCATAGATTTCAGACCTAACTCCCCGTGAGAACTTAGAGGGATTCAATGTCTCATCCAAACTCGGTTTTCTCATCTGTAAAATCGAGGCAGACAAGGCAATACCTCAATCCCTTCTGGCTCTGGAAAACCGATCACCCTTTTTCTGAGGCATCATGTTTAGTATTAGAACCATAATTCTGAGTTTAATCCCTCAACATTCAGGAATGACTGCAGTCACCCATGAGTTTTTTAAATAAAGGAAATGGAAGACACAGCCCTCTCTCCCAGTATCCCGGCACATAGTTTATATCAACAAATACACTGATACATGCATGCAAGAGACATATACCAAATGCACTGCACCACGGCAACCATGCAGCTTGCATATCACAAGACATGACATTGTTTCCCCTCTCAGGAGTAGCCCATAAGACACGATCCTCCCTCCAGGAGCCCTGCATCCACTCCACTCGCTAATGACAATCTGGGTTCATCTCCTGCTGTGTGATCATAGTCATGACAACTGCTCTGGTCCTCAGTTTCTTCATCTGTAAAATGGGGATGACTCTAAGGTCCCTTTCAGTGCAGAAGTTTATACTTCTTTCATGACCTCAAATTTAAAAAGTAACCTCTTACAGAATAAACTACAAGGAGAATCAAGAGGGTCTCTCTTCAGAGGCCCTCACAAGCTCTCATGTAGATCCTGTCTTTCAATTCAATTTTAAACCTTTGCCCAGAGAGAATGAAATTTCAGTGTCCAAACCAATGAGAAGGATGTACTTTCTCCAAAGTTGCTATAATGGCCAAAAAGGCCATAAATAACCATTTATTAAACAAACAGTAAGGGCTAAAGGAAGAGAAACCGCCACAATTAGGCCCCTGGGGCCTGCAGGCATGGTACATAACAGTGGGACTCTCTCATAATCCTGGCAATATGTTACCAGTTGTTCCATTTGCTTGAAGTTATCTTCATAATCAAGATGCTATCCCAGCCATCGTGGGCTTTAGAACTATTTTTAATTTTAATTTAAAGAGCAATTAAAGAAAGACAATGGATATGCGGGATAATAAAGTAAGTGATTAGCAGCATGCAAATGGCAAAGGCTTAATGATAATATGGTTCTAGTCTCCAAAGGGCTTGTGGAGAGAAAGCCCTTTCTACATGTGGTTGTTCAGCTAATGTGTCTCAACCCACAATTACAACATTGCTGACACCATTAACCAGTGAAACAACATCACTTCGCGAAATCCTTGTTGTCTCATTAAAATAGAAAGGGTCAGGTAATTTACCAGCGTTGTATGTCTAGTTTTGTTGTTGGTAATTAGCAAACATTGCCCAGCATGGACTCCCGCTGGGAGCTGGAGAAACTTTGTGAAATATTAAAGAGGAAAGTCTTTACATTTTACTGGAAAATTGAAAAGAGGTGCAGTAATATTCTCTCTGTCACTCCATTGCATTTAGTAAAATAAAAGAACAAGTTGAAACTCTTTATCTTAGGGAGAAATGTACAGGGTGCACTAGGAAGTCACTGTCCAAATCAATACCCTGATTCAGGCTGTATACTGGCCAACGAGGCCTTTGTCCCTATTTGCAAAAGGGGGTGGGGTGGGGAGGACAAGAAAATTACAAACCACATCTCTATTGTCCTTATGTTTTTTCGAATTAATCTCCTTGAAATAGAGGAAAGGGGCTATAAAAAGTTTTGTATTTGGAACGCTTCATGATTTAAATAAGCACCAGAATTGTTTATTCGAAAAGTTATTTATATGTATTTTGAAATGTAGGGATTGAGAAATATATCCCAGGGCCCTGACTTCCTGCCTCCCTGCTTCCTAATGAAAGCCTCTATAGACACTGGCACTGAGACCCCGCCCGAAACATCCGCCAACAATTGGTGTGTTGTCAGGAAGCAGAATGGTATCTTATTCTTTAAATGGAACTTTTGGAACATAAAGCACATTCCAATAAATGTGAACAGAAAATTATGAATTCATTAAACTACTTTGGTATCTTACGCTATATATAATATTTATATTCCGACTACTGTAAAATATGCTTTAATATCTTTAGGCAACTATAAAGACTTAAATATTTATAAAATGGCTAAAGATAAAGTATAACACTCTTATTCCTACATACAGATGATGTAAGGCGTGCAATCAAAGACAATAACACTCTCTGCCCATTTGTCATCTTAAAGGAGCCGATCAACGCGCCATCCCTCGTGTGCCATCTACATAAGAGTTGTTGCCGACACAGGCAACTCCAGAGGACTTTGCGCCTTAAAAACTACCTAGAGTGCTATACTTCACAGAAAACAGGGCTTTCTGAAAATGGAGACAAAACAATAAATTTGCAGGCAAAACAGCTCCAAGAGGGGCTTCAAAATACTGCTGTGTTTATCTGTGGGACATCATGGAGCGGGAAGCTTTTTGATTTAATATTTCATAATACAGAGGTGGTTGCTTCCTTGCATGGTATATAATTAATGCTCTTAAAAAGGAGGGTTTCCTTTAAAAATTCTTCATTATTCTAAATGCAAATAAATAAATAAATAGATAAACAAAGACACACACCTGGACTTCCTTTAGAAATGTGGAACCACCTCATATAATCCCAATAAATAGAAAGCCACCATGAATTTATAATCACATGGGGCCTATTAAAAGTAGGTTTATAGATTAAATGTGAAACTTCAACCCTGACATGTTCATTACTTACCTTCCTTGCTTGTCCTTAGACTCACGATCTGATTAATTTTCAAAATTCTTCCATTTCCTATGCCCATTAGGCATTCAGAGTACTACCTGCACCCACTTGCCTTGATCCCTTGCATGCACATCCCCCTGGTTCATTTGCGCTGCTCTTTCTGGATCAGGATGGTGTAAGGTTGGGAACAACCTGGAAGTTTATTAGCCAAAGTTCATTTCTCATATACCCTGCATTTTCATAACACCCATTTTATGCTTTCCAAACTTCCCAGCAATCAATCACCCTTTGGAGGCTGCTGCTTCTCTGGAGAATTAAGTTTAGTGAATGAGCAGCTCAAGTAAAAGCATCATATATGATTACCTTGCGTAAAAATGAAGCTAGGCCTGTGCTTCTCACCTTGGGCTACAGGTCAGAATCTCTGATGCCTGCATCCTATACCCAGGGTTTAATTTAATTGCTCTGGGATGTAGCTTGGGCATGGAAAGGTTTAAAAGTTCCTATAACCAATTTAAAAGTTGATTGCAATGTGCATCTAAGGTGGTACAACCACTGAGCTAGGTATATTTCTGCATAAATCTAGAGGAGGCAAAGGGAGGGCCAGAGAGAAAATCCATCATTTATTAGCTATTTAAAAGGATCCAAGACTAAGAACTAATAATTTCCCAAGTCTCTTGACTGAGGGTCAAAATTACTTTTTTTCAGGGAAAAAGAGGCCAAAGAGGGAAGCCAGGTGCCACCTGTCATCTTGCTAGAACAGCATGAACCCTATTCTGCCATAGCAAAGTAAGCAACTCTGGATTGCTGTCATTTCTCCAAAAATTCAGGGTTCTTGCCATAACCAGTTGTCATACAGTGAACAGGATGAGGTCTTCTGTCAGCGAGCTGGCTGTGGCCTAGCCTCTCTGCTTCATAGAGCAGAACCACTGTGCGGTACCACACTAGCCTGTCTATGAAGGAAAAATCCCAGTGGTCACTCGATCTGCACCAGTTCTTCCTCAACTCCTCTGGAGGCTTTTTAAGTTTATGTTACCTGAACTACTCACTTTCCAAGGATGTCTTCGTTTCCATCATTATCTATTTGCTATGCATATATACTGACAAGCAGAATCAACAATAATTCTGGCTGCTAGGTACAAATGGATAACACCAACTTACTATTTGTTATTTTGGGGGACCAAATAAAAGAAAATGTAAAATTATCTAATAATAATAATAATAATAATAAAAGTTAATATTGCTTGATTTCTAGGTACATCCTAGGTACTAACTGCTTTTATCCATTCATTCAGGACTGGCATGCATGGTTGGGCAGTGAACAACAGCTCATCTAAGTGGGTATCATTCATATCATGGACATGATATATTTGCATATTTATTACCATATTTTTCCTGAAGTATGGCAGAAAAATGTATTGCACAAATATAATCAGTATATAAGAGAATTTGTCAATGGATGGAATAAAAGTGTCTTGAGAAGGGAATGACTTTTTCTGACTCATGTAAAGGTACCATATGGATTAGAGAAAGCCTTATATCTCATTTCCTACTCCCAGAAATTTGATAAGCCAGGTGCAATTAGTCTCAGTATTCTTAGTGAGAAAACTCAGGGGCAAAGTGGTTAAATAGTTGTGCCAGGCTTAGTAGGTGACATTGCTGGCATTCAAACCCAAGCTGCTAGTTCTAGAGCCCACATGTGCCACGGTTAAACTTGACGGCAAAGTGCTACTTCTACAATCCTTGATGTTTTATCAACCCTTCTGCAGCCATCATCACTGGATTCACACACACTTCCTCAGGGTATTTAGGTGTGGCCACTTTAACATCTTCACCTAATAGATGAAGAAATGAAATCATGGAGTGTTTATTCAGAGTCTAATAACACATAACTTCACAGAAGTAGGGCTGAAAACCTGGTTCTTTGACCCTACACAATTGATTGTGTTGTCACTTTGACAGCCCCGTTGTGATTCACCATCATAAACTAGAACAACACAACTTATCCACTGTATTTCTCCTGACCAGGTGTGAGAGTGTCGTTTGCTAGTCTGCAGCTGAGAGGAGTGTCCATATCTACGTGGCTAGAAAAGCTCTCAGGAACCATTCAAAGCTTCCTGGAGCAGAAAGTAGAGATGTTTTCTGCCCTTTATTGAACTATTGTAGGTCTCAATCCTACAGCAGATTTAGGCCCTGGGCTGGTACTGTGCAATAGTTCCTGGAGTGAAACCAATAAATGGTTTAGAATCAGGAGCTATCAGTAAAGGCTAATAGGATGTGAAGAGTTATACTAGAAAATGCTTGGACAAGTCTGACCACAGCTCTTACTGACAAGTTCAACATCTTCCATCTTTGTAACTCTTGCCAGTGTCCAGCTATCAGTGAATAGAGAGTGACTGAAGCCTGGAAGGAAAAGATGTAGTATTTAATAAGCATATCAAACTGCTTTATGTTATTTGAGGTCAAACGAAGACAAAGTAGGCTGCAAACAACAGATGCCAGGATTAAATCATTTATTTGCTCACTCCACAAACCTCTACTAAGCAACTACTAGGTGTGAAGTGCTGTGCTAAGCATTTATTTCTGACCATTGATGAAAGTGGGGAAGTCAGTAAGATAACAGGATAGGCCCTTTCTTCTAAGGGCCTATCCAACTGAACAGTGACCTCACTTGTAATCATTTTCCTGAGACCTTATAGCCCTCTCAGTTATATCATCAGTGGACACATAGCCAAGGGTCCCTCTCTGAATACACTTGGACTTTCTTGTTTATGTGCCTTCTCTCACTCAGCCTTGGTCTCTTCCACCTGCCCCTTTACTTTGGATAATTATACCTACTTTCAAATTCAAATTCACTTACTCTGGAGCTCCCCCAGCAAAACATCCCCAGCCCAAAGCAACCTCTGCCTTCTCATAACACATCGTGTGGTGACATCCATGTGACACAATATCTGGTAGAAAATCTTTACTGGAGATACGTAACAGGATGCCCAATGACTATGATACTGATCTAGAATTTGAGGAATAACTTCTCTCAGGACATTTTATTGAAGTACTTAGGACAATTCATACCCCTATGTGTTCTATAAATCCAGAACTAAAATCATTTATAAGTCAGTTGGTGTATTTTTCAAGGGCCATTTTTAAGAAAAAAAAAAAAGGTTTTAGGAGTTAACATGAGTTTTTGCCTATAAAAGAATGAGTGAAAAAGGTGAAGGGATGAAGAGGTACAAATTAGTAGCTACAAAAGAGCCACAGGCATATAGAATACAGAATAGGGAATATAGTCAATATTATTGTAATGGCTCCATGTAGTACCAGATGGGTGCTAGGGTAATCGAGGGGATCATTTTATAAATTATATAAATGTCTAACCATTGTACTGTATACCTGAAACTAAAATAAAATTAAATTAAATATAATTTTAAAAAAGAATAAAGACAAAAATGCATTGGATGGTTGTCTAGGCTCATTTGCTAGCTTGAGGCATGCATACTGCCTTCACAGCATGTGGATTAAATTCACGCCTCAGAAGTTATAAATGATTCACACCTGGCATTTTGCAAGGTATTCTGGAATATTCTAGACCCAGTATTGTCAAATACGTGCATTTAAGTTATACCATACTACTTATATTGTGATGTCTACATCGCGTTTGCCTATGGATCTGATTAGCATCAGAATGGCATGGAACATGGGAAAAGCAGGACACTAATCTCAGGCATAAGGGTATAAACCAAACTGATGCTCAGAAAAAGAACTGTTAACCAATCCGTCCCTGTCTGGAATCTCATCAGGGGCTTTAAAGAGTCCATGTGATTACAAGAATTCTTTTACCTTTTTCCAATTATACATCTGCAATTTCCTTCCATAGGACAATTTATCTGGACCATTCTCTGAGTGTAACATGCCACTTGAAATCCTAGGCTTTGAGGGATGGGGTAGTCTATGTATTATCATCTACTGCCTTCCATGGAAACTTCTACCTGGAGCATGGGATAAGTAGATAAAACCTGGAAATATTTTGTAAGTTTCTGGACAAAAAAAAAGGCAATATCTCTCTTCTCTTGTTTGTCCAGGTTTGTCACAAGGAAGACTGGGATAAAGAGAACCCTAGTGTCTGTTGGAATGGGGAGGGCCAGGGCCACATAAAATGGGGACACACAAAGACAAGAACATTTAAAACAAACTTCCGCCCTTGCAAGGAGCAGTGTAAGAGTTGGAATGGCATGTCTTGAGAGCATTCATTTCCCTGAATGTTTGTCTCTAGGCATGCTTCCATGACCCTTAAAAGCGGAAATATAGATTCAGGTCTGATCTCATCACAATAACCCTTGTTCTGTCTTATGGCACAGACTGATGTGGTGAGAAAAGCATAGGCTTTAGAATCAGACAGTTTGGGGATCGAGGCCATGTTCTCTTGACTAGCTATGTGGCTCTGGGCAAGTTTCTGAATTTTCCTGAGCCCTGTTTTCTCACCTGTAAAATGGAGATAAATAACCTCTGTCTCAGCACGAAAGTTACAGAAAGATTAAATGAGCTATTGTGTATGAATGTGCCTGGTACATGACTCACCTGAAAAAAAAAAAAGTAATTATAATTTTTTAAAAGGAGCTTTAACTAGGCACACAAGTTTTAAGGAGTGAAGCAGCTCATGAAAGCCTGATGTTAGGACAATGAGTTCAGCCCAACCCCAACACCAATCCACATCTGTTTTCCGTCTTTGAAGCTAACATTTCCTTTCACTGCAGTCATCCAAAGTTGGGCAGAGCTCGAGTGGGAAGGTGACTTTGCTCTGCATGCAGTTGGAAAGAAAAAGTTATTTTGTCCATTTTTACTTTTTCTTCCCCGCATCCACTCCCCACGGGAGACCTTCATTTACGAAGGGCCTCATATCCTCCGCAGGTGAAGAAAGTGGTCCAGGTTTCCTGGTCTCTTGCTATAGCTATTGTGGTTGTTGTTGCTGTTGTTTTCCCCTGTTTCCTTCACTGGAAATCTATTACCAGAATAGTAAATGGTTGTCTTAAGAAAATCTCTCATGTGGTGAAATACGCTGTGTAGGAAAAAGTTGAAGTCATTTAGAAAACAGCTACAATTGCTGCTTTGCAGAAATACATCTGCACCACTGCTCTGAGATTTGTCTTGTGATGTCCGCAGAAGAAATGTAACAGGGCCAGCCCCTCTCGGTACTTGAGACCTGCTTGGAGCCCTAAGCCAGATTTTCTTTATTGTTTAGTAAGCTCTTTTAATGAAATGTACTACTCTTATTATAGAGGACTCAAAATAAGATCTAAATCACAAACCAATAAAAGAAAATTATTGGGTTGGGTATCTAAAGTTACTACCTAGAGGCTACTCCACTGTGGTATTTATAAATCTCTAAACAGTTAAGTATAATTGTCTTTCTGGTTTTTGGGACTGAAGCCAATAGCAGTTTCAGTTACAACTGAAGAAAAATATTTTAGCACTGAGCTTTGTTCGTTCGGTGGGTATAAAGAGAAATGGCTTCTCTCACACCACCATTTCAGAATTGAGAGAGAATATTGTGGTAATGAAATGTTACATGCGAGCAGCTGAAAAAATGCTTGTCTGATTTCAGGGAGGGAGAATGTATGTGAAGATAGGCGTATAGGTATATTTGCAAGAGAAGAGCAACCTGGGTGTGCGGGAAGCGAGGCTTGAGGGAGTGTAAGAAGGGAGAAAACTGGGAAGGGCAGGTGTTGAAGGGTGACATGGGAGTTGAAGATAGGGGTGGTCTGTCAAAGTAATGGAAAAACCAGATGTGCAGCTGCTCACTCCAACGCAGGCCACTCCCCCACCTTAGACACAAAAACAGTACCATTCGAGAAGGATGTGAAGGCTTCCACTAAAAGAGCCATTATGACCCCAATCCCAGCAAACACCATAGCTCTCCCAATGGAGTAAGAATCTGGATCATCTAAAACACAGATCCCTATGTCATAAAAATCAAGAAAATACCAGAGACCCTCAGTTATAAAGTACCAGAGAACTCATCCCATCCAATTTCCCTCCCATCTCAAGGATCAACGTCAGTAAATTTCCTTTGGCAAACGGACATGTGGTGATAGGACCCTCACTGCATTTTTAGGCAGCCCATTCTGTTCTGGAAATGTCTTCCTTATGTGGGAATAAAATCTGGTTCTCCTTAATCATTAGCTATCGCTCCTGGTTTTGTCCAATGGAGCAGAAGATAAAATGGCCTTTTCAGCTCGCTAGCCGTGTTCAACTGCTTGGCAAGTGACATGTTGTCCGAGCATTTCCCCTTGGCGACATTCTCGTGTTTGTCAATTCCTCCCTTCAAATCTTCATTGCTCTTGACACAGTCCCTCTCAGACCAACCAGAATGAAATAATCACTACTCAAAATAAATTATGCTTCCATCAGTGACGTTTATGCAGACTGTCTTTAGTGATTATTTGAAACTTAATGCTCAGTGGTCTTTATTACATTCCATCTTGTGAGTTTTGTCCCAAAGTTTCAGATTAGAAAGGGCCTAATCAATCCTGATTTCTGTTACCCAATAATTTAGAGGTCCTAATCCACGTGGTCTCCCTGAAGACAAACAGAAGTCAACATTTCTTCTCTGGAACTGTAAAAGTTACCTCAGACTTTAGGGTGCCTCAATTAATACTGTCACCCCAATGACTATGGCCACACTTCCACGTACAATGTCATTCCCTGCTCGAGGCTCTTGACCTTTGTTGAAATGTACAAAGGAGAGCGTCCATTTATATGTGGACATCATTCAGTGTAACTGTGGCTGAGGGTCATGAAGCCTGGAGGGACCCTACGTGAGCATGTGTGTGCATACATGCATGCTTGTGTGTGCCTGTTGGGGTGTATGAGCTACTGTACATGTTAAAAAACATGTTTTTATGGTTATAACGAGACATAGAATATAGAAAAATAAATTTAGGGGAGGCAAGGAAAACAACACAGTGGACATATGTCCTGGGTTGGGAAATATATTTCTCCCTTTCTGGGGACATCAGGAATGCAGCTTAGCTTGTGGGTCCCAGTTTCTACCAATGGTTCCCTCTGCCTTTTTCTAAGATGCTCCTCCGACTTCTGTCCTTCAACTCTCTTCTGTCATTCCTCCCTCCGGAGGCTCGCGTCTGCTCCTAGTGCATGCACAGTGGGACAGAACTCTAACTCTGACCCTCTCCTGAATTCAGGACTTCATTCCATTCATCTGCTTTTCATGCCCACCTGGATTTTCCACCACGTCTGCGTGGAAATGAACCATGACTAAAACCCAACACTAGCAACACTACTTTCTTCCATATCCGGTCCTGCCACTCTGCAGGCCTCTTCCTATGAGCTGCCCCACTGTTCTCCATCGCTGAGAAGGAAGCTCACGTTCACACAGTCTGTTTTACATTTACTGTGTCGCACGTTAGAACCTCTTGTTCTTTCTCCATTTCAAAGTTCCTGCTCTCTTTCTGGATAACCACGGCCCCTACCCGGTGTCCCTGAATCCTCTTCATCCCCGCCCCAAACAATGTTTCACAGGGCTGCCAGATCAATCTCCCTAAAGCTCAGGTCCAATCCCATTACTCTCTTGCTTTGAAACCTTCCATAGCTCCCCAGTGCCCACTGAATTATTTACTGCTTCCTAACTCAGACACCCATAAAAAATTATTTACAGCTTCCTAACTCAAAAAAAGAAAAAAAATTCCTCAGTGCCCAACACACATTTCAGCCTCATGTGTCCCTGCTGTCTTATACCACCCTATATTCCAGCCAAATTATACTCACTTCTATCCTTCAAACAGTCCCCATGTACCTCTGCCCGCTGATTTCTGTTCTTCTGACTGCACCCAGATCTATTTGTTTCCACCAGCTGAAGTCTTATGCATTTTTTCAGTTTCTCCCAAAACCACTCTTTCTCTTCCTCTCCTCAATGTTAGCCTCCGTAGATTATAATTCTCTCATAGTAATAAACCAGCATTCTGAAGCAGGGTTATGCATTTGCATGGGAGGTCGCAGGGACCAGGAACATCCTTTATGACCCCTGCCTCCCCCGCAATGCCTGGCATGCACAGTTTGGGCACACGACAGGTGCTTAATAAGTATTTATGGAATTGGATTGACACCTTCAGGATGGATTGTACGAATCAGATGAATGCAGAGCATTTAACAGGAAAGGGAACAACAGAGGAATCTTAAAACCAACATCTAAATTCAGTCTAGACGTTGTAAAATACACACTCCATCTTCTTAAAGAGAGCCAGGCTCTGAGGGGAGCATGCTGCTGGCTTTGGGGGTGAGCAATGTTGCTGTTTAATGGCAGCATAGTGCTGGATCTCAGCTCTGCCACCTTCCAAAAGCTGCGGTCAGGAAGAAAGCCTGTTCACTGGGCAATTAGCATCCTTTACTTTTCACCTTGAGACATATGAGAAAAGACTGACAAATACAGCCAGTTAGAAAGCAGAGCCTGGTGTCTCCACCACATTTCACTATCCCTTTTTTATCTCCACTTCAGGCTTTTCAGTCTTGGGAAAGCTAATGACTGTCCATAAATGTGAAGGGAAGAAGGCCAACGAACAAATCAAGCTAACAGGATTATGCTAAACAAGCAAAATGGTTTAAAGGTTAGAATTCCCAGGAAACCCAGGTTAAAATTACGTAACTTCTCTAAGTCTGTTTCCTTTTCTTTGTAATCGAAATAATAACCTAGGATTCCAACCTAGGATACCTCTTCTGAAGACTGCCTAGGGTGGCAGTTCTCAGCCCTGGCTGCACAGGGATCTCACTTGGGAGCTTGTAAGTCTCCTGATGCCCAGATTGCACCCAGACCAGTTAAATCACAATTGCTGAGGTGCAACCCAGACATCAATATTTTTTAAAGTTTCTCAGTTGATCATAATATGCAGTCAACTGTGAAAATTAGTGTTCTAAGAAATGGATATTATCTTGATTGCTGAAATATACTACCATGTAATAGCAGCAAATGTTCACGAAGCACTAGTTATTGTTACAGTTGTTGATCATGGTGGTAGTGATGGTGGTGGTAGTGGTTGTGGGGTTCAGATGGGCTCTGCTTTGGGCTTGGAGTCCTCATGGGAAGAACTCTTTTCAGCGGAATAGCACCAAGCTCTGTTCTGGCTCTGCAAGGAATATTTCACTCTCTGAGTCCATCACATATTCCTCTCTCTGATCAAACCTCCTACCTTCTAGCTCTTCCACCCCCTTACACCACGTTCCTGTCCTTTGACCTCACAGGGACACATTTCTTGCTTCATTTTTGGCTTCTCAGTCTATATGCCCCAACTCTGGTTTGACTTCTCCCTCTACTATCTTAGACTAGATGGCCATTCATTTTCATATTCTCTCAATAGCACCATAGAGTCCTTTGCCTCCTCTGAATCTCCATTCCGAGCAAAAACCAATTTCTACTTTCTCGGCTTTTTCTGCTAAGCACTGCATTGAAAATTGCAGGGTTGTGCTGACCGGCCTCTTTACACCTTCACGGTTCCAACTTCAGCTGGTCCTCACCAATGCTCACTCGTGCTTGCGCCTAACTCCAGTCATCTCCCTTCCATGTTTCCCACAATGTCTGCTCTCAGCGTTTATTGCTATCGGTTTCCTGGCCCACCTGTCCCACTCCCTTAACTCCTCAAGGAAAACCAAACTGGTTGCTTTA
>NW_011888801.1:4096898-4099186 GCF_000151845.1 Pteropus vampyrus
CTGTCTATCACCAATGACTTCTGAGTCTATAGCTTCAAACCTAACTTTATCCCTATAGCTTCATGTTCTTATTTCTTGTTGGAGATATTACAACTCAAATGGAGCAGGACCAAATTTTTTACCTTTTGCTTTGCCCCAGTCCTATTTCTCCTCCTGGGTCTTCTGCTTATTTGATTGCTTTTACATCTACCCAAAACTCAAACTTATTCCCAACATCTCATCCTTGCTCATGTCCACCCCTTCCCATCCAACTGGTCTTCATTGGCTGTCTCTTCTGTTTCAGATTCATCTCAACTGCTGTCTTGCCCTAGCTACTGACATCACTAAAGCTGCACTGTCAGCCCTCGTCCCATCCCTTCTAGTTCACTGCAGTGGTCTTCTCACATAGCTCATGTCACCTTCTTTTTCCACCTCTAAACCATGCTCATATTTTTTGCCATTACCTTTTTAAAGATGAATTTAATCATCATCTTCTTATAAATCCTGACCCTTAGCAAGGCAACAAGCCTATGCTCTAGGCCTGTGCTGTCCAATATGGTAGTTGCTAGCCACGTGCCATTATTTAAATTTAAATATATTAAAATTAAATAAAAGGGAAAAGCCTATTCCTCAGTCATTCTGCCACACTGAAGTGCTCAATAGCCATATGTATCAACCCATCCACCAATGTCAGCTCTTCTTGGAAGCCTTCTCAACTCATTAAAATATATAAAATGAAGAGGCTCTGTGTTCCTGTTTTCCTCGTCTGATCCTTGTTTCATTGCACCATAACTGTTTATTGGGGTGCCTTCTCCACTTACCTGAAACCCTCAAGGATAGTAAGAGGCTGAATCCCTCTCATCTTTGTGTCCTGAGCCTTTATAGTGCCTGGTACATAGTGAGCACTCATTTATTCCTCTTTCTTTCCTTTACAAGTTACCCTTACTGGAAAGTTAAGCAGGAAGAAACTATAAGATGCTCCTTTCACACCTTGCTGTGAAAGCATAATGGGAAGCTCAATCACATGCTCCTTTTTTAAAGGTACTGACTCAAGCGGTTCTCTGAGAATGGACCCTTCCTCCCTCTGTTCACCCTCCCTTCCAAGATCAGACTCTGTTCTTGTGTTTTAGAACCATAGGGAAATGGTCTGGCAAGAGCCACTGTTGTACCAGCTGATTTAAATTGAAATGTTTTCCCCAGATAAATGCGTGCTAAATAATACACCAGCTCTCCAGCCAAAGAGAAGTGACAGGCGCTCTGTAAATAAAGGCACTTAGTTGCTGGTAAAGAGCTGTAAAGTGGTTCTGAGCTGATGTTTGCTGACCAGCAAGAAGAGCCTTCACCTGCTTTATATATTTGTCACTGCAGTCATGCCCACTATATATGAAAACTGCATCTCATAGACCCAACTGTCACATCAGATATACCATCCAACATGGGGTAAGCCATCTTTCTCTGTAATTGTTTTTGACAGCCAGCCATCACATCTTAGATCATTTTAGAAAGTGTCGGGTCCAGAATTTCTAAGCTGGGTCAGTTCCGACACCATCTAGGCTAAAACAGTGACACCAAAAGGAACATGAAGAGAAAAGAGAAAAGATGTTTTGTTAGTCTAGGAGACCAAGTAACACACAGTGGCAAGTGTCTAAACACAAATCCCAGTGGGGACTCTACCTTCTCAATGTTAAGGCACATCGTTCATGTTACATTGTATCATGATAGAGAAACTTTCCATAAAGATGTATGAATACTCTGGCCCAAGACATGGACACACACATCTCTCCTGAGTCCACATTTCTGTACTGCTGCCTTCTGGAGAGGTGGTAATGTAGCTCTCATGACAAAGCAAAGGATGGGGTTTTATAAGGACTACAGAATAAATAGTGAGGACAACTGGATGGCAGTGGCCAGAAATCTATGTAGTTATCACTCAAGGGATGTCAGGTTTGTCTCCCAAAATGAAAAGAGTAACACAAAATCCATTTTGTACTCCGTAATTCTAATCTACTTGAAGCATGGTTGTGCCAAATGTCCAGGTGAAGGGAATAAAAGTATCTGAGGCCAGTGAGCATTCCAGTTGGTCAAAAGGGTCTCAAGGAGGGACAGTGGCAGAGAAACTCAGCTCACCCATCTGGCCCCACAAGCTGGGATGAACCTGAGCGGTGGTCTGCATGGTGAGCAGCCAGCGTTCATGAGCTTATAGTGCTTGCTCATCAAGGAAGTGATTTCCCCTGTTGATCAACCGCAAACCATTGCCTTTTGGAAGGTCAGAGTGTCACCAGAGAAGAGTGTCAGAAACCAAGGACAAG
>NW_011888801.1:4099746-4106755 GCF_000151845.1 Pteropus vampyrus
TCCCTTTCTTCCTTATCTTCTACCCAAACTTTTTTTCCTGCTTATTCTTATGGTAAAAACAATAAACAAGGCTTCTGAGCTTTGGGTGGGTATCTGCAGAGGGGAGGGGAGCATTTTTTAGTTTGGCCATCACAGAAGATCTGCGAGGCTGGGATAAGGCTTATGAGAGGTGGTAAAAATAGCGATGTCATATGTATATAGAGTTGAACACTGAACAACGCAGGGGTTAGGGGCACCTATCCCAAGCAGTTGAAATTCCATGGATAACTTCTGATTCCCCCAAAACTTGACTACTAATAGCCTAATAGCCTACTACTGCCCAGGAGCCTTACCCATAACAAACAGTCAATTGACATATTTTACATGTTATATATATTATACACCAGAGGTCCCCAACCTTTTTGGGATCAGAGACTGGTGCTCCTATGAAAATGTAATGCCTGATGATCTGAAGTGGAGCTGAGATGGTGATGCTAGCACTGGGGAGCGGCTGCAAACACAGATGAAGCTTAGCTCACTGCCAACCGCTCACCTCCTGCTGTGGACTCCAGTTCCTAACAGGTCACGGACTGGGTACTGTTCTGTGGCCTGAGAGTTAGGGACCCCTGTTATATACTGTATTCTTACACTAAAGTAAGCTAGAAAAAAAATATTAAGAAAATCATAACAGCAAATACACTTACAGTACTGTACATATTTACTGAAATAAAAAATTCATGTAAAAGTGACCCATGCAGTTCAAATCCATGTTGTTGAAGGGTCAAGTGTATGATGGAATTATATGTTAAGATTCTTATCCATGGACCTCAAAAATCGCAATTACTGAATTGGGAGGAAATAAGCATGTTGGGAAAAAAGAGTGTTTTCCAGCCCCTTCTGCTCGGTCCTGCCCCTACCCGCAGCGAGCACTTCTGCTGTCACTTCTTTCCTTTCCCTCGCTAGTCCCTGCCAGGATAAGAGGGGCATCTGATCAGCATGTTCACTGGACCCAGTTTTATTAGAGTGAAGATTTATTGTACCTTAAAACAGTGCAATGAGTCACTTGGGGGACCCTGTTAGAACGCAGATTCCTACCCAGTATATCTGGGGCAGGGGTAGAAGGACCCACATTCAAGAACAAGTGCTTGAAGGCAGAAACTAAATGCGAGTTTGCCTCTTTCAACTCCTAGGAGGCCAGCTTACTGTCTCCTCACACCCTTTGACACCTATGAGCAGGCAATGTAGGAAGCAGGCTCTACCTCCCCAGAATACAGCTGAGCAGGTAAAAGCTCTCTCTTATAGACATGACATATTGCCCTGCTCTGCAGGCCTGGCTGAGCAAGTAGATACCACGACTTAGATTTTAAGGGGAGGGAGAAGATGGTGGAGTGGAGAGGTCAAAACTGGGCTTCAGGCTGTATCAGTCAGGGTTACGTCAAGAATAGAAGCCACTCTATTTCAAGCATGAAGAAAATCAAAGGTCGACACAACTATTGGAAGGGCTGTAGAAGCAGATCAAAGAGGCCAGCCATTTCACATACAACACCAAGTGGAAGGTTCTCCTGAGCTTTCACCAGAAGTTGCTGTGAATCTCAGACCTCTGGAGAAGCCCACACCCCATTTCAGTCCCTAGCAGCAAAGCCATTGGTTCTCAGAAAGCTCCCTTGAGAGCCGCTTTACATCTCACATCTGCTCAGGGTCCAGCTGCAGCTGCCTCCAGAGAATTGAGGCCTCTTTTTCTCTTCCCTTCTCCAAATCTCTCCCTGGGCCCCTCTCTCACTGGCAGACTCCAGCCCAGAACCGAGCAAAGAAGAGGATTCTAGGAACTATTGTTCCTGGCTTCAGTGCAATGTCAAGTGGATGTTAGAAAGAAGTGGTGATGATGCTGAGCTGACAAAAGATAACGTAGCACACAGGTTTAGATTGCAAGCTTTATCACATCAATAAGATGGCGTTTATATCTCAGCAGCTATAGTTTCCATAGGCTGTGCTCCCTCTACCTTTGATCCTGGAATGATGTCAGGCCCCCATTAGGCACCCAATTCCACCCATCCAGTAGATCACATGTGATAATGATCTTACAGTTCACGGCAAGCCTACACTGAGGTCTTACTCAATGGAAAATGTTTCATATCCTATCTTGCCAAGGCCCTGATTAGTGAGGTTATTTGTTACAAGGTTTTTGCTGTGCTGCCTCTCAGAGACTCCTACATGACATCTTTACTTGCAGCTACCTGCCCGGGATCCAAAGAAAATGACAGAGAAGACTACGGTACAGCAGAGATGGCAGATGTGTGTCATTTAGTGCTGTTGTGCCTCCTATAGAGAATGAGTGGGCCGATGGGCCTCACCTCTTGCTAAATGACTTTTAGTGTCTATATGGTCCCTAGTCTCCTGAGATCACCATCCCTTGGTCAGCATTTAACAATGTAAAACTTAACACCATCATGCAGCTATAACAATGGCAAAGCTTAACACAGGTCAATGGCAAAGATATATTCTGGGAGAAACAATGGGAATTGTTCAGCCAGCATCTTTTCAATGCTCTGACACCTAGTTGGTGACCCTAGTCATAACATCACTGTTTGTGAAGGCTGAGGTGGGGCAATTTAAAGGCTGGTTTATTCTCTGGGAAGGCAGCTTGTTCTGAGTGTGGGTGTTCAGGTCTTAAGCCTGCTCCCTGGGATGGCAAGAAGCAGCAGATGCCCCTTTGAAAGCCATCGCGGTGACCGCAGGTTTCACTGCCAGGCAGGCTGATGTGAGCCTCTTTGAATTACTGAGTGAAGGATATCCCTCTTGCCAGCCCCTGTCCCCTGTAGGCAGAGGAGAAAAGTATTACAGGCTGTCCTTACCTTGGGAATTAGCCTGCAAGACCCCAATGCTGTCATCAAACTGCATAGATTTGATGTTGAGTGACGCCAAGATGCATTCCTTGTCCTGCAGCGAAGTATCATCAATATTATTCTGATTGGCTGACAGGATAACGCACATGTCACAGAGGTTGATGTTGACGGCCCTTAAATCAGCCCGACTTAATGGCGTACCCTTTGGCATAGAGGAAAGAAAAAAAAAAAAAATGGAGTAGCCAAAGTGAGATTGAGGGATGAGACGGAAAGAGGAAAAATAATAAAAACAAATTAAAGATCGCACCGGAGCTTTGGGAAATTATTTAACAAGTATCTTTTTTATGCCTTGACATTAAGCTCGTCTAACTACATTCAAGGGAATAGGAGCTGTGTGCTAATCTAAAGGGTAGTCGGTGCTGATGGCAGCATTTTAGGCTTGTTCTCAATACTCAATCAAGCTATTACTAACAAACGTGGGAGAGGAATAATGCCAGAGTTCTACATCTTCTTCCTGCCTGGAAATTGTCTTGATTTAAGTAACTGTCCTGTGGCAACCTCTGGCTTTCAGAATGTAACGAGGTGGGTGGGTTTCAAATGCCTGTTTATTTAATAGCAGGTCACTTCTGTCTCAAGCAAAAGACAGTAGCTCCAAGTAGAATTTCCAGTGCAGCCAAGGGGAAATAGCCAGTGAGCATGGTGTGATGAGGTGGGGCTGAAAGCGCCTCTCCACTTGGAGGATGAGGGAGGGGACAGAATTAATGTGCATCATGCAAAGGGGAGATGGAAAGGAGTTAAGCTTCAGGTCATATAGTTTTATTGCATATTTTCAGCAAATAGTAAAATAAAAAATAAAAAATAAAAGAAAAAGGAAATCGCCTAATTGTCCGACATAGGAATGGTTAAATACACCCCTGGAAGTATATACATCGTGAGCCTATACCGCAGGTAAAGGGACTGAAACGGCTCTCCGTGCAGGCAGTGCCATGGAAGAATCTCTAAAATAGAGAGATAAATTTAAAAAGGAAAAAATAAAACAAAAAACAATTCTAGACTATTTGAAAAGTATGATTTCATTTATGTAGGAAGAAACCCACGAAATGAAACTATATATTTATGAATGCATTTAGAAATGTATGTACACTCAGAGAGAAAATTCAGGAAAAACATACACTAAAATAATAACAGTAATTACCTCTAGGGAGGGGAATAAGATTAGGAGTGAAGGGAAAAGTTTGTTTTTGACTTTAAATACTTCTTTATTGTTTGAATATTTTATAACATAAATGTGTATACTACTGGTGTAATTAAAAATAAATAAGCCAGTAAACAGATTTTCAAAAAATCCCATAACAACAAAAAACAAAGGGAATAAATCCAGATCATTATGTCCAGATCAAGGACATAATGACAGAGGGGCCAGGAGGGCAACCACAGGGTTATTGTTGGAGGTGAGGGGCATGAACTACACATGCTCTGTGTCCTCAGGAGGGGTCATAGCAGAACTCGTCAGGTATCCCAGGGCTCCCCCAGGGATATCATTTTGGAGTTCACATCCAGCTCCCAGTCTCCTTGGTCCTCCAGCCTGAATCTGGCTTCTGCTTTGTCTGTATGGAGACTCCAGCAGCCCTCACCACACTGACTGTGTAGGGATAGGGTTTGCTAACTGCCTTATATTTCTGGATGCCTTTCTCTGGTTCTCTCTCCTGGAAAAGGAGCTTTGAGAAGATTGGACTTAGCTCAGAAGTCAAAGCCATCCACTTTCTTTTATGACTCAATAGTAGTTCTCAGCCCCCAGAATATTACCACAAAGTAAAATTAAGGAGGAAGAATTATTTAGTACTATGAGGCTGGGAAGCTATTGGTTTTAGATTCTGCAGCAGTATCTTTTAAGAGAAGAAGAATCCCCTCTCTTCCTGGGATCTCTTTGTACAAAATAAGTCTGACCAACTTCTCAAATCTTTTCACCAGTATATAAGCCTCAATTGCCTACGTCCATATACTTTTAATTTTCATTTTGTAGAGAATGAAATAGTAATTGTGATATAAGTCAAACCCTGCACAGTTATATACACATGATTTCAAAACTCAAGAAATACAAATGATATACATTGAAACATCTTGTATTTCTCGGGGCTGGCCCTATCTGTGAGGCACTGTTTAAACAATGAAATATGCGAAGACATAGAAGGTCTATTGTACAAATATCTTGTGTTTGAGCATGCTAAATTTTGGAGGGTTTTAAAAGGACCTGCAAATATAAAAGCTCATTCACATATAAACAGGCAGGTGAGTAGATGTGTACAAGGGCACGCAGAAGGAAACACACCCAAACACCCACACCAAATATCGCACATACACACAGACTAATATAAGCCCAACAAAATAATAAGCTCCTTACAAAATACTTTTAGACCCAGATCTTTCAGGGACTATGAATAAGATCACATGTAGGAAGATAATCATGGAAAAATAGAATCAAATGGATTATGTCTGAAATTAACAAGGTATATATCTGTTTGTGTTCTTCTATGTGTATGACTATTTGTTTTTCTGTAGGTGCCTATTTTTAACTACATGTGTTTTTTAAGTCAGTGAGTTTTTGGCCCAGCATCCAAAAGATATCTGTCTATATTTTTCTCACTTCTTTAAATATTTATTTAGCACCTATTGTGCCAGGCATATGTAAGGACAAATGGTGGCTATTGATGCCTATTACTTGTAGGTAGAGTCTCATATGTTCTTTATTAAATTATATTACTTGACTTTCTGTTTTCCATTTTTAAGGTTCTAGAAGAATTTCAGCTCCATAAGTGGGAAAAACCCTAGACCTCTTGAAATGTAGCACCAAATTCATGTTCTTCAATTTTAGGGATGTGAATTTCCAAGAAAAATGTATTGAGAATAAATGATATTTGCACTGCTTTGTGACATAGGAAACAATATCAAATGTTGAAATGTGCAATATAATTTTTTGAAAGTTGATGGCAAATATATTGATTAATGATAGGAAGCAGTCAGTTACATGACTCCAGATCGTGTATCTTACATCCTCACACTAAACTGTGGAGTCCCAAACGTTCCTTTTAGATTTGGGTACCAGTGTTTTGTAATCAAGAATATCACAGGCATACATGTTCACGCATATACACAAACCCACGGAAACACGGCTGGGCTTCTAAATGAATGGGAGGTAGGAGTTGACCAGCAGAATGGGGTTAGCCTTCTCTACAGCAGAAATAAAGAACTCTGTTAAACACAATTAGTTAAAAACAGAATGTGGTACAATCAAGAGTTCTCCAAGCATTCATAATGTCATAAATAAAATGAAATAAATAGTTCCATAGGTTAATTCTACTCTAAGCACCATAATATCATACAGCACTAGATTTGGGTAGACGAGAGAGAGAGTGTTTAGACACTGACATGGTTAATATATTTGATGTCCGCTAAATTTCATGTCTGATGAGCGACTGAACCTGGCTGCAAATTCCTTTTAATAAGGTCTCCAGGGTTTGGATATTCCTAGACAGAGCACAGGGAAAAAGGGCTGAGTCCTCAGGCCCATAACCAGATAAAGAAGCAGAAGCATGATCAAAGCTACAACTATTACATCCATCTGGGATTTTCTTTTGTGAATGAAAGGAAGAAAACAACATCAATAACGTGACCTTGGACTTACAGGCAATATGGACACTTTGGGGAAGTTATGAAGCGTCTCCCATTCCCGCTTGAGGTACTCAATGGAGCCCACAAACACTATGTGCTTGAGCTCGTGGTAATGAAAGTTGCTGGCACGTAGTGGCATCACCAGGTTCCGGAGGCCAATCAGGGCTGAGCTGACATCGCCAAAGATGCAGACCACGACGTGGCCACTCAGGACAGTCATGGCAGCTTCACTTCGGGTCTGCAACAGGGGAGAAATGTATAGGCATTGGAGAGAAGATCTGATAGGGTTGTGGTAAGAACTAAAGAAATCATTTGTGTAAAAGATGGAGTAAACATTTGTTGAGTGCTTATTATGTGCTATTATTTTTATTTCAACAATGTTATACACGTGCCACATATAATTTGAGTATGTATGTATATATAGACTATATTGGTATAATAAATGTATGGGAACATATATCCATGCATATCACTACCCTTTTTGACAAAACATTTTAAAAAGAGATGCCATTAATGCA
>NW_011888801.1:4106805-4125534 GCF_000151845.1 Pteropus vampyrus
AGATCTTTCAGGGACTATGAATAAGATCACATGTAGGAAGATAATCATGGAAAAATAGAATCAAATGGATTATGTCTGAAATTAACAAGGTATATATCTGTTTGTGTTCTTCTATGTGTATGACTATTTGTTTTTCTGTAGGTGCCTATTTTTAACTACATGTGTTTTTTAAGTCAGTGAGTTTTTGGCCCAGCATCCAAAAGATATCTGTCTATATTTTTCTCACTTCTTTAAATATTTATTTAGCACCTATTGTGCCAGGCATATGTAAGGACAAATGGTGGCTATTGATGCCTATTACTTGTAGGTAGAGTCTCATATGTTCTTTATTAAATTATATTACTTGACTTTCTGTTTTCCATTTTTAAGGTTCTAGAAGAATTTCAGCTCCATAAGTGGGAAAAACCCTAGACCTCTTGAAATGTAGCACCAAATTCATGTTCTTCAATTTTAGGGATGTGAATTTCCAAGAAAAATGTATTGAGAATAAATGATATTTGCACTGCTTTGTGACATAGGAAACAATATCAAATGTTGAAATGTGCAATATAATTTTTTGAAAGTTGATGGCAAATATATTGATTAATGATAGGAAGCAGTCAGTTACATGACTCCAGATCGTGTATCTTACATCCTCACACTAAACTGTGGAGTCCCAAACGTTCCTTTTAGATTTGGGTACCAGTGTTTTGTAATCAAGAATATCACAGGCATACATGTTCACGCATATACACAAACCCACGGAAACACGGCTGGGCTTCTAAATGAATGGGAGGTAGGAGTTGACCAGCAGAATGGGGTTAGCCTTCTCTACAGCAGAAATAAAGAACTCTGTTAAACACAATTAGTTAAAAACAGAATGTGGTACAATCAAGAGTTCTCCAAGCATTCATAATGTCATAAATAAAATGAAATAAATAGTTCCATAGGTTAATTCTACTCTAAGCACCATAATATCATACAGCACTAGATTTGGGTAGACGAGAGAGAGAGTGTTTAGACACTGACATGGTTAATATATTTGATGTCCGCTAAATTTCATGTCTGATGAGCGACTGAACCTGGCTGCAAATTCCTTTTAATAAGGTCTCCAGGGTTTGGATATTCCTAGACAGAGCACAGGGAAAAAGGGCTGAGTCCTCAGGCCCATAACCAGATAAAGAAGCAGAAGCATGATCAAAGCTACAACTATTACATCCATCTGGGATTTTCTTTTGTGAATGAAAGGAAGAAAACAACATCAATAACGTGACCTTGGACTTACAGGCAATATGGACACTTTGGGGAAGTTATGAAGCGTCTCCCATTCCCGCTTGAGGTACTCAATGGAGCCCACAAACACTATGTGCTTGAGCTCGTGGTAATGAAAGTTGCTGGCACGTAGTGGCATCACCAGGTTCCGGAGGCCAATCAGGGCTGAGCTGACATCGCCAAAGATGCAGACCACGACGTGGCCACTCAGGACAGTCATGGCAGCTTCACTTCGGGTCTGCAACAGGGGAGAAATGTATAGGCATTGGAGAGAAGATCTGATAGGGTTGTGGTAAGAACTAAAGAAATCATTTGTGTAAAAGATGGAGTAAACATTTGTTGAGTGCTTATTATGTGCTATTATTTTTATTTCAACAATGTTATACACGTGCCACATATAATTTGAGTATGTATGTATATATAGACTATATTGGTATAATAAATGTATGGGAACATATATCCATGCATATCACTACCCTTTTTGACAAAACATTTTAAAAAGAGATGCCATTAATGCATGTGAGCAGGAGATCTTTCATAATGGTTTTCAGGGCAAAAATCAGAAGGAATAGCAATATTTATAATATTTGAAAAGGGAAGAAATAGTTTCTATTAAATTATTGATAAAATGAGCTGCTCTTTCTGCCTCTTTTGCTGAGATGATGATAAAATGGTCAGCTCCTAAATTGGTCTCAGCTCAAAAAATCTGCATTTTGAGTTCTAGACTTATCTGTGAGATGATGAGTACATTATTGTATAAGTAAGTAGAACATAATATCCTAAGCCAGACGTTGGCAAAATGGCCTACAGGCCAAATCTGGTCCACCACTGGTTTTTGTATGTTCATGGCTGGTAAGCTAAGATTAGTTTCTACATATTAAAATGGTTGAAAAAAATTAAAAGAAGAATATTTCATAAAATGCAAAAATTATATGAAATTCAAATTCCAATAAAATCTTATTGCAACACAGCCAACCTTACTCATTTAGGCATTGCCTATGGTTGCTTGTATATTATTACAGCAGAGTCAATAGAGACCATTTGGCCAGCAAAACCTACATTATTTATTATAAAACCCTTTACAGAAAGTTTTCTGAATCCTGTCCACTACTGCCGTGGGGTTTCCGGGAATATGCCTGGAGTTGCTCACCTATATAAAATCACCAGAGGAAGATTCCCAAATAATCATTAAAAGAATCTAGAGATAGATCAGCAAATCAACAGCCCATGTATTTTTCAACCCTAGGCCTTTATCTACAAAGGAGACAAATAAAAGAATCAAATCAACCCATTAGAGCAGAGGTCCCCAACCCCTGGGGATGCTGTCCAGTACTGGTCCATGGCCTGTTAGGAACTGGGCCACACCGCAGGAGGTAGGAAGCTTCATCTGTATTTGCAGCTGCTCCCCAGTGCTAGCATCACCGCCTCAGCTCCACCTTAGATCACCAGGCATTAGATTCTCATAGGCGCGCCGGCCCCTGGAGTTGGGGACCGCTTCTCTAGAGGAGGACCCCAGCTTTCCAAGAAATGCAAATGGATAGCCCACTGCTGGTGGTTCACTGTTAGTGAAGAGAGTAACATAAGAAGGCCAGCTGTGGGCTGTTGTCTGCCTCTCCTCCTGGTCCAACACCTCCTTCTTGCCTTCCTTCCTCTCTGTCTACCCACTGCATGCCTAGATGGCCCCATGTGGTCTACAATACTTTTGGGGAAGCATATTAATGTCCACTGCACACATCAACCTCTGCTCCATTTAATCCCTAGAATTGACCAGTGTATTGATTGTTTAAATGCCAATATTGCAATTCTCAACAATGTCAGGGTTATTACAGCAACCCCCAAGGAGAGGAAGAAGCTAGCTTTCACTCCCTGATCGTTAGAATAAAATAGGGGCTGTCACTGTTATTTTCCTCTGCAACATATAGGAACATCTAAGACATAGGCTGTAAGACATGTTTTATAAACTATGACCAAGGTGGACCCACTGGGGAGTCACACTTCATATCACTGTTTCATGGAGAAGACCTGGAGTTAGTTATTTTGCCTTCATGAAAGTGTGTGTGCCTGGGTACCACCAACAGAGGGTCAACTAGTTTGTAACATGCTGTGACGGGGCTCCTAATTATTTTTAATCGCCCAGGTAACCTGGGAGGCTAGCTCCCTCCAACAAGCCCAAGGGTCACAAACTGGGTCCAAAGGAGGGATAAGAAATATAGAATAAGGAGGTAGGGAAGGCACCAGTTAGCAGACTGGCCGAGGCATAGATGCTGACCCCAGAAGCTTAGATCTGGGGACCAAAACACCAATCCTTAGATCAACCACAGCAACATCACCTAGAGAACCTTGTAAAGTCCCCAATTCCTGGGCCTCAGACTTGGAGAGTCTGATTCTTCTAGGTTTAAGACCCACTAGAGAAACTATATGTGTCTTGTGTCTCCTACACATCCTTCAAGGCTTAATACAAGCTGGGCCTTAATGGCCTTAAAACCTTTAAAATATAACCTGTGTGTATCCAATAAGACTTCCCTGGCCACTTAAATGCATGCTAATCTTCTCCCCTAGATTTGAATAGTGCTTTGTGTCTCTTAACACTTAGCTTTAAATATATTGTTTCATGGTTACATTTTATGTCTTCTTTGCAATTAGATGATCATTTCCTCAAGATTGAGTCCATCTCATTTTTTCCAATCCCCAAAGTGGTTAGTGTCCTGCACCCAGTGGGTACGCACACCAGAAAGGATCTTCTGAGCATTCTCATCTATGTTCCAGTGTGACTTTAGAGAAGGCCTCTTGAACTACACTGTCTAAATTGCACCTCCCAGTCCTTCTCTGGTGCATGACCCTGCTTTATCTTCTTCAAACACTTTATCAATATCTGACATGTTATTATATATTAATTTGTCTACCTGAAGATCTTCTCTTAGCCCCTACTAGATTATAAGGTCTGTGAGAGGTTATACCTCCAGTAACAACAGCAGTGCCTAATACAAAAAAGACTTGTCATAAATGTTTTATTAAATGATGTTATTTTTCAGATGAGAAAAGTAGTAAATCACTTCCGTAAAGTCTTTCATACCAGTAGGACACTTTGGTTGGATGTCCGTTAGTTATTAAAACCCTGGATCCCAGATATGGCACCTAGCCATTGACCTGCCCCAGGTGAGGAATACCAGGCTGAGTTTAGATCACCAGAGAAAAAGTGCGGTGAATACAATATCAGGATGTAAATACACAAGCACCTTTGTGATTAGAACAATTTGCACTCCTGGTAAGTTGAACAAGGGCTGTTTCCTGAGAATTCTGACTTTCTGTGCTTTTGTCTGCAATTTTCACACCTCTAAGACAGTCTCCAGCACAATGCTGTATTTGCTGTTAATGCTTGATTGCAATTAAATTGAGAAAACACACGCACATTCAGATGAAACACGGGGAAAAATATAGTGGATTATAGTACAAAGCCATTCTGAAGAACTGGAACCATTCTCTTTCAGGAAGGGTGGCCATGACATCAGAAATGATAGGATTTTCCTGGCTGACATAAGAGAACAGGCCATAGCAATCCGGGGATTAGAGGCACAAGGGAGAAAGCACCCTTCTATCTGACCTTTCTGAATATTAATCCATTTTCCATGGATTAGCAAGACAATAAAACGTAGGAAAGCTGATGTAGGCGTTAAAACCTAAAGCTGTTAATAGGACAAGTTTAAAGAGTAGAATAGACTGCTATCTATGCTGACATTCCTGGAAAAAAAACAGAAGTGCATGGCTGCTACAGAGATGAGCCAACCAGGAAATAGGGCTCTGAGCACCTACCCCCAACAACCACATTACTGAGGTGATCCATGATTCATCATTGTCATCATCAGCAAATGCATTTTACCTGTCTACATTGCATGCTAAGAAGGATCACAATATGCAAAACTATTATCTAGACAAATACAAGATATTGTTATAAACAATACAGGCAGCATTCATATTTCTTCATGGCATTTAATAATAATAGTGATAATAGGTTAACTATTGAGTCACATGCTAGGTATTAATTTTCACTGCAACCCTATGAGTTAGGGTCATTCTCATCACATTTTCTTACAGATAAGAGAACTAAAGTGCAAGAGATCAAGCGACATGCCCAAGGCCATGCAGCTACTAAATGGCAGTCAGGCTCTGGCCTCAGGGCCCCATCCACAGAAGTTATGGTACACTCTGCCTCTCGTGATGCCTTTCATACAGTATGTAACACTCCCGATTTTAACGAGCCAATATATATTCAGAAATGGAAAATTCTTCTCTTAGTTCATGTTTGGATGAGATTTCTAGCTGTTTCAATATATGTCCTGAATTTCAATTTTTGAAAACAATTAGGACCAGGGACTGTATTATCCCCCGATCCAGTTAGGTAAACTACATTCCTAGGAAACAGTTTGGGACAGAAGCAGATGGTCGATTCTGCGGTCTGTCACTCACCAGGATGACTTTCTCTATCTCCTTGGGTGCGCACCAGTGAAACATCCCAGTAGAGTCGTACTTCTTCACGTTGGAGTCCATGTTGTCAATCTGATCATTGCCGGGAATTAACAAGGGGTCATGCCTGGGGAGAAAGGACAGGAAAATCTAAGTGGAAAATGTGATAAATTATAAATGGAAAGTGCCCCCTGAGTTACATCTCAGAGGAGATGAAAGATGCAGAGGAAACGGTTGTCACCGAAGGCCATTCTTGTGCTTGTAAAATGCATCCGTTGAAAGACAACTGCCCCAAACCACCACCACCTGGAAGTGCAGGTGACCTTTGTCATGTATAATTCTGCCATTCTCTCCTTTATCTAACATGGTCTTCACATTATTTTGTGGATTTGGTCTCCCTTTTTATGGCTATCTCACTCCACCTCCTCTCATTTTACCAGCTATCCTCTCTCTCCAACATGTGCACATGCGCATGCTTACACACACATACATGCACACACACACGCACACCTCAAAGGGTTGTTATTAGCACTGGCAATGAAGAGGAAGGAATAGGAACAGAGTCTCATGCTGACTGACTGGCATGAGGATGGAAAGCCAATTACTCGCTCTTTCTGACTACAACTTCTGACGTGATTCTCTTCGCAGTAAAAGCTTTAACAGGCTGCACTTTAAATATTTTAGCAATTTGCCCAATCAGATTTTGCTCTCCCTGGCTGAAGCCCTTTAAAGATTCAGCAGCATGTCACTTCAGAGCAGATTGACTACCAAATGTCCACATCTGGAATACATGATTTCAATACTAAACAATACCCTCTCTCCTTGCCTTGACAACTGCATTCGCACTGGTTAGCCAATGACGCTCCCCCCACCCCACCTTCACCTCCGACTGCAGCATTCCTTGCTAGAGAGCCTCAAGCTCAGGTGCATCTTAATAAACTTTTCTGGAATTCTCAGGGCTACATTCACCCTTTCTTTCTGTGTTTACTGTGGAAAAGGAAGACACTTCTACAAAGGCCTCCTCTCCAGTGGATTAGCAGAGCCTCGCTAACAACCTTAAGCATTACAATAGAATCAGGCAGGTCTAACAAGCTTACAGCATGAGAAATATGCTCCTGCGTCTTGGGCCATATCCATGTCCAAGTTCTCTCTCTGATAGTGATTTTGTACCTCAGCTTTAAGGGAGGTCATTTGGGTTTCTGCAAAATGACCACATACAATGAGAACAATGTCCCAGGCAAAGCTAGCTATCCATGCAGTGGAGCTATTTTCCCTGAATGACGCTATCCATTTAAAATAGAAAATATAAATAGGCTCAAATTCCAAATATTTATTATAAAGTGATTTTACTTTTTAAATGATCTATTTCAAGTATCGAAGGGTGACCTTTATTTAGCTTTTAATATTTCTCCCTCTGAAATTTCTCTTATACTTCTCATTTATACATTCAGGATACAGAGAATGAGACAGCAATCCCTCCTGTGTGGTCCACAGACCTAGAATTAAGCTTTCGGAATTTCTACCATGACCCTTCTAATAGCCTCCCACCTCCACTTAAGATGGGAAAACTCTGACTGTATTTATTTATTCTCAAGAATTTGCTTTCAGGCTACATCAAATGACAAATACCACGTGAGGCAATCCTGCAAAGTTATCTTCAACGAACATACTAGATTACGATAGAAACTGTCATATTGGGTCTTGAAGAAGAAGTACATCCCCCTTGGAATAGCATCTCAGTAGCTGGGTTGTTCGGGAGTCTGGAGGTGTTGTAAGCCACCAGGCCACCTCTCAAATTCTGAACTCAGTCAAAAATGCTGAAATAAAAAGGCAGTTGCTGATAAGAATGGGTCACAGATGGGTGCAAGAGGAAAGTTTGAATTTTTTTGTCCTTGGAAATGTGTAATAGTTCTATAGATAGCCATTCTCTGGGATAATTAGGTAGACAGAAACCACCATAGAAAAGAGTTTTGAGAAAATGAACAGGATGAACTCCTCCCAGCCCTAGAAGAACATATTTTAGTTGCAAGAAGAGCTTAATAACTGCCCTAAAGATAAAGAGCATTTTTTATCAGTTGGAGAGGAAGTATTGTCTCAGGAAGATCTGAGACCTGCCCCTAATGTGTTCAGGATTTAAAAGATACCCAGGACAATGTTTACATACCATCAGCAAGCAAGTAAATGATATAGCAAGCTGGCCAAAATTCCTTTTAGAAAATATGTGTCTTTGGAGATAGGACATACATTTTGGTTCCTTCTCTTTCTGGGAAGAAATCATTCCTTGGTAACACGGGCCTTCAACCCTCATCTTAGAAAAGTAAAAAAACAAGTCTGATGATCAATTACTCCTCAATGAGAGAAGAAAAGATAGCTTTTTAATGTCACATCTCATTAACTGGCATGAGAGTTTGGGGACATTAGGTACAATTTGACACTAGGGCTGAAAGCCATGATTGGCACTGGGACTTCCAGAAGCATCTGGGAAGTCTCAGCGGTATGCCGCACAGCACATTGTACTCCCCACAAGGTTTTCAGAACGGCCCGGATAATTTAAATATAAGTCATCTAGGATTTTCCTCAAAGGGTCTGACCTTAGAACCATCAAAAATCTCCCCAAACACTTCCTTTTCTGACCAGCCATGATAACTGAAATTTAAACTTTGTTTTCTTAAATCAGCAAAGCAACCAATAGCCATGAATCCCCTATTCTGAGCCAGAAATAAAAGATACTGTGATGATCAAGACACAATCCCTAGTCAAAGAGAGGGTCATAATATAGCAGAAAGAGAAAATGTCAATAGTTGTGGTACACTAAGTTAAGTGTTCTAGAAAATAATGTACGAGGTGGTAGGAGAACACTAAGAAAGAAGCTGTTAAGTGCCTGGTTTGAGTCCATCAGGGAAGGCTTCACGGAGAAGGTAACATTTGATCTGATGGGGAGGAATCTCGACATATTTTAAGTGTCAATCCAGTCGTAAGCATTAGGACATGCTCAGTTAATTGAGGCCCAATGAAAAGAGCCAAAGAATGGCATCCAAAACCATGGTTGGAGATGTCGGCTATGGTATGGCCTAACCTGAGGTATAGAAGACTCAGGCCAGGCACACTAGCTGTCCTCAGATGTGCAATGGTGGTCAAGTGGAAGATGGATTCACTTGATTATGACTGATCAAGAACAGACTAGGAACAATGGATGAGACTTGGCTAGAACAAACATCAGGTTTCCAAAAAGAAAGAATGTGATGAAATTGAAGATTTTTTTTTTATTTTTTCAGAAATGAAATGAGTTCTTTCCCAAGGCAATGGATGTCTCATCATTTGAGAGATTCTAGAGGAGTTGGAGATATACAGGGTATTTTATTATAGGGGTTGGGTGAGCCTAGAAGACTTTTAAAAGGGTCTTAAAGCAGTGTGCTTTCGTTAGGGAAAAAGATGGCTAGAAGAATTTTGGAAATACTGAATCACTGTTGGGCATCAAAAGACCAAAAGGCACTGAGCAAGTGAAGAAAAGTTGCTGGAGCAAAGATGGGCAATAAGAAGCATGGAAGACTGATTACTTTATAGTTCCATTAGGGCTAGAATTGTTCCTCATTCACTGGATTCCACTGTCTGGGAGGAAACTTGAAACATGATTCAATCCAGCAACATGAGAGTCTGTAACTACTTCAGGCCAGACAAGATAAATTTTTTTACCATATTTATTCCTGTAGTGATTGCAAGTGCCTTAATTTAGCTTATGCTGCTGAGCGATCTCTGACATAGGTGAAGAATAAAGAGTTAGTTGTCCATGGGAATACCCACATCTAAATTGAGGTTTTTGGAGTTTATATTAACAGAAGAAAGTGTAAGCATTTGCCACTGAGCAGAACAACCAACACTGCTGTGGACAGGGGAGGACCAGGAGAAGGATCAGGTAGTTTGTTATATAAGAAAAGGAGGACCAACAGAAACCTGGACAAATCATCCCCACATCATCGGCTTATAAAATGACGAAGAGAACCACTTCCACAGGCTCTCAGACAAGTCCTCAAAGACCACTTAGTTGGAACCAAAGACCAATACTAGCTATTGCCTTTCACATCTTAATTACTTTATATATTTCCTCAATTCACAAAGTAATCCCAACTCCCCTAAAACGAACTAGAATTAATTCAAGGCTCATTTGTCACTTGCCACTTAGCCAATGTATATGACTTATTTTTAAGGTAACAGAAACTCCGTGAGGTGAGTGAGGTCCATTTGCTGCTGTGTAGTCGTTAAGGGCTGAATAGTGTCCCCCACAAAATGTGTATGTTGAAGTCCTTATCCCCCGTACCTCAGAATGTGACTATTTTGAGGTATGGTCTTTAAAGAGGTGATTAAGCTAAAATGAGGTCACGAGGGTAAGCCTTAATCCAGTATAACCAGTGTCCTTATAATAAGAGGAAATTTGGACACAGACCCCTACAGACTATGTGAAGACACAGGAAGAAGATGGTCATCTACAAGTCAAGGAGCTTTCCTCATGGCCTCAGAAGGAATCAACCCTGAAAACACCTCGATCTAGGACTTTCTGCTTCCGGAACTGTGAGAATATAAATTTCTATGTGACACCCAGTCTGTAACATTTTGTTATGACAGCCCTAAGAAACTAACACACTAATCCACCTTGAAGAAAAATGGGCACAGTGTATCAGCTATCATTTCTTTGATGACCCTGGCTGCCCTTCTTATACCTTAGTCTCACTTGTTTGTTCATTTAGGTTTATGTCCTGCCGTCAGTTTAGAAATACATGGAAATATGCCAGAAATACACAATCTCCCACCCCAACATACCTACATAATTATAGCTGTTCTGCCCAAGTGGGAACTTTTCCCTGGTTTTTAACTTATATCCACATTTGAAGATAAATACCTACAAACAGCCAACCCAATAAAAAGAGGAAGGCTGGACACTAGCCAGTTAATTTGTTCAATTAATTTGTTTAGGTGAGTCTGTCTCCAAAGGGAGTGCTTTGGGGATGGAGACTGCTGAGGGCAGGAAACCACCTATTTCCTTAGTGACAATATAGCATAGTAGCTCCAGAACCAAAATGTCTGTCTTCAAGTCTTGGCTCATCTCCTATTTGCTACATACAATGTGCCTTGTCTCAGTTTCCTCATCTGTAAAATGGGAGTATTAATCATTGTCATTACTTAACGGATTCTATTTGGAGATTACACGAATAAAGTCCTATCATGCACTTAGCATAGTACCTACACAGAACATACCCTCAAAATGTGTTAACTACCATTATTATTATCATTCTTTATGCTTTGCTTAAAATCCACTCATATATCTTGTAGCTCTTATTATGGTGAAAGGAGACCAGAAAGATATAGCAGTTCAATAATAAAGACATAGGGTTACTACTATTACTTCTAATACTATATACTCCCACTAGTACTATTACTACTATTGCTGCTACTACTATTGCTACTATTACTACTACTACTCTTAACTATTATTGCTACTACTACTACTACTACTACCATTGCTGCTGATACTACTATTATGACTACTACTATTGCTACTACGATGGATAATTACCATGAGTTGAACCCTTATAAACGTTGCTATACTAAAAATTTTACCTATATTTTATGACTTACTCATCACAATAACACTTAGGTAATTTCTGTTATTATCACCCATTCATATGGATGCAAACAGTGGATGAGTAATGTGGCTAAGGCAGCATAGCTAGTGAGAGGAGAGGCAAGTCTCTGAACAGAAAGGTCTTCCTGACGGGAAGCCAGTGCTGCATGGCCACCATCCCGACCCCTCCCAGTAGCAGGAAGCAACTGGATCTTGTTCATTCTACATCACAGCGCCCCCGACTGCAGTGCCCTAAGCTACAAAGACGAAGAGAATAGCGTCGTAAGAATTTATGAAATGCACAGCTTGTGTGAATAATGAGTAGAAAATGACCCCATGAGCCCTTGTCAGGACAACGTGCGCAGGGGAGCCTCAATTAATCAATTCGGGCTGGGTGAGCTTTTGCCATGTACCAATATCTGAAGGCTACCTTTAGGAATACCCACATTTTTATAGCAAATGAGGAGCCGCACTGAGTTAAATTTTTCATATCTATGTTTCTTGAATCTCAGCTTCCACCTCCAAAGTCCACAGCTAGAAATCAAGCATGCCTGACTTCAAATAAAGAATAAGAGATTTTAGTTTTGAGGGTTTGCAGAGCAAGGAATGCCACTTGCCATCAATTAATCTCAGGAAGTGAACTAAATGCCCTGCTCCAGCAGAAACACAAAAAGCTTGCCTTGAAGACAACAGCCTAAAGCAAAACCACAAATCCCTTTTCTAGCAAACCTGCTGTGAGGAAGCTGTTATTATATTTTAAAGAGTACAGTTCCCCTTACAGGCAAATACAGAAAATTCCAGTTTTGTTTTGTTTTGTTTTGTTTTGTTTTCCTGCAGCAGCGGATGCTGACTTCAGAAATTTACATTAAAGTACAAGTAACTAAACCAAAAAAAAAAAAAAAGTTATAGAAGAAGAAAATGACAAAATGGTTTTAAAATCGTATCCTTTTCCTTGCTTGATTTTTAGAACCTCATTTCTCATCCCATAAAACCTATCTTGTTATTACAAGCATCCCATTTAGATTGAGGCACACTCTTGCTGTGGTCTCCTTGGGAAATGGGACGGTTGAGAAAACGTGGGCAAATTTCTCATCTCTCTGAAGGTTTTCATCCAAGTGGCAAATACTAATTTTATTGAGTATGTATTATGTCAAGTATAATAGCAGGCTATCAGAAATTTCTGAGACCTCAAAGTTTGCTTCAAATGTTCTGCCGGAATCTGCCCTCTTAGTTGTTTTCCCTTCCTAGGAGCTCCTACAGAGATAATAATTTGCGTATCTGTCTCATCTATTAGATAGTGATCTTCTTAAGGTCAAGGAACATCTATTTTATTCTTCAGTGTATTTCTAGGGTCTAGCAGAGGACACAGTAGATGCTCAATAAATCACATCCTAACAAGAGAAACTAATGAATAATTTCTAGTCTCTGAACACTTTTAACCAGTCAACAAAGACTCACTGGACCTTTTATGGATATCAGAAAATGTGCCCAGTGAGAGCCCACTCACCTTTGATATCTTGCAACAATTTGTTTTGGGAACCACCAAAGGCTCTTGCACGGTTTTCTACTTCACAGGGACTGTATTTGAAGTAAGGTATTGTGATCTGAAGGGAGATGCTGAAATATGTCTGTAACAAGTCAGGCTGCCTGGAGTGTGCCTGGAGCCAGCTGCTGTAACCGATCAGCAGGGAGGACTCATGTTTGATGTCCAATGGTGGTCAGGACAGGTGTTCTTAATTAAGCAACTATGCAGTGTTGCAATGCCCAGTCTGAAAGTCTCTGAGAGAAGGGCTCCTATCACATGAAGCTTCTCACTGTTCTGATTCGTGTAAGCAGTGGTTCTCAAAGTACTGTCCCACACCAGCCTCATTGGCATCACTTGGGAGCTTGAGAGAAATGCAAATTATCCAGCCCGGCCCAGACTTACTGCATCGAGCTCAGTTTTAACAAGGTGCTCTAGATGATTCTGATATGTGCTAAAGTTTGAGAACTGCTGCTATAAAATTTTGCCCAGATGGAGAAACTATGTGGTTTGACTTAATTCTACCAAAGTTAGCAACTGTTTGCAACATTACAGACTGGAAGGCTATGGGTCTTTCCTGGAAGGCTAGGACTAGAGTAAAGAAAGCGAGAGGCTAGGCGTAACATTTAAGGAGGTGCTGCATGTCCTGACCCTCCTATTCAAATAGAAAATTATAGGACAAGAGACAAAAGCATATCCAGGTTGCCTACTCTGACTATCTCTGTGTCTGTTTGGAACTTGAAAGATTGTATCAACACTTGATGGGATTTTCTAATCAGGATGCTTCACTAATGACTCTCTCTTGCTGACCTCTATTTTCATGAGCTGATCAGCAAATAAACGAACACAAAAAAAGCAAATGAAATATTAGCTTTTGTGAAGTACAATACTCATAATTCAGTTTTCTACCTTCCTTTCTCCTTATCTCTTTTTCCACTCTATAGAAGAAAACTTGGTAGTTAGTAACTAAGTCCTTGAATGCAATGTGCAAGAGTGTCAGGCCATGTGAGTGAGTCTCTGGCTTTGCCTGCCACAGGATGCTGGAGAGGGTCTCAGGGGATCTCTCCAAAGGCAATCATATTTGGGTTTTCACCACCATAAACGATCTACTTTATTCTGGGGTGCATTTTATTTCTGGATGAATACTATTTCCAGCTATGTTGCAAGGATCCTGACCTTTGGATTCTAGCTCCTGCTTTAGCTCATCTTTCAACACTGCTTCCACCCTCCTGTAGAATGATCATCTCTCCTGAGATGTGGCTGCCCACTACCCCTGCCCCATCTCCCACCAGATGGCCATGCCTGGAGCCTTGACAAAACCGTCAGGCCAGGATCTAGCTACTCTGCTAAAACTAGAGTCCTTTTCAATTTCTCTGTAACTGTCTATTTATATTGTTTTTTTTTCCCCGACTAACAAACAGTCAAGAACTACTGCCACCTAATATGTCATCTCTTGTTAGGCAGCCACCATTCTCAGAGGAAAAAGGAAACTACTGCCTTTATGTTTGGGAGACATCCTGGGAGAACTGACATGTCCCTCAGTCCTAGAGGAGAGTGAATAAGATGCTCTTGAAATGGGAGGACAGGATAATGACCCTCTGCTGAGCATTCCACTTGTCCAGGGACCTGTGTCAAATCCACCCAAGCCCTGGTATGATGAGACCCACTATTTTTTCTTCAGTACCATGGGGCCTGTCATTTCCTATTTGTTTGTGCATTAAGAGCTAAATTTACTTAACTAAGCTGTCCCTGCCTTCCTTCTTTATTCTGCCCAGTGGAAGGAATGGTGATAGTGGCATTCTACCCCCATACTGACTAGGCTCGGACCCTTTCCATTTTCTATTACTAGAACCTTTTAAGCTGGCATTCCTCACAAAAACACCACACAAAATGTATAAGTCAAAAGAGAGGGAATGGGACTTAACAAGCAGATGAGTTTATTTCACTTAATGATCAGTAAATGTCCAAAACGATAATCTGTTTTCCTCAAGTCATATTTCTCCTCCCATTCAGGAAACAAATGTCTAATATTTTCTGGGTCTCATGACATGAAGCTCCCCTCACAGTGTTCAATTTTTATGTTTTTGGTATCGTCAATTATCCTTGCTAGCCCAGCTGGGTGCTATCTCTTCGGTAAATTGTCTACCTGACACATCCTGTGCAAATCCTCATGGCCCATGCTTCTCTGTCTTACTCCAAGTTCCCTAGTTTCCACAGAAATAGGTGTAATATGAACTGATATGAGGAATGTTGTGTGTCCTTCTTGGGAAAAGCCTATTTCCAGTCAGCATTCCAATAGCAGACCCTGGGTGGTTTGGCACCCAGAGGACATTTGGCAGAGGCTGGGGTGGGCTGGGCCTTCTCTTCACTCCTCTGAGTATATAGAACATATATCTCTGTTAGGCTCTAATGGAGGGTTCTATATCCATCCTTACACGATCACCAGTGATCCTCCCGAAATACAAATATGAGCTCTGCCTCCTCAAAAGCCTGCAAGGCTGCCCCAGCGCCTATGACCGGAAAGGCCTCCATGAGTGGGTGCCAGACGATGCTTATATTTTTAACTCCAGTTATGTCACAACAAGGATGCCCTGGTCCAGCCACACCAAGCCACTTCCTATGTCCTGAGCATTTTCCCTATTTCTTCCACAGGGCAGAATAAGGAAGGAGTTAATAATATGGGGTGGGAAGCTAAACTTCCTGGGTTCAGATCTTCCTAATTAGTTAAGACTTACTGGATTCAGTAGACTTCACATCTGTGACTCAGCTTCTTCATCTGTAACATGTGAGACAGAGTAAGTCCTACCCTCAGAGTTCTGGTGAGGATCCCATGAGTTCACAGGCATTGACGGTCTCAGAATGATGACTGGCACCCAGTGAACAGTGAACAGGATACATGATATCACCAGTTGAGAACTTCCCTCATCACGCAGGGCTAGGTTAAATGTGACCTCCCTCACACACCAGGCTCAGCCTGCCAGACCAGAGGTGGTATCAACTCTCTCTGTTCTCACAGCCCATGCTGGGAGATAGCCAAGCCATTCCTATTCTATTTGTCCATATACGCTTGTCTGTCTCCTACATTAAACTGTGAGTGTTTTGAAGATAGAGACCTACGCTAATCCATCTTACTTTACACCCATCGAAGATCTTCCACAACACTGAATACAGTAAACTCTCACTAAACATTTGCGGGGTGAGAATTAATCTGAGTAAAGGGATATAAGCAGACAGCTGAAATGCACAGCCACTGTGGGTTCCATCTGAGGATACAGTGTGAGAGCCCACAAACTGCCTCTATACTTCTACCCACTGGAGCAATATCCTCAGTATCCAAAAAGCATTTGAGACTGCAACAACTTGAAGATAGTTGCAGAAAGAACCGAGTGTGAGTATAACCTGGGCAGGGATTTAGGGAATCCATGAGTCTGCTTCAACTGCAGTCACAAAGATGTCCAGTATACTTCATTCTTCTCTAAACAGACTTTCCAGAAAGCTTTCATTGGATGTTCAATGGAGTCTGTGAGACCTCCAAATTAAGACTCTTGACCTTGTTATTTAGAGACAAAGTTCTTGTGCTTCCAACTGAAGGAAGACTCTCCTTACAAGGCACAAGCCCACTGGCTGGGGAGAACCGACCAATGGATGCTTGGTGATTTTAGAGGAAAACTAGGAGAGGCTCCTTAAAGTATTCCATGTTAAGAGACCAGCAGGAAGGCAAATAACCGAGACCTGGGAACCTCCGTGGCTTGCTCGTCCTTGGAAGGTGCAAAGCCAACGGTTATCTGTCATGACACAGGAATTTCTGCCTTGGAGCACAGACATTCGCCATTTGGCTATGAGAGTTGCTTTCTGTCAGGGCAACTAAAAAACATACTACATCAAGATCCAGACACACAAAACAAGGCTGTTCACCTAATGATTGTGCAGATAGCTAAGTGACACTTAAAAATCAGGGTGAGCCTGATACCAGAACAAAGGGAGACAAAGACCATTAGAGCAGAGTCCCAGCAGCATTTCATGCTGGCAGATGGTTTGCAAGAAACCCTCACGTAGGAGCCTGTTTTATTTACAAGAGACGCAGTGGTAAATTAAAGCCCATCCTAGCGCATTCCGAACCCTCTAGTTTCTCTTGGAGCTATTGCTATCACTGCCCGATAGGCCACTAAAACCTGCCCACCTTTGGAATGATTGATTCTACTCAAACAGCAAGCCAAAACTCATGTCGAAAAACCCACTTCAAGTAAGTCATTAGCTTCCTTTATGGATTTTTCAGGTCATAAGGAATAGGACCTGCGAGTACCATCTTCTGTAGAGTAGAAAGGGAGTGTTTGAAGAAGTAGGGGGACCTGCAGAAGCCACAAGTTATCACATGAGCCCTCCAACCCCCGTGTTTTCTCTCAATCAACAAGAGGGAGCTAGCAAAAAGCAGGCCCTGGCAACATCATCGCTAGTGACAGATATTCAAACCAAACCAAACCTATGGGGTCTTTATGCACACACTAGAAGTGAAGGGAAATAGAGAGCAGGATCAGCACCCTGTTCTTGCTCCCACTTCAGACAGAGTATGGAGAGCACCCGGCACACAGAAAGTCATGGTAATGGAGGAGCGTCTTAAGACTTTCTGACTTGTCATGAGACAGCCTTTTCCAGCTGAGCTGTGATTGAGACCATCGCAGCTCATGGGGTAAAGCATCTTGGTGACAGTAGCTGAGGCCATAGCAGCAGCCTGAAGGCACCAACACCAGAAACCTGAGGTCTGTAGCTCACCGCCTGACCCACGTTTAGCAATTCTGATGGACCATGGAGCAGACAGCTCCAGCCCGGGATGACTGCCTCCCTCAGTCCCTCTCCGACAGGCAATGAAAGCAAGACCCACTTTGAAATTTCTCCCCCATCATGCAAACTGACACAGGCATGCTTTTCAAAAACCCACAGCCAATCTGTTGATCATTACTTATTTACAAAGGCCTTCAGGCAGAAAGTCCTGTAAAAACCATACTTGATACGGTATACACTAGCTTTTTCTGCTTGTGGAAAAAAAGTCCCCTCAAGGCTACCTCAAACCATCACTTTCTATTGCACATAAAATGTAGCGTGTAACACTAAAGTATTTAATATATATGGTATAATATATCTACAGGAAAGGCATTTGTGTAGAAGTATGTTACCCTGGATTTGGTAATTTGATGTTTTGCTGAAGGCTACGACTTAAAAAAGCTTCCACCTCGTATAGAAGACCTGTCATCTTGGTACCCAAGAGCCAACAGAATAAAGAAGTACCCTTAAGCAGCAAAACTTTGACACAGCTTTGAAGCATATGAAAACAGTATAACTCCTCAGAATTATTATTACTCAAGATCAAAGAAATGAGCCATACTTTACATAGCAAACAGGGACAGGGAATTTGGCTCCAAAGGTTTCAGATTTTTCAGACTTCTCTTTATTTATTTATTTGCTTCTCTAAATTTAGGCAAAGGAAAGCACCCGGGTTTTTCTCTACTTTAAATGGATAGAACTATTAGCATTAGATAAGGTGATTACCTAAAGGTGAGTAAATAGGAAATGAATGCTAGCATGACAACTGGCGTCATAAAAATGAGAAGCTTGGCAGTTGGTGCATTTTATTTCTCCTCATAAACTGTAAACAAGCATGTAAATCAGCGACACCCAAGCAAGACCGAGCAAAGGGGAGGGCAGAGAACTGCTAAGGAAACATTTAACAGGAAGAGATGGCCATAATGGAAAAGGACATGGGGCTAGTGAGTCTTCCATGAGAGCTGGTGTCTCCAACTGCCCGGAGGAGAGCTGCCCCGTCTGCATCCCAGAAAGGTGGTCAAGGAGGGCCAGGAAAACGTGAATGTGATGGCTAAGGAGG
>NW_011888801.1:4126749-4133955 GCF_000151845.1 Pteropus vampyrus
TTAAACTTTTTTATCAGTCAAAATCAATTAACAGAAATTTGATTTCAATCGACAGGATAAAAGGAAGGTAATCTTCAGGTTCATTTTTGATTGTGATGATACATCTCACATATGGCCTTAAGTACAGACAACAGTCCTCGAAGGGACTCCAGCAGAAAGAGACTTGCCGGAGGCAAACTAACCACACAAGTTCCTCTGATTGGTTGCCACCGTCATTAGTGCCACTGCTGTTTAGGAACTACACATAGACAGGACATGGTGACAGCTAAGACTTTAAAGCCTATGTATTTTTCAAACAGCTTTTCAAACTGTTTTTCATGACAGAATTTTTTCAGCTCTATCATTAACTGCTGACAAGCTGACAGAATAAATACTCCAGCCTTTAAGAAGCCATCTAACGATCTAGTCCCCTCCCCCGCCTCCTGCTTGTCGGGGAGGGGAGACTCTGGGCCTGGGTGGGGTGGAGAGGGAGTGAAGAGAGAAAGGGAAGGAACGAGAAGGGGAACCCCCACGGCCTGAGGCCCCTCTCCTTACCTCATCAGTTTGGGCGAGGAGCTGGGTGAATTCCGCATACCTCCATTCCGCTGCTTTTTTTTTGGTGACAGCGTTGAGGGCTGCTCATCTTCAACTGGAAATACAGGCAGCTCATGAGATTATGAACAGTTTGAGGGCAGACTGTGAAATACAGGCAAGATATCAAAGGACACACACTCACGGCTCAGTCACTCACTAGGAATTCATGGCTGTCTTTTAGGACCCAATGACAAAGACCAAATGTGTTAGTCAAAGAAGCCGGCTTAGAAAAGGTGAAAGCATCACCTCTTTACACTCCTGCGTTTGAACATGCACTTTAAACAGACTACAACAGTTCGTAAAAACCCTGCCATAAGAAAGAAAAGAAATTATGATTTATCTGTATACGAAACATATATATATATGGAAATGCTCAATCATTATTCTTAAGAGTTAATTTTGGTTACTTTGCTTTGCGGGGTAATGGAGTGGGTTTTCTTGTAACCAAAATCAGAAATGAAGTTATATTTGAAACAGCAGTGTAACAGTTGCCAGCCTGCTGCTTCTGCAAATGAACCCAGTTTAACTGGCTTCTAATCCCTGCCCGCCAGAGGAAGAGCCTTGGACAGAGGCGAGGATCTGAGGCCTTCGTAGCCAATGTTTCAATCCGTCGGGACTGGGAACATTGGTGCATGCTGGCTCAGGAATCCCCATCCCTTCGCTCTTGTCCCTCCACCTCCCAAAAAGGAGGGCACTGGGGCTGTGTGCACATGGGATCTTTTCTTAACTCATTAAGACAGGAGGACCGGCTGCGAGGGTATAGAACGGGGCCAGATAAAAGCACCCAAATGAAGGAGGAGGTTGCCATTGAATGATATCTCTGATGATGCAGTGAGGGGCAGGGAGGGAAGGCAGCACAAGGGATTGGAAACCAAAAGCTGTTTTCCAAAAGTCTAAACCACACAGACAGCTAAGCAATGTGAAGCTTGGTTCACAAACGACACAGCACACTCTACTGCCTTTGCCCAAAGACACCCACTAATAAGCTTTGTAGATGTATTAGCCTGCATCATGCTTCTTTTTAAGAGAGCTGCTTGATAATTAGCAGATGCGTACCCAGCCTGTCACCCAAGGGCATCAGCAGCAAAATTCTAGTCCTTCTCTCCCCACCCCCACAATTCAGGCTAAAGCTGTAATGTCAAGAAAAAAAAAAAAAAAGCATCCTCAGATTCTTAAAGATGACTGCAACACAAACTGGGAGGAAGCACCCCTGAAACCAGGAAAGCACAGCAGTTACCTTAAATCTAAGAAGAAAATTATTAGCAGTGGCAACATCAAAAGAAGCTCGACATATTAATGGTGTACAAGTCTTAGTTGGGGGAGAAAATGCCATCTCAGCTACTCGATATTATCCAGGAAGACCTATATCAGCACATGCATTATATGGTAATTCTCTGAAAACCCTAAATAAATTTAGTATGTTATGATACATGGTTCCAAAGAGATTATAGTAATCCAACTACCCTCTGAACCTGCTTCAAAGTATCACACTTGGTACGCTCCCCTATTCTACCGTCAGTCTGGGGTCACCTGAATTCTGGCTGACACAGGGAAAGGAAACAAGAATGTGGTTCAAAGTGAGAGCTATTCCAGAGGAGATGAAGGCAAGAAAGCACTGTAAATGCCCACAGCCCACTCACTCTACCACCTGCTCCTCTATCCCCAGCCTGTCCTCTACTCCTACCCTACCCCCCCAGCCTCAGAGGCCCATGCTCAGGCGGCTGCGACCATATCAGTCACTTAGGGCTCCAGGCAGAACTATGTGGCTGGGAGGATATCACATCTTATCAGAAATGAGTATCCACAGCAAATCACACCGAGACTAAACAGCACTTAAAAGATTAAAGGAAATAAATACAAGCCACATAAATGGTATTGAGAAAAATCACTTAGAGTTGATATGCATCTCTCGGCAAGCAAACAGGCACTCTGAGCTTGACCTGAATTCATCTTCCTTTCACAGGATAGGGGGCTGGCCATCCCAGGCAATAATGGGGTAGAAAGGCAGTGAGATTGGTAGGGGGGAGGGAGGGAATGTGTGTGTGTGTGTGTGTGTGTGTGTGTGTGTGTGTGTGTGTGCGTATAAGTATACTTTTGCACTTTCCCCATCTTAGGATGGGGTAGAAAGTCTTGCATTGACTCCACCCATAATGTGGGCCACTTGTAATCATTGTATCGTATTCAGAGTGACCTAGATTAGTTAAGCAGCGTGCCAGAATAAATAAGATGTGTGCATGTGAGAGGGTCTAATGAGGGTGAAAGTTCTTTTCTTCCCTATTGCACAAACCTTCTAATGAAATATCCGAAAAGGTCTTTTACCTCACCTAGTCTACTATGGCTCACTTTATTCAAGGCCACCAGATGTTGTCATGGTTTTGTCTGTATTACTTAAGACTGGAACAGAAGTCACACTTGCTGGCATTTCTGTTGGATTATTTTGCTTAACTTTTGTTTCCCCATTCGTGCTGGGCCCTCAATAAATAACCCTCTTTGGTTAAGTGCCTATTATCCTTGCACCTTGTCGCTGTCTGTTTACCTGCAGTGATGTTTAGATGGCAGACTTGCAAGTTAATACCTGTTAGCCAGCTCCAGGGAGACACCTTGTTCTGGTGCTAAAGTTATGCCTCCTTCTATGTAAGGAAACTATTTATTTTCATTGCAAGTCAGAAAGATCATCCATCATAATCATGCTGCATTTAAAGTGGGATTTGTTCTCTTAAATGAAACTCGTGTTCAAAGGTTTTCTCCTGCACTCACAGCCTGCAAATGCAGATCCATTCCCTGAAGAGATGGGGAAAATGTCTCCAGCTGAAATATATGAACGTTGTGTGATAGAGACTATTATATATGGCTTAGAGCCAATAAGAGAGGCAGAGATAACCTCTTTTTCATCAGTAGAATATAAACTATATTTAATTATTATCCTCTATATAGATTCTATCAATTTCTGCATATTTAAAGAAAGCAAATCTAGGAAAACTTTTAGTTAAGCTATAAAATATAATTTCCCTTTCATGGTTTCTGTGACTACATGAGAGGAATAAAAATTGAATTAAAAGGGAGACTTATATTTACCTACTTTCAGGAAAGACAAAAGTATTAAAGTAACGGGCTAGTACCTGATGCCAATGCACATTCACAGGCTCGTATTTAGCCCACTTCAGGGCTGATTACAATTCATCTCTGTCTCCGGCATTCTCTCTTGCATCATGCTGTGGAAGCTGCATGAAGATATGATCTTTTAAAGGAGCCTGACTTACCATCCTCTTTAAAACACAAACAAGTTCAGGAATCCAATGTGGAATTTTTACAGGGGCTGACCTCCATCCAGTCTCCAAGTACTCGTAAAATTCAAGGGCTTGTTTTTGCACATCCCTAAGTACAACACTTAATGTGCTGTTGTAACTTCCCCATGCTCGCTTGTCTAATAGGCACTGAATCTAACAGTTTTACAGTTTGGGAAGACTCAGTGCTAGAAAAATGTCAGGCAAGTCTAATGAGGCTTCAGATCTCTTGGTTGGCGCTAGAGTTTAATTTAAAGTTACAATGATGTTTTAACATGTTTGCTTATACTTGAATAAAGAGGATTCATTATTTCGATGACATAACCTCCAGACAATGTTCTGGGAATTGATTTAAGATGTGGTGGTAATTCCAACAGCCTTAATGCAGCATCGAACATCTGTAACAACATTTTACTCGACTTTTCATCGTCATTCTGTTTTCAAGCAAAAGCAAAGCAACATCTTCCAGAAACCCTGGCCAGAACTCTGGGCTTACTTCAAGATGATCATATATTTTACTGGATTTTTAAAAAAGAAATCCCTTTCTTTATTGGCCTAGCCAGCTTGCAAACACTAGATCAAGGTTCACTGATGCCTCTTTCTGGGCCCTTTGAGTAAAATGGGCAGTGATTCCAACCTTCAGCTTTCCCAAACAGTCCAGTGCCCTGACATGTGATGGATCCACTGCTTAGCTCCAGCCTGGGACACATTCTTTCCACCCTATTTCCTCAACAGGTTTTAGGGGGATGATGCCCTTTGAGACTTAAAGGTGAGTTTGTTGGCTGGAGTTAAGAAATAATTCAAAGCAAATGAACTCGGAAATGTAATAAAAGGCAAACAACCCATAAACATGAGTTGACTGGCTATCTCCATTACATTATTAATCACCACATCTGGAGAAACCCACATCTGCACACACTTAGCAGGTCATTAGTAATGTCATATTCACACTGGAATCACTCAGAGTAAGAGGCATGCAAAGTGGCTTGAACACAAAAGGCATCTAGCTAACAGGGCTTCTGACTAAAGTCTTGAGCAAGCTGCTAGTTTGGGGGTATGGTAGTTTTAATTATTATTTATTGTTTTCTATGGTTTCTCTCTTTGATATTTTGCTGTCCAACAAGCTAAGTGCATGCTGAAATCCACAGCAGTGCATCTTTCTTCTTCAACTGAGCTCGGCATGTTAAGGTACAGCATTGAGGGGTGCAGGGCAGTTATTAAAGATTGGGATGGGTTCCAGTACTCCTTCACCTGGCTTGGTCACAAGCCGAGAATTGTGAGTTGCATTCTTGAATTCAAATGGGTCTTTAGGATAGCGTGATCTAGCTTCAACCTTGACTGTCAAACAATAATGAGAAAAGAAAATAGAAATTAATCCTTTGTAAATTTTTTCATTAGAAAAGTCACAAACCAGTTTGACATTGAATAGAACTATAGCTTTAAATTAAAATGGAAGTTTCTCTCTCACAGCTAAATCGAGGTTTTGGGTTTTTTTTTTGTTTGTTTGTTTGTTTGTTTTTTGACTTTTCTTTTACCCTGATGACTTCTTGAAATTCTTTTTGCTGTGTTACTGTCATTGATATCAGAAGGGATAACGAATGTGTCAGAAGATAATCTTATTTGTGCAATAATTTCCAAAAACATAGAGTTCCCCTCTACCCTACACCATACCAGACATAGAAAACATAGTTTGGCAGCAGTATGAGACCTATCATCTCCTGAAGCTGCTAAAACGCATCCCACTGAATAATTAATATATGAAAAGTCATTGACCTATAATGTTAAACTACTATTTCATCTCAAACCACTGGCTTGGTCAAACCCCTTGGTTGGAATACTGCTGCCTAACTTGCATTAAATGCCATGGGTTTGCCACTCCTATGAAAGGGGGATGCATAGTACCTCCTCATCTCAGCAGTGACATAAATGAAAAGTGCAGGTGTGTCTCCAGTCATTCAGGATGGAAATGTTTTACTAAAACTGAGGGTATAGGGAGAGGGTGTAACTGCTGGACTTGAAATTGAACAGTGCGCTTACAAATTTCTGTGGGTTTATCAAACACTCCCCCCGCTATTATATATGGCTTAGAGCCAATAAGAGAGGCAGAGATAACCTCTTTTTCATCAGTAGAATATAAACTATATTTAATTATTATCCTTGCATTAAATGCCATGGGTTTGCCGCTCCTATGCAAGTCACAGTAACACAGTCATTTTGTTATATGGAACTCACGATGGACAAAACTTCCAAGCTAATTCAACCTCCCTCTAAGATGACCACCCAAGACTTTCTTCAGAAAGTCTGGGCTACTTAACTTGCAAGGTCTTCCAGCATGGCCACGAATAAGCAATCCCTGGACTGGAGCACAGAATGGTGCTTGTTTTACCTAGAGATATTTCCTGTCTTCTAATCACAGACTACAAGAACCCTGGCTGCCTGTCAAACATATCAGACTGGTGAGAGTGTGAAGGTTATTTCCTTAAGCAATATAGGAAAATCAACAACAACAAGAAAAAAAAAGTCAGATAAATAACTCAAACTGTGAATTTGGTCCTGTAATTGTTGTTAAGGAGCACTTGAATGAGTCTTGTAGTGGGGAATGTCATGTGCCCATCAGCGAGGCTGAGCAACTAAGGTCAGACAGAATAAGTTAAGACAGGCACCAGAGCCTAGAGGGACAGAACACAGGCAGTTAAAGTGGGTGATATATTTGGAATGAGAGTTTCTGCTCTGACAACTTTAGAATAACAAATATTATCAAGAAGTTTGGTGAACACTTTGCAGTATTATCGATAAGATCAATCCATAAAGCTATTTTTGAAAGATCATGGTGAATATTAATATGCATATAATGAAAAGATGAAGGATGCTATCTCTTAAAATCAATGCCAATTATACATATATGTGTGTGTGTGTGTGTATACAATTGGACAATCACTTTATCATATATGTTATCAGGCAGGGTAATTTCACAACTTCTCACTGAGAAACAGGAAATACATTTATTTGAAAAACCTAGAGGATATAAGCTAAAAAACAACCACCTCAACCTGTCACGACATACAACACAGATGGAAAGTGTCTCCAAGTGGCCTTCCCTGCCCTAAGGTAGGCACAGGGAACACCCACCCAGCAGTAAGCTGAGGGGGGTCGGGAAGAGGAGTATTCTTGGAACTTTTTTATTTCTGGCTTTTATGGAGCTAATAGGAGAATGGGGAGGGAGAGTAAGGAACAAAAGATTATGTAGAAGTTAATCACAGGGTATATTTCTGGCTCTATTCACTGCCTAGGAAACCTGAATTGTTTAAGTTTGAGTCCATCAACACAGAGTAACGAAAAATTTCAGTTC
>NW_011888801.1:4134830-4188573 GCF_000151845.1 Pteropus vampyrus
GTATGTCCATGAGCTAAAAATGGTTTTCACATTTTTAAATGGTTGAGGGGAAAATCTAAGAATGATATTTAATAACACATTAAAATTATATGAAATTTAAATTAATGTATACAAATAAAGTTTAGTTGGGACATAGCCACAGTCATTTGTTTACCAGTCCTCTATATCTGTTTCCTCTCTATAACGAGATAGTTGAGTAGTTGCAATGGAGACTGTATGGCCCACAAAGCCTAAGATATTTACTAGCTGGCCCTTGACAGAAAAAGTTTGCTGATCGCTGCTTTCACTTATCTTCTCACATTTTCTCAGTTTTCCAGTTTTCCAAAAGGACAATGTTCTTCGCCATCTTCCAAGGCAGCCAAACAATAAAAAAATAAAAAGAGAGAAAGAAAAAAAAAACCAAACAAAACCCGCATGGAACCCTCTTCAAGTGCACAGATTTGGAGAGGTTGGGAGGGATAGAGGTAGTTTAGCGACTTGAATGTCCCTACCGCCCGACCTGATATTTGTTCTGCAGGTCCCCTTGCGTTTGGGGAAACCAGTCAGGTGAGTTTCCCCTTTTCCAACTCAAGCTAAGTTAGATTCATCCACCTGGCACTTTGAGAATCAAGGCAAACCACATCTACCATGAGCAATTCCTTGAAGCTGTCAGTGTCTGCTGCAAGTCCACCCTGCGAGAGCCTGTACGAGACAACAGATTAACCATTAGACTAGATATGTTGAAAATATACAGCTTCAACCTTTCCCCAGCTAGCTCAGAGCAATATATAGATGATTATTTCAACCGTCAGCTGCCGTGTAGATTTAAACCCCTGCACGATAACTCCTGGATTCATCTGCCCCTTGTCAAACTTGCACAGCTTTAGTTGGAGGATACGTGGTGTGGCAGTTTCACTGTGAATCCAGAATGATCCAGACGGCTGCTGTCTCTTTGTTAACAGGAAGCCAAACTGATGAGTTTGTAATGCATTTCTTATCAAAGGTAGTTTCAGAAAAGAAAATGTGTCCCATCGGTTTGGCTAGAATTTCACATGTACTAGATTATGGGCTTAATCAGAACATCTCTTATTTTCGGAAGGAAATAGATCATTCTGCATCCATCCATTAAAATCAATTTATGCCAATGAATTATATATTTATGAATTTATAATTATCCTTGATTTCCCCCCTCCTGCAGTATACTTAATAAAATCATCAGCCGGAGCCTACAAAGCAATAGTGCTTAATAGATACAAGCATGCTAATATATTTTTTTAAGTTAATGCTGATCTTTTTGAGCTGTGTATCTAAAATGATCATTGTGAGTAAAGGGATTGTAATTTTCAACTTACACATTTAACAAAGACAAAATGGACTTTAATGGAATTTATGGAGCCTGTAAAAAAATTCTTTTTCTAATACGATTTATTATCAAATAGATTTGGATTTACTACAGGACAAATCATGCCCCACTGAAACATTATCAAGAGAAAATGCCTGTAAGTTATGGAACACTGTTCCTGGCACATTGAAAGTGCTCACATACATGGCAGCAGCCACAAGATTTTTTGTCATACTTATTGTTATAACCCTTACTGATTTATGAAATTCAGTACTTAAATGTCAGCATTAAAACTACTATTTATCCTGTCTTTATTTAAAATTCTAACATTTTATTCATCACGGATTTTTTTTTCTGCGTTTTTATTTTTTAAAAAACACCGCATTGAACTATCATTTACCTTGATTACTGAGGTTTTTGGTGCCCTCTTAAGTTTGGTCCCCAAGGCAAGTACTTCACTCTCCTCATTCAGTCCCTGCCCTGCCCTGCCCTGCCCTGTCCATTTCTTAAGGGTGTTCTAGGTGTTGGCTGGGCCACCCTGCCTGGCATTACAAAGAAGCTCTCTTAGTTTGTATCTGCATGTGTGTCTGTATGCTCCCTTGTTCAGAACTGGGCAAGGCAAATGTAAGACAAGAGTTATTCTTTTGATTGCCTCATGCTGTTTGCTTGAGATTGTTAAGGAAGATCCTTGCAAGAAAGCCTTCCTTGTGGATTTACAAATTGTCAGACATCCAAAGGAGTGGAGAAAAGATCATGCTGCCTCAGGAATCTGAGATTTGCCACCTGCCCAGGGTGAGAAACAGAAAAGAGAGAAAGGTGCAGATTTCTCATGGACTTTATTTCACACTTCTCATCAAATCCTCCTGGTTAACACAATGTTGATTTACATTTCCACTTTGGGGTAAACGTTTTTATTTGCTTATATGTTTGACTCAGATGCTACCTTCCTTCTCTTTTCGTTTTTCTTCCCCCTAAACAGCTTCAAGGAAACATGACTGGCAGAAAATGTCAATCATATTTTCATTTCCATTTTCACTTTGCTATTTATGTTTTTTAAATTAATGCTTGCCCCAATGATTCTTTTTGAAGACCAGCCTAGAATCTAATTGTGTATATGTGAAACATGTTTTCTGAGCCATAAGATGTTATTCAGATAAAGACCATTATTATTATTAATATCATTATTATTATCGGCTCATCCATAAACATCATATTTTCCATTGAGCCAGTTGTGTCAAGAGTCCCCTCAAATTCTAATATGTATTCCAGATGGTTGCACTGATACTTTCTCTGAAACTCAGATAAAGGTAAAATGCATGGGTTTTTAGTGCAACCCCAGTGCACCACATGGCCCGATGAAGGATGTTCTGCCAGGATGCTTTAGAAATACTGTATGCTTTTAACCTTGGGAGGGAAGACCAGTCCCGGATGGTGATTTTACACTAAACACAGCATTTAGTATACTTCTTAAGGGCATAGTCACCTTCTAAAAGATGTTCTTGAACTATAAAATCATTATCTGCATTCCACTATAACTTATCCTCAGATATATTCTGTGCAACATTTTAAAATGCTAGGGCACGGTAGGCTCCTTTCTGGTCAACACAGTTAAGGAACAAGCTGTGGAATGCAGCAGGAGCAGGGCTGGAAGGGGTTTAAGGATGATCTGACCTCACTCTCTTTGGGCTCAAGGCGACATTAATATGCAGACCCAAAACCAGGGCCCAGGTCTGCTGACTTTTAATCCAGAATATTTGCTACCAGAATTCTGCTCGTGAGAATCGCATAAGAATATGAGCTTCTAGATTTGGGACACCTGCCCAAGTCTCAGTTCTGACCATTATCAGAACTCTGATCTGAGACAAGTTACTCAACCCTGTAATGTCACAAGATCTGTTGTTATCCCCACTGGACAGATGATGACACACAGATCTGGAGATGCTATGGGGTTAAACAGATAACCAGAGACAGTCCGAGGACTGTCCCGGTGTGCTCCACTTGGCACCATCCTGCTGATTCACGGGATTGGATGCATAGGACAATCTTTAAGTCTGAGGATGATCCATAAAAATATGGATTTCTAACTTCTGTTTTAAAATCTTGCAAAAGATTGGGCTCCTGTTCCAGGAGGGTAACTGTCTAGTAGGGCATGAGCTCACCAGCTGGTCAAATACCCCAACATGCTTATTGTACCCCAACCATGTGGCAGGCACCCCTCTTACTACTCTGGCCCTGGCTCTAGTGACACTCAATGTGCCACCCCTGAGACAAGATTTTAAGATATGAGAGATCCCTCTACAAATGTCAACTCATATTGAGTTGCAAGAAGGTAATAGTTAAGCACACAGGCCCTGAAGCCATACTGCCAGGTCCAAACCTGAGGATTTGGCAAGTTACCTAACTTCGGTTTTTCTCACCTATAAAATGGAAATAATCACAGTACTTTCCTCATAGGGTTGTTGTGAAAATGTGTTGAAAACATGAAAAGTGAGTATAAGAGTTTCTGGCAAGCTCTTGATAAATGCTATCCACCATTTTTACCTTGGCTTTGCGAAATCAAAGGAATCTGAGCTTTCGGACACTGGGTCCTTCTCCACAATGCCAGTCTGCTTTCTTCTGACTTTGCTCGAATCGGTTCACACTCTCCTCCCTTCTCCAAGCAACTGAACTGGTATCCACGCACTAGGACAGGGTGAGGTGCATCACCCCCATCTGGGGCACCGTGTTTGACCATCACCTTTGTCCTGTATTTCATGTGGCCCCAACAAACTGCTCAAGTCAAAAGAATTAGGCTATGCCAAGTGTCACAAAAACAAGAAAAGTCAGAAAATGTTTAAATGAGTCACAACTGGAGAAGGCTGGGACCAGTCAGAGCAACAACAAATGAAAATCAGATGGAAACATGGAGAAACCCCACAGTTCCCTCTAAATTGCAGGCGATTCATGTTCCCTGCTTGCGAGGGGCTCTTTCCCTTGAATTTCTGGTGGGAGGTCATGGAATTTGTGGCACGAACTTAAGAGACAGTGTGAGGAGCAGCGGGTGAGGTAAAGGGGCAGCAACTCCTTCACTATTCCTTCCCACCAGGTATTCTTTTCATCTACCTACCTCTACCCTCCCTTCAAGAGATAGGTCAGCCTGCCTCCTCCAAGAAGCCTTCCAAGATGACAGTAACAAGATAGAATCCCTCCTTTCTTGGCACTTCTCATCCCACACCCCTCTGAAGTCTCATTTTTTTGCATTATAATTTGTTTTTCATTTCAGTGTCTACTTCCCAACTAAACTTATAAGCTCCTTTCTGGTAGTTTGCAAATCTCTGACTATCTCACAGTGCTGAGCCCCTGGTAATGTTCCTGACGAATATCTCCTAGTTGCCAGAGGGGAGGAGCCCAGCCCAGTGGTGAGGAGCCTGGGCTCTAGTCCTGACTTGGATCAACCACATGGCCTTGGCAAGACACCTCCACTCCTGGAGGATGGGCATAAATAATGTATAAGGAAGGACCTTTCCAGCTCTGATTCGTAATGGTTTTGAGCTTAATGCTCTCTTCTGTTACTTAACAAATGTCACAGGAGCCAGCCATGGACTGAAAACCTCATAACTCTCCAGCCACATATAATTATCCAGCACTTCCAACCAGACTCGGCACCCCCAAAAAAACCACAGAATAGGAAAAGCAGGATTCCTGGTCGAAGGGAGGTATGGTCTAGCTCACAGGTTCTCAAGCCTGCCTTTCGGTAAAATGAACTGGAGAACTTTACAGAGAACACCGATGCTTGGGTCCCTCCTCAGACCAATTCAACACATATCCTGAGGGCAGGGGCCAAGGCTGGGCATTGCTTTTTTTCCAAAAATCTTTATAAAGATGCACAACAAGAGAGAACTACAAGTCTAGCTAAAGAAATGAGACAACTGCATTAAACATACATGTATAAATAAAATAATTCACAGGTTACTTAAATAACAGTACAAAAGGTGTTACACGATGATAGCAGGTAAGGGCTAAATGAAATGCCTTAACCAGTAAGTGCTAGAAGATCTGGGATGGTCAGGGGGAAAAGTAAGACTTAAAACACGAGTCAGATAGATAGAGATATCAGCCTTGTTCGCCTGTGCACCTCCAGAATCAAACACAGGGCCTGGCACACTGGAGGCACTCAAACCATGATGCCGGGTCAACTAAGGCACGGCAGAAAAAGGTGGGAAGAGCATGCTAGGTGGAGGGAACAGCCTGAACGAAAGCAAGGACGTGGGGAAGTACTAAGCTAGGGAACTATAAGAAAATCAATTTGGCTGGAGCAGAAAGATTTATTTAAGGGTATTGATGGGGGTATAAAGGGCAGATAGTGTGAGGCTTTAAATTCCAAATAACAGAATTTGGGTAATAATCTGGGTCCTCTGGAAGTTCCTTTCAATTTAAATACTCAGATTCAAAGAGGACAGTGGGTGGTTTGCATCTTGACAAAATCTATTGGCAACAAACAAACAAACAAACAAACAAACAAACAAAAAACACGACAAGCCCTAACTCGGCCTACTTTCTCTCTGGCCATTTAAAAGTTGTAACGATCCAAGATAAAACACACACATGTGCATGAAACTAAAAACGAGGAGGCCCTGGCAATGGTCCAGTTAGTTCCATTGGAGGTCTCATTTTATTCTGGAGAGTGTGTTTGACAGGAAAATAAAGTCATTTAATGCCTTGGAAAGGGGTCCTGTGAAATTCACAAGGCTGCTGCCTCATAGCCCAGCCAGGTACATCCAACCTTTACTGTGGGACAGTTATTTCCTGTCTTGATCCAGTCCCCTACAGAGAACTGGAAGGAAAGTCATCAGGTTTCACTTTAACAAGAGAACTGATTGCAATCAATATTTTGAAAAACATTTTCAACAAAACCAGGGCTTTCAAATGAACTTACTAAGAAGGAAATATTTCCACGTATCCTCTACACCTTGGTTTCACCTAATCAATAACACTTCAGGATTTTCTCTGTCAAAAGCATATAAGTGAATAAAATAGGATGTACATTAATTATATTATCTGGATCCTTGACCTGCACCCTTTTAGCCCCGGAGGCTTAAAAAAAAAAAGTTTTAAAATTCAAAAGAGAAAATTACTATTGGATTCTCAAAATGAATTTCAAATTTTTAGATTACAATACAAAAAGAGTAAAATACTTGCATTCAAAGTTCTTTATTAAGTGATAGGCAACACTTAATAAAGAAAATTCACAAATGAGTTATCTGTGATGTATTTTAATGATCCTTTTCCATTACCTCAATAAATCTATTGTCTCCTATACAGGCCATGTTTACATTCAAACACCCCGCATAAAGGAATACTGCAGATTAAAAAAAAAAAAAAAGTTAGTGAAAGACGTAGTTGTGTCTTAAAAAATAAAAAAGAATGAAAAATAGGCCGTGTGAAAAACAAGAACCCAAAATTAATTTTGCTTGTATTTTTTTTTTTTTTTGCCTCATTGATGCCCAAATTGATGAGCCAATTAGCCTTCGTGTGGACCTTATTTAAAAAACAAACAAGCAAACAAAAAAGTGTGACCCTGTTTGTCAGAAATTTAGTTCTGGCTCAGAGAGAAAAGCAATATTCTTTGGTTACTTGGATTCTAAAGTAATTCTTGATGAAAGAGTGTCACATTGAAATTATTCGTGTATAGCACATTAATCTAGTACATAAACCACCTTTATAAAAATGTCTCTCATTATTCTGGTGTGGAACGGAGCCTAGGGAATTAATTTATACAAATAAATATTCGATAAAAATGGGGACTTGTCACATAACAATAATCAGATGTTGGAGGTAATCCAGTTTTAGGAGTGAGAACCTGGTATTGTGTAGTTACCTTTTAAAAACAGTAACATTGATTTAACTAGGACTTGTTCCAAATGAGCATTTAAGCAAGCAAGTTGGATTTAAAGAATCTTAGCAATCGAGAGGTATTATCTTAGTGGGGGCATGTCTCCTCAAAAACTGAACGAACACACACAGTTTTAGACATTCATCTCAGAGAAATAAAGGAGAGAGAATCTGTAAACGGAAGAAAGCGGGGCAGTCGTGGTAGTATCTAGAAAACATCCTGGTCGAGGTTTTCATTTATAGAAAAGCAGCGCCACCTGCTGGTAAGCCTGCATTTCAAGCCCCTCTGGTTGGCTAGCCATCATCTATCTTGCAATCTATGCATAAATATACAGCAGTATTTCTCAGCTGCTGTTATACATAAGAATTTTATTACCAGTCGGCAGATTTCTAACACACTGGTTGCAGTTTAATAATCTTCTATTACCCAAAGTATGGGTTATATAAAAACCTAGAATGTTAATTGTTGACAAACCAATTCTAATATGTAAAGTACTATAACTCACCCAGTAAACATCCAAATAAATCAAGAGGGGTAGCTTTTCTTTTTCTGCTAACAAAGTGTTATTAAATACCACAATTTGATAACTTACATAAACATAATATTCACACATTCAATGTACAGAGAAATCAGGAAAAATGCATTATAATCTTACTGAGAGCTTTTCCTTCGTTTACAATTTTGAGGAAAATATTCTCGCAGAGAATATTTTTCCCTGTCTTTAAAACAAATGTACCTAAACCCAAGGTGTCATTTAGGAAATTTTCTCATATAACAAAACCTGAGTTATAAATAACTAAGATTACATCTATAAAATGTTATATTTTAAAATGGCAATAAGGAAGTCATGGAGAATATAAGTCACTGAAAGAGCGAGCAGAGAAACACTACCTGTCATTTTGCAGAAAAAGATCACACAAATGCGATAGCAAAGGAACACAATAAAAGGAAGAAACAGGAATGTGATAGGTGACTCTGATTAAATCTGCAAAGGAAACTGTGAAATAAATTAACACCCAAGCGCCCACGAAAGGCATATTGTGGCTTCACTGCGAGTGATCGTTATGCAACAGAGAAGGCTGGTGATTTTTGTAAGAACAGACATAAAGTGTAGGCTGTGAAGTCTGCTGGTGATAACTAATGACCACACTACTTACAACTTTGATTTGATCTCTAATAGAAAAAAATAAAAAAAGTACTCTACAGGATAGATGTATGCAATTGAGCTCGTATTTTTCGCTTGAAACAAATAAACCCCAAATGGGATCAAAGGGCCCATAATAAATGAAAAATGACAGTTCCTATGTTGCCCTGATTTGATCTCAAGCAAAACTACCATGCTGATAACATCCCAGAGCTAGGAGGACGGTAGGGCCGTTCTTGGATTGGTATGGGAAGGGGGTGAGTGCCACTGCCCATTCAGCTGATGAGAAGCTCTCTCTAATTTCAAAAAGTTATTGAGATTTAATCTCTGATAACAATAATAAAAATTGCTCATGCAGCGACCAAAAGGGTATTCTTTAAGCACATGGGACACACACACACACACACACACTAAATTGTGTTATTTCCGATGGAAACTGTAGAACCCCTTTACATTCAGCTCTTCCAACTATCTAAGCTGGGCAAAGCATATGTATAAAGAGAATCAAACGTTGAGGTGCTTCCTTTGGGTCTGAGTGTCTCTAGTTTTCTATCACCAGGAACTTGACGAGGAGGGTAAAAGCAAAGAGCATTTCATCTCCCACTTCAACTGGTTACCACTGCTGTGGAGAGACAGAGCTGCTAGGAGCCATTTTGGGCAGATGTGAAGGGTGTAGGGAATCTGGTAGAGCTTAGGGATGTCAAGATTTGAGAGGTGGCGCTTGCCCTGCCTAGGCATAACTCCCAGTGTATCAGCCAATGCAATACTGCAAGAGAAGGTCCCTGAAGCTGGCCTGTGCCTGAATGATTAAAGGCACAAGCCCCACGTTCAGGGCAGTTGGGCTAAATTCAAATCGATGTGGAATCACAGGTGGGCAAAAAGAGCTTGTTTGAGTTAGAAATGTACTGCAGACCTGAAAAGTGAGGTCACTCAGGGAGTGGTGAAACAATGGGTTAGCCACACCTTCCCAATGTGCACTTCCACTAACTGGGACGAAAATACCCAATGACATATGGAGGGGGAAGAAATACATGTGCATCCCAAGACTCACACAGCGTCCAAACACTGTGCTTGTCAGCAGAAGCAGTGGAAGAAATCTGTCACCTTCAAACAAACGAAGCCGTGATCAATTCTAGATCAAGCTATTCAAGACTGTTCAGCAGTCAAAGGAAGCAGCTGTTCAGAAACAAATGTTTTGTTCGAGATGGTACAAGCAAACAAGAAACAAGATTGCTAGGCTCAAGATGCTCTTTTCACCTGAGACACATGCGTAATAAACTATGAAAACACATTCCCAACTCAGTTTCTATGTGATTCAGCAAATGTTTGTTGAATACCTACTGTGTGCCTTGACTGCTCTGCGAAATATGCTGAGAACTCAAAGACCACTGAGAGTTGTTGTTTGTTTTTGTTAACTTCTAAAAAGCTCAGTACAGAACCGCTCTAAATGGGATTTACATGAAGCGTTATATAGAGTTACACAAGGGTGACCCATTAACTCTGATCTGAGGTGGGGGGCAGGGCAGTTAAGAAGTCTTCACAGAGATGGCAATATTCGAGCTGTGTGTTTAAAGCAGGAGTCAGCAAACTTTTTCCATAAATATCAGGTAGTAACTATTTTGGACTTCGTGAACCACACACTCTCTGTTGCAACGAGTCAACTTTCTGTTTTCACTTGAAAGTAGCCATGAACGATATGCAAATGAATGGTCGTGACGTGTTACAAGAAAACTTTATTTATTAAAACAGGCAGTGGCCTGATTTGGTCCACAGGCCATAATTTACCCAACCCTACTTTAAAAGATAAGTAAGCTTCTATCAGCTAGAAGAGTAGAGACACAGAGTCACAGGCACAGGAAAAAGCTATAGAAATATGTTAAGTAACAGAAACAAGGCATTCTTAGAGAATCACTAGATGAAGGATACTTTATACAGAAAATAAAACTAGAAAAATAGGCTGAGACCAAACAGCGAAGGGCATTGAATGTCGTATTAAGAAGGTTGAAGGCTATCCTTTGAATTGGGGTGACGACATGATCAAATCTATGTTTTAAAATAATACATGGGGTGGTTGTTTGGTGGCAAGGGAGACTAATTGGAGGTCAGTGGTGGTAGACCAAGCAAGGAGGAATGAGTGCTTGAGAATGAAAAGAGAAGGTTCGAAAGGTAATCCAGAGATCAAATCAGAGGACTTGGGCCATCAGTAGGATGGAAGAGAGAGCAGGATAGCAGCATCCTTAGGATTTCAAAATGCGTATCAATACTCATTCAGACTATCTCTAGACTGTCCTCTCATCAGTCTATTCAAAGAAAGGGGCAACAGCAGGACATGAGTGAAGGGCTTGGCCCAGTCCTGGCCCCACTCCTAGCACTAATCCCACTAATGACAAAATCAACGAGAAGTCCCACTATTAATAAAGCAATTTAGGAGAGGTGATGATAGGAAGTCCCAACACCACCCAGACCTCAAAGATGGGTTGATATCAAGACCATCATCAAAGAAATTTGAACAGAATTTAAAATATACCCTCTCTCCCTGCCATCTGTTCCCCTCATTTGCTCTCCAAGCTTCCCACCGTCTTTCAAGAACACACTAAATTCACTATCATCTGTGTCCATTTTAGAGATGGAAAAGTCATAGAGGCAGTTTCAGCAAGATGAAGAATGAGGAGACCCAAAGTCACAGCTACAACTATTCTGGGAGGTAGGTCTTATTATGATCTCCATTTTACGGATGTGGAAACTAAGAAATAGAGAAGTTCTCAAACTTGCCTACAGTCCCAACGTAGTAAGGGATGAAGTCTATTCTGGGTTTGCCTAGGTGAAATGAGAAGATATCAGTGCCTTGAGAATTATAAAGACTAACACACGCGTGAGACATTACTCTCATAGCAATCGGCATTCACTGAGCATCCATTTAGTGAACATACCAAAACATGCTTGTGCCAAGAATGAGTTCCAAAGTCCCCAGAAAACAGACTATCCCATCCTGTCTCTCCCTTTCCTTGCTCTGAGGTTCCCTAGAATTCTGGGCTTTAATTGTCAAGATCACTTAGCTCTCTGAACAGTGAGGAGAAAGGCTTGGGAATTCCCTCAATTTACAGCAGAGAAAAGACAGGAGATTTCTGCTTAACAGACACCCATCTTCATCTTAATGAAAGAAATCTGTGAAGTGGCCTTTCCAGCACTAGCCCCTTGCACGTTTCACATCCACATCCCAAGACTTCCAGATCACATGGCCTGAGCCCCTTCCTCCCAGTCTGCATTCCTAGCAAGTTTCATCCTGTCATTTTCACTGAACACCTCTCCTCTCTGCAGGTCATTGTACCTCCTTTTTCAGTAACACCTATTTAGGGCTTTAGCTTTGAAGCGTCCCTGCTGGACATGTTCTCTCAGTTGGATACGTTACAGGCCATATGTGGAAATTTACTCATCCGCACTGAAGAAATAGCCAGATCAACCTTGACAAAATGCAGAGAGCAATTCAAAGCCACTCAAAAGTAAGAGAATGCTTGGTGTGGCCTGAGAGAGCTCTGTGAGCATTCGAGAAAGCTTCCTGCCCCCTCCTTGTCTGAGCAGAATAAACAGAATAATGACACTCAATAGAAAATAGCCATGAGACACTCAGCCTTTGGACACCTCTAGGTGGGAGGGATTGTCACTCGGGTGCTGTTAGATTTGATTTGCCTATCCCTAGTCAGAGTCAATGAGCCTAATAGTCATGAGTGGCCTCAAATGTTTCTCCACATTTGGGCAGGCTGATGTGACCATCTGCAAACGGTTACAGCTCTCGACAAATGGGCCCCTTTGCTCATATTGGCTTTACCCACTGAACTAATAATTTTTGTGCCACCCTGACTCACAGGAAAATGATCAGGTTCATCAAAATTAGTAAAACTGAATGCAAGTGTGGTAAGTCCTTGATTTTCTAGGACATACACTCTACACACAAATGTATCCCTGTCTCTACTTACTTGAAACATTGATAGAGTTTTGCCTACTGTGATTTTTTTCTGTTTCCTTACCTTCTTCACAAAGATAACCTTCCTTAACCTTCACAAAGAATATGGATTATACCTAGTAGCTGATAACTTTCAGGATCCTTCAGTTATGTCTGTTTCTCTCACTAAATTTTTCTCCCTTAATCTTCATGTATCCCACTACACACACACACACACACACACACACACACACACACACACACACATAATATTGTAAATTGCTTAGTTTTAGAAAACCTCACAGACCCAGGGTCATCCTGATTCTGGCATACCATCTATTGCTTTAAGTGATGGTTGAGAATCCCTTCATTTATTCATCCTTTTACTCATCAAATATTTATTGAACTGGAATCCTTCAGGCCACTTCCTACTCAAGTGTTCTTGCCAACATGTGAAACCCAGCCAAGGATGCCAGCATGCCTCGTTTCTGACCTTGGAGAGAAGGAAGGCAGCCCCTATGTCCTTTCTTGACTGGGCATAATCTGACCGACCGGTTCCAGTGCAGAAAGCCAGCACTGGCCAAATGTGATCCCTTCAATGGCAACCATCAGCTCCACTCCCAGGAGAAGGCGCATGCTCTGTGGTCTACAGATGCCTCTCTCTGCACTGTCCATACATCTGTCATGGCTGTGGCTCTCAGGGGCAGTCTTTCCTACTTCTTTTAAAGGTATCTTAGTGCGGTTGGTCATCTCTTGGATAGATCTTCCTCAACAGCTTTCACTCTGAGTTTGCATAGGTTTTCTCTGTAGCTCTAGGAATATTTGGTGGTATTCATCCTACTGTATGAAAGAGGATAGACAAGGGCTTTCGGGATTACTAGAAGCTGAGGTGGGGCAGTTTCTTGCTGTTTCTTGGGTTGTGGGGGGATGGCTCCTCATGAGGAGGAGGACTGAATGAGCTGGTCAGAGAAGAAAGGTCATTTCGGATCTCTAGACCCTTTCTCCAGCTTATCTGAGCTGGACATCAGAAGAATGTCTCCTCACAAGAATCTATAGGTATATCTAAAATCTCCCTCCAAATCAGGCAGTCCAACTATTTACAAAAAAAAAAAAAAAAAATTGTTTTCAATGCCCTCTGAGATTTCAAATATGTGGGTCTGACAATGCTGGACTTCTTTCTCTCCATTTAGATTTCTCTTGAGAAAACGGTTGGCTAGGGAAACAGAACTCTTTTAAGTAAATGTGGGGATGGTGGATTCCCTGATTATCTAGGTAACTCAACATGTCGGTTTGGGAGAAAGCCCCCAAGAGGAAGGATAACACTTAGCCAGTTGGGTGGCTGCATTTTACTCCATTCCACTTCCAGAAGTTGGCTGCCTTCCCTTCCTCCAAGATCAGCTTGCATGCCCCACCCAGGACTCACGTGCTTTTCCATGCTGTTCTAACGACCTTCGTGGGTTGGTGGTGTGTACAAGTTCTACAGTCGTGAATGCTAACATATAGACACAATGGACACAAAGGTCTTGTGCAGAGAGAAATAAAAAAGGAAAAGAAAATTGTGCCATGGTACTTAGAAATGCCACATGACTTCCCCAGAGTTTGTGTGGCAGTACTTCACAGGAAATGTGTTTTGTATTTCCACTGGAGAAGGATAAGTGGTTGAAAACGACAGTGGGTTTTCAGTGAATGGGATGCGAAGTACTTTATAATTTTTTTTCCCTCCACAGATGTAAGGAGACATGCTGTCTCCCTGAAAAAGATGAGAGAAAAAGAGTCTCATTGCCATACACAGGGATTTAAAAAAATTCCCATGAGCTCTAACCGAAGCTACCACATGCAGCTTGAGCCAAGACCCTCAGGGCTGGTCACGTGTCCCAACTGGTGGCTCCCGCTTGCTTTATTTCTGCCACCTAGCCTAGGCCGATGACATCCATGCCAGCAATTGAGAGCCGCCTGCCTCTACCACCTTCGACACTCTCGAGATCTGAGTGTTATTGGAAATTGGGAGGATGGTGAGGGAGGAAGAAGAAACACTAGTTAGAAAAAAGAAAATAGATGGAGTAGGTCCCCAGGACCAGGGGGAGTGGATGGACACAGCCCTGTGGGTCTCCAGTCCTGGACAAGACTTCAGTAAATTCTCCTCCAATAAGAAGAAAACTCCACTGAGCCCGAGTACGGATCTCAACGACTTCTAGGTCAGCTGGGGAGAATTATGCTCAAGAAATTTAACTAATGAATTTCAACTGCTTCAGAGCCATTAATCAAACCTTCTTTAAAAATATTTTAACTTCTTGGATTTGCCTTTGGATAATGGGTTCCAGCTGCAGATCCTGCAGGCTCGAGATGGCGCCTTCGCCCTCCTCAGAGTGGCTCCTTGCCGCATCCTCCTGCCACAGCCTCCCCTCTGCTGATCTTTCCACCTTCACAGGGTGTCTCCCAACGGACTCCTTTGCCCCTGTCCCTTCCTCCACAGCCGCCACAGAACTAACTCTCCCTGAAACAAAGCCTCTGATGTCACCTCCCTGACCAAATACCTTGAATGCTTTCTGTTGTATTTCAGATGAAGAACAAAACCCTGATGACCTGGGCCCCGTCAACAACGGGCCCCATTTACTCCTCAGGGCTCTCTCCCTGCACTCTCCCGAGCAGGTCTCAAGCTCCAGCCACACAGGCCTCCCCACTGCCATGACTCTTCTCACGTTGTTAGGCGGAAGACCATTTTTCTGTCCTCTAAGGCACACCTGAAATGCCACATCCTATGGGATCTTACCTCAGCTGACCAACAGGAGGCGACCTCTTGCCCTTGGCATTGCCAAGTACTCTGCACCTTGCTCTCACAGCCCTGCCCGCGTCATCCTGAGTCTTTGTTACTGAAGTCCTTGTCTTTTTCTCCTTCCTTGGAGATAGGCTGTATATCTTCTTCAACTGTGTGAGTAACTGAGTAACTCAAATAACTCCATAGGCTGTGGAGCCACCCAGCTTGTTGTCAAATCCCAGCCCCACCAGTGACTCACTGAATGACCCCTGGCAGGTTATGTATCGTCTTTGTAAATGGCACGAAAACTTTATAGGTGCCTCAGTTTACAGCTGTCTCAACTGCAAATAACAGTTACAAATAATCATGACGAGGATTAAATTAATATTTGTAAAGGACACAGAACAGAGCCTGCAATGCAGCGAATGCTATGCAACTATTAAGTTTAACAACATATACACATGTATATGTACGCGCGCGCGTACACACACACACACCCTTGCTGTGTTGGCAGAGTATTTCGCATATAGTAAGAACAGAGACTCCACTGAGTTTAGTCTTAACATGAATCTAAGTTGCGCAATAGCCATCTCCTAGTAACGTACCCCCACATTAACAAGCCTCGCCTGCTGGGAGATGGAGGAGTACACATATAACAACAGATCTGTCTGGGGAGCAGCCTATACTCAGACGAGACAAAAGCATCAGCTGAGCAGCCAAAGGGAAAAGCCGTTTTTCAGCAGATCTTAGCAGGCCTCAACTTCCTCTCTCCTCACCAATGAGTACGATCCTTTTATAATCTCCACAACCTCTCTGTTCTGAAAATGGTTCCCAATACGCTGTTCTGTGCTCCTTGCTTCTTGGCTTCAATGCAAGTCAAAGCCCCCAGACTCTAAGATTTTTTCCCATGAGCATGCTGGCACATATCCTAAATTGACTGGGCCAGATGACAAACGTCCATCTCAGATGAAGAAAACATCCCACTGAAATGACAGGCACCATATGAAAGGGGAGGGTCCAAGGCATGATTGAGACCAGGGGTGCTGCAGATCAATTGCTCGCTTCCGCCTGGACGGAACTGGAAGGCAGGATGCAGTGCCGCTGCCCCACAAGCCTCTCTCCAGTCACTCTGCACCATTATTGGTCTGATACTAATCTGATACATTGCCCAATCTCATCACAACAAATTAGCCACAGACACACGACTGCAATCAACTTGGGGGCTATCCTGAATGCGGGCTGGGGGATTCTCTGTCTCCATGAGCCGCATGCTCCCACAGATGTTTCTAAGAGCCTCTTCCCAAAGGCCCATTTAGAGAGAAATTAAATGCAACTTTGACTTAATTAACGTTTTAAATGATAATGAATACAATGTAGATTCATAGGAGGCATTTACATTGTGTTGTAAAATTGATAAAAATTTAATAACTCTTTGTTAATAAGTTATGTCTCCCCAGACCCATAAAGCCTAAGGCATCGCAGACTCCAGACTGGGTCTAATCCAGGCTCCTGGTGCAGGTGGAGGAGGGGGCAGAGATGGACTTGACATTTGCTCCAAGCCTGCTCTAATTCAAACCTCTGCTTGTTCATCAGTACTTTATTTCATGCAGTAAAGGTCAGGATTTGGGCTCAAGGCAGAGCCTTGACAAGAAAGCTCAAGTGAAAGGCGGGCTGGCCTTGGCATCTGTCATCCAAGATAGTGGAGGGGGGTGGAGATGGAGAGCTAACTGGCCACATCTGTCCTCCACCACAGAGGTAAGATGGAGGGTCCACTGCTGCTTGGTGGTAGAATCTGTCAAGGTGAGTATTTTGACAACTGGCCACTGTCCTGAATAAAAATGCAAACATAATTTCCACGTCACCTTGCACAAGGACTTCTGCTCAGCTTACTTGTGGCATGCCAACGTCTCTTCTAGTTTGTCCTTGAAGAGCCAAGTCACCTATTAACCGTGTCTCTGAAAAGAGAAGTGTCCAAGTGTTGGGGTACGCACACCAAGGACTCTTCCGTCTTTCCTCATTTTGACCTTTCTGCTTCTTGTCTCCCAACTCTGTTAAAAAGGATTTCTTTTGAAAAATTGGCTGCCGTTTGCCTACTGTTCCCTTTCTCTTTCATCTGTATGTGGTGTCTCTTCATAGCGTATCTATCTTAAAGAATTCGACAGTACTGTTGGGGGAGGGAGGGGAGAGCACAACAAGGTCCCAAAATGCAAGTCGACTACATCACTGTATGCTAAACTGAAAACACAAACAAAAACAAAAACAAAAACAACCCCAGCTATTTATTATGAATGAAAACCTGATTTGTTTGGAGCTCTTTAGAGATGGGTAATTTAAGGGATTCTTTTCAAAGGAAATTTTTTCCAAGCATGAATACTGCCTTACAATGCTGATTTAAGGAGCTGACCACTGCATAAGCACATAGAAAAGCTTATTTCCAGTCAATTCATTGCCAAAAGTGGCTACCACAAAAATCAAGTGAGAGACACTGGCTTTTGTTGCTACCAATAAAAGTGCCCTAAGAGGCCCTCCTAGGTATATCATCAGTCCCATAGAATGGTGCCCAGGCCTATCTGGCTTCCTATGTTTGCTTCCTGTAACAAAGAGCAAATGACCAAATCAAGATGTATGGGCCAGGCTAGCTAAAGAGCTAGAATATGATGCAAATGCTGCTTTAGTGTTTGGCGTTCTATACATAAAAGGAATGAGATAATGATAGGTTGTTGGTTTTTTAAATTCAGCGTCTTAAATCTCCCGTTACCAGGTGCTGGAGACTGTCAGCATAGGGTGTGTCCTATCATAGACATTTTCCTAGAGCTATTTCCACCCCTGCCCTGGTATCTGATTTTATGTACTTCAAAATGCCATTAGTGCACTCGAGTGACTTTAGTTCTATCGACAATGTTAATTCTCTGCCTGTACAAACCAAAGGCTACTTGGGATAAGCTGATTTTTGTTTATTATCTGACAAGACTCGAGATTACACTAAACTGATTTTGGTATGTCTCCCTTCAACCTAATCGCATTGGACTTCTCTCATTGTAACCATTGGCGTTGAATGCCTCCTTATATTATAACTATACCCAGAATAAAAGTCATACACAATTTAAAATTAGCTACAGTAGTTTGGAAAAGGGTGTATGTAATTGTGCAGGTTTAAACTATTAGTAAATTGAAAGGTTGGTGTGAGTGATCAAACATGTACTCTAGCTGAAACTATTTCCAAGTGCAAGTCTAAAGATCTGTTTCTCTTCTAACACATGATTAATTTGTTCATGCCAGGGTTACTGACAGTTTGTGGCCAGCATCCTGTCAGGCAGGTTTCAGCAGGTTTGAATCAATAGAGCCCTATGTTGTCACTGCATCATAATTTTAATTGTTCCTTTCTGTTAGACTCGGCAATCAGATAGCAGGCAAGACTGAAATAACAAGAATAAATTTGTAACATAGAAAAAGGACCATTTTACAAAATCGTATGGAGGGGAAATAGAACTAAATCTATATTTAGAACCTAAATCTATATTTATGTGTGTGTATGTTGCTAGACATATAAATATCTTTTATATTTGATAGTACTAGAACATAGCAGCTTGTGAAAAGCCTGGGGCCCATCCTAGTGGCTTTTAAAAGAGCTGGTACTCCTGCCCAGGATCATCCGAAGTGGGAACAACATCGTAATAATCAGACAATGATGCTCCGTGTACGCCGACCCTATATTGAACAATTCAGTCTTGCCCCAAATAGCATAGCCTTATGATGAATCTTATTGGTCACTCTTTGCCTTATTTTTCTGACACAGTTTTTTAAGTCTTTTGCAAAGGAGTCCTTCTCTGTAGATCTATTTGTCAGCACAGACTGGCCTTACATCGCTCATGAGTTCAACGGAAGGAGACAAAGGTTAGAATAGTAGGTGACTTAACAACAACCAAAAGGTGGAAACAGGCCACACCCCCACGAACAGGTAAGCTGAGCAGGCAGGTCCCGCAATTAGAGGGCAGATTTCCAAAACAGTGTGAACACTTTTAATATATTACCGCTCCCCTGGGCAATGGCTACTTCTCTTCCCACTTCAGAAAACACATAATGGGACTTTGTGTTTCAACTTAATGTCCCTTCAAAACGGAAATCTTTCCCTTTATAAGAAGAAAAAAAAAATAGTAAAGAGGGAGACGAAAGGCGAGAGAGAAACGAATTAGGCAGTCTCCAAAGCACACTGGCTCAACTGGGAAACTGCGACCAAAGCAAGCTCCCTAATAATATAATGACCTTTAATGAGTGTCTTGGGAAACAATACAGCCCCAGCATAAAAGACAAAGGGCAAAACCCATCAGGCTCTGCTGACACTAATTCAAAATGATTTTCAGAACAACTAAAGAATGTAAGAGAAGTAATTTGATCCGCCCATCTGACCTCACTTTGATTCGAGGGCCCTTCTCCTGCCATTTCTAATTGTCAAACCCTCTACATTTCACATCTGCTCATATTTAATGAAAAGCCCACTCTCACCACTGCTCTCTGAGTCAACCAGCTCTGTCAAATGGGCACCACCCAACCCCACCACCGCGAGGGAAGGCCAGGAATTGCCATTGGAGTACTGCCAGTAGAATTCTGCATAGAGACAGACATTTTTTTAATTGGAGAAGAAGGGCTTATGTGGGTGCATGAAGGGGCTCAAATTGGAATGGATTTTTCTAACTTATTATTAATGGTCAAAGGTGAGTGGTCTCACACAGGGACGGATGAAATCTGCTTTTGTTTGACGGAGTGACGACGGCAGAAAGATTGATGAAACGGAGGAGGCAAACCCCCCCTGAGCTGTCAGTACCAGTTAAGGCTTCAACACACAGCTCAAAGCCCCATGTTTTCCATGGTGGGGTTGATTTGGGAGGGGTAGGAAGGACAACAATCGCATACACAGGATGTTTCTGAGAGGACAGGACAATCCCACCCTAAGTATTTCTTCTCCTGGCCTCCTACAACACTTGGATTAAATTGCAGAGCTGAGAACTCCCTCCAAGCATGATTTCTCCTGGATAAAATGGAAATGATACACACTGGGTATCACGGGCCTCATGCAGGGGACACAGATTTTGCCTTGATTGATATGGGTGGCCAGTGCCAATGCATGACCACAAAGCCCTAGTTTAGAGCCCGAGTGGCTCCTTCCTTTTCTCTACTGAAACTCTGGCCAAGGTTTTAGAGCCTAGCAATTATCTGAAAACAGAAGTTGTGCCTTATGCAGAAGGGTAACCTCGCGGCTCGTGTTATATTCCCCACAATCAGTCAAAGTGATGTGGCCAATCATGCCACCGTAGCTCACCCCTCTGTGCTCCTCGCCACCCCTGCTCTTGTCTCTGAAGCTGGTATCTTTCCACACATCGCAGACATACAAGTTCTTTGTGTGGTGTGTCTTAGTCCATATGGTAGTGCCATATGATTAGAGAGAACTCTTTCAATGAGAATAAAGAGGTAAGAGTCCATACTGTGGCATCTGTAAGAAAGATTTTAAAGGAGGCCTTCTTTCTAAAAGTTCTTTTTTTAGGCCAATGTCAAGACAAGATTTAGACAGTCCCAAATCCCTCTCAATGCAACCTCCATTAGCTATCACTTTTACAAATGAATCTTGTCCCTTGGCACTGTTCTGGAGAGGCAGTGAATCATGAATCTGGGAGAATAACTCTCTGGTCCTAAATCTAACTTTTCCAGATGACTAAGACAGCTCAATGCACAGATCATGCTTCAGACCTGACCTGCAGGTACTAACGCCAGCACCTGGCCTGGCACACCACTCTATTGCACATAGTGGAGTTAGGGCTCCTACAGCCCTAGAAGCCTCTATGGATCCACTGTCACTGTATAGGGATCACCTTCAACACTGGTAAAGGTGAGTCGAGCAAGTTTTTCATGGGAGCAAATGCTGAAGAGTGAAGTGCTCTTCTTCATCCTTGTTGCCAGTATGAATGAACCCCTGCTGGTAAAAGTTTAAGTCAACCAGCTCTGGACACTTAGGAGAGAGAACAAATGGCAATATGGTCACCAATAAATGTGTTGGGTGCTTTCAAGAGGAAGGGATGAAACACAGAAGGAAGTATTGTCTTCTACCTCCCATGCTACCAAAAATGTAAAAGTAAGGTTATAGTCGCACTTTAAGACAGCCAAGTCCTCACACAGACCCGCAACCTCTTCTGCCCTTAGATGAGGACCCGCATCCCAGCATATCTGTGTACACACTGGAGCTCTCAACAACATCACCTACAAACTGTGTCGGTAAAACACCAACAAAGCCCATGCTGAAGACAGGATGAGGGATGTCTCAGGAATCTGGCATTTCTCAGCTTTGCCAGCCATCAGCTGCAAGGCCTTCACAGGTTCTTTAGCATCTCTGAGCTTGTGGGTAACAAAGAAGACTGACCTCAAAGGACCACGCAACAGACTCAAGGAATTCATGGAAGTTCACGGCTTACTTTTGTTGTTATCTGGAATCACAATTGCTACAAGGTAACTTAAACAGGGGGCTGCATTTTGGAAAAATCAAAGATGTTAATGGAATGATCCTTTGAATTAGTCGCCTTTTTGCGGGGAAGCTCTAGAATCCACTAGTCTATATAGGTTGGTGGATTTAGAACACACTTTTTCAGAACATATGACACAAACTGGCACTGGAGGGATGAGATATAGATTACGGAGACACAGTAAAAAAAGAATATCCACCCGCATCAAAACCCGGTTGTATTTCGGAAACTATCGAAGCTCACTAAAACTACTTAATGCTAGAGTTGTCTTGTTCTCTCAACGCCCTTTCCCTTCCTCCTTTTGACCCAATCCAGTGTCTAACCCTTCCCCAAATATCGAGATATATATTTCCACACATCTCTGTATCAATATAGTATCTGATTTGCTGCCACATTGCTTTCCATTTATATTTATTTAAAGGAGAGAAGGAGAATCTCACTAGTCTGTAACGTCACAGCCCTGCACGCTATTACGAGAAGCACGAATTAACAGACTGGGGAGGGTGGCTTTCCTCAGCACGTACACAGTGACACAGGCAAGTGGGGCAACATATCACCACATATGAGGTCACGGTGGAAAGAAAACATCAGCTCGACTGACACACAGCACCACAGGGCACGACACAAGACGGGGATGAGGGCACAGACAGCACAGACATAGAACTGCGTATGTCGGGGTTAAACTTACAGGCACGGAAACTGGTGGAGCAATCATTAACAGAGACAGAAGAAAGTGGGAAGGCTCTCCCAAGGGTGTCCATGTTACCACGCACACGGCCTGACATGCACGAGCAGTCACGCTCAGAACGTCCGCAATCAAAACAACATGCCCGTCTCATTCTCTTGTAGATGGACATCTTGGCTATAACCATGTGGTTGGATGAGAGGAGAGGAAGAGCGGTAGTTAATGGCAAGGTCACACACAGCGAGGCGGCCGGAAGGGAGCTGGAAGGATTTAATACAGGTCTTAGCTCACATTAACAGTCTTGACCCAGAAAAAAATGCAGAGTGACTGTTGGTAACGGTTTGGTTGTACATCCAAAAAAGCAGTGAAAATATAAATTGCCTTTATCGTCCCCCGAGGCTGTTGTGTATGATTTTTCTCTCCTAGGTAAAGCGGGCGACTACAGGAAAAGGGCATAGCTGATTACAACTGGGTTCTTGGATGAGAAGAAGAGTACATTATAGACAGCAAAAATGCAACCGACATTTTTCCCCTGGCACAATTAATACAGGAGAACAAAATATACACATAGCCAGTCAATTAATTGCTTACTTGGTACAATAAATGGTTTTTGCAGAATGCGAAAATATCTAGTATGTAGGCTTTCTAATTTCCATCCATTTCTGGGCATTAGGCAGAGCCCGGGACAAGCTTTCATCAAATTAGATGTGAAACGATTACGTGTTAATATAGAATCTGAGGATGCCTCTGCTGAACTTCCCCAGAGTGAGTTTACATGATGCCTACAGGAATTTAAATTTACTCTTGACAGAACAAATATCCAAATCTGTCCATATAAGAAATGTAGCTACTCAAGGCTAACGCTGCATGTTTGACATTAAAGGCAGTTCAAAAATAAAAAATCACCCAAAGCATATGAGATGTTGGTCTATTGGAACACATTTAGCTACTCATGGGTGTATTTTCTGCTTAAAGCCGAGAGAATCTGAGCATTGTACCCCACCCACCAAAAATTCAGAAAGCGGCTGGACTATTGGTTAATCATATTTTTTTCTTATACAGAAAATACTGGCCAAAATAGGTTAAAAATTACAAAACAATGAAAGAAGAGAAGAAACCCCATGTAAAATATCATATTGAGACTTGCATGCAGCATTGGTAGCACTTCCAAAGCTAGTATCAAAGGTTCTGTACGGCCCGGGGACCCATCTCAAGCGCTAACCTATGGATGTTGCTGGACATCGCTGCAGTGGTTCTCAATGTCCTCCACTTAACCAGCAATCCAATTTACAGTTCAGTACAACCAGAAGCTTTTTGTATCTCATTCTGATGCTGCGACAGGCAAAAATGTTTGCTTATCACTTAACCTGAACGGGCTTGCTCCTCTCACGGGAGAGGAGAATAATTCATATTTATGCCAAGTATCATGGCCAAATAGTAACCTGAACTAAAGGGAGGTGTTATTCCCTGCGCCCACACCTTCCATTTTGAAAGTCATATTTTCCCCCCTTTCTTTTTCTTTGTAAAGAATGGTTGTACTCTTACTTTAAAATACGACCTGTGGTTTTGCCCTCTTTGAATGTTACAGTCACCAGGAAGAGGGGTTTAAATCTCTCAAATGGGTCAAGTCCTGTTCTAAGACCTTTATGACTTGCCATACAGTATATTTGTCAAGCAGGGGTAACGTTATGTTGTGAAGAACAGGCAGTGGGGGAGATGAATGAGAGATCTCCTCAGCAGCAACTCCATTCCTGTAAACTTGGCTCATATTTTTAGTGACATATTCTTTTAGCATCCCAGCTAGACAGTTGTTCAGATCACCATCATGCCGCCCCAGCCCTGTTCGATGTGTGGTACATCATTCCTGAACTTAGCTTTTAGGGGGGGAAAAAGTTCTACTACAGCATTTGAATTAGAAGAATTTAGAGGACATGGTGTGAATGCCCAGATACCTCCAAAGAGCAGCTGGTGAAATCAAGACAGGGAAAAGTCTTCAGCTGAAGACATGAAAATGAAGTTATTTTAAATGCATCGAGATCGAGTGTGCAACTTGGAGAACACGCGCTTGTTTTATTTTTTTTCTTTCCTCATTCTTTTACTGCAAATATTGATTTGTTATTTACACAGAAGAGGAAAACGAAGATGATTTTTTGTTTCACTCTAGATAGATTGTTTTGAAAAAATTTTTTAATCAAATGCTGTAGCAGAAGAGAAGCCCATCAAACTCTGAAATGCTATGCTTCTCATTAGCAACAGTCCCTGGTTTTCATTTTCATCCTGCCATTTTGGGTTCACATACAATAATAGAATCTGACACTTTTATAGGGAAAAAAGTGTGCGTGCGTGTGCGTGTGTGTGTGTGTACACACACACACGCACACGCACACACACACCCCCCATCTCTGAGGACAAGAGAGGGAAGATGGGGTGGAATAGCTTTTGAAACCATTCGTCAGAGGTAAGCCCATCATAATGGGTGATTTAAACCTCCTACTTGATAAGAGTGCAGGAGGAAACTCGACTTCAAACCAGTGCCTCTCAGGGACTGTGCAACTGTTGTTGTTGGCTGTTCTGGAGACCATGCATTGTTCTAAAATTTCGTATTGTTAGCATGCAGGAACAGGCTGAAACTGGTAATCGAAGCAGCAAAAAACCATTTGCTATAAGAAGATTAAATGTTAATTATAAGCAATCACATTCCAAAGCAGCATATGCATAAAAAAGAAAACATGCTATTACTCGTCATTCCTTCCCAGTCGTCACTCACGCCAAATACAAAATAGAAATCTCATAAGACAAACAAGCACCACCACACACACACAAAATCAGCAGGAATGATCAATGAGAGGCTCAAAGACAAGACAGAAACAGTTAAAAATGATTGAGCCCCACACGTTGACAAACCTTCGTAAATTACAATGTCTAGACCGAGGTGCCACCAACTGGGAAGGTGGCTCTTTTGCTCTACTGCTGGAAGAGTCCGTTTTCATTGACCCCCCCTGTCAGGTGTCTTCACCTACATACTTCCAGGTCCACTCTCTTAAAAGGTAAGGCCCATATGACCTCTCATCGGGTGGAGTGATCCGTCAGGCTTGAAGGATGTGTGTCCCAGCAGGAAGAGGCTTCCTTTGGGCCATGATTCGAGTCATGAACAAGTTCTTTAACTAAAAACGGATGAGGATCTGCCTCCCTGATGGTAGTTGTTCCGGAAGATGTGGACACTGTGTGTAAAATTATGGTCTCCACTTGGAAAATAAAAGTACATCAAAATTAAGTTGTGGATCTCCTAATTTGGAAAATATTATTCCTCATCTCCCCGAACTCTCGCTCCCTGGCTTCCTAATCCTTTCATTTAGTTTTAGGGAATCATGGATATTCGGAACTACTGGTATTTTGTTTCCACTTCTCTGTGATTGTTTCCTTTTAGAGAGCTGATGTAGGTTATAAGGTTAATTTCAGATAACAGAGTGCCATTTAAAACTCCCAAGGTTGGGTTTCAAAGAGCAACTCTGAAAGTTCTAGTATTTATTTAAAACAGAAGTAAATTTCATATCTACTCCCTGGTCACGTAAAGTGCCCTCTCTCCTTTGGTGTTTGCTGATTTTCTTTATTACATAGTCACCTAGTGCTCTCTACCCAAATCCCAATCCTCAGAAAAGGGAGTTTCTCCAAGATTTCAATGGTAATACAAAGTAGATCTATGAGGACATCTAGTGGATCTGTATGAAAAAGCAGCTAGTTAACAGATCACCTGAACTAGTGGGCCTTTCTCTAAAAGGGAGCAGAAAAGAGGAACCTGCGTGCCTCTAAGAAGTGAAATGTGTGCGGTGTCATTTCCTCACACTCTACAGCAGACTTTTAGGGGGCATCAGGGACAAGGGGGTGAGAGGTCCTAGGAGATGGTCCTAGAGTGGTCAAAACTGGCAACTTGCAAGCACATTGTCTCTGCAGCCATGGCCAGCAAAGTGGGACCACTTCAGCACCGACTGGCTTGGTCTCCTCAAAGCCCTGCTGCAGCTTCCTGAGACACAGAACAGTCAAGGGGGTGTCTCTGGTAGGTGTACATACTGTGGCTACTTGTCATTCCACGTTAGGGCTCTTGGAATTTATGCTCAATTAATTTCCCCCATAGGCCAGCTTAACTCTGGGAAAGCTGAAATATAAGCCTCTGGGGACTCAGTTTTCCCTTTGGCCCACATCATAAGGTTCTTGTTCTTGGACTGGTGCCACAGATTCAAAGAGGTTATGTGGTTGCCAAGAATTAGACCCTGGGTCTCACCTTCCTCCTAAGAACTCTGTCCTACCAGTTTTACAATTTGGGGAAAAAAAAAAAAAAAGCTTTTATGTGCTTTCCTTCACCACAATGAAGAGAATATTAATCTACTATTTCCATTATGACTTCCTAATGCTACTTGCAGAGACAGCATAAAAGTATTTCTCTAATGGACATCATCAAAGGTATCTGTTTACTCTTAAGTGTTTAAAACTGGAAGATTTCTCAGACATACTCTTGGACAACTTTTCCTATATATCCAAAGGTCATGATCATGAGAAAGGAAACCTGTGGAGAAGTGGCTACTGCCGATGTAGTTTATTACTGCTCTTTCCTTGCATCAAACTGACAATCAGCTGTCAAACTCAGGTTCTCTGCTGGTTGGCCCTTCCGAGCCAAGTCTGGAATGGAAGAGGGAGTTGGACTCTATCCTGTTCTCAGCACCATCTGCCTCCCGCATCAGCAACCAAATTGTCAGCCAATTTCCAATTGCAGAATCTTAATTTCCAGGGTGGACTGGAAGGGGCAGGAGAAGCAGTGCTGGACTGAGAGGCTCAGGTGGAGTTTTCCAACTGCTGGGGAGAAAATAGTTTAGGTTTCAAATGGAGCAATTCAAGGGAAGACTGGTGGGGAAGAAAAAAATCTGCCATTCAATTCATAGTAACTTGTCAGATCGTAACCTTGTGTTTAAAATCAATCCAATGCAGGAATGATTATTGCAAAGCCTGAACCCTAGAGGTGTTCTTTTGGTCACAGCAACTAAAATTTCAGGTAAAAACATCCACGGAAGAAAAAGTTCACCGAGGTGTAAGGTTGAGCATTTGTTTGATGTGACACTGGGAATCAGAGAGCATCCTTTCAAGTCCTATAAATGAGAAATGATGTCTTCACTTAGCAAAATTACTCCTATGAGCTTCTGGAGAAAGAAGAAAGATCTTCCAGGTGGCTTTCCTCAGTATGGAAAGTCAGAAGAAAAAGCTAGTTAATGTCAGCAGCACAGAGCACTCCACGCTAGTTGATCCTGCTCTTAACACTATATTGCGGCTGGAGAAGGCAGAAGAATCTGGCACTAGAGTTGTTTGTTGATTGACATCATGGTTTCCCTCCGGTTCTTAAGGATCATTAGATTCTGTAGGCGGCTCTGCAGGTATAAAAGTGGCTCGTGCCTTCGAGCCATCCTTGAAGGTGTTCTGCGGAGTCAATTTTGGCAGAATTGTGCATCGAATCAAAGGTCACTGTTTTGTTTCGTTCATACATTGCGCATTCTATACCCTCAAACTCTGAAGACTAGCCAGAAGCAGATGGCCAACTTGCCTCTTCTGCTGCAAAGGAATATGAGAGGACCAAATGCTGAGACATCTTCTCCAACATCCAGGGCTGGTGGACTGCACCGATTTGCAGGTTGGATTTCGTTTTCAGTGGTCTTATATACCTGAGTAAAGACCCCATGCTCATCTGTGGTGCCACTCAAAGCAGCATTGCTCTAAGCCACACACAGAAATATTGGCCTAAAAGCTTCTCCTCAACTGCCACATCTTGTTGGGTGACAGGGGTCCTACTCCTTGAGTACGTTAGTGGCTCAGAGACTTACATTTACTTGTTCAGACTTCTACGTAGCTCATTAATGAAACTGAACCTGCTCCTCGAGCCATCTTTTCCACCTTAAGTAAATGGACCTTCCAAGATGCCTGACCCATAGAGGAAGTGGGTATGTCCTAGAGGGTACTAATTGAAGGAGAAACTTTATTTTAAAGCAAGGGAACTTCATAGACTGTAGGAAATAATTACCACTGTGGAAGTACTTGTCTCCAGTGAGGCAGTTTTGATACTTCACAGTCCCGAAGCTGGGTGTCCATTTAATCTCCAGCAAGCACTTTCTCATATAGAGAGGCACATATATTGTAATAAATATACCACTCTCTCTATAAACTACCTCTACATTTATATGTAAAATATACATTTTTACATATAAAGTACCGGTACATATCATATATATACCACAACACAGGAATACATATGTAGCATATGTGTTTCCTTCAAGATAGGAATTCAAGCTCAATAGCCAAGGAGACCAAGTATAATTGATTAAAGGCAAGCGTGACAATGACCCCCGACTGACGAGGCATCTGGAGCTATAGTGGTAATTACCTCAGCCTATTCAGTGTCCCCTAGAGGTCCCAAGACAAGGCCTTCAAGAGAAACACTGTTGTCAAGGTCTTATTTTCAAATGGTAAAATAAGACAGCACCAGAAGCTGGCAAGAAGCTGTGGGGAGGGGTGGATGAACAGAGAAGGATTCCTGCTCTCAGTGTTCTCCAGCTCCAGGCTACTCTGCAGACTGAGTTGGATGAGGGAGTTGGGGCATGATGTCACCGCTACATGCAACATAAATACCAAAAGAAAAAAAGAAACTGAAACTGTACAGAAAATAAAAGAAGTATCTGTTCTAGAGAAAGACAGGGGGAACTGGACTCCGGGCTGCTGGGAACCCGTTTACTCACAATATATCACTACCAGTGTGCAGTTAAAATAGAGTAGGGGCCGTATTCCAAGGCAGCAAAGAGAAAAAAAATAAATCAAAAATATGTCAATGATTAGAAGTTCAAGAAAATTCCTTCAAACACATCAATTTAGACATGATTTGTCCCCTAGGAGTCCACCCTTTGGCAAACTTCAGAGGCTGGGAGAAAAAATGTAAATCATTAGACCAGGTTTGTTATACGAAAAAAGAAAAGGGGTAAATAGATTCTGAGAGCTTGCTCCTTGGCCAGGCGGCTGAATTTGACTCTCTTCCTTGATGGAGAGCTACGAAGAAATGGAAAGAAATGCAAAAGTTAAACTATACTACCATAGAACTTCCAGGAATGGAATGTCCACACTCGATATTTCTCCAGGTAGTATGACATGAAACGTTTAAGGTTATTGAATGGCAGTGAATGGGGAGGTGGGGGTGGGGTTGGACGGGGAAGAGCTAGGTTGGAAGAGGAGGGTTAGGCAGCTGTGAATAAACCAGTGGCTGTCACCAGCTCTGCCCTCACGGAGATGTGTCATTCCACGTGAATTAGTAATACCTGGCCTAACAGGTCTGGACAAATAACTGTGTGGGTCAGCTGCCCTCTCCAGCTTAGGGCACCAAGCACCATGTACTACTGAAAGGGACAGGAACCCTCCAAGACATTATGAAGAATTCTAGCTCCTTCTACGGAAAGTTTCTTTGCAACCAAAACCCTATCTTCCCCAATTTCCTAATTTGCCTGGTATGCCTCATGTTTAATAACTGATTTTATTCTAACCACCCCTTACACATACTCTTCGGCCTCCTGCTCTCTGTAACATGGGCTGCTATGGTTTTTAATTAGGAAAAAAGAAATATTTGGGTGATTCTGATTGTTATCAAACATTAACCTCACAGCTGACGGTCTCTATGAGAAGAGGGGCCCAAGGTGGCAGGGGCGTTCAGAGAGAAGGGAATGAGACCCTTGTCACACTGGCTTGGCTTTGAAGAGGCAGTCCTTTTGCAGCAAAATGTGCTGTGCATGATGAGAGATCATACGCTTTACTAGCTGAACCAACTTGAAGGGAAATGAAGAGAATAAAATTATTGCAAACAATTATGTGCCTCTCCCTCCAGGATGATGTTAATGCTCGTTGCTGTTTGCTTGCTTGGAACCAAGATGGCAAAACGTCCTAGAGGCTGAATCCTCATTTCTAGGGACTGAAAAACCATCTGCCGGGTTCCACTACAGGCCCTGTGAGGGACGTCCCAGTATCAGAGTGGGAGTCAGAGCAGCTTTCTCTTCATTCTTCCATTCTGCTCTTGTCTCTCTAGAGACTACTCTTTGTCCTGTCACCTGGGAGATCCTTTAAAATAGGAACCAATGATATCATTTCCTTGCTTAGGATCTTTCGATGGCTATATTTATTATAAAACTAAAGCCTAAGTTCCTTAACTATGGCTCCTGCCTTCCTCTCTGATCTCGCCTTGTACCACGCTCTCTTCCCAATCCCCCAGCCCCACTGGCCTTCCTTCCTTCCCTCAAACACTACACATTTATTCTGGCCTTTTGGCCTTTGCCCTTGCTCTTCTCTGCCTTCCTGGACTGGGTCTCGGCATCAATATCACCTCCCAAGGGAGGTCTTCCAGATCTTTCTAGGTAAAACGGCATCTCCAAGAGGTTCCACCAAGCTCTTCACAACACTTGTCTCTATCTGCATGTATTTCATTGTTTCTGTGATCACTCTCTGCTTTCCTTCACCAGAGTGAGGCTTTAGGGGGCCAAGAACTTTATCTTGTTCACCAATCCATCCCTAGCACCAAGAATAGTGCCTTGCACAAAGAAGGTACTCAAAACACTGTGTGAATGATTAATCAATAAGTGAATTTCCCTAAAACCCTCATGGAACCAGGTTTTCTGGGAAATATCCTGTCATGGATTATTGGCCTCAAGGCTCTCCTGAGTTTCCCATCCCTACCACTCAGAGAGTTTCCTTACAAAGGAGTTCAGCCTCTTGCATTTGTTATTCTCTCTTGTATATTTCCACCTAGGGATGCTGTGTTCTTTCTGAAGGAAATAATCCTGATCCAGAAGATGCCTGGTCAGCTGAGCTGTGCTTTGTGCTCACAACCAACTAAGCGGGCCTGGGTGGGCCACGTGGTGAAAAGGGCCTTTTGAGTCCTGGAATTGGAGGGACTGGATGAGGATTTATTCTGCGCCTTTCACATCCTAAGACACTCTTCCTGGTAGATTGTCAGAATCAGAGATTTCTTGGGCCCTCAGAAGTTAGAGGCCGTTGTTCTGAGATTTCAATAACTATCTATCTTGGTGAGGAGTCAGAGTTGAAAGGAGGGTGCCCTGTGTGTTAAGTCAACGGATAAGGGGGGACAACACGGTGGACCCAAGCTACCCCAAATTGGGAAGCAGCCTGAGAGGAGTTTTACAGAAACTTCTCTAGACCAGGGGTTTTCCTTACGAATATTTGCCCAAGAGTTCGAGTGTCTTCTCCATGATCCAGCACAGCAATGCTTATGTCTGACTGGTTTTACATTTACTGTGCCCTCGTTAGGAGGGCGGTGAATAAAGCCCTTGCTTCAGTGGGGATAACCCAGGGATAGTGCTTGACTGCTTTCTGCTTGTGAAAAAGCATCTCATGGGATGATCTTTTATAACTCTGTTCTTACTCATCAGAACCACGTCACCCACTTTGACCTTTCTCCTGAAAACAGGATTAGGGTACAGCATCAAAAAGGCCTCCGGGTTGAGCCTGAACCCTGTCTGTTGGGTCCGTATGACTCTCAGCGATCTCCTCCTCTCACTAAACTTGCAGCCTTAGTTTCTTCTTTTTTGTAAAATGGGATTAATAACATCCCCTGCCAATTTTGCAGGGGATGTTATTATGGTAAGGATCAAAGGAAATAATGATCATAAGGAGCTTTAAAAACACTAAATCGCCATAGGAAGGGAGGTGTCATTATTACCGTTTTCCCTAGGGTTATGAACAATTTTTATTAGGTAATGCAACATGATCACTGCGAAAGCATGGCCTTCTCAAGGCCAAGCCCACTTTGAGTTCTGGTTTCCCAAGAGCTCACAATCCAATATTCCTGACTCCCCAGATCTTTCTCAAGAGGCCCCATTGGCAAGCTGCTCTGGGTGGCGTTTGAGACAGGATATGCCAGAAGCTATTGAACCCAATCTAGTCTACCCCAAAGAGCAATGATGTCTGAGGAGGGTCACTGGGGCAATGACAAATGAAGTCCATTGGTGATGGCCAAGTTCTTTTCTCGGGCCGGTCTAAACTATGGCCTTTGCGATCGCAAGCTATGGCCTTTGCTACCGAAACCTGCGGCGATCTCAAATGGCAAGAGAGTCAGCTCCCATTTAAGAGACCGAGTCCTCAGACTCAATTCCCTCTCTGCCCCAGTACAGCCGTCTTCACACCTGGCAGCCTCCCATCTACTGGAAATCACTGTGCAAAAACACTTCCTCCTCCACGGCCCCAGCTGTCCTCTGTTTCACATACCGTACTTACTGTGCTCGACTGGACACTTCTACCCAGGCACCCTTTAGAGACAAGACGCAGGGTTAGGCACTAGCGCTAGGTTTACTCCTAGGTGTTGATGGTGGTGATTTTTCAAATTCTGCTCTAATTAAGTGAGGGTAGGTATTGATTTCATGTCTCTTTAAACTGTTGGGTGAAACATAAACATTTTCAAGAAAACTCTTGATGTTTACTGTTTCTTTAATAGGAAAAGGAGAAAGGAAATGAATTTGGGGAAAAGGAAAGGGAGGGAGGGAAGGGGGAAAGAAACATTACTTACGCCGTTTGCAGCCGCATTTTTTTATTCTTTTGGGATCTGTGATGTCATCATGACAGGCCTTGCAGTAAAAAAATGCCCTGGAGAAAGAGAATGGAAAAACTGACACATTTCATAATCCACCCAAATGAAATGAGTACCACATTTCCTCCACTGTGGTGCCAAATTAATGAAACACGCCAGCACTAATTTCCTTTAATCTTTTGAAAGGTTTAGACGTTTATAGACGGAAATGTTTGTTGCAAGACCGTTTATTTCAAACACAGGTCTCTGCGATTTGAGTTAGTCCTTCTTTTAATAAACTTTCATTTGAAAAGGAACGGGGGGAAAGGGTGCCAATATGACACTGTCTGCTCATTCGTCTCTCATTTTTGAGAATGGCATTCGCTGCTGCTCTTCAGAACATGTGGGCAACCGTCCCCGGGCCCGTGGTGGGGAAGTCACATACATCTCCAAAGTCTTCAGTCTGGTTATTAAAGGGGCATAAGGATGATGTTCCTCAGTCTAATAAAAATATTCACCTTGTCACTTTGAAAGCATCTTTTTCTTTTCAGCCCAAGCGAGAGGGGTTGAAGAAGACAGTAGAGAGGGAAAGTAAAAAGTAATGAATCAGAGGGTTCCCTTGTCAAATTCCTTTTGAGATTCCATAGCCCATATTTACTCCAAAATTGGCTGGACCAACTTCCATACTCTCCAGCCTTAAGAACATGCAACAAACGAAGGTTTTCTTCTCACGACGCAGCACAGCTCAGCTGACAACCAGAATGGGGTGGGCGGAGGGTATTTTAGGGTTGGGATCGGTAGAAGGAGACTCAGAGGACGCAGTCAACAGGAAAACCCCCTCATCTGACTCGAGTGTCAATATGTGATGATGAAATGCCTTGGCCATGTCACAGAACTTCTAGATGAGACGAAATAAGATCATTCGACCACTATTTAAAGTGCACGGGGCCTAGAAGAACAGCACTGGAGGCCTGTGTCCTTTCAGTACTGGGGAGGTGATAAAACTCACTGGAATGACCTTAAACCTTCTGGGTATAGGGACTAACCAAATCCCTGGCTCAACACCTCACCACTCCTGACACAAAACTGAATGCCATGGATAAAAGTGGTCTTTTCTTGGCCAGGGCTATAAAGAAATAAACACAATTCTTGACCGTTTTCTTCCTAGGTTCCTTTTTGTTTTTCACAGGACTTGCATTTATGATTGGCACCAGTTGGAAACCACCGTTGAGACTTTTGAATCTGGAAGAGATCTGAGACCTTGTAGCCACAGTCTCTGGGACTCAGTGTTCTCATCTGTAAATGGAAGAGGTGGTCATGACTGGCCCAGCGTCATCCTGTGCTGGAACTTGGCCAGCCCCAAGACGTCTAGATCCAAGCCCAATGCTCTTTTCACCCTAGCAGCTCATCCACTATTTCTTTAAATGTCAATTTTCATCCATGTTGCCAAAAAGAAAAAAAAAAAGAAAGGAAAAAAAGAAAAGAAAAAGATAGCTGATTGTTTGCCCTCAGTGGCAATGTGGCTAACAAATCAATCAATGACAACCTGCCTTGAAAGGGGAAGGGCAGGAAAGAAGAAAGCAATTTCGCTTCCGCTTCCTTTGACCATTTTCTTCCCTATTTGATGTTACTACACATATTAATAATAGCTAATATTTATAGAGCACAAACGATAGGCCAGGAGCTGTTCTAAGTATTTTATAAGTATTAAAGTATTTGAACTTCAAACAATTCTTTGAAGGAGGTATAGTGATTATCTGTTTTACAATGAGGAAACTGAAGGACAGAGAGGTTTAAGCGACCTGCCCAAGGTCACAGCTGAGTGGCAGAGCCAGGATTCAAATCCACTCGGTCTAGTTCCAGAGTTCAAAGTCTTAAACACATCTCTACTGAATGATGATGAAATGATATGAGTCTGAATAGACCGTTGAAAAGATAAAGTATGATTACTTCATGAATTAAAGCTAGATTTGAGAAGTGAAATACCCACAGGGGCCAGACGGGTAAAGTTAATAAGTGAGACAGGGTGAGGATAGCAGTCTATGGTGACCTGGAGACACATCCCCCAACTGGAGAGGGCAGAGCATCTAAGCTCCAGTGGATTTTTGCCTCGTGGCACTTCTTTGTAGGTGCCATTCTCTTCCCCACCCATCTCTGCCTCTCTCATGCTCACCTGGCAAAGCCCCCATCTTACTGCAGACCTGCATCTGAGCTGAGTGTAGCTAGGGAAAGAAAACACAACTGTGCTGCCTGATCTCACTTTAAATCCATGGTTGTGGATTCCAGGGGCCTTTTAATATTACCAGGATCTATCCCATAACTCCACCTCTCGCCTCGACCCTCTCTGCTCTCCTCTCCACTTCCTCTCCTACACCTTCCTCAAGCAGCCTTCTGCTGGTGACCTTGCCACATACATCATCAAGACTAGATCAGCATCCTGCAAGGAAGACCTTTAGGATCTCTTATCCTCTGGTTTCTCATCGAGTTTGGTCAATGGAGGAAGCCAGTAGGAGGCTGGATAGTGAGAAGAGACAAGTTCTTCCCTGCCAGGTCATAAAATAGCAATATTTCTCTATGGAAGGACACAGATCCTGCGAGGCAGCCTTTTGTACACCACAACCTCACTGTCTGGTTCTGACAGCCCTCCTTCCCTTTTACTCTCCATATTTAGGGCTGAGAGTGACTCCCTTCTGTTGCTGGCTCTGGGATGCCTTGCCCATTCCTTGTTGGTTTTCCTTAACTCCCTGTCCACAATTTTATAGATTCTCTTCATAAATTTTTCCTCCTTTTTCCCATTTAAGAGTGTCATTTGTTTCTTGCTGGGACCCTTACTGACATAGCACCCAAATTTATACCTCCAACACCCACCTTTCCCCAGAACTCCAGAATCTTAGGTCCAATTGCCTTTATGACATCTCCATGTGTATGTTTAGTACATACCTCCTACTTAACACGGCCCAGTTTGAGTTCTTAATGCCTTACCACTCCAAACTTACTCCTCCTCCCATTTTCCCATCCCAATTGCATAAGGCCCTAATTAGAGCTCCATTCTTGATTCCTCTTTTTTCCCCTCGCTTCTTATGTCCAGTTCATCGGTGGGTCCTATGAACTCTCCAATATATATTCTGAATTAGTCTCGCTGCTCACCTCCACTTACCAAGCTACCATCTCTCACCTAATCTACACAGTAGTCTCTGAGTCTCTTGAACTCCCCTCCTGCTCCATTGCATCCTGTTCTCTACCCTGCAGGTGGAAAGGCCTTTTAATAACATAAATCAGACTACATCATACCAAGCTTAAAGCCATCCATGACTCCATTTTATAACAAATGCAACTTCTGTATAAAGTCATTTGGAGACCAGCCTCGCCATTCTAACCTCATCTCACCACTTTACTCCCCCAAGTGGCACTTCTTTTTCCTTTGGTTCCTTGAACACAACACAATTGTTCCCACCATGTCTCTTTTTCCCTTCAGATATTTGTATGATGGATTCTTTCCCATCACTTCAATCTCTGCTCAAGTGTCACTCTCTCCAAGCAAACTTCACTTATACCCAATCTAAATCAATGACTCAGATGCATTAATACTTTGCACCACGAATAAACATAACTACAATTCTCTCCTCTCTAAAATGTGGCCATTGTTCACCACTGTTTCCCTAGAACCAAGTACAGAGTGTCGTAGAAAGTGAGTGACCTACAGATATTGGATGAATGAAAGAGTATGAGAATGCTGCCCAGTAATGCTGGATCTGCAAGTTTTTCAGGAGAAACCTGTAATAAGGATTTTTATATAAAAGATTAGGACTTCTTCATCTTGATAGCTACTTATTTTTTTAAATTGTAACTCAAATGAATCGTGTCTGTAAGCTAGGTCTGTGAGGCATCATTTTTGTGACTCTTCCATTAAAGACTATGTTAAGGTTATTCAAAAAACAAAATATTTAGTGGCAATGAGTAAAGGACAAGGGCCCCAAATCTTGTTAAGACTGGAATTGCATGGTTTCATTGTTCTTTTTTTTCTAAAACACTGCATCTGAAAGTTTCTGTGAGCCAGAATTCATTAACTTATTTTGTTTTTTGTTTTTTGTTTTTTGCAGCAGACAGTGCAAACTCAATACTAGAGCATCGTGATCTACTTTTCCATTTTTACAAAACTTGTTTAGTTTCATTCAAATCTCCAATGTCCTTTCTGTGGTTTTCTGCAGTCTTCATCTATTTGAAATCCCCTAACTGACAGCATTTGCTCTGACACATCACACACCACAGAAAATTACAGGCTGGTGTTGTAGCTGATTGTGTCAGCATGTATTTGTGAATACCATAAAGCACTGAAATGAGACATATTGCACTCCCTAATACAGGAGGTAATTTGTTTTTTAGACTGCCTGGTATTTGTGACATTCATTAGTGAGAGATGCAATAGGAAATAGAATTACACAAATGGGAGCTTCATGTTATATTGGCTATGTGGGAGGTACACGTGATCTATGGTGCCGCTGTGCTCCCCAGCCCTGTGTTTGTGGTGCTGAGTTGCTGCTTCCAACTTTTATGTCTCAGTCTGAACGTGAGTACAGTCTTCTCTTCTAGAAGACCTGGGAGGCTTCAGTCCCATTCTCCCCGACTCTCCTCTCTCAAGGAAACCCAGTTCTTGGGGCAGTCCTAAAGAACAGTGAGAATCCATGAACTAGATAAGGAGGTTTTCCTCTCCCACACCTGAATAATGGCCATCCTTTCCCAATTGGCAAAAGTAAATTTAAGTCATTAGTAGCTCAGTTTTTAAGGATTTCTTTTTTGGCTTCTTCATCCATTTTTTTCCTGAGAGCTTTTATGACTGGTATGACTAGTTTGCAAGAGTGGTCACGAGGAAGAAAATAATAAGCATCGGTTGTCAAATATCATAGTTCTGTGCTCATAGTGTCAGGCTTGCCTCTTATCAAATAATTAAGAATGTAAGCCCTAGAATCAGGCTTTCTGGTTTTAAATCCTGACTTTACTAATCCTAGCAGTTTGGCTCTGGGCAAGTTAGTTAACCAATTTACTTATGTGCTGAGTATCCTCATATGGATATAATAATGCTACCATCTCATAAGGTTGTTGAGAGGATTAAATGAGTTTATCAATACCTGGTACTTGGTATCAGAACAGGCACATGTTAAACTCTACATAAGAATTTGCGAGTATTATTAAATTCGATAAAAAGTGCAGATTTTAGAAAAGAAAAGACAGCCTCCACTCTGGGCTCTGCCACTTGCTTATGTGCTATGTGGCCGAGACAAATCATTTATCTCAATTTTACAGATGACAAAACCAAAGCCCTGAGAGTTTTAGAAGACTTATCTTACAAAGTTATTTTGAGGAATAGCAATAAAGAGTGTAGTACATCTAGTACAGGCCTGGCTTTGAATAGAAATTCATGGAAATGAAGACAACAGGCTCAAATAAATAATTACAGACGTCCACAATTTATTAATAATTTATTTAAAATAGTTTATTTAATGTTATTGTTGAGCTGAGTGACCTGATCTTTTGAATCACATTTTCTGCTAGTAAGTTTTTCCTAGTTCACAGAATGGTATCAAATATAACAATATTCCATGGTGCTTTACAAAGAGCTCTATGATTTCCTAGGCTGCTTAAACAGGTTTAAAGATGTTAATAAAAGTGTCATAAAACATTGAGGCCAATGAAATTCTGGGCTGTACCTCCAGAGGCTTGAGAATCGAAGCTGACAACTTCAGCTACCTACCAAGAAGGCCACAAATAGAAATATAGCCAGTTAAGTATTTCATCTGAAATTAATGCAAACCTTCTGAGATTCCATTTGACACTGAAAGTAAAAAACTGATAATTCCCGATAAATTATCCCGGATAATATTAAGTGAAGAATACTAGACAAAGAACCAGTTGTCCTATGTTATGTTGTTCTGGGTGATCAAGCATCAGGACTACCTTGAACAACCACTTCAGTTCTCTGGAACTCAGTTTCTTCCCTTGGGAAATGAATGAACAGGTAAGTAGACCCCCCTAGTTCTAAAATGTTATTATTCTAATTCAAAGATGTGGAATTGATTATGTGAAGAGGGGTGCATGGAAGCATGTGATGATAGCACGATCTCTTTTTCCTAAGACTTGGCTTCATTTGATGCCCATTAGACAAGTTAAGAAGTTTTGGGGTTAGGGCCTTGTACATATGGCCCACTTCATTGGATCAAGATATCTATGGCTGGAATAGAAAGGAAGGCAGATGAAAATAAACTCTTACCTTTTAACTTCTTTGGCATCACTTGCGATGAAAAATCCTAAAGTACCTTCTTGGATCTTAAGGTGGTTTCCAGGATTAATTAATATACTGCTCAGTGAACAAAAACAAACAAAGAAGACACATTTGTGAGGCCACGTTCTGAGTAAAACCGTAAAGGCTATGCCATACTGTTAATTGTATAGGGGGCCCACTAGTCTAATGCTTTCCTTAAAAATTTTGTCTAGAGCCTGATGTCTACTTTCTCACACATTTAATTGGATAACGCCATCATAAAGCTCAGATGCTCAGTTCCCAGGCTGGCATCTTCCCGATTGCAGAAATGAAAGCAACTCTAGGTTTTAGGACTGGGTTTGTATAATGGGGTTGCCATCACAGGCTTCTGATTTGAAGCAAAGTTCCTAATAATGTACCCCTTTGTAAACTGCTGTTGACGGTCAACATTGAGTGTCATTAGTCTAATAAAGCTATTGCTACATCATTTTTCTGTTAGATGACAGAGCATTAATGGGTCCCCTATATGCATACAGAAACATACATGTGTACACACCACATTTCGCTGCAGGGAATGGTACAAAACACCCATAACCAATGCAGGAGCAAACAGAACATCTGCATGACATTAATAAGGACACGGAAGTAGATTCCATGTGCAAGCTATGTAGGAAGAATTAGGTCTACTAGAAAAGTGAAAAAGAAAAATGCCAGAGATTGGAAATACTTAATTATTCCAGTCTGCTGTTTACAAAAATGTTATGGACGTGTTTGAATAAGGTGCATGTCTAGTACATCCTGATTGGGGCAAACTGTAATTAGAAAACAAATGCAAATTAGCACTAAAAAAACTTTGCCTGCAGGAAAGTATGAACCTAAATATACACTGTCCTATTTCAAAGTGGGGTAACTAGATTAGCTGACCAAGTTGTGTTTGGACTGACAGAAGTGATAAATGTATCCTAATCCAATAAATGGATGAAACAAACAAGTTCAATTTTCTGCAGATCAAAAGCAGAATACAGGAATGTCTTGCACAGAGACTGAGACAAGGCTTTGGGCTGAATGAATACAGTGTTTAGGGACTCTAAATGCAGCAACAGTTATAACAGATGGAGTCTTTGATCCGAAAAGGGGGTGTTTAATGTAATAGATGTTTGGAATTAGGCTAAAGGAAGTCCTTAACTGTCTAAAACAATCAAAATGGAGGATGGTGATTAACATATAATCCTTTTCTGCTGGTCAAGTCATTCTTGAAAAGTACTGCAGCCAACAGAATGATGTGTCTGTAGCAATACAGGAAGGACCCAGGTGAACTTTTGTTCTGTTGCAAGAAATAAGTAGATCATTATTGCAAAATAATTGTTTGTGGTCACAAGAACATCCACTATTACCCATAACAAGACCTGACAGAATGAAACCAATCCTGTGTCACTGTTATTATCGACACTAAATAATAGCAAGAGTCCATGAAGATTTGACTGTTCTGCCTTAGAACTACAAGCAACAATGAGCAGCAGGCCACACTAATAGCACAGCTTGCAGACGGCAGCAGCACTGTACAGGCACCTCTGAACCCCGCTCCGCCAACTCTTCACGTTCGTCTAACAACCCTCTGACTTTTTATAATCATGAGGAGGAAAGAGTGAGAGCTTACAATTAAGATGGATTCCTTTTTCAAAGACATTTAAATGCAATGTTTTAGAAAGGCAGCAATCTGGATTTTGCACACTTTCTTACCCCCTTCCTTCAAGATATCGCTGGTATACTCTGGCTCTGCAAGCAGAAATTGAGTCCAAATTCCAGCACTGCCATTTAGTAGTTGTCTGACTTTGAGCAAGTTACTAAACCTCCTTAGAACTCATTTTTCTCACCTACAAGATGGGGATGATAATAATCCTAGTCTTTCTTCAGAAGATTAAGTGAGATAATGAATAGAAGTCTCAATGCCTAGTGGTTATTGTTCCTTTTATCATTCATTATTGCAAAAAAAGCAAAAAGGGTATTTCGTTTTAAATGGATTGTCATATTTTCCTTAGCTGGCCCCATGAAATGGAACGCAGGGCTTCTAATAAAACATCCTGACCATAATGAGATGAAGTTACAGGGTAAAGAACTGTACACTTCAGAATAATGGACAAGAACATAACAAAAAATTCCAAAAAGTTCCAGGTACTTCTGGAGTCTAAAAGAGCTAATTTAATGTTAAAGTTGAAAAATTCTACATGTTGACATGTATTCACATAAGAGTGTAAGAAAAAGCTTCTGAGTGAAAAAAAAAAATCCTATCATGATTTCAACAACGTAATTCAAAAGAGGAAATTTGACACTCATCAATGTCTTGGTGACATATATGCACAAAACAAGCCTCACACAGAACCCGTTTCCCTTTTTTACATTATATGCTTCATTAATTGCACTCCAATGATCGATCCCACTGTGTCACGGTGGTGATAGCGAGGTTCCCATCAATGAAAAGTCTCTTTTAATTTCCTCTGTTCTTTATCAACAGTGAACAAGAATTGGCCTACCATGAAAATTTGAGATTGTCACTCCAGAGACTGCAGGTTAAGAAAATTTATTACAGCCCTCGAGCTTCCTTCAGTCAAGTTAGTATGGTGGAGAGGAAAGATTTGGGCACTGGTGTAAGACAGATTTGTGTTCAAATCTCAGTTTTGCTGCTGATGGTTAAGCAAGCAAATGTCAGGCCTGTGGGTTCAGGTCCTGGACGTGGGCATGTGGATGCCACTATGCCTCAGTATTGCTGAGAGAATTAAAGTATATACTATGTGCTGAGTGACCTCTCCATAGCAGATGCTTAATACATGGTCACTATTAATAGTAAGTAGGGTAATTACAACGACTACATGAAAGGTAAGTAATCTCTCACAGCATCAGTTCTCCATCTTGCCCTTGGTGCTAAGAAACTAACCAAGAGACACTCTGTTGGTATTGAAAGACCTTTTTACTGAAGACAGTATGTGTAACATTTTATTCCTATACTATATCTGGGGATGGGCTAATGTGGACTGGCTTTTAGCTGCACAGTGGAGTACCTCTATGTTCCTTAAACCTTATGGCTAATTGCGTAAGGTAAGAGTCCTCAACCCCCGGGCGGTGAACAGGTACCAGTCATTGGCCTGTTAGAAACTGGGCCGCACAGGAGGAGGTGAGTGGCAGGTGAGCGAAAGGAACTCCGTCTGTATTTGCAGCAGCTCCTCAGTGCTACCTAGCATCACTGCCTCGGCTCCACCTCAGATCATCTCATAGGAGCACCAGTCCCTGGTGGCAAAAAGGTTGGGGACCGCTGGTGTAAAGCACGGAAAGCATCTCCTAGTACAGCACTGATAACATGATTCTAGGATGTTCTCTTGTTCTCACTTAGACAGGGGTGAAAGGCTTTAAGCCGCCTCCACTTGAGGTGTGAGGCTGTATCATTTGCAGCTATTCAATTCAGATCAGGCTAAGATAGTCTTCTGGGTGGCAATGAAAAGAGTGAGCCCAGCTCTTGAGAATAATGAAGTTAAGAAATCTAGATACATAAAGATGCTCATTATGCTGGATTCCACTCATATAGTTAAGGGTTTGGTAAAGAAACACATGCGTCTTATTGCAGGGGACCACTGCATATAATACACTCTGGGTAAGGATACAAAGTTTTAAAGACTCTTTAAGGAAATATATTACTCTTTTTGATATTTTAGACATTAAGTCTTCAATATGCATTCCAAATGTAGAAAGTTTAAATAAAATAGTAACCTTCCTCTTCTTGAAAATATGAAAAGATAAGAATACTAGACAGAAGTAATCATTTTTCTAAAAAGTACCTACTATCCTTAGGATATGTTATTGACCTCCTAATGGGAATATGTAAATCTTTACAAAGATTCTACATCTCTTAAAATACCCAGTGTTAGGTCTCTTTGTTCTTGTGACTTCCAAAAGTCTCCCTCCCTGTGTATCACTTTAAATTGGCCTCTGGCTCCAACTTTGTCTATTTCACTAGCTTATCAGAGATAAACATCAAGACGTGTCACGTGAAGAATCAAGAAAATCTCTAAGAAAAAAGTCCATATATCAATTAGCAGAATTCCGATAGGGACATCTTCTTGGCAGAGGTGGACTTTCTCTCATTTCAAGCGATCTATAAATTATCCTCTTTCTTTTATGACCTTGTTAATTTCAACTGAAAACATTCAATGACAGCCAGAGGCAAAGGGCTGGTGGGGTCCCTTCCCCCAAGGATTCTTACTCAAGCTCTCTTTCTCTCTCTTTTTCTTTTTCTTTTCTTTAGTTTTGTATCTAGGCTTATTCTTTGACTCCTCGCCCACTATAGAGAGCAAATATATACTCGTACTTGAGTAAAGGAATATAAAGCATGATCATATTTCATTTACTTTTTATAGATAACTTTATCATAGTAGCCAGCTGAGAGCCCTGCATGTAATAGGCACTTTTCAACTATTTGTAGAATGAGTGAAAAACATGAGTCATTGGTCTCAGTTCCAAAGTGTTCCTTTCTTTCTCTAGTAAAGACAAAGGTAGTCAATCACAGTTGTTCTTTCAAAGACTAACCTACAGTTCTTATCAGTAAGGCCTAACAAAGAAGCAACCACACCTCTTCTAGGGGGGTGGCAAATGAGCCAACAATATCCCAGGGACATTAAGTATAAATATGTAAATACACAAATATATAAACAGCTAGCCACTTGGGGAGTTGGAGCAATTGATTTCAATAATGAAAACGCCACTCGCTTTGAACTGAAATACGTGTTCCTAAACATAAAACGCATTCACGTGAACCTGGCCCGCAGGGCTCTGTCCACCAGGGACATGGCACTGTCAGGTTCCTCCAGGAGGGGTTGCAGGTCTCAAGCTGTGATGCATTTCCCTGTGTATCTGAATTTTGGTCACGGTGGAGATTTGAGGTTTGATGGGGCAAAATGACTTACTCCCTTCCTCTACCACTTACATACACATAACAACTGGGAAACATCTAGATATTTCTTCTTCAATTTATCATAAACTTCACTTGTTTGCTGCTTTTAGAGATAACCGATGATTAGTAATTCAACTAAAACATAGTTTTTTTAAAGAAAACTTCTATCCATTATGGATAAATATGAAAGGTATGTATCTCTCCTCTCCACTCGATTTCAAGTAGGTGTAATGTACCATTCCCTGAGCAATTACAAAAATATCACTCACATGAGAACGTAGTTTGTACTTGATAACATGGTAATTATATCTGTGTCTAGCAAGCTAATGGGACTTCATTAACTACAGTGAGAGAATAAGAACCATCTAGGGCTTCAGTTCATGTTGCGCCCAGAGGAATCATGCCACTGAAAGTGGCTCTTAGACTACACAAGGCCATATACTATTTCTATTTGGATGCAACTTTGTTGGAACTTATTGTTTCCCCTCTCAGGAAGTACAACTGAGGGGTTTATGGGCTGTGTTAGGGGCACAGCCACAGAAACCCCAAATCTCAAATCTTACTGCCTTTTTGGAACTTTTCACTTCTTCTGGGCATTAAAATATATGCTGCTGGAGTCCCACACAACTAGACACACACACTTTTCACAGTGTGCATTCCATGCTTCAATATACTTGAGCCCAGTTCACTTACACAGAGACAGCATAATGAAGATTGCTCCCAGTTGGTCATACTCAAAAGACCACCACTGTGGTCCAACAATGATAGGGGCAAGGACTTGTTTATCCTGAATCCATCTCAATAATTTTAGAAATGTCATTTTAAAACAGATTTTGCACATAAGAAAAACAATATCCATATGAGATGGGGAAGAGAGAGTTCATTTAGACAGAACAATGCTGGATATTTAGTTCTGGGAGCAAGCCATGTTACTTTCTGGCACACTTTAGGACAAGTCATGCCTACATCACAACATGCCTTCACCACAAGATAAAAGGACTCAAAGGCCAAAAGCCAACAGCAGAGGTGCAACCACTGTGGACCTTTGAAGATGCAAAATGTTGCAGTAACTTCTTGCAGTTGGATCATATCAATAATACCAAACTGACAGGAAGCCACCTCTATTTTCACACATCTACTCAAAATATCACAGAAAAAAACTGACTTTGGAAGGAGTTACAGACAAATAAACACACACACACACACACACAAAACACACACTCACTCGCACACAATTACAAACACAAACATGTGACAGTGATTACAATCACAGAGAAAAACAACTTTTGAGAAGATGAACAAGTAAGCATCTCAATAGTATGTTTTCAACAATACTTCCTTAGAGAACACATTATTGAAAAGCTACACCAAAAATATTAACCTAAAAAGTTTTTTCAAAAAAAGTTATCGATGAGGATTTGGTCATGCTTCATGCAACATATAACAGCAGCAAAATAGGGTGAGGTCACATGGTGAAAGTTGAGATACTTCGTATTAAGAAATATGCCCAAACACACTAGAAAAAACATAAAGCCATACGTTCATCTCAATAAACAGTACTCGTTCAGTAAATCAAATGTGATGATCTGGCAATTTAGTAGCAGTATCCTAAGTCTGTACTGAGTACTGCCCAATAAATAAAATCTGCAAAATGTTATCAAAATAAGCATAAGGAAAAAAGAGTTAAGTGTAAGGGCTTGGTCTCTGTTTTGTGGATAAAAGGACATAAATTCTGCTCTATAAACTGGAAAGTGGACACAGAGAGGAGGAGGTGACTGGGAATGTGGATGTGGTATATAGACAAATGGCACCACAGAGTCTGGTGGACACCAAGACACATCAGGACAGGACAGAAACAGACACCAAAGGCTGGAGAGAAGCGTCCTCCTTTTCAACTTGAATGGCATTTGTTCCCATCATTGGTGCCATGACTGAAAACAGGATTGTGCCTTTTTTTTTTTTTTTTTTTTTTTTAGGTTTCCTGCAAAGAAGTTAGTGCGTCATCTGAAAGAATCAACAAATCAAACAAGAAAAGCAATATGCTACTTTCCATTTTTAGGTACTCTAGTTGGAGAAGAGTTTATATATAAATATACGTATATAAATATATATAAATATATATACACTAGACAAGGGAATGAGATTATATATACATATACGCATATATATAATCTCTATCTTCCTGAATTCTTGGCAAATGGTTAGTCCTGTGGTTAGAAGTGAAGATAGAGGGTGGAGATTGGGAGGAAAGTTAACGAAGAGTGCATACCGCTTTCGGCTTCTGCAAAACGACAAGAAAAGAATTTAAAATCAAACAATTTGATAATAAATTGACTGACACCAGAAAGAAAAGAAGGAATAAAACCTTTGTTTCAAATTATTTGAAGGATGCACGTGAAAACAAAGTTTTTCAGCAAAGCATGGAAACAATATCATGGGGTGAAACAACAAAGGAGGTAGTTCAACACAGGTTGGAGCGAGGGGGTGGGAAGGAGAAGCACGGTTCTCCCAACTGTTATACCCAGTCACTGAGAAAATGTGAGAGGAAAAGAAACGGGGAATTTTTCAGTGAAGAAAAAAATCAAAAATCAAAATTGTTATCTCGGGAAGGGTCCAACACTTGATTCTTTTAAACACGGATATTGTGTTTGATAAGTCCTGTGTTTTCTCAGAGGCGTGATCCACATTCCCTCAAACACACCTTTTTCCACAAGAACCAATGAGCTTCCACACTGAGACCAAGCCACATTTGAGGATTAAAGCTGGCAACGGCACACAGAAAGCCAAATCAAAGCCAAAGTTCTTTTCGCCCTTTTACGAAACAAACAAAAACCTCTAACTGTAAATATGGCTTTGTTGAAAACATCTCTGATTTATGAATTAATCGGAGAGTCCATCAAAGAAAAGATTCTGTCTTCAGGGAAAGCTCTGAGTCATTTTTCTTAGAATGGTGACAGCGCATTCACACAAAACCATTAACAGCCCTTCTCTCTCCCTTCTTGTGACCAAAAAATGGCAGGTGAGAGATGACCAGTCAAGGTTCAGGGTGAAGTTTCCTGCCATGAAATTATTCCAGAAGAGTCACTCACATTATGACACTTTTGAGAAATGCACAAAAGTGATAAAGAGAGAACACTGAATTACACAAAGATTTACTGACTTGGCAAGACAAAGAATATCATTTGCAAAAATCCAGGATACACATTTCCCCCTAGACAGGTACAGGAGACTACTGGCAACAACGTGGGCAAGCGGCAGTCCCAGAAACATCTGCGTTATCTGTTGTACAGGAAATAGCCAGGATGCTCAGTTTTTGTTTTTGTTTTTTGTAAATAATATTCTTCACTTTGCCAACACAGAAAGGAAAATGCGTATCTACATACAGATTTTCTACCTGCTATGGCCATGTTCTACATGTGGCCACCAAATCTACCATTTTTTCTTCCTTCTGGTGGATTTGGATTTTCAAAACAGCTTAACATTTGATCAGATTGTGAGCAATCTGATCTGGTAGTTAAGGTGACAGAGAACATTGGATTGACTTTCTTACAATCCAGGTTTTTTGTTTTTTTTTTTTTCACAGATTGCACATTTGGAAGTCTGGCTTTATTGAGTCATTCATCCAGATAATGAAAACTTAAATGATGATAGCAGGAACCTATACTCTGCTCAGTTATTAAGGTGTATGTTGGAGGGTACCTGCACTCTGCACTTGGGCATCTACAGGGAGACTTATTGACTACAGCTAGAAACAAACCATGGATGTCATTTCAGAGGACAAAAGCCTGAGCATTTCTCAGTGAGTTCTCTTCCAAAACGATTAATAAGAACGGGGGGTGGGGGGGAGAGAGAAAAAATCATCTCTATTTTATCTGTAATACATATACAATTCCATCAACAAAATTTCATATTAACATGAGGATTCCTTTTTCCAGTGTGAACTCATATATTGACTGGGGTGTTATCTATTTCAACCAGACCTAATCTTTCATCAGTCTGATTTGCACATAATTAAGTACAAAATAAATAAATAAAAAGGGTCCCTGCCTCTGAGCCCTGCTCTCCTGGTTAATTTGCATGAAGTTGATATTCTGCCACCTGGATTTCGGTTGCACCGGGAGAAGCCCATATGGTACACAATAGGCTGCTTGTAATTTGGCTATCAAGAGAGCTCATATCTCCCATCATAGCTCTGCCCCAAGCCTGCTGTGAAGGAGGCCAGAGTCCACCTGCTTTGTGCTCATGACAGTAAAAAGGGGTTATAGGACAGTGTCTGTCTCGGTTTTATGCTGAGAGAATAAAAAGTGTAAGTTGGCATGATCAGATGGAGATTTGAATGTCTCAGCCCTTTCCCCCGAAGAAACACTCTCTGCCCAATGAGACTCAGAATGCCAGGCGGCTCTAGGACAGAAATAGCAGTGTCTGGTTGAGCATGCCTTGAAATGTGTCCTAGGATTAGAGAGGTGCTGCATCAGGGTTGCAAACAAATAAATAATGCCTAAGAAAGAAGTTCCGAGGGTGCACTCTCACCATCATGAACGTCAGCCGGACGCTGAGTTGCAGCAAACTTACCGGCTCTCGCGGTTGGCAGACTTGTACTCAATGGCTATCATTAGGAGCTTGAGCTTCACAAAACACAGCCTGCAATAAGATGGAGAAACCTCTCAGTCAGTGCTTCTGAAGAACCAGAGCCACATAACAAACACTGTTATGACCTTTCGATCAACTAATGCAGTCGTTATCCAAGGGACTCTCATTCTACGATCACTGTGCCAAAGAGAGGGGGCTGTGAGCGACACCTTCCCTCTTCCCCATTAAAGCTGATTTCTTGCAAGTGATAAGGCGCTGAATGTTCAAAGTGCAAATTGCACTCAGGTCTGGATGTCTAGACACAGACCCCAAGCAGGAATTTGTGCCTGGGGATTTACGCTGGGCCAGATTCATTAGTTACTCAGTTGGGTAGTAAAATGTTAACTGCAGGGGGAGGGAGGCCTTTGGAGCAGCTGGACCTGTTATTTGGATTCCATTTTGGTCTTTTGTACAAATGGCTCATATTGTTGTTCCGAGCAGACCCCTATGTGCTGGGAATGAGGGTAATAATCTTTAGCTTCTGTGTAACTGCCCAGCACATGATTGCGGCACCGTCACTCCTGGCTCCATCCAGGCTGTCTCTCCTCATCTGCCTGCTGCTCTTGTCCGCAGCCCAGACAGTTTTGAGAATGGCTTGTTCCTGCCTCCGTGCCTTCACTGATGCAGATACTGCCCCCTGGAATGTCCTCTCCTCTCTTCCTGACCCATCCTGACCCAGGCCCACATCAAATCCAACCTCCTAGGTAGGTCTTCTCCAGCTACTGCTGCTCTCTGATTTTCTTTTTATTCTCAGAACTCCTTCAGCACCCTGCCTACAAACTACATCATCTACCCCTTAGTCAGTCTGGCTGTGGTTGCTCCCTATTGTTTCATGTGTCTGAACTTTGTCTCCTCAACCAGCAAAACCTCTTTAAGAGTTCTGGACTTGTTCGGAACTCCCCATAGTGCTGTACATGGAACCACTGATACAGACAAGCTCAAAAAAAGATTTCCACTTACTGGGGTTCAAGTCTGAGAACATAATAAAAGGTTCAGTAAAATACTTACGCATAAAAATGTTCAAGGTAGTAATATTTATACAAAGTAAAAAATTCGAAGGCAACTTAAATGTCCAGTAATAAGACAATGGTTAAATAAAGTATGGTACAATAATGGTATATGTTAGCATTCAAAATGATACTTTGAAGAATGTTTCAAAGTATAAGATCAACAAATACTCTTATATAGATATAAATATGTAAATGCATGATACGATTAGGTGAAAATATATATTTATATGCTCAGAAATAAAAGTTCACATAAACAAAAAAAATATACATTAAAATTGTGTTTTTATAATGGGCATTATCATTTATGTCCTAAAGACTTCCTGATAGATTGAGAAGTGAGTTAATGGTTATTAGGTCCTGCATCAGAAGGGTAAGGATGTGCTGGGTCACAGGTCGGGGCCTTTTTGGTGCTTTCATTTAATCCTCACAGTATCCCTAAGAGAAAGATATTACCCCGGTTATTCAGGCTTCTATTGATCTCTCTCTTTTACGGGTGATGAAACTAAGGCTCAGAAAGGCCATGTAACTTGCCAAGGTCCCAGGTGATATTTGGCAGAATATATATCTTCACCCCTAATGAAGTCTATTTTGTATTGAGAGAGATAGGCAATAAGCAAATGAATAAGTGAATAAATAATAAATTTCAAGACGAGGACAAGTATTATACAGAAAATAAAGCACCTAAGAGGATAAAGAGTAACTGGGAAGGTTTGTCATCTGCAGTGTTCCAGGAGGACCATTCGGAGCAAGTGACGCTAAAGCACAGAGCATCGGAGTGTCATGAGAAGAAGCAGGCAATCAGAGGATCTGGGGAAAGAACATTCTATAGGAGTAGAGATAGGGCACATGCAAGGGCCCTGAGGCAGAAAGGTACGTGGGGTGTTTGAGGACCGGCATGGTCTTATCATGGTCTTATCATCAAGGCTACGGTTGAATGAGCAAAGTCAATTATGATAATGATCGGTTGAGGAGCTAGGTGGGAGCAAGATCATGAAGACTTTGCTGGCCACAGCAAGGAGTCTGTAGCTTATTCCAATTGGAATGGGAAGCTTTGGGTTGGTTTAAAATAGCAAAGTGTCCTAATCAGATGTGTCAGACTTGTGAGTGTGTTGCTTACAGGTAAGATGCTGATGAAGGCTTCATGCTCTCTGGAGGGAATAAGACCAATTGCTGCTTGTGAGGTCATGGTCACCCATATTGCTTTCAACAGTCAGATTTCAAAGGACCACTTCCATCCAGGCATATTTGGGATTTCCCGATGATTTGCAGGTTTTCTGATTCCTGCCAGCAGACTCTAATGGCCTGGGCTTTGTGCTGATTATGCAGTCTGCTGAAACACCAACCCATGTATCCAACTACAGCTGGAAAAATGCTCTTCTTAATTTATGTCCCAATGAGCACGGCTAACACGCACCCTTTATGGGGCTATTACTTCTGGGGCTTAACTTGTTTAAAATATCAGATGGCTTATGCAATATTTGTTGAACCAAATTACTAAGATTAAGTAACTACTTTTTAATGTAAATAACAGCTAAATGCCAGAAATTCAAGGAGAAGTCTATTCTTAACTTAGTACAAATCACGAAGAGGACAATTTACTGATATCCCATGAGCAACGGCCACTTCAATGTGTGACTCTGGTAGTTCATGGGATCAAGGATCTTAACTGCTTTAACGACTTGATCCTACTAGTGAGAAGGGAAGAAACAGTTCATAGTAATAATGAATTATGTCTTGCTAGCTACTACCATACCATTTACCAACTAGATATGAAAAGAAAGAAGCTTTCCAAGGCAGGAAAGTCAATAAAATCTACGTCGCCTTGTGCACATTCATAACCTAGCAGGGGGTGTACCAGCAGGGGGTGTACCAGCAGATCTTTGAGTCCTCTTTCATAACTTTCAAATCTCTATCTAAGATGATTCTATACTGCTTTATAGAAGCCTCTTTTTAAGAAGCTCTTTGACCCAAAACGAGCCTTTCCTCACTGGCCAAAGGGACAAAGGGATGGGTGAGGAGACAGAGCGATGTATACAAAGTGATTATATATAAACAGTGATACAACCACAGATTTTTCAGACTTAGGCCCTTCAAGATTGGCTTATTCTGCCCTTCTCATACAGATGGCAAACTGAAGTCCAAAGATGGGAAAGTGACTTGCTCAAGGTCAAATGGCCTTTACGTAGAAAAGCCAAAAGTGGAAATCAAGCAATTTGTTCAAGGTTCAGCGTTTATGTAGAGATGTCAAAAGAGGAACTCAAGTCTCAAGGCAGAGTGCTGCACAGATGTTTCTCATAAAAGTGGAGGAAATGAAGTGGTGGCCAGAAGCCCAATGTGCACACATGTTCTGTTTGGTCAGCACAGTGTTTTTAAAAAACTGGAATTAGATGCCAACAGGTGATTTTATATAAAAACTAACCTTTTAGCTTTCCTCAATTAAGCAGATATGGCCACACCACAGCTACGTTTTGTATGGCTAACAGGGATCAGAGCTTTGAAGCACTTGCCCCTCTGGATGGAACACGTGCGCACCAGTGTACCACAGTCCCCACCACTCCCTACTATCTCGGACCACCTCACTCTCCCACTACGGGCATCTAAGTTTTTAATTCCTGTTCTAAGAGCATGTCTGGATGTTTGCAAAATAACAATCTTGAGTAATTTACAATTTATACTGGAAACAGAACTGTCTCCCCTTGTTAAAATCACAGTTTTCTATTAGATTCTGCCATAGAGAATTGGCCAATGTCAGGGTACTGGGCTTAAGGCTGCAGCAGAGGTGCCACCCTTGTTGGGGGTCCAGTGGGGAAGAGCAAATCAAGGAGAATAAACAGGGCGGTGGGTGTGGTATGGTGCGGTAATCGTTTATTTACTCATCTCTCTTCCCTCTAGACTGTGAGCTTCTTTAGTGCAAGATGCATGCTTTGTCTCCCTGGCATTTTGCAAAGTGCAAAGCATAAGCTTCCAATAAATGCTAATTACATAAAGATATGATAGAATGGGGAGCGGAAACTCATGAGTTGCTGGAATAATACAGAAGAGGTAAAGTGGCAAACTAGAAAAGTCTAGTTTAGGCAGAGAAGGCTCGGAAGTGATAATAGAATCATGAAACAAGATGCTTCTTAACTTGTCTCATTTGTTAGAAGCAGACAGATTGGGGGGAAAGGGGTGTAGAAGGAAATAACAGCAGTGATGCGCTCTGGGAATCTAATTTTTGCCTTTAATCCACTATGCCACGATGTAAGTACAAGTCTAAAATTCAGACAGCAAGTTTTCCTCGGGACCCTCTACAAATCCTGTGACAAGTTGTTCGCCCCAAGAACGTGCCTTCAGACTACCCAAAATTGATGTCCTGAGATTAAACATTTACTTGCATTATTCAACACCTTTTTTTTCTTTTGGTAAAGCAAAATGGGCTTTGCTCATCCAATCCTTATAGTAGTTCTGTAGTTTTACTCAGTCTATAGTGTTTAAATGTCTACAGGACTGTGGTGGGGTGAGAAAGGAGGCCTAGGGTAAGGCAGGGTATAAGAAAGAAGCAAGAAAGCTTTCACAGTGTGATAAACAGAATGAAATCAGCCATAAGTTAGCAAGAATTTAATTCTCGGTTTCTAAAATAAAATGTCCCAATATGTCCAATGCAGGAAGTTGTTGCTGGCTGCAAAAATAATTACAGGGGAATAGAAATGATTTCTTTTTTATTTTCAAGAAAAAAAAATGCCACTTGTCACAAAAAGGTCTTAAACCAGCAATCTGCAATAAAACTGTTGTAATAACAAGTAAGATTGCTTTCTCGATAATTATTAAGTAGAAGTCTACCAAATTTGACAACGACATTATACAAAGCCTTTTTTTTTTTTAAACTGCCAGCATCATCTGTTAACTATAGTAGTTTCAACCCAGATGTTCCTGAGCAAAGGCTCTTAAGAATTAGAGTCCAACTGTTTCTACCTACCCAGAAGGAAATAAATTGTTCTTGCCATTAAATCAGCCCCTTTGACTAGCAAGATTGCTTGCTGGTGTGAATTAAGCATAGAAACCTGTCATAGAGTTTGCACCGTCTAATGTGTTCAGGAAGAGTATGCAAATGTG